>NC_044569.1:31756150-32400696 GCF_007565055.1 Rhinopithecus roxellana
GAAAAGGTTGACATTTTAGCTCAATCCAAAAGGTCAGGCTGAAGAGGGACTGATGGTTTCCATTGAAAGTGTGACAAAGGAACTAGAACTGGGAAGGTCTGGAATATGTTTTGTAAGTAGTGAATACAGTTTACTATATCAATGTGACAGTGACAGTCAATATGAGAATTTTGGCCTAAGCAACTCTATGAATGAAGGTGTCATCTAAGAATTTTTTGTTTTCTAGATAATTTGGCAAATAATAAGGACTTGAATTATATGTTACAGAATAGAAATCTTACATGTGGATTCTAGGCTTCCATGATATTTTGGAGAAAACTTTATGTAGACAAAAGAAAGTAATAGGCTGAACACAAGGACAAAAAATAAAGATAAAACATTCTATCAAATTTTACATTTTGGGGTTATACTTACTTCTGAATAGCCTAAGAAACAGGGATCACCTTTCTTATAACTATACTCTCTCCTCTTTTCCAAGTCTGTAGTTACTCTGTCTATGCGTATCTTTCACTGACACCGTCCATATACCACAAAACATCTTCTGAGGGACAATTCACATGACATTTTTTGAGTCTTTACAGAGAAAAACTCAAAATTTTTTTGAAGTCTTTGGGGTAGAAAATAATTGTGATATATGTACTACTGTTCAAAACAAAGAATATGTAAATGTGTAATAGTTGAAGGTATATATTTTGTAGTGTTAGCTAATATAGGGAAAATAAAGTCCCTTTGTAAGTATCTAAATTTTTTCATCTCTGCATTTCTATGATGTATTATATTATATGTGTGTATATTATAAATAATCACTAATAACTGTTCTATTCTATTGTATACTAATCAATAGTCTTGATGCCACTTAGATGTCAATATTTTATTCACGGAAATAACAGATTTTTTTTTGTTGATAGTTGAACCTAACCTGAGAAATTAAATATGAAGCTAAGATATCAGCCTGACTCATGAATAATTTGTCATTCCTGTTTTACTAATTGTGAAATGAATATATTTAGGTCAAAGATTTACCTGACATTCCTGTGGAATTTTGCATCCTCTGGTCTTTTTTATTCATTATTGCAGCTTTATGTTTTTCTGGAGATTTTGGCTACATCAGCTCTTGGTGGAATTTGCTTGCAGTTCATTACGACATCTGGGTAACATAATAAAAGAAAGCAAAGTTTTGAAATAATAGCTGTGTTTGCATCTTGCATGCATTCTTGATATCATGGGACCCTTTTGGACACATTAGAATCCCAAGATACTGAAAACTTATGCAAGAAATCAGGTGCTAATGGATAATGTATTAACTCCCTTTTTGTTCTTGAAAGTATGAGATTGTAAATAGTTCTACATGGGATCCTTTTAAGAGATTTCATTTATCATGTGGGTTAGATAAGCATTGCTATAAAACTTCTAATTTTCACAAATATAATTAAGTCAGAGATCTTTGATTATTAATTTACATATTTTTATCCTGTACATATTAGATATCAGCACTTGGGAATATCAGTGCCAAATTTAAAAGATGTCACTATTATTATAGAGCCATATGGCTTAGGGAGAAAAGATACAGATAATAAACTAATTGTGTCAAGTGATTTTGGAGCCATAAGTGCCATGGCAAAAGTGACATAGGGTAATGGGACTGAGGCTACCATGGCTTATATGTTTGTGTCCCTTCAAAATTTATCTTTTAAAATCCTAATCTTCAAGGTAATGCTATTAGGAGGTGGAAGTTTGGAAAGTAATAAGCTCCTGAGTGGGGAGCCCTCAAGAATGAGGTTTGTGTCCTGGACAACTCCTGTGCACCACATGAGGACACAAAGAGAAGACACCATCTGAAAACCAGGATGCAAACCTTCCCGGACTCTGAGTCAGCTGGCTCCTTGATTTTGGACTTCCCAGCCTCCAGATCTATGAGATGTAAATTTCTGTTGTTTGTAAGCCACTCATTTTTATGACATTTTTTCACATAAGCCCAAAAATAACTAAAACTTGGGACTTGGTTTGGCATGATAGTAAATTTAGAGAGACTGAAAAGAAAAAATCTTTTCTGAGGAGATAGTATTTTAGGTGAGAAAAGGAATATTAAAACGTAGAAATGTGGCAATCTGGAGAAAGAATATTCTGGATGGTGAGAAAAGCAAAGAGAAAGGTCACCAGAAGAAATTGAGCGTTGTCTGCTTCAGAAAGAGATAGAACCCTGGCATGGTGGGCACACAGGATGTGAGGAGAAAAGGAGAAGCTGCCAAGGTTTTGTATGTCATGGTTAAACTTTGCATTTTATTCAGGTTGAATAGAAAATGCATTGGTGTGTTTGAAGCAGTGTGGCTGTCTGATTCATTTTACATTTTATACATATTACATTATGCATAGAGCATATAGAGAGGAAGACTTGAGAAAAGCAAGAGTAAAACCAGGGAAAATGGTTGACAGATGATGACAGTAGTTCAGACGATACTTAAGAGAAGTGAAATACAGTATTTAAGAAATGATACCTCCAGAAACTTAATGGTAGATATATAATAGGGTGTCTAAGCCACATAAAATTATGAGTATGGCCTCTGTGTCTTTCTCTCTATCATCTCATGGTATGTTCTAACGAATACATACCTCCTTCGTCACTTTTTTTTTTTTTTTTTTTTTTTTTTTTTTTTGCTTCAAATCTCCCTCCTCTAAAAAGTTCTTGCCCTCACTAGGACCGGCTACCTCATGTCTTTGTGATTACAGATGGTTTTAAAATTTATCTGGCCTAATAATTGATTAGGACATTCTAATTCAGTCTATGGGTGTTGTAGGTCATCACTTAAGGCAGAGCACATAATTGGGTAGCAATAATTCAGACACTCACCCCAATCTAAAGGGTTCTAAAGAAGAAAAATCCCCATAGTCTAAATATTAAAAACTAAAGCATACACTATACCAAGAGTAATCGAATTCTTCTATATTAGAAGTTCCAGACCTTAGCAAATATCCCTAATGCAAATATCGCAAAGTAAAACGACTGCCAAAGTTACTGATGAGGCATTTCTGATCATAGCTTTAGCTTTGAATATGTTAGTGTATTAGATGTCTATTGGTACCATAATAAATTGTCACTAATTTCGCGGATTGAAACAACACCCCTTTATTACGTTACTGTTCTCTGTCAAAAGCCCAGTACAATATCATTGGTTCACCTAATCCGGGTGTGGACAGGGCTCAGATTCTTTCTGGGGATTCTGAGGATAAATCTACTTCTAAGCTCCTTCAGGTTGTTGTCAGAATTCATTTCCATGCTATAAACACGAAAGTGCCTAAGTTTCATTTATGCGAGATGGATAAGTAAGAGACAAGCTGTACAACATTGTGTCTATAGCTAATGCTCTTACATTTGTACAAATGTACTTACATTTATTTTTAAGTACATTATAACTAATGCATTTATACATTTTTTAGAAGGGTATTTATCATATTAAGTGTTTTTACTACAACTTTTGAAAGCTATTTTCCTTCCTTATTTCTTTTCTTCCCTCCATGTCTCCCTTCTTTCTTTTTTTCTTCCTTCTTTCCCTCCCTCCTTCTTCACTTTCCTCCTTCATTCCCTACTTCTTTACTCCCATTCTTCTCTCCCTCCTTCATTCCTTCCCTCCCTCCACCTTCTATTCCTTCGTTTCAGTTTGCCATCCCAAGCACAAGGAACAATTTAAGCTTACAACATTGATTAATATATACTGTGAATAAATTTATGTCAAGTTCCTACTTGTAATAGAATTTTGTTTTTCTACAATTGAAAAATGAGTCTTGAAAGAAAGTAAACTAAAAGCTGGCAAAGCACAATTTCTATTTTTACTTTGATGTATAAATTGCCTTTGTCATTTTAAAATATGGCAAATTAAATATTATGATAAATGCATACGTTTTTCAGACACATATTTTAAAACATATTTAAGTATGTAAGTTTTCCCAACATGTTAAGTAGAACCAAATAGCAGCCAAATCCCAAGTATATGATTACAGCTGAATGTAGAAAGCTGTGAAGAATTTAGTAACGTATATAAAACCCAGTCCTCAATTTAGCCAAATACTGTAATTTGGAAGTGCTAAATCTGATGTAATTCCAAACCTTTGCTGAAAGAGACCAAGACATGACGTGAGACAAAGCCATCTTTGGTCTTCTACAGTTTATGCAAAGTCAAAAATTTTTTCTATCATCTGCAAATTTAATTTCCGTAGCTTGGTAAACTCATGTCGACCTAATATGTATTTTCATCACGATAGTTACTTTGATTTAAGGTAATGTATTTACCTTAGGTTTATTTATTATTAAGCATTTAAAATTGTGTTTTTAAAATTTGTGGCACTAGTTTAACTAGAATTTTATTGATTCTGTTACTCTGTGAGCCAAGATGCACGTATTTGAGTGACTGCCTCAATCTTATCTTTACTATTCATCCTTTATTTTATCATGAAATTTGCAGCAAAATAGATTGTCTAGCAACACCAATATTATGGTAGAAATATAAAGTTCATAAACTCTCTCAAATTAGGAAAAGAAAAGGAAAAGAGGAAGAAAGAGGGGAAGGAAGAGAGGAAGAAAAAAACAACAAGAAGAGGAAGAAGTAGAAAAGATAAATAATACATAGGCATCACGGATGGCATTCTGTATATGATGTATTTGAAAGGACTTGTTTCTTTCTGTCTGTGAAAGGACTTGTTTCCTACCTCATACCACAATTGCAATGGTTTTTTGAGGAAAAGCATGACTAATACGAGTTACAGAAGTATGGATTAAACATAGAGTGTAAAATAGTGAGACAGAAAGATAACATTATAGACATACATATAATTATTGGGGAAAATGCCAAATAGATAATATAGTATTTTCCACCTCTGAAATACATTTATATCTCTGAGATGGACACACATGTTCAGTTTTATGTGTGATATAACACACAGGATATTTAATAACAGTTTTGACATAACAAGAAAATGAGAATGAATGTCATTCCCCAGGTGTCATTCTGGCTGCCTCAGACTGTTCTCAGTCACACATCAGTCCTGGTTTTCGTGCAGATAATGTAGACATAGGCTTGTGGACAAAACATTGTATCAGCTATGAGGGATCTAACAGAGTGTAATCGATAAAGTGTAGTCTCAAGACAATTACTGTAAATTTAAGCTATGTACAGGACAAAACAGGTAAATACTATATACAAGTGAGTGCAATTTAAAAATAAAATGTGTTTCAATGAGAAAAGCACAAATTTAAAATTTTAGGAAGAAGAAAAAAATTTGTCAATATTAAAATTTTTTCATTAACAGGAAAAGTATCTTCAGAAATAAACATTATTAATGGATGCAATATAGAATATACTTAAATATTTATGTCCTATTTGGAATGAAACAATCTTTAAAAATATTTTTAACTGGATGTCTGGTATTCTTTTACACCAATTTGACCCCACATATTTAGAAATTGCCATATTCTATAGAGAACCAATTTTTGTTAATAATTCTATCATTGATATCTTTGCTCAAATGTTCATTTAAATGTATTCATCACATTATTTAAAATATCTATTATCTGATACTGCATTAATGGGTATAATAATTGTAATGAATAATAATAAGAGATAATATATAGATGATACTAAATCAGATATTATAAATTAGTTATTAATATTGATGATATTGCTAATATATAAAAAAATATTAATAGAGATTAATAGTATTAATCTAGATAATATTTATCTGGATCCTATTAATAGAGAATACATAAGTAGTATCTTTTATTATATGTAAAATAATTTTAAAAGAGTACAATTTCAGGGTAAAGGATCACCTAGTGTTTGAGCCCTTGGAACATAATTACAAAATCGTTTCATCAGCACAGACAAGAATGCCAACCCTCTTCTCATTATTGGCTGAAAATTACATTTCCCTTTTATTTGAATAATGTTCTGTATTTTTCCCATTATAACTTCTCGGAAGAGCAGTGAAATCCATGTTACTGTGTTTGTTTCTTAAACCATTTAAGGAATTAGTTTGTTTTTGATTTAGAAAGTCATTTTTTACCAATTCTGATTATAATGATCATATTTTAAAATACATGTTTTAAGAACTTAAAACATTAAACTATATTGAGCTAATATAACTTCAAAAATAACATGCTCTTTGTAGAACAAGAGACCTGCAGAGAACAACTAATGCTGTTTACTTGATTTTGGTTATTGTCTATAATAAGTGAAGTGATGCCTAATCCCTTCCTAGTTCTAAAGGAGGATATAAATATAAAAGACACTTTGATTAGGAGGAATCAGACAAGAGATTTTTTGGGAAACAAACAAATTTCAGTTGATGTACAATCCTAGCATTTATTTTACTGTTTCTTAATGTGTCTCTTTGTCCGATCCTCCTATGGCATCAGATCCTACAGCAGAAAGTGCTTATCAAACTGTCCGGGGCCACTGTATTCCTGAGCTTATTACAATGCCAGTATTGGCATCATCTGATTTCCATCTCTGTATTTGCCATATTAAACAAGTTGACAGCCAGAGTCGTGCTTAAATGAGCTTATTAAATGCATTTTAGTTTTGAAGCAGTATTCTATAGTTTTAGAGGTGACCCACTTTGTGTTTAAATTTCAACAACATTTTTGCAAAGATTGGTTTTATAACTCAAGGAAGAATCACAAGCACTCTGGTAACATAAAACGGGATACTTTCTTTTTCCAAGAGTCCAACATGAGACAGTGTTTAAATGTACTGTAAACAGATTTGCTGAATAAACGGAATTGAAAAGCATTCCCATGGGATGACAGACAGAACAGGGTGAAGAAAATAAGCCCAATAATGGAAACTGAGAAGGAAATGTATAAAACCAGAAAAACATTATGAGATAAATGTCAAGAGCAAGGGAGCTCTGCAGAGGCATGGTGGAAAGGGTCACTCCTCTAGCTACAGCTTTTTTCTTAAGACCTGTTTAGTGCACTACCGGTAGGGCCACTGCCTCACCAGGCTTATTACAATGCCAGTATCAGCATCATCTTATTTCCATCTCTGTATTTGCCATACTTAACAAGTTGACTGCCAGAGTAGTGCTTAAATGAGTTTATTAAATGCATTTTATTTTTGAAGCATTATTCTATAGTTTGGAGGTGACCCTCTGTTTGTTTACATTTCAACAAAATTTTTACCAAGATTGGTTTTATAAGTCAGAGAAGAATCACAAGCATGTGGTAACATAAAACAGGATATTTTTTGTTATCTCTCATGGCTGCTATTTACATGGCATATCTTTTTTTATTTTTATCTTTGAATTTAAAGTTGCCACTGCTTGTTTGTTTTAGGGATTTGACTGCACGAGTCCAGTGCATCCCCAGATGCCATTGCTCCAATTACACCCTTGGATTCGAACCGTTTAGTGATCAGCCACTGATTGGGTTTACGTCCCCTGAGTCAGTGAAGTTTCCACCTTTATCATTGGATCTGGGCATGGCCTGGAGACCACCCCACACTTCAGGAGGTTTGTGAGTTTACCCGTTATTCAGGCAGGAACTGGGGAATCACAGATTCTGGATATCTGACTCTGTTCTCTCCCCAGATGGCACACACGGGGCAGGTGCACAGCCTGCATCACAACCAGGACGGACAAGTGGAGTTTTTAGCTGCGCTCACTTTGAATGTATTTTCTCTGATTTCCCCAGAAGCTTCTGAGTTGCCTGGCTCCATTGGCATCACACACAGCTATTATCCTCCAGTGACTGCTAGCCGAGTGGCCTATTGTTTTCCACAACACTCCGGCATGTGCATCGCTCCACAGTCTGAAGCAAACAAAGTGCAGTCACTTGGCAAGGGCCCCATGTTGGGTGCAGATGATATGTGAGCCTTGCTCCAACTCTTGACTTTCCCTTGTGAAATCTCTTGATTCACTTTTCCTCACTTCTGGGACTGTTTTTATTCGTTTGGTCATTTGACTGTTTAGTAACTTGGCTGTGAAATGTTTTCCTTGAAATTTGTATTCTCTGCTATTTGTGCTCAGATGTTTGCCTTTATTTTATCTTGTATTCTGGCTTCTTAAACATTGCTAATGAATCAACATAAGCCATTCAAGTTTCATGCTTAGTCCCCCTTAGCTAGGTAGATGTTCACCCTTTTACATTGAATGTATGTACAACTTAGAGACGGCTTCCACAGTTCAGGAAGGTTACGGTTTTAACCTCCATTGAGCCAAGATCTGTGACCTCAGAGGTCCTTCTCTGGTCTTTTGTCCCATGTAGTAGTTTGGACACATACGCTGTTTTCCAAAAAACCAGGAATTAGTGTGATTTTATGTTAAATCTAACTTTCCAGGTGATACACCTGGCTCAGGGTAGCTTATGGCTCAGCTGGTGTTTTAGAAGAAGTTGTGTGTAAGCACCTCAATCCGGTAAGTATTCTAGATTTTTCCGATGAATCTGTGTGTAAAGTGCAGAATGAGTTCGAGTCTGCCCTGTTTCTCATGGTGCATGGTCCAGAGACATATAGTGTAGTGAATGTACCCAGCCTCCTGGACCTCAGGAAAAAGTGGGGTCCAGGGGGATTCTTTTTGTGTTTTTTCTATTAGTGTCTATATTAAACTTACAAGTCTACCATTTCACATGCTGCAATTCATATGGAAAATTACCAATTTTCTCTTTATTGCCAACTATGAAGATCCTCCATATAAACTTCTCCGGGCTTAGTACTACATAAAGTCAGTCCCCTTAGGCTGTATTGTGAAGCTCTCCATCCTTATAGCCCACATTTTTACCCTTAGGAAGAACTTCTGCAGTAGACCTGGGGTGGAGCAGTGTGGCTCCATCCTGCCAGAGTGGGTTGCCTGGGCTCTGTATGTGTAGGTGCTCAGAGAGAGGAATGGTCACCCTGGTCTTCAGCTCTACCCTTCCTGTGGGTATGGGGGAGATAAGGGTCTGAGTGTCTGGGGTGTCCTATCTGAAGCAGAACCTTTGCCTTATGAGTGGGAGGTGGGTTGGAGAAAATAAAGCTAGTCCACTCAGTCATGCTTGCCCAGAATATTACTTCCATAAGACAGGCCTGGAGATGGATAAGAGACTCTGGAGGCCTGTTCCTCCCCAGTGACATCATAGCTTTAGGCTAGGAACAGAGAGGAGAAGGGACCCCTGTCTCCCTGGTAGAATCTACCTGGTGTAGGTGCCTGGAGTTGATTTCCATCTCTTGGAGTTAAGGAGTGGGGAGCAGGTCCTGACTCAAATGAGCCAGACTTCTACCCAGATTTTTGTAGATTTTCATAAATTAAAGTTTCCCATTTGCTGCATACATTTAGGACAAGTTTCAGAGACTTTAAATTGTTTTTTAAAATAATTTTCAATTTTCAATGGTGACTTTTATTTTAATTTTCCTGCAGAGAGGACACATAGAGCTGATCACACTGCCATTCCAGAAAACAAATCTCTTTATTTTGCCCAAATACATTTTAAATATGTCTTTTAAATTGTATTAAAATACATTGGAATTTTCTTTAGGTTACATCAATTAAGCAATTTTGGGAGAATTTAAATCTACATGTATCTAGTCTTTCTAGACACAAATGCTGCACTTTTTTAATCTACCTAGGTCTTCTTTATTATTAAAGTTATATATTTACATATACACATACACACAGAAATATATATATTTTGTAGCTAACTGATATAAAGTTATAAATATACACACATATATACATCCACACATAAATATATATTTTTTCTGTAGCTATCTTATATCATTTCAGTTAGAATGATCTTGAGGTATTTGATATTATTGTATGTGTGTAATTTATTTAGTAACATTTTCTGTTTCTTGCTGATATAAAACATGTATAAGATTTTCAATATCAATCTTATATCAAACATCATCTTAAATTGTTTTATTATTTGAGATAAAAAAATTGAATTGTCTATATAAACAATCAGGTGATCCAGATTCATCTTCTTTAATTTTACTATCTTTGAACCATAGAAAAATGAAAAAAAAATTTTTTTTCAAGACAAAGTCTTGTTCTGTCTCTCAGGCTGCAGTGCAGTGCAGTGCAGCAGTGCAGTACAGCAGTGCGATCTCGGCTCACTGCAACCTCTGTCTCCTGGGTTCAAGCAATTCTCCTGCCTCAGCCTCCCTAGTAGCTGGATTACAGGTGCCCACCACCACACCCCAGTAATTTTTGTGTTTTTAGTAGAGATGGGGCTTCACCATGTTGTTCAGGCTGGTCTCAAACTCCTGACCTCAAGTAATCTGCCCACCTTGGCGTCCCAAAGTGCTGGGATTACAGATATGAGCCACTGTGCCCAGGAGAAAAATCTTTCTTGAGTCAAAATTATACTGGATATCTTTACCATATTTGTCCACTTAAGGGAATTTTCTAGTATTTTTCCTATATAAGATGATAATTTAATATTTATGCTTAATTAACTTCATTGAGTTAACAAGTGTTGTGTTACTAATGTATGTTGAACTTTACCAAGAGATTGAAAATTTCAATTCATCATTTTAAAAATTCAATCTTGTAATGTGCTGAATTACATTTATAAATTTTCTTTTATTAAATTCTACTTACTCTTTGGGGATAAACACGAAAAGGTATAGGCTTTAGAGATAAAGTTTGTTAATATTTCATTTATAAATCTTATACCCATATTTATCATTTAATGGTTTTGTTGTGCCTATGCACAACATATGACCTCATATTAAGACTTAAATTATATTCCTCATTTTGTATTAGTCATATAACATTGGGAGGACTTTCTATTTTTAACTAAAGAACTATTCAGTAAAACCAACTGTGCCTCGTGTTTATTTTTAGAAAAAAATCACCCTTGTTTTAGTTTTCAGTAGTTTCATAAATAAGCGTTTCTATTTTCAAAGTTTACAAAATTTATGTCATATGATTATCCAAATTGAAAGACAAATATTGAGGAACAGATAAACAGTACAATTCATATAGCTGTTTTGATAAGTTTCATACCTCAAGCATAAGTCCAAACAAAGATTAGAAAAAAATCATATTAGGCAAATCTAATATAAAATCCTTCCATAGCTTTATTAATATCAGCTAAAATAAATTTTAAAATAAAAGACTTAAAATATAAAAAACAACAAAAATCTAGAAAATATACCATGGAAGAATAGTTTCATGAAGATAGGGTACTAAATGATTTTAACACTAACGGCACTATCAGTGAGGACAAAGATTGATAAATCTGATTTTATAAAAATAATTAAAGTTTTTAAAATTTTTACCACCAAAGCATCAAGTGAGTGAAAAGATAACCCAAACTGTAAGTGTAGAAGAAGATATTTGCAGCACACTTAACTTCATAATATGGAAAAGTCATAATGATATGTCAATCTATACCTACTAAATGGTGAAATTTAAACAAAAGAATGGAAATAAAGGTCTAAAAGTTGCAGTAGTTGATGAGGATGAGAGGAAATGGAACCTTCTTGTATGGCTGTGGAGTTCAAATTAAGGACTATGTGGCCACTGAACAAATATATACTCCCATAAGTCTACCAACAGATATGACTGCACCAAAATACATATAATAAGAATGTCATAACAGCATTCTTTGTAATAGCTCAAAACTAGACTGAAAATAAGTATTCTCAATGGTAAAGTAAATCAATACACCATAGTTTTTTTTTACACATTTGAACATCTTATAGCAATGAAAATGAACAATCTTCTACAACACAATGGGGATGTATCTCATAAATCTTGTAGTGAATGAAAAAAAGTAATAAAAACCCTATGTTTGTTCAACTATTTAAATAGAATATTAGGTGGACAGAATAAAGGCTGCAGAAAGATGGAATGGATGGAATCTGTGAATATGATTTCTCACGTTGTAGAAGAAAATATGAATCTATGATTAAGTTGAAGGTCTTGATATGAGATTAACATGGATTATCTGGGTGAGACCAATCTAACTGGATGAGTCCTTAAAAAGCAAAGAACCTGTTAATTCTGATGATAGTTTTTTTTTTTTTTGCTGTGCGGAAGCTGTTTAGTTTAATTAGATCCCATTTGTCAATTTTGGCTTTTGTTGCCATTGCTTTTGGTGTTTTAGTCATGAAGTCTTGGCCCATGCCTATATCCTGAATGGTGTTGCCTAGGTTTTCTTCTAGTGTTTTTTATGGTTTTGGTCTTATATTCAAGTCTTTGAGAAAATTTTTGCCATCTCTTCATCTGACAAAGAGCTAATATCCAGAATCTACAAAGAACTTAAACAAATTTACAAGAAAAAAGCAAACATCCCCATTAAAATGTGGGCTAAGGATATAAACAGACACTTCTCAAAAGAAGACATTTATGTGGCCAGCAAACATGAAAAAAGCCACATCATAACTGGTCATTAGAAAAATGCAAATCAAAACCACAAGGAGGTACCATCTAATGCCAGTTAGAATGGCAATCATCATGAAACAACAGATGCTGGAGAAGATGTGGAGAAATAGGAATGCTTTTATACTGTTGGTGACAGTGTAAATTAGTTCAACCTTTGTGGAAGACAGTGTGGCAATTCCTCAAGGATCTAGAACCAGAAATACCATGTGACTCAGCAATCCCATTACTGGGTATATACCCAAAGGATTACAAATCATTCTACTATACAGACACATGCACACGTATGTTTATGGCAGCATTATTCACAACAGCAAAGACCTGGAACCAACCCAAATGACTATCAATGATAGAATGGATAAAGAAAATGTTGCACATATTTGTTTGACCTCATGAATTAGTATGAGAATCATGAATACTATGCAGCGATAAAAAAAATGAGTTCATGTCCTTTGCAGGGACATGGATGAAACCGGAAACCAACATTCTCAGCATACAAACATAGGAAACGCAAACCAAATACCACATGTTCTCACTCATAAGTAGGAATGGAACAATGAGAACACATGGACGGAGAAAGGGGAACATCACACACTGGGGCCTGCCAGGTGGTGGGGGGATAGGGGACAGATAGCATTAGAAAAAATATTTAATGTAGATGATAGGTTGAAGGGTCCAGTAAACCACCATGGCATGTGTATACCTATGTAACAAACCTGCACATTCTGCACACATATCCCAGAACTTAAATATACTTTTTTTTGTTTGTTTAAAAAAGCAAAGAATCTATCCTGACTGGAATTAAGAAAAGATGTGACATTGGAAGAACAGTTAGAGTGAGATCCCGTTAAAAAGTCTTGACCTGCCATTTCTGGTCTTCAAGATGGAGAAAAGGGGGTCATGACCAAGGGATGAAAGAAGTTTCCAGAATCTGTAGAATAAACAGATTATCTTCTAGAGCTTCCAGGAAGAGAGAGAGCCTGACAACACCTTATTTTGAGCTAATGTAAATAGTTTCAGACTTCTGATCCGTAGAACCGTGAGATTATGTGTGTGTGCTATTTTAAGCCACTAAATTTGTATTCATTTTTTATGGCCTCAATAGAAAACTAATACATGAGGTCAAACAAATCTGTGCTATTAGTGATCTGGTTTATTTTTGTGAATGTAAAGAGTGGTAATTGGGTATGCAGAATGTGACGTTTTATTGTCATAGGAAAGTTCTACTTATTCACTAGGTTAAGACTACACAGTTTTGATCATTTTACAATGATCATTGTAAAAACAAACAAATCTCTAAATAATTAAATTGCAGTGTGGAAGACAGCCTTGAAATAATCACAAGTATTCAAATCACAGGTCTTAAAAAATGAAGGAATATGACATAAAAGACCTAAGCATAAAATCTACTGTAAGAAAAATGGTGTCCCTAAAGAAAATAATTGAACTGAACAGGCAAGAATCTGAGGGATGATATAAAACACCAACAACAGAAACACAACCATGGACCTAGACAACACTGAAAAATAATGCAGTGATATTTTTACATCCAAGATTAAAGGACATTTCCAATAACCATTCATAGAGTTATGAATAAATACATTTTCTAATTCATAGTAACATAAAATAAGTTATAATTTTAGTGGAAGAAAACTAAAAATGGCCTCAGATATTTCTATTTTGACAATATTAAAATATATTGAGAGAATATATACAGAGATTAAAATAAAGAAGTTGGGGTACAAAATATCAATAGTAATTTATGTTGTAACATACACGTGATATGCACATTGTTAGATATGCGAAACCTGGGAATGTATCCCAACTATTTGCCCATGCTGAGGAAAAAAAATGCAAACAAACAAACAAAAAAAGCCCTTGAATATTTACTCTTGCTCTGTAAAGGTTCAATATAAATTAATATAGTATTTAAATTTTTCCAGTATATTATCACTAATTTTGAGCAATGGAAACTAAATGTCTAATGAAATTAATTTGGGCACACAAATTACAGCACATCTGCAAGAAAATATAGCTTGTATCAATATAAAATGCTTATGAAATAATATGCATAGTATATCAGGTATAAAATACACTTCAAAACAGTACTGTGGTTTAATTCCAATTTAAAAGAGGAAAAAATAAATGTCTGGAGTTTTTTCAAATTTAAATATTTATTTTCACTTGGTCTTTAATGGATAGATACTATTTTTGTTAAATGTAAAAATAAATATCTATTTAAAAGAAAATATTCAAAATTGTAAATCAACTATACTGTGTTTAATACATTAGATTGAAGAAACTTCCAGAAAAGAAGCTAAACAAAAAGTCTCAAAACAAGTTTTTATATTTCATTTAAAAATATTTAAAGTACTTTGTAAGTTGAAGATGTTTTCATATTTACATATTTTAATTTCTTGTGTGCTGCAATCCATCAACTGACTTGCCAAAATATACAGATGTCTTTACATTTCAGTAGATTAGTTTACATTTATTTTCTCCAATTCGTATGGAGTCACAAATCAAAAAGTTTGCAACATAGTTTTGATTAATTAAGACTCAATAGAGGCTGTTTCCTGTTTTAGGTTTGACACTGATTTAGCATAATATAAGTGGTATGGCATTAAACAACATTCCTGAACAGAATTCACTTCCATTAACAAGCTCCATTAGAGAAACATAGCTGTCCACAAATCAACCGTTTTGTGTCAGTTTCAGTAATTACAGTTTGGGGATAATTGGTGTAATACCATACCTTTTCTTATAGTGCTTGAATTGTTTGGCTATGCAAGGCAAGGCATACTGTTGAATAAAGTATAAGCTAAATGGAATTTTAAATTATTTGTATCGGAGACTGCTACTCTGAGAAGAAAAAAGGCCAATTGCTTTATGAAATTTATGACTGCTATTTTAACTCTGAATGAATAATCTATTTATTAACAGACAATTTAAGGTAAATTTGTCATTTAAAAATGTATATAAAATAGTCAAAAAAATTTACATTTCTTAAGACATGTTGATTTGCAGTGTCACGCTCCATTAAGGAAAACGTATGTTGTACCTGTGTTATCTATTATAAGGGTATATTTTTACTCCATGAAATTAAAAAATGTATTTATGTGCACACACATATATATAAAATACATATATTATATGTATATCACACACACATACACACACACACACACCACACAGGCACAAATGGACTGTACCTGCTTCTAAAAGTGTGTCTAAGTTTAATACTGGGATTAACACGTACTAACATTGTGGAAAATCTGCATCACAGAGAGCAGTTACATGTTATTTGCTCTATTATTGAATAAATAAGATTCTTCAGTGCATATAAATGCTCTTCCTAAGCAATTTCCTCTCATAATTCAGCTGTGTGTTTGCCTTATTGCTAAACTAATTATACCAAACAGAATTATGATTACTAATAAAACTACTGGAAGTATGTGATTTATGATTAAATGTAAAAATATTATTTTATTACCTCATTTCTAAAACGTGTAATTTTTGTCTATCAATGAGCTGTCAAATTTCTAATTAATATTCTTTCCATTGTAAATAAAACTGGCCATTATATTAGACATACTAGATGACTCTATTTAAGCTTGAAATGGAGATACAGTATAGTAAAGAGCTTTGGCCAGATTATTATCCTGAGTTAGTTGTCATTTACATATTAAAAATAAAATTATGTCACAATTTAAAATTCTAATGTATCCCTTTTTTGCTTTCATGTCTAGCTATTTGAGTAGCCATAATCGCACTCTTGCCAAAATAATTATGAATAGGAACATTTCCATCTTACTCTCTTAGTTATTTTAAAATATTTAATAAATTATTAGTGGCTACAGTCACACTGTTATGCTATCAGATATTCAATCTTATTCACTATATTTTTGCTCCCATGTCATTTAAAAAAATACTTAGTCCTTGTATCAGCAATTCACTGTGTAAAACTGAATTAATACTATTATGCTAAATGTTCAATATCATCAAATTAAGCTGCCATCAATAAGAGAGACATAAGTTTGTGTGCAAAGCAAGAACAAAAAAATGCCACTCATTAAAACATGATATATTAGTCAGAGTCCTCTGAAGAAACAAAAATAGCAGCAATTATTTGGACAACTAATTATAAAATAATTTATTCAAATTATTTGATAATCTAGATCATAAAGTTATTACACAAATAAACAAATATAACTTTAAATTATTATTAAAGATATTTATAATTTCAAAAATGGCTGAAAAACAATTAGAATAAATTAGAATTATTAAAATTTAGAAATTTCAAAAAAGGGACTCACAAGGCTGAGACTTACACCTCTGAGGAGAAGGCATATTTTGTTTCCTGCAAAATAAGGTTTTTCATCAGAGGAAATGTTGTTAGTGATACCCTGACTGTAAATAAGACATTCCATACACAAGTGGATGGCAGGTGCTGGCAGAAAGTGTTATGGGAAGGGGAAGCAACCCCATATCCATAACATTTATTTCAGTGAAGACATATCTCTGCCTCCCCCACGGTGAATGTGGTCCAGCGTGCTCATTAGCTACCTGTGTTTGCTGGCTCTCCCCTGCTCCCCTACGCCGCCATATGATGTTTTGTTGAGAGCTCACTGTTGATCTCAGCTGGTGGCAAATTAGTCACTCAGCAGTACTAGCAAGACCCAAATAGTACTTGGGGAGGGAAAGTGTTTGCTGTTGAGTCCATGAATAGTCTTCATTCCCACTATCATGACCTGTTTGTATATAGTCCCTTTGAGCAAATAATGAGGTGGCTGATAAGAGAGGTTCATGTATCAAAAGAATATGCATCTTTTCCATTGACTGAAACTCCTCTGTGATGGACGCCCTTTGGTGACATTCACATTAGATGCAAACAGCATCATACCCTTTGCTGGGAGGGCTAGCCACTTAACCCTGCCTCTGATCTATCAATCACCAATCAAGCAATCCTAATTATTTTCAGTTTCCAGAACATTGAGCCTCACCATTAACAGTCTCACAAGAATCAACGTCTATCATTACTTCTGGCCATTTCTGTGTTTAGAAAAAACTGGACAAGCAAATACACTACCTAAATTACCTTTGTCTTGGAGAATTTACCTTCACTGAATTGCAGTATAGAGATCCAGTCATTCTTTTCTTTTTTTTTTTTTCCTGATCAATGAAATATATTTTGCTCAATCATCTCTGAACCAGGCCCAAGCACTTTTTTTGTTTTGTTTTATTCCTAGATCAACTGCCGATAAGGAATACCCCCATGAGGCTAAGGATGTGAATTTAACGACAGAAGACGGTGCATGAAGAGTATAAAGGTAGGAGTTTGATCACCTGGCCATGTAACTGACTTATGCCTCCAGGCATTCTTAAGCCAATTATATACTATTTCAGTTTATAATAATACCCTTTATGTGTTTACAAAATATAATACATGGGCTAAATAAACACAGGTCATGATGGTAAGCGGAGCCACTGGTGCCTATCAATGTATACCTAAAGAAGGCATTGATCTTTGAAAAAGAGGCAATAGATTTGCTCCAAAACCCTAGTGAAATTTAAAAGGTTCCTCTGTGACACTCTGTTCATAAATCCTAATATGACCTCAGCAGCAAAGCAACAATGTGGTTTAAAACATCTGAAGTCGAGCATCATAAAGCTGAGTACAGAAGGGGTAGGTTTGGAGCCAGGAGACAACATAATAACTGGCACACAAATCGTGTCATCCATTGTAAAACTGTCCTGATTTCAGATATGTTGAAATGTGACACAAAATAAAGGTTTTTATGTGTTTGTTTCTTTTTTCATTTACTTATTTTAACACTTTCAACGAGTATAATTGACATACAACTAATTGCATGTAATATAGGATACAATTTGAAAATGTTTTGACATATTTATACACCTGCACTATCATTACAAAATCAAAACAATGAACATATCTATCACCCTCAGCTATGTTATATTTCTCCTTCGAACTCCAATCCTCAACCTGCTTCCTGTCTGAGAGAGTACATTATTTTGCATTTCCAAGAATTTCATTAAAAGTACATGATGAAATATGGAATCTATTTGCCTGGTTTCTTTCTGAAACCTTAATTATGTTCACTCATATACAGGTTATGTTGTAACCTGTATATATACATCATTCTTCTTATTGTTTAATGTTATTCAATGTGTGGATATATAGTGTATACTCACATATTGGTGGACTTTTGGTTTGCATCCACGTTTGACGAGTGCATGAACTGCTTTTATCTTTTTGGAATAATAACCAGAAATGTAATTCTTCAATGTTATAATTTATTTTCTTTCAGGCAAAATATTCTGATAACGTTGCTTTAAGCTTTCTCTGTTATCTATGGGTTATTTAAAAGTATATCATTTAATTTCCACATGTTTTGGGCTTTTTAAGTTATCTTATTGCTATGGATTTTTAAGTAAATTCCATTATGCCTTGAAAACTTAATTTGCATGATTTCTGTTATTTTAAATTTACATTTCATATGATAAAAACTTGTCTTCGTTCAAAACAAAGCTTGGGCAGGTTTTGTGGCAGTCCTCTTCAACAGACTGGGGGTTCTCATACTCAAGGTCCCTCTCCTTAACACAACCTGCTATGTGAGCACTTACTAAATAACATTTGACACAATGTTCTATGGGAATCAGGGCTTGAAGGATGTGCCTGTTCCCATGGCTACTGCTCTTACTGTGTGTCATCAACTACATGAGTTATAAAGTGTCTTGTCTCTCACGAATGAGCCTCATGTCTTCTATCAGCATCCTTAAAACTGGCTGGCTAACTTACTAGTTTACAAATATAGTAAAATATCAAATGCTCCAAAATTCTTGACTTTTAAAAACTCTATTATGTCTACATTTCTGAATCATTCATACTTAAGACTTTTTACTGGCTAGCCTAGGATTCACAGTATCATTTGAATTCAACTTGTGTTATCCTCAAGTATTATCATTTCATTTGACATATAAGATGCTTTGAAGAGTTTGTTCCCGAGATCTAAATTGGATGGTTTGTTCTTTTGTTTTCATATACGATCATCCCCCCTTATCCTTGTCAGATGCTTTCCAAGATCGCCAGTGGATGCCTGAAACCTTGGATGGTGCCAAGCCCTATATACACTGATTTTTTAACATTATTAGTAGGTAGATAGTGTATATAGCCACATTAAGGGATAATTCAAGTACTGGACTGGATGGAGTGGGATGGCATGAAACTTTGTAACAGAACTCATAGCAACGTGTTTGTATTTGTTCTCATGGTGCTAGGAAGAAATACTGGAGACTGGGTAATTCATAAAGGAATTGACTCATAGTTCTTCATGGGAAACTTATCATCATGGTGGAAGGGGAAGGAAACACATCTTTCTTTACATGGTGGAAGGAAGGAGAAGTGCAGAGCAAAGCAGGGGAAAATCCGTTATAAAACCATTAGATCTCATGAGAACTCACTCACTATCATGAGAACACCATGTGGGAACTGCCTCCATGATTTAATTGCCTCCCACAAAGTTCTCTCCCAACAAGTGGGGATTATAATTTGGATTACAATTCAAAATGAGTTTTTGGGTCAGGACATATCCAAAACATATAAGTGTTATTTGATACTTATTGTGTATCTCTGAAACTTTCCATTTAATCGTTTTGAATCATAGTTGACTGCAGGTAACTGAAACTGTGGAAAGTAAAACCATGGATCACGAAGTACTATTATATTTTATTTTCATGTATGTTATAAACTCAAAATACATGGTCACTACCATTCTTCAGTCACTTAACTTACAGCTAGTAACAAAAAAAGGAAACATGGTTTATTTCATCTTTATTTTCTCACCTTTCACCCATCTTTATTTCTTGGTATAGATTCAAATTTGATTGTTATGATATTTCTTCCAGCTGGAAAAAAAAAATCATTTAACATAGATATTAGGATAGGTCAGCTAGCAATGAGTTGCCTTGTATCTGTTTGAGAAAATCAATTTCTCATTAAGTTTTTAGGAATATAGTCACTTGAAATAGATTTTGGTTTGGCAAAGTTTTCTTTTTACATTTTAAATTGATCTTATTCTTTTTGTATGTGTATCTTCTTGCTTACATGTTTTTGATATGAAGTCTTTAATACTTACCCTCATCTAGATGTAGATAACGTCTCTTTTCTGTGATTGTTTGCTTTGTCCTTGGTGTTGATTTTCCCTTTGTTTTCAGTTTTGAACAGATTGAATTGCACATGGTTAGATGTGTATGTGTAGGTGTGTGTGTTTAAGAAATATGATGTACTTTCAGAATTTTTGTAGTATGTAAGATTTTTAGATTTGTGAGTTTGTTATCTGTTATTAGTTTGGATATTTTGGTTCTGTCATTTTTCTTTGTGTTTATTCTGGCCCATTTTATTTTTTCCTTCTGAGATTCCAATATTGTGTACCAATTTGTTATTGTCCCAAAGGTCTTAGAACTGAGTTTTTTAAAAAATCTCTCTCTCTCTTTTCTTTTATAATTCAGTTTGAGTAATTTCTCTTCACTGATCTTCCAGTTCACAGATTCTTTCCTCAATTGTATCTAGTCTCCCGATGACTTAATTGAAGATTTTCTTCATCTTTGTTTTTGTGTGTGCTTTCATTTACATTTGATTCTTTCTTTTAGTTTACATGTCTTCGTGGAAATTATCATACATAATGTCTATGCTTTCTGCTAAAACTTTTAACACATAAGTGATAATTATTTAAATTTCCTGTTGGATATGATCAACATCTATGTCTTATCTGTATGGTTCTAAGAACTGCTTTGTCTCTTTATAGTTTTTATTTTTTATTTTATTTTTGTATACTTGTAATCTTTTTTTGAAAGGCAGATATCTTATGAGAGAGTAGACAAAAAACTTATTTTAATACTACTAGATGTGCATGTTCTTGTTTCATGCCTGTAAAGCAGGAGTTTCCTTTGATCTAGATGATACTTGGACTGTGTGGGAGGTTTGTTGTGATTTTGGGTAACATCAGTGTATCACAGGCTTCACACTCTTCTGATGAAAATTTACATATAGGGCTATGTCTCCCTGACTTTGGAAACTATTATCAGTCACACAGGTTTGGATATCACTTGTCATCCATCCTACATCTGACCCCAAAACCCCTCCTTAATCTGCTTGAGCCCTGACATCCCATAAAAAGCATGCTCCTTTGACTGATCCCAATGATCTCATTCTTGTTATGATATCTTATGCCACACTCTTGCATGTGTGTTCTGTACCCTGTAGTGTTCAGGTTCTGATGCTTAACACTAGGCAGCCAGGCAGCTCACCTGTACATATTGCCTTCTCATTCTCATTGGTTCCCCACACCACAAGCCAAATTATGTCTTCCAAACAGATGCCCTCCTCACCTTGCTTTATGTGAGTAATAGCTCTCTCTTTTTCTGAGGTTAAAGAGAGATCCTAAAGCTACAATCCAGACCTCTGAGTAATGAAAACTATCCAGGTTTGCTGGTATCTCTGAGGAGATGTGGTGAGACCAGTTCTGGGAATGTTTGAAAATCGGCAAAATGGAAATCTGTTTCAACATCTGCTTTTTTAACGAACTCCCATTGTCGGGGAGTGGTAAAATTCTTAAAAGATAATGATAATAACAAAAATGAAGAAATTTTCTGGTTGATTATTTAGTTGAATAGACACAGCTGATGAAAAAGAAAGGATGGGGTCACATTAACAGTAAGGGAGGCAAATGAATATGAAATTGAAGCAAACAACTGCTAAGAACCACAAATCATTCCTTGGTTATCTATAATGGGGGTTAAACTGAACTCTCCTATGTTGTTTTGCATTGGTGCAATTAAACTTTGCTAGAGAAAAAAATAACTTATGTGTTGTCTAGCCTCACTTTCAATTTATTGTTATAAAACTAAAATATGCCTGAAGATAGCATGGATTTCTTGAGGGCCAATGTAAATCTAAGGAAATCTAGCAAAAATTAAATATATCAAATTAGTGTTTTTAACCAGAAAAAGCTGCGACTGAGAAATTGATAAGTAAGTTCAAGGGCAACAGTTTTTACTCTCATGTGTAGCTTTAGGAGATGATATAAGTAAACCTGGAAACAGGCAACTTCCTAAGGACTGGGAAAAATGGTTAGGATCCTGAACTGTCTAAGCATATATACTCTGTGATAGGTTTGATTTAGTCAGAAAATAAAAACAAGGGTAGGGCCACTAATGAGGTGGGAACTAAATCCATATATGACCCAATTAGCTGTCAGAGCTTGTTATACGGTATTAACCTTTGACTCCTTTTAACTAGAAAATAAATTACTCATATAATGGCATTGATATTCAATGCTCTAATTACAGAATTAGTGTTTGGAAGTTGGAAGCAAGATCATGTTTGGATCACAGCCTTTAGGTAAAAGGCTAATTACCTTTATTTATTTAATTAATTCCATCAGTCTTGCAATCAATAAACTAGTTATCTATTTACTATGTATTTATTGAATCTCCTTACTTGTCTGGTGCTGGGCTACCCTTTTGATTATTAGGGTAGGGAAAGATTTCTACCCCTAATCCTAAGGGGAAATGAAGCCTACAAACATAAATTTTCTATTTTAAACTTTGTAACAATACAGCCATCTACTTTGCTAAAAGATAATTTTGCGTAAGAGTGACACAAAGTGGGTTTTAGTACACATACCATTTATCAACCTATAAGCAATGCCTTTAACATAAAACAAAAACCCTTTATTTGGATGCACACATTGCCAAAAATCTTATAGACTATTATAAGATTTATGACAGCTTTCACAGCATTCTTTTTTCTGGCATCCACTTGAGTGCATTAACTTTGAAAAGAAACTATTTGGCTTGAATTGTGAATATGACTTCAAACAATAAAATCAAAGGAATCTATAGTGCAGCTGCTTTCTTGTATATCAATACACAAGTGTATATATTTATATATATAGAACCATATCCCTGTGCTTTCAGGTAGCTGCAAACTCACTTTACATTCATCTGAAACACAAGAAGGACTGTCTGGCAGATTTAGGTGTCAGAAAATTGTTAATTTCGTTCACACAGTGACCAAAAAACAGCATGAACTCACTATGATGTGTTTATTACACTGATAAAAGAAATGTGAATTCTAAATCTGATAACATGATTTTTCAGAACTCAAATTTAATTACAAAGCAAAAGCTGGGAAAGTTGATATATGATTTTCAAGGAGGCAATACAGATATTCTAAAAATAATTAAAACATTAATGCGGTTTCATCAGAAAGAAATATTTGTGAAACAGAGCTAGACTCTCTGAAACAAGTTAATCCCTTCATGAGTCCTGTGAAGGGGTCAAGGGAACATGTCTTGTTTCGTTGTCATTTAAACTCTCTGGTCCAAATGTGAGTATCAAACACTAGGAAATTATCTGACTTCATTTGACTATTCCATAATATTTTTCTGTCATTCATTCAATTAATATACGAGAAGGAAAAAAGAAAAATAGGCCTTTTTATTCACTACTTGCAATAAATTAATATATGAGAAGGAAAAAAGAAAAATAGGCCTTTTTATTCACTACTTGCAATAAATCGTTCTGTTAGAACCTGGTGTTGAATCCCAAAATAATTATGAGATTTAGAAAAAAAATTATCTGGCCTGATTATCTTTCAATAGCACAGTTATTGATTATGACACTAAACTGTCAACATTAACCTTCATAGCATCATGTGAACAGGCACTGTCTTCTCATTTTACAGATGTGAAAACCAAATTTAGGATTAAATATGTTAATTGGAGTCACAACAGCTGGTAAAGTCTGGCACTGAGAATAAAATGCTGATCTGCCTGATACCCATAACAATGGGGTTAAACACCATGAAATATAGTAACTCCTAAATTAAAATACTAAGATAATGGCACTTGAATGAATTAGAAGAAAAGCAAGTTTTTCCTCTTGTACAAACAGAGCCTTAAATTTTATCGAGTGTGCTAAATGGATAGCATTAACTAGAAAACTTGGATGATTATTTTAAAAATAGCATAGTCCCTGTTTTGACAGTAAAAATATATCATTAATACTTTTTGCAAAATTAAGTTGCTTAATTAAGATTAACTTAATAAAATATGTTCCTATATTAATTTTTGTTAAGATTCACCCTTGCACCTGATATAAAACAGCATTATCTTGACCTCTAACAAGTTACAAACTCCATGAGGTAGTTACCACATTTGTCTCACGTCCAGAGTCTTGTAAAATTTCTGCAACATAGTAGTTGCTTCCTAAATGTTAAATTAACTAAAATAAACTATGCTTAAACAATGTTCCAACCTTTAAGATGAAGTTAATCATATTTTGTTTTACTCGTTTGTAAGCTTAAGAACATACTATTTTAGAAGATATAATTCACTGAGATATAAACATGCATATATATATATATATATATATATTCTAACTTCCTCAATGACATCAAATTAATGTTTGCAGAGAAGTTTCCATCTTACTTTGAGTTTTTCTAGCAAACATATTTTACAGTATTACAGCTAGTAACTTAGTAAATAAGCTGTGATTAAAGAAGAATTTTGATAATGCTATGAAATCATATAGAAATTTTGGACAAAAATTAAATTCTGTGTTTTTAAGACTAAATTCCATTAAGAAGGGAACTCTAGAAACTGACTTTTTATAACCCAAACCTTAATTATCTGATCAATTAAATTAAATCATATTGAAATTATGTGTTTTAAATAACAATGGATTATTGGCATGAGAAAAACTATCTTGGGGAAAAAGATATCTTAATTATCATTAAACAGGAATTAATCTGTACTAATATAAAAGTAAAAATATGGTGCTATGGCTTTTTGAACTTGATGTTGTTATACTACAGGGAGAAAGTTATTTTTACATGTAGTGGTGGAATTTAAAAACCTGAAGTCAATAATAAAGTCCATCTGTACATCACCTCCACCGCAGGACTGGCATCATGGTTCTCGCCACTGTGTAAATGGCAAAAATCAAATTTATTGAGGCAATATAGAAAGCTTAACATTTTTTATGAACAATATAAAGTGCGACTCACTCCTGTAAGTCGAAAATCAATAGCTTAAAGTCTAAGAATAAAAAAGGCCCTTAATTTCAATAAGTATAACACATTTTTCTGCTAAACTATCCCTTCTTGAGGGATTAAATCTCACCCCTGCTGAGACTCTTTGAGTAATAATTATTGTGGTTCCTTTTGGAATAAAAAGATTTGTGCTGTTTTTAAAATTAAAAACACTGATCAATTTATGATACCATTATTTAATCAAAGGGAAAATGCTCCGGACTTTTAGAGAAACGGCTGATGATAGGAATAGGGTAGCAAATACATCTAGTAAGTCTGGAGGATCTTGCAAAGGCAGGATGTGAGGAAGCGCTCTAACAGAAAAACAAAGTAAATAAAGCAAGCACAAGCCATGATGGAAATATACAAACAGGACCCAGGGCCCAGCTGAAAAGGATCCCAATGGCCAAAGCGAGACCAATTTAATAAACAAAACAGATAAAGTGGTTGTAGATTATAGCCCAAAGTATGATACAAATATCCATGAGTTTAACTGTCACGAACAAATAATTGAATACATAAATAAATGCGGGGCAGAAAAATCTCCTGTGCAGAAGAATTCTAAATAGTGTATGCAGATACTCCAGCCTTGAGAAGGTGAAGCATGAGGGCCAGTTCAAGCGGCACATAGTGACTTCCTTGAAAGAGCACAGCATGGAAAAGGGTGAAGAAAGAGCTACTGAGCATGGAGAAAGCAGACGGCTCCACCTCAGCCAGGTGAGCAGGCACCAGCAGCAATAATTCACATCCCTGGTCTGCACTGCTGATGTGAAGTGACGAAAATGGCATTTTCGCTCTGTGGTCTGTCTTTCAAAAGTCCATAAAGCCAATCTCATCCTGAAAAAGTGACCACGCAAATTCCAGTAGAGGGACAGTCTAACTAGTTTCCCTAAAAACTGTTCATCAAAAAACAAGCAAAACCTGTGAAACTATAACAGCAAGAGGGGCTTAGGGAGACATGACAATGACATGTAATGTGGTATCCCCAGTGAGAATCAGGAACAGAAAAAAAAAAAAAAAAAAAAAAAAAAAAAAAAAAAAAAAAAAAAAAAAACACATTAGTTAAAAAGCAGGAAAAAAATCTGAATAAAGCCTGGACCTTAGGTAACAATATCAACGGTGACAAATGTAGCATATTACTGCAAGATGTTAATAATCAAGGAAACCAGATGTGGTGTATCTGGGGAACTCTTTGTCCTATTTTCCCTTTTTTAAAAAAAAAAAAACACAAAAAAACAAACCTAAGACTATTCTTAAATAAAAAGTGTATTTAGAAAACCAAAATTTCACAGTAAGATTTTAATAGCAATATATAAGATTATTCTCAAATTTATAAAATTTGGTAAAGAAACTAGAACAGCTAAAACAATTTTGGAGAGAAGAAAAAGAATTAAGTGGGAAGGATCAATCTACCTTATTGCAAGATATTATATAGCTAGAGTAATCGAGGGTATTTCCAGAGAGGATCAACACATAGATCAACGCAGCAGAATAGAGAACTCAGAAATAGAACCACAAAAATATGCCCAATTGATTTTTGACAAAATTGCAAAAGCATTTCAATGGAGAAAAGATAGCCTTTTCAACAATTGGGAGTGGAGCAATTAGACAGCCGTAGACAGAATAATACACTTCAACAAAGTCTCACACCTTATACAAAAATGAACACAAGTGGATCATGGATGTAAACATAAAACTTCAAAACCTTTAGAAAAAAATGAGAGGGTCTTGGAATCTAAGGATAAGCAAAGTACTGAGGGCAGAAAACACTTTGCTCAGTAAAGACCCTCTAAAGAAGATGAAAGTATTATACAAACTAAAAACTGGGAGAAAATACGTGAAACCACGTATCTGACAAAATGCTTATAGTCTGCTTTTGCACTGTTATAAAATGATTCCTGAGGCTGAGTAATTTATAGGGAAAGGAGATTTAATTGACTCAGGTTCCACATGCCGTACAGAAAGCATGGTGCTGCTGTCTGCTTCTGACGAGAGCCTCGGGAAGCCTCCAATCATGGCGAAAGGCAAAGGGGAAGCAGGCCCATCACATGGGGGAGCAGGCACCTCACACGGCAAGAGAAGGAGTGAGCGAGAGAAGGGGGACATCGCAGATTCTTTTAAACAACCAGATCTCACATGAACTGACTGAGCAGGAAATCACTCTTCACCAAGGGGATGCTGCTCTGCCACTCATGGGGGTTCTGCCCCCAATATGCACAATCACCTCCCACAAGACCCCACCCTCTAACATTAGGAATCACATTTCAATATGAGGTTGAAGGGGACAGACATCCAAACAATATTAGTACTAGTATCTAGAAAACATAAAGAACATTCAAACTCAACAGTAAGAAAAAAAATCAATTAGAAAACGAGCAAAAGACTTGAGGAGATCTTTCACCAAAGGGGATATACAGATGGCAAATAAACACATGAAAAGATGTTCAACATCAGTAGTCACTATGCCTGTTTTCCTCTCCATATTAATTGTGCATGAAAGAAGATACATTTAATTAAACTGATAGAGATACATTATATACTCCAAAAAGGATAAGTAACAATCTCATCAAGCTGAAATCTTTAAGAATTTTAGTAATATTAGCAACATTTTAATTTATTAATTTACGTATATGGAACAAGGTATAACAATATTAGGTATGAATTAGTATTGAGATGAGGAAAAAAACAAAAAAGATATATGTTTTTAAATTAAATATAAGATTAGATTATCCAACATGACACAAATCAGACATCTCAGTATCAGGCTTTCCTCAGTTCAAGATCTCCAGCTATCACACTGGCCTTCCCAAGTCCAATGTCTAATAGAGAAAACTTATAAAACTATAGATGAAATCCTTTTCCTGTCTCAGTTTTACGTTAATACATCTTGTATCCTCTATGCCTTCTTTGTATTAACCTCTCCTCTATCTAATACAGATTTTTGCTTTTTCTCTCTGTGACATTTTGATTTAGGATGAGAAACCTGGTAATAGTCTGAACAATTTTCTTAGCCCTAGGAAATTGGTTCTCAAACTACAACTTTATTAAATAGTAATTAAAGGCTTTAAAATAAAATTTTAAATACACTGGTTTGATAATAGATTGCATAATGTTCATTTGTTATATCCACCAGAGACCATCTTGAAATTTATAATTTGTAGGTCATTTAATTATTTTTTTCTGCTGTGTAGTGCCATGATAATTGATAATCTATGTCAGTAATCCATGATGGAAATTGCTTTCTTACCTATTTCAATTGCAGAGCTATAGTAAAGATGAAAATAACTCTTTGTTACAGAATTAAATGGGATATAAACATAATGATGAAAATATCTGTTTTAACAATTAGCAGCTTTTTCTCAGTTCATGAGTGCTAAGAAATCATATTAAATATCATGACCACAACTGCATTACTTGGAAAACCAATACATTGACTCATGTTGGAGGGGGTCAGTGACTTTTACACAAAATTTTAAAGGCTGCCATGTGGCTTCAGAATGAAGCACTGAGAGATGGTAATAGTTTTATTTTAATGTTTCTTAATTTGCATAACCATAATCTTGAGTTATATTTGTGCAATATAGATGAGGTGGAGTTTGCAATTATAGAAGGAAAAAAGAAAAGAGAGAACAGAGGGAAAACGGAAAAGAAATGAAGTTTTAAACTTGATCGTATTTAAAACAAACATAATTGCTATTAGAGCAATGAGAATCTTGGGGAAATGGCTCATAAAATTACTAAATATCTTGAGTCACTCTTGCCTGTGCTGATTGAAGTTTAGGTATAAGAGGAACGTTTTATCCGGAAAAAGACATTTGTACACAAAAGGGCTGGTGATTTAGTGTGAAAGAGGCACAGGGAAAGTAAACTAGAATGGGCATTTATTTGGGTAAGCAGCTGTGAAACATACTCCAGGGAGCTGAGTGCCAGTGTTTAGAAATAGCTCAGGCTCTGAGCACTTGTAATTATGCAGGCTTTCCCTTTGGGCTTACTTGTTTATCTGTCTGTTGGTGGTTGGTTGAACTTTTTAAATTAAAATTTTGATGAAAAGAAAGTTCCTGCCTTAAAACCATACTTTGCAAGCCTAAAAAGGACTCTAGAGAGCAACTTTAAAGTTTTATGAAGATATTTTTAAAAATCAGTTTTATTTTTACTGTACATTTTACTTTTCTATTTGCCTGCTCTGGTTAGGAGAAAATTAATTTAGAAAATAAAAGAAAGTGGCCCCCAAAGTCTTCCAAATTGTTTTTATTGTACTTTATAAAAATTAAATCTGGTAAGCTTAACTGTGGTGAAGATTTAAGTTAAGGGCTGGAAGGATACATTAATTTTTTCTCTTTTTAAAAACCTTAAGTATATAAATCTTTTTAAAAGTTTCTATTTATTAAGATAAATTGTTTTAGTATAAAGGCTTTGTGTGCTAAAGTCTGACTAAAACAAAAAATATATATTTTTGGTTTGACTTTCTACAATTCAAATATGTAAAAACAATAAAAAATATGTGGAAAATAAAAATATACTTATGTAAAATCATGAAAAGATAAAAATGGGCATATGATTGCATAAAAGCTTTGCTAATCTGACACTTTCATTGTCGATCTTGTCTGACATCACCTTGGTTGCAAATATGTTTTTGATACACATTGTTGTTTTTTTTTTTTAGACAGAGTTTCCCTCTGTCACCAGGCTGGAGTACACTGGCACGATCTCGGCTCACTGCAACCTCCATCTCTTGGGTTCAAGCGATTCTCCTGCCTCAGCCTCCTGAGCAGCTGGGACTACAGGTGCACACTAGCACTGTCAGCTAATTTTTGTATTTTTAGTAGAGAAGGGGTTTCACCATGTTGGACAGGATGGTCTCGATCTCTTGAACTCATGATCCACCTGCCTCGGCCTTCCAAATTGTTGGGATTACAGGCCTGAGCCACCACACCCAGCCGATATACATTTTAAAATGGATCACTGAATAGATAGTTGCAACTTGGCCATTAGAATGATAGAGACAACTATATGTTTTATTTTACCGTCCAGAAACAAATGAAAGAAGAATTATTCCATAAATACTTTTATGCTTTTGAACAACATGGACTCAATAAATTGATAGAAATATGTCATTAAGATTACAGGATAATATAAAAATGGAGGTTACTGACATAAAAAATAACATGAGTTCAACAAAAGCATATTTCACTAATAATTAAACAAACAGGATAATGTGAGAAGACAGGAAAGACTCCTGTATAAGAGACATGAGACATGAGAACATGAGTCACTGTATTGGGAAGGGTTATTGACCTGATCCATAAGAGGAGGTGGGGCTACCTTCCACATTACCCATGGACAGGAACATATGTGGAGTTGAGACGATCACCTTGGGTGCTCCTAGAACTCTCTTATCCTATCATAGCTGTGAAACAATACATGTAGCAACCCCAAGCAGAGATACATTGTCAAGAGCTAAGGTCTTTCAGTTGATAGCTGAGGGTTAGAGAAATTAACAATAAATAGTAGAGGAAGTAAGGGATCAATACAAGTTACAGCCCCCAAATCAACTTTGATGATGGGGCTGTCATATCTCCCACGAACCTCTCTCTTCCAAGTCCAACTCCTTCCCACCCAATGTAGAAATTGCTCCCTGAACCTGTGTAGAGAAATAGATCTGTGTGGTGCAAGGAAGTATTGGGGAACAGTGATGACCATGACAACACTCAGATTTGCTGACTCAGATTTGCTGACTCAGATTTGCTGCCACACAAAGCACAATTTAGAGACAGCACCAGATTCTCTGCTCATCACCATGTTAACAACAGATTCATGCTCATCACCATGTTAACAACAAGGCTTTGCTTTCTACAGGCTGTGCTCAGCCAATGACTCAATGTAGCAGAGATCCAAGTCAGGCTCTCTCTTGCAATGAATGGCTCCCTCTTGCCTTCTGATAGGCAACTGAGGCGTGAACACATTGCACTGATTTAGTCAAAACCCTGTTAGAACTGTGCTGCTGCAGTTCTAGACCGTCAAACCCAACTTGTCCTCTTACCCTTTGTCCTTCACAGGATCCAGAATAGCATAGTGGTCTGAAAACATTTCTCAATGTCTCCAGTTCCTTCATCTTCTTTTTCCCTCCCAGATGTTCACCACAAATATATATGTGTGTGTCTGTGTGTGTGTATATACACACATGTGTGCTCTCTCTCTCTCCCTTCCTTTCTCTTTTTTTGAGCTATGAGTCATGTAAACAAACCAGAAAAATACCAAACCCCAAATTATTGAGAAACAATATTAATAAAACAGTTTTTTTTTCTTCTTACTACATGCAAGCGTTTTTGGTGTGTATTGAATCTATACATGGTTTCTCCTTTCAGAAGTTTCATTAAGCACACATTTAGAATCTTCCTTATTGTTTGTACATTTAAGGTTTTGAAGGTACAAACTGATGTGATTGTGATGACACTGGTTGCCATAGTTTTATAGTTACACTCACCTACTTACTCCCATCAGAGAAGAAATTTCATCATGCATACAAAGTGATTGTTCTACCAACCAGATGGGACACTGATTGCAAAATGTGTGAAGTGAGTAACATGCATGGAAATTCTACACATTTGTAGACAAAATTTGTGATAGAAAATGCTAATAGTATTTAGGTCATCATCTATCCTATAACATTACTAATTTTAGAAGCATCAATCAATCATTTTAAAGTAAATCCAGTGTAACTGACAGAAATACATAAGCACATTTTTAGTAGCTGCACTTTCCACAGTATTTTAGATTATATTGCATTTTTCAGCCTTGTTCAGTGTCCTGAAATATATGCTGTGGTTCATTAAAAACACACATACAAGAAGATGGAAAATATACTAAGCCAATTTAATAAGAATAAAGTTGGAGAATTACATTTCAGCCTAATGATATCACGTATTCCAAATCTCCTTTAAGGACTGTTTGATGCCCATAATTAACTGGTCATTAGTGACATCAATTCCCTGCCGGGTTTAATCATGACTCAAACTTACAGCACAGTGCACACTAACTACTCTCTAAGGTACATAAATTACTTCAAAATCTCTCTTTTCAGGTGGAGACTGTGAAAATCACTTAACAGTTCATTTTCTTGGTACAACCAACAGAAAAAAATGGAGATAGCTTCTGAAATCCAGAATGGGAGTTCAATACCTAACAACTACAGAGGGATTTTTGTATCATCTAAATTTAGTCAAGTAAATTTAATGCAGACAATTCATTTTTTATATATTGAGAAATTACACTATGGCCAGCAGGGGAAAATACAGATAAAATAATCACTGCTCAGGCCATAGAGAAAAAAGTAAATACTAATTCAACTTATATTTTAAAAGATCTCCATACATGCGAAGGAGAGTAATAGATGCATCATCAATGATTAGAGTAGTTGAGGAAGGTTACCTAGGACATATAAGGGCTGTCACCTTGTACTTCTCATAGCAGAATTTTACAAAGTTTTCACAAGTGTGAGCCCTTTACTGCTTATTTGTAATAACCCACAGTTTTCATTACAGGAAATGATTGAAAATAATTGATGAGCCTGTGAATGCTGAGGCAAATATTCAGGTATTCCTCTAAGCTTGATTATCCTGGTATAAGTGCTTCCATGGTTCTCATTTGTCCATTCTTAAACACTGCAGGCTCCCTCTTCCTCTCAGTCCACATGTAATTAATTGAGTATTTCTGAAAAATGTATTGTACTGATAGATATTGCTTCAAATCTCTTTCTAATTGTTGAGGATTATGAAAGGTTCAAGATATTATCTTACTGCAAGCTAACACATTAGCCTGCAACGGTTTTACAGATGCTAAGAAAAGACACAACACTCCTAGTTTGCAGACTTTCTTACTTATGGCAAAAGCAGTTGCCGAAATATCAGAGAGGTGGCGTCAGTTTCCTGAGCCCCATATTACCTGATCAATACAGGTGGACTAAGACGGCATCCAGCATATGCAGTGGCTTGTGTTTCAGGAGAGGAAATTTTGTCCTCATTTGCAGCCCATAAAATAAGCAAACCCAATGTTTGAGGGGAGAGGTAAACCAATTCCTCAAGCTTGCTCACTGAAATCACAGCTTGAAGAAAGGACTTGTGTTACCGGTATATGCAGCAAGACGTAAAGGAGTGCAAGGACCCATGGAAGATCATCTCTCAATACTAGTTTAAATGACATTATCCTGCGGCTGGCTTTGTAACTGCCAAGTTCATAATTGGTTTCCTTTTCTCTTGGATCTCTAGTTATGAGGTAACCTTCAAAGTATAACTGTATAAATTGTCTAAAAGCTTTTGTATGATTTCCTCATTGTTCATTCGATATCCTTTAATGACATATTTAAAATGTTTACTATATGTGTATATGTGTGTATACTTCTGGAATACAAAACTATTATTATATTCTGAATTAAACTATAGTATCCATGAAACCAAGTAAATTCAACAATTCCTCATAAATTTTATTAATTCAGATAACATTTGTTTAGGTAACATCAAATTTCTTAAGGAGAGGTACATATTTTTGGAAGTATTAAGTGTAAGTAATAAGTATTTGCTGTTTTCCAGAATTACATATACGTTTTAGTATTTGTGATGTTTAAAATATAAGAGAAATGCCCAAATTCTAATTTATCTTAATATGTCTGATGATATTCTAGGTATACAATTAAGATGTACATTTTGGATATTAATCTGAAAAGTGTTTAGAAGTCTACTCATTCTTATTGAGGAGTTTTAAATTCTATATTTAATATGTGGATTTATATTACTAAAAGAAATTTAAACAATGAAAGGCAAAAATAATTCTCTTTTCTGCTACCTAACATTTCCCCTCTCCATTTGTCTTATGATTATTTATTTCAGAGTTGAACTCCTTATTTGAGGGATTATATGAAGGACCAAAAACAAATAAAATGTATTATATTCTGACCTAGGTACATGAATCTGCCTACATTTTTTACATGTTTACTTACACTTCTCAATGTTACTAACCTTTTCATTACAAAGAAATAAATAATACATAAGGTGATTTCAACTTATTGTTCTGTCTTTAAGTAATGTTCGTATTTCTGAAAACTCTATATTGTGAGCATCTATTTAGATACTGTACTAGTGAATGAGGAAATGATGTTTATCCAAAATATTCTCCACTCTCTAATTATAAGCTGTCCAGCCTTATACTCCATTCCTTTCACTGCTTTGCCTTTGATACTCCTGCATGCACATGATATGCTCATTTATTCCTCGTAAAACAGTGCTGACTTTCTCGGCGAAGAGCTGAGCTACATTAAAATCCTCCTAGACTCAGTATACCTCAGACTGTTTGGAATGTGGATGAGTTTTTGCATCATTGATAATGCACTGCTTTTCTAGCTTCAGCGATTCTACTTACTCATTCATTTCTACATTAGTTCTGAAGAGTATTTTATGTAACTTTTCAATTATGTTAAATGTTACTTTGAACTTTGGAAGCATGAATGTACCCCATTGAGTGAGCGAATCTCCTGATCCTTCCTGCACTCTTTCTTTTTCTCCTCCCAACCTATCAAGCCAAGTGCTGAGCTTCCTCTCCACAATTCCTTTGAGAATCAATCTTTATGTGATATACAGCCTAGGGGTGCCTTCTATAGAGGTATGAACTACAAATATATGTCTGCCTTGAGATCATGAGAGGTGTTAAAAGATAAACTGAGGCACGTTAAAATTTTTAAACAGTTTATTTGAGCAAACAGTGATGTATTAACCGGGCGGCTGCAGAACACAGGTGATTCACGGCTCCACTAAAGAGCTGCAAGTGGAGAGCGTGTATAGGGTGAACATCAAACAGAACAATTACTTGGTTAACTAAAGTGGTGCAGTTGCCTTACTTGGGTCATTCTAGTGGAAAGTCCAGAGCTAGAATGTACTTGGTAGTTTCTGATTGGTTAAGTTTTATTTTACTAGTTACACTGAGTTAGGTTTCAGTTTGTTTTGGGCACTGGAGCCACCTCAGTCTATGACCTCCCAATTAATTATTAATATTATTATTATTATTTCTTTTTTGAGACTGAGTCTTGCTCTGTTGCCCAGGCTGGAGTGCAGTGGTAAGATCTCGGCTCACTGCAACCTCCGCCTCCTGGGTTCAAGCAATTATCATGCCTTAGCCTCCCTAGTAGCTGGGCGTACAGGCGCTCCACCAGGCGTGACCAATTTTTGTATTTTTAGTAGAGACGGGGTTTCAGCATGTTGGTCAGGCTGGTCTCGAACTCCTGACCTGAAGTGATCCACCACCTCGGCCTCCCAAAGTGTTGGGATTACAAGGGTCAGCCACCATGCCTGGCCCCAAATAATAATTGTAACAGAGGCACAAGACACCATGTTACTGATATTATGTTGAATAGTTTAGATTTTTCTCATTTTATTTAGCATTTCATAAATATTAAATCATTGTATTCTGTACTTGTAAACTAAAGAACAGTTTTTGTTTTATAAAAAGAAAACATTACAGATCACTTATAAAACTACTTATTTAAAGCATATTTTCTGTACTTGTCAAGCACTCCAGGAAAATAAAGATTTAGGATCTGATTTAAAGCAGACTTATAAGGCTTCTGGGATCCACTGTAATACACAGTCCCAGCCAACACTCAGCCTGCACACAGCAGAACATCTGGGTTGCATGGGGAGGTGATCAGTGTTTCTCTTTTGTGTGATTCTCCCTATTTATTCACAGGACTAGGTCTTTTCATTGAGTGTATAAATCTGGCACATAAAATAACACATAAATAAATGTTCAAACAGTTGCATAACTTATTTCACTTCTCAAAAACTGCAATGTTGTTTGAGAGTCACCATGAAACTTTACTCTGAAACACCTGAAGAAAGAAGAATAATTTAGCCGCTTAGTTCCCATCTGCAATTTAAGGAAAAAAATATATAGTATACAAATACATATTGAATAGCAGAATTACCCAAGGTATGCAGCAAAGATTTCCATCTCCCTTCATAGGTTCAAAGGCTGTTGTTGTCCTTTGTTGTTGTTGATGTTGTTTTGAGACAGTCTCCCTTGGTTGCCCAGGCTGGAGTGCAGTGGCATAATCTTGGCTCACTGCAACTTCCACCTCCCCAGTTCAAGTGATTCTCATGTGTCAGCCTTCCAAGAAGCTGGGATTGTGCACCATTATGCCCATCTAATTTTTGTATTTTTCAGCAGAGATGGAATTTCATTATCTTGGCCAAGCTGGCCTCAAACTCCTGGCCTCAAGTAATCTGCCTGCCTTAGTCTCCCAAAATTATGGGTTTACAGGCATGAGCCACCACATCTGGCTTTGCAAAGCTCAGATATACAATACTATATTCTTAACTATGGTCATGAGGCTATTCCTTAGATCTCCAGAAATTATTTATCTTGCGTAACTTAAAATCGGTAGTTTTTAACCATCATCTATCCCTTTATATAATAATCCTCCTCTTGCCTATAGAAACTAAAATTATATACTCTGTTTCTTTAAGTTAGAATTTTTTAGATACCACGTATAAGTGAGATTATGCAGTATTTGTCTTTCTGTGTCTGGCTTAATTAGCATAATGTGTTCTCTGGGTTCATCCCTGGTTTTGCAAAACAGTATTTCCTTGTTTTTTTATAAGGCTAAATAATATTCCATTGCCTGCGTGTTTGTGTGTATACACACACACAAACACACATGCACACACTATCTATATATGTCACATTTTTAATCCATTCAATATGTGTCTCTTTTAATGTCTACATCTTTCCTTTTGTTCCCATTGTTTGCCTATCCTGCTCAATGCCCATCCAACAGTCAATAACATTAATACATTAATATTTACTACTGTATTAGAGTACAACATCCTCACTCTTCCTTTTCTATTTCTTGTGGGAGGATCCCCGCTAGCAATTAGACTTTCTCTTGATTTAGTGGAATCCCCTCTTCCTGCTCACTTACTCCACTGTCACATCTCACATAACCTCCTCCTATAGGGGGCAGAATATGCGAGGGGACTTCAAAAAGTCCATGGATAAAGCTTGCTATGAAAAAAACTGCATGGATTTTTAAAATGTTTTTGCATCAAAATAAACTTTTACTAACTTGTTATAACATATCTGAATACGATCTAGTTTTAGACACCAAGTAGGACAGGACATCAGTCTGAAAAGGCCCCTATCAGAGCAATGTGAATTCTGCTGAAAATGAAACAAGAACAGACATCAAACTTATGGTAAAGCTTGGGTGGCAAAATGGTGAAATAACAGATGCTTAGGAAAGGTTTATGGAATCAGTGTATCCAAAGAAATCAGCAGTTTAATCATTGACAACTCACTTTAAGAAAGGAGGAGACAATGTTGAATATGAAGCCTGAAGCCACAGACCACCCACATCAATTTGAGAGGAAAAATTAATCTTGCTAGTGCTCTAATAGGAGAAGGCCAGTTACCATTGACATCTCAATTGGTTTAGCATACACAATTCTCACTGAAAAATTTAAGCTGAGCAAAGTTTCCACTTGATGAGAGTCAAAAGTGTCGCAAGCAGATCAGCTGCAGTGAAGAGCAGAATTTTCAGTGGAAAACTAAACAAATGGGATGAAGATCCTGAAGCATTTCTTTGAAGAACTGTAACAGGAGATGAAATGCGACTTTACCAGTACTATCCTCAACACAAAACAAAACCAAAGCAATGACTACTAAGAGGCAAAAGTGGTCCAGTCGCAGAAAAAGAGGGCTGGTCAAGAGCAAAGAGATTCTCCAGGCATTTTGCTTGTTAACTTTCTGGACAGCCAAAGAATGGTAACATCTGCTTATTATGAGACTATTTTGAGAAAGTCAGCCAAAGCTTCAGCAGAAAAATACCAGAAAGCATTACCAGAGAGTCCTTCTTCACCATGACAATGCTCCTGCTCTTTCCTTGGACCGAACAAGGGACATTTTGTGAGAGTTTTGATAGGAAATCAGTAGGCATCTACTTTACAGTTCTGATTTTCATCCCTCTGACTTCTTGTTTCCTAATCTTAAAACAAATCTGTAAAGGGCACCCACTTTTCATCAGTTAATAATGTAAAAAATACTGCATTGATATGAATCCCCAGAATCCCCTGTTCTTTAGGAATGAGCTAAAGGGCTGATATCACTGCCTACAAAAGAGTCTTGACCTTGTTGGAGCTTATGTTGAGAAGTAAAGTTTACATTTTCATTTTTGTCTTATAATTCCAGTTTTTCATAAACTTTTTAAAAGTCCCCTCATACTATCCTAATGGGGTAATTGGTGACCAAAAATAAGGATGCTTGGCCTTTCTTCTTCAAGTTTTAGGAATGAAATTGTACAGATACCTTGTACTTTTTAAGATCAGTCTTTGTAGCGCTCAACAGAAACGTTCCTATTACTATAGATGATAGGGTGAATAGTCTGCTGAAATTTTGAGTTTAATATTAGAAAACTGTTTGTCCATACTTGTAAGCTACAACCTCCAATGTCAACTTTCTCACTTAATCAAAGTGATATTATAGTGCCCATGTTGACACATTTCCCAATGATTCAGAATTTACCTGAGAAAGAGACATGATCTATGTTATATTAACATTTTGGGTTATCTCAAAAAATCTATGGTGTCAAAATTACTTAATATTTTATAATGTATGACTCATTATCCTCACTTTTCTTAAATCAGTCACAGACGTTCTCATAGGGTTACTAGTATTTATTTTGCACGCATACTTGACCAGAATGTGTTTCCAGTGCTTTGCAGATATTAACTCATATAAATCCTGTATGAGCGTGATTCCATCATTTTCATTCCCATTTTACTAATGAGGAAACTAAGGAAAAGAGATCATCTGTAATTTTTTCAAGACTGCACTATTCAGAAGTGATAATCTGGAAATAGAAGCCAGGCAGCCTGTTGCAAAGGATTGAGCAGTTCATTAGCCACATTTGAGACTGTGCTTTAGAGTTTAGTCTTTCAATTCTAACATTTTGCTTTTGAAGCCTGAGCTATTGTATTTATCACTTCCTCTTGCTACTGATAACATTGCTTTTTTAAATTTTTTTCTGAGAACAAGACATTTAAACCTTTTGCTCATCTCTATTCGCGATATATATATATATATATATATATATATATATTCCAATTAAAGAGGATTTTTATCTTGAAAACAAGACTGGAAAATTGACCTCTCTGTTATTTCTTTACACCTACATTTACAATACCTGCTAAAAGAGCCAGTAAACATAAAACACCAAGAAAAGAGAAGAGGTGGCTAACCCCTCTCATGAGAATTCAACTCTGCTTTGTCCATGAGTGAAGCATGTGCTTTATGTGGAGAAAGAAAGGGCAATATGCAGGCAGACACACACCTAGGAAGGAAGAAGGGATGAGACCATTTCCTCAGAGTTGTAGCCATACAGAAAAGTAAAAATGAGTTCAAGCGTGGTTCGGCTAAAATCAAATGCTATTCACACAGGTAAATTCACACATACAGTATATTTTTCCTAAAAAATGCTTGGAGATAAGAGCACCGTTGCATGGGCACCCTTAACACCCTAGAGAAGTGAAAGTCAATTTGGAAATATCTGAAAGTGGTTTAACTTCGACCTGTCATCAGTAAAGATGACTAGACAAATTTTTGTGTACACCAGGACATTGCTGAGAATGAAAGGATCGGTGCCAATGGTTGCACCAGGAAACAGCATGCCTGGTGCTAACTCAAGCACATCAGAACATATAATCCCTATTTATGTAATACTTTACATTTTTGTCTATTTCTAAAGTTTATTTTTACTTTATATTTAATAATGAGTAAACTGACCTAGGGTCTGCATCAGCACTTATCCTTTAGTAGCTGATTTTTTTGTAAAACATGATAGGACTTTAATTCGTAATTTTAAATCCCAGCTTATTCCTAGATGACTTTCTTTGATTTTTTGGTTTTACATGTATGGTTCTTCACTTCAATACTATGTATGGTATGTATGTAGACTCATTATTATATGAAAAAATTTCTTCACTTTCATTTACTTAGCTCACTTTCACATTCTGACTTCTATACTTTATTGTTTAATGTTCCTTTCATTTTTGCTTTTTTGTCTTTAATTTTTTTAACAAATCTCTTGTCTCGAAGTATAACCGATACAAAAAGTCGTGTAAATTATAAATATTTGTATTAGTGCATCTTTTCATAATAAACACACCCATAAAATCACCAGGCCAATGAAGAAATGAGGCCTGGTGGGAAACAGCAAAAGAGATTTAGGGTGCTAATAATTCTCTGTGTTGATAAGAGTGCTGATGACAGAAAAGTGTATAGTTTGTGAGAAGTCATTATGATCTGTGCATTTCTCTGAGTGTGTGTCATATTTAATACAACATCTAACAAGTTTCTGTATTGAGTGGATCAGGTTATAATCCATATGAACAGATTAAAGAGCAGCTTTGATTCCACCTTTTTATTCTATGGAATGTTTTTCTTAATAGATACACTGGAAAATAATCTGGAACAGCAGTTGATAAGACGTGTACAATATTAATTTGAGATTCTAAGCACTTACATAAGCTTGATAGCTGTGACATATTCTGGTTGTTTTCCAGCCCATTCCCATATAATTTGATTTGATGATTTAAGTAACACTCTTTGCTGTATTAACAACAACTTGAATAGTAATTTTAACCAAATGAAACAATTCTATTAGGAGAAACAGCAAAGATGAAAATTACCGGAATCAGGCAGCTTCCAGTCATGATGCATGAGAACACGTGCAACATCTAACTTCTAAACAAATTCTGAACTGCTGAAAGCAACACACAGAGAATTATAGCACTGGATATACTTACACATGTATCAAGTTGCTAATAAAATCACTGGTGCAGAACATTATTTGTAATGTCATTTACAGATACCAATTCGTATGCGTTAATTGCTCTTCAACATAAATAATTTATAAATAAAATATTATTAGTTAGTTATGTATTTTAGTCCTTGGTTCTCTTGAGGAGTACGATTCTATGTCGGTTTGCTCATTAGAGTTTGCACAGCCTGTGTCTTGAGGCTTCTCACTACAGCGGATTTACTCATTCAGTCAGTGCACTGAGTCCTTTAGATCCTCCACTTAAATGTGTAAAATGTATTTGAGAATGCCTCTATTATGAATTGAACGTTTGTGGCCCCACCAAATTTGTGTGTTGAAGCCTTCATAGTGTGATGGTATAGGAGATAAGGGCTTGGTAATTAAGTTTATGTGAGGTCATGATGAGGGATCCTCTACCCCTCATAATGGAATTAGTATCCTTAAATCAGTAGAAAAAAAGATGCTTCTCTTTCTGAGAATACACAGAAGAGGTAATGTGAGCCCATGGTGCCAAGAAGATCATCTGTAAGCCAGGAAGAGGGCCTTCCATGAATGCAGAAACTGCTGGCACCTTGATCTTGGACTTCCCAGACTCCAGAAAAGTAGGAAATAAATATCTGTTGTTTATGTCACTTGATCTATGGTATTTTTCTATAGCAGCCAGAGCTGACTAAGGCAGAATCTATCTTTTAGAAGCCAACAAAGAGTGCTTTGAGCAATGAGACATGTTTTTGAATGTCAAAACAAAAGGACTGATAAAGATTATTTTATTTCCACTGAAAATGACTTCATTCTATGAGTTAGTGTTTAGATCCTATAATAAAATACATCTTATTTTATGAAAATAATTGTGTCAAGTGTGTTTTTAACAGATATCTGAGGAATAAAAGGAATCAAAACTACTTCAGTCAAAGTAATATTCAAAGTATCTTGGGGATTAAAAATTTTTGGACTTTCAGTTTCAGCTCAGAAACGTAGAAAGCTAGAAAGAGTGCTGCTCCCACTCATACAAAAATTACGTGAAAAGAAGTTGGGCAATATGCATATTCGTGATTTTTCTTAAGCCAATAGAAAATTGAGAATGCATGCCAACCAAGTAAGCTGAAATCTGGAGAGACACAGGCACTTATGTGGACCGCCCCCCCCAAAATCCCAACTATTTGATTCCAGACAGATTGAGCTAATTAAATTGTGCAGTGCAGAATGAAAATGCATGGGCCTTGTTTACAAATTATTATGTATTTCAAGACAGAAACTGCAGATGGTTTGATTAAGTGTGGGCCATTTTAAACATGAGGCTCTGGTGACTGCACATATCACACACCCATGAAGCCGGCTCAGCTGACACATGCCATATAAGTCAGTGGAAAGATGGAGCTAAGAATTCTGAATGAATTGCTAAAGGCTGGATGTGAGGTTTTTAAATATATGATGGTTCTAGAGGTCGAAAATACAGGGAATCCACGTATTTTGGGGGGTTTTCTTTCACACAAATCAAGCCAGGAGCTCACAGGAAAGACAGGGAAGAATCTTGATTTTTTTTTCATGGTGCTGTAAAGGGGGAAGAAAATAGCAGGCAGTGCTAACATCTGATTTAGCATAGCTACTCCATGCCCCTACAGAACAAAATATTTAATTTACAGAGGAAAGACCAACAAAAACTCTCACGTAAGGACACTGGCAGAAATCTACAACAATGGGGATAAAAAACAGAAACAAATTTGCTAATGTAGAATTATTTATGCAGTACAATTACCATTGACATTGAGGGAGAAATAGTGTCTTTTTCAGACAAACACAAAAAGGAGGAAATTCGTTCCTAAAATACCTACTTTATAAGAATTTCTCCAGACAGAAGAGACATTGTATCAGTCAGAAACGTGGATCAGCACAAACCAAGAGTATTGAAAAATAGAAAAAAAAAAATAGTAATTTTTTTCTATTTTAATTGCCTAAAAATATATCTTACTGTCTAAAGAAAATAACAACAACAATGTAATAGTAAAAAGTAAGACAGTAACATCACAAAGAATGGCAAGGGGGATTGGAAATATATTCTTATAAAGTCCTTATTCTATATGTAAAGTAGTATTATAATATTTGAATATAGAGTCAAAATAATGAACAACGTACAGTAAAGCACAGATAAATATCTAAAATGTCTTAAAATTTAAAAAAAGACAAAAGTGGAATTAAATGAGACTCTATTTGTAAGATTAAAATAATATAAAATAAAATAAACACTTTAAAAATGTCAGTTCTTCCTAGATTGATTTATTGATTCAACATTATCCAATTAAAAATCCTAAGCAAATATTTTATTTTTTAGAAATAAGTAAGCTGATTACAAACTTTGTATGCAAAAGCAAAGGAACTAGAATATCCAAAACATTTCTGAAAAAGAACAAAGTTGGATGCTTCACATTCCCTTATATTAGAAATTATTACAAAGGCTACAGTGACAAAGAGAAAGTGTCATTAAATATAACAGATCAATATTACAGGAGAGAAAAACAAGTAGGAGACCTCTATTAGTATAGACAATTGAATATATAGACGGTTACAGGCAGAAAAGATAGCCTTTTCAGCGAATAGTTCTGCAACATTTGGAAGTATATACGCAAGAAATATAATAATGATGATAAATTAAATTAAAATAACCTAGAGACATACTTCTGACCTTATAGGAAATTTAACTGAAAACTTGACTGATTGATTGAGTCATTGATTGACAGAGTATAAATGTAAAACTTCCAGAGCACAAACATAGAAAAACATTTTTGTGCCCATGATTTGGGTGATATTTTAGGTACAATATCACATGTACATATATATGCATACACACACACATATACATACACACATATGTGTGTGTATTTTATTTAACTTTATCAAAATTCATTGTACTTTGTGAAAGATCCTGCTCACAAAATGAAAAGACAAGCATGCAGCAAGAGAAACTACTGCAAATAGATTATCTGATAAACAACTGATATTCGGAATATATGAAGTACGCTAATCTCAATGGGTTAAAAAAGCAAAGCAAAAAAAAAAAAAATCAGAAAGGCACAAATTTTAAACAGAAACTTCACTAAAAAAGATACACAGGTATCACATAAGCACATCAAATAATGCACAACATTATTAAACATTAGGTAGATGAAAATTAAAGTCACAATGAGATATCAGCAGACACCTATTAAAAAGACTAAAATCTAAGCTGACAGTACAAAAGGCTGACATTATTAAAGAGTAACTGGAGCACACATACTGGTAGAAATGTCAGTCAAATGCTATGGAAATGTTAGAATGCAATTTTGCACTTCTCAGAAAGTCAAAATGCACTTATCCATGACCCAGAAACCTCATTTGCAGATATTTACCCAAATTCACTGAAAATATTTTCCCACAAAATATTCATTGCAAATCTTTTTTTTTTTTTTTTTTTTTTTTTTTTTTTTTTTCTAGATGGAGTCTCGCTCTATCACCCAGGCGAGAGTGCAGTGGCACGTGGCTCACTGCAACCTTTGTCTCCCAGGTCAACTGATTTTCCTGCCTCAGCCTCCCAAGTAGCTGAGATTACAGGTGCCTGCCACCACACCCAGCTAACCTCTGTATTTTTAGTAGAGAAAGGGTTTCGCCATGTTGCCCAGGCTAGTTAGGTACTGCTGACCTCAAGTGATCTGCCCACCTTGGCCTACAAATCTATTTATAATCAGTAGACATTGACATAACCCATACATCCCTTAAGAAGTAAACGGATTAGAAAACTGCAGTGCATCCGTACAATGAAATACTAACTAATAATGAAAAGGAGAGCTACTGACTCAGATACAGTGGAAGAATCTTACATGCATATTGCTAAGTGAAAGAAGTCACACCCAAAATGTGACACACTGTCATAGTTTCATTTACACTTCTAGAAAAGGTAAAACCATAGGACATATAACAAATCACAATAGTGCCAGTTACTGGGGATAAAGTAAGGAGTTGAGTATCAAGGGAACATTTTTAGAGTGTTGGAAGTGCTCAGTGTAGTGCTGGGGTCGTAGACACATCACTCCATTTTTTCGTTAATAGACAGAGAACTCAGAAATGTTAACAGTGAATTTTACTGGGTGCAAATTTTGTAAATAACAAGCAGAAAAAAAAACTTAATTTTTAAAGAAGCTTTTTTCATATTCAGTGTGATGATTCTATATTTAGGTATTCTTTTTGAAAAATTAAAAAGGTCATATACAATTTTTCTATTTCAGAAAACGAAGTATCCTCAAAACTTAATTTATTTTTGAACTAAGGAAAGAAGTTTGAAATGCTAATTTCAAGACTTAAAAGTAAACAATTCTTTGAATTTAAAAAAATCATGATACGCAACGTCATAGGTATATCATTTGGGGAATAATTATCTGGCTTGTTTCTAAGATGAATGATGTTAAACATTTCCAAACATATGTATTTATTTATTTATATTTTTAACTGCCTTTTGCTAATCAGTGATTCTGATTTTCCTTAAATTGTTCAAACATACTATAGAATTGTTCAACACAGTGGGTAAGAATTAGCACTGAAACACTTTCAAATTTCTTCTTCAACGTGCTCTCTCAGGCATTCAGCACTGTTGATTTCCACTAGTTCTAGACTACCTTGGCTTCCACAGTCTAATTTTACATACTCTCAGTCTCCTAATGACCACCTGTATGTATTTCATCTTACGTGTCTCATGGAAACTGTAAACACAATGTCTCCAAGACCACACTTACTTTACCTTCTCTCTGAAGCATGTTCTTATATAATAGTGTACCACCATCCATGATTGATTCCATAAATTCTGTTTTCCCCTTGTGTTGTACCCATATCTCATCTATGAAAAAGTCAATATTCTTTTTTATATGAATGTAATTCTTTCCATTTTTGCTAATTCAATGGAATCAGGTTTATGTCTTGCCTTATCTGAATTGCTACAATGTTCTCTAAAGTGTTCTTATCTTTCCAGAGTCACTAGAATGTAATAGAAATAGCTAATTTCCCTACTTTAAAAATATACCATATCTCCACATCTTCTAAAACAAAAAAACGTGAATCTGTAATGTTGTTACATAAGCTTCCCCACTCCCAAAATGTGATCTCTGTCTCAGTAATTCCATCTCTTGCCATCCCACATTTACCTCCCTTAAATCTTCATGTTTACAATTTATTTAATATTAAACTACTTGCTCAATATCTATCATGATTCATTTGTTCACTTTATCATTAGATAACAGTAATAAATATTCATTATTTGTCCCTTTTGCATTTGCATCTTGCTTTATCTGAAATACTAACTCCCTGCTCTCTGCTTAAATGGTCCATTCTAAGAAACGCCTTTCCTGATGATGCTATCTCGAATAAATTCCTATTATCTACCTCTTTTATTTTTTTACATCATCCTATTTGTATCTTCACTGCAATTATTACAAACATAAATGTATCTGTTGTTCATTTGTTTAATTATTATCTTTCTGCTTTCATTAGAATACATATTATCTGAAGTTAGGAGTCTTACATGTCTTCATAAATAATTTACCAAGACCCAGAATAGTACATGACATATAGTAGGCATAAACAAATATTTGGGCAAAAAAAAGAAGAAAAGAAGGATGGAAGAGAAGGTACCGGGGAAGGAGGAAGTGCTGGTTTCTTAGTATGCCTTTAATATCTTAGTTTGCTTTTCTGCTATCATGCTGGCTATATTAGTCTGTCCTTGCACTGTTATAATGAAATACCTGAGACAGGGTAATTTATAAAGAAACGAGATTTAATTAACTCAAGTTTCCGCAGGTGTTCGGGAAGTATTATCTTGACCATTTGTTCAGCTTCTGGAGAGACCTCAGGAAACTTACAATCATGGCAGAAGGCAAATGGGAAGCAGATTCGTCTTACATAGCCAGAGCAGAAGGAAAAGAAAGATGGGGGATGTGCCACACGCTTATAAACAACCAGGTCTCTTGAGAATTCTATCATAGGAACAGCACCAAAGGGACGGTGCCAACCCAGTCATGAAGGAGCCACCCTTATGATCCAATCACCTCCTATCAGGCCACACCTCCAACACTGGAGATTACAATTCAACATGAGATTTGAGTGAGGGCACAGATCCAAATCATATCATTGAATTGCTAATAATAAGCTCTAAAGAATTGTTTTCTATGTATACTTGAAAATGTATAAACATTTCATAGGTATAGTGTTCTGCTTCTGCAAAGATAATCTTACCCAAATAGTTCCTTTATTAGCTTATTATCCCCTTCTTTAACTATAGAGTCATAGTTAGAATAAGAGAATAACTAGAAAATGTCTCATTTTGGCCCTCTGAAATTTTGCCCACCTGGTTACAGCTAAGCTTGTATGTATTTGCAGTGCTCCAGGGGTCATATGGAAGTACATTAAACATTGGAAATTGTAGAGATGTATGTCTGTTTTCACTCCCCCCCGATGCTTATGTTTGCATCTGATTTCTGCCCCTAATGAATTAAGACTGTGTTTCCTTTATTAAGAAAATAATGGAAAAGCTTAGGCTCATATAGAATTACTAATGGATGATATTGAATCTCTAGCTTAACTAGATAAATCTATGTTTTAAACCCTACTCTTATCTTGGACTTTATAATCATTTAACTGCACTCACTTTTCTCAGCCTTCTTCTAATCTACCTTGTGTTATCATTTACTCATTACCATTATGTTAGTTAACATAATTCAAGAAATGTCATGAAAGCTGTAATATTTTCCAATAAATAAAGTGTAAGTAGACCTTTTGGGATGAGTTATTTTGGTACTCATAAATTAGGCTTCTTGAAAGATAATATTTCAACCAAAAATGGTTATATTTCTGTCAGTGAAATAAAAAAAGAAAAGATGAGTACACCTAATGGCAGGTTTATTATGAATGCTCTAATATCTGTCAGCTCTGAGGAATGAGGTAGCAGGAGTCTGTTTTAAACCCACAACTCTCTTGTGTCTGAAAGTATTCAATAGCTTACTCAGCCTGAACAATTTATTATTTTGAAGCCTACTCCATAAAATGACAAGATTAAATTATTCAGTCAATATTGCAGTGTTGGCTTCTGTCATGGATGTATTTAATTTAATAAAAAACACTGAATGACCCATTTATCATATGGTTACCATTTTATATATTGCATTTGTTGACACCATCTCTTTTTTTTCTTGGCATTGAGAACACTAATTAATTCATGACCATTATATATCATCCACAGTAAGTGTCCCTAGAGCTCTGGCAGGTTAAAAAACTGGTCAAATATATATCTACTAATAACATTAATCATTGTACTTAACAGCATTACTTGTGATAATACAGGGATTCTTTAGTAGGCAGAGTCTATAGAACAATTGTTATTATTTATTCCTTAGTGTAGTCTCTGAATTGCTATGTGTTTATAATACACTTCAAGGTCTCTTATCTATACAACACTGTGCCCCTGGAGAAAATTTCTTTCAGATATTAGGTCATAATATATAACACTGAGCTATGTAAGTTTGGGAGTAAAAGCGTTTTTTTTTTTGTTTTGTTTTGTTTTGTTTTTTGTTTTTTTTTTGTCTGGAGCTCTGTGCATTTTGAAAAAAAATAAAATTGACTTTTATTATTTAAATCAGTGAATAACACTTTCTAGTTTTTTACCCCCTGCACTAAGGTACTGTTTAATTCCAGTGTTCTTAAAAGAGATCCCTCTGTCATTTTCCAAATTCTTGTAACTTACATGTAGAAACAACCATTTCATTTTCAGGTAGAAGATGAAAAGCCCAGTATTTAGTGAGGAAACAAAAATAGTTGTACAAATCTATTTTCCCTAATATTTTGAGCATACACAAATATTCTAACTATTCTAATAACAACAACTTTTCACTGCACAAAAATCTTTACAGAAATAGGATTTTCACTTCAGTGCTGATAGCCAGTATCCAAATTAAATTTGGGTAAAAATGTAAAATAATTGAAGTTACAGGCCGTTCTAATTGTACAGGGGATAAATTCATTTACTATATTGTAAATGTGGTCAAATGTTTGAATAGCTAAGTAAATATTTTTAATATTCTGTCTTTCAGGGTAGTTTACTGCTTTTTGTTTTTTGTTTTTTTTTTTTTTCTTTTTCTTTTTTCGAGATGGAGTTTCACACTCTTGTTTGCCCAGGCTGGAGTGCAGTGGTGTGATCTCGGTTCACTGCAACCTCTGCCTCCAGGATTCAAGTGATTCTCCTGCCTCAGCCTCCTGAGTAGCTGGGATTACAGGCGCCCCACCACCACACTCGGCTAATTTTTGTATTCTGTTCTTGTTTTATAAAAATCTTTCTGAAGCCTGATTGTTTAGCATAAAGCTTCAGAACCCATATCCCAACATATATTAATATAGCTGTTCAATGGGCATCCAAGATGATTCTCTTGCAAGTGGTTTGCAGACACTATAAGAAGCAAGTCTCTAAACAACCGTATCATCTCTGGAATATTTATATTTTTATTGCACTTTAAATCAGTCATCCAAAAATCTAGAAATTCTATTTTCCAAAAGTAAACTTTTTAAAAATTATAAGTCTAAGTCTGTTATATTCTACACAAGCCAACTTCACCTCCTTATATCAGCACCCTAATCTCTTAGAAATATATTCCCAAGTGTATCTGCTTCCGTGGTAAGAAAAGTGACATATTTTCCTACCTACTTTCCTCATATTCATTTTTTCAATGTTCATGCAGCCTCCTGAATTTTGATATAAAAATATCATAAAAGCCTTATTAAAGAAACTATGAACAGGTGAAAACAATGAGACACAAAACTATAAATAAAAATAAGTGGCAATATTTGCTTTCATTAGACAATGAAATGAATAGAAAAGCAAAGCTGAGGAGATGGTCTTAGCGCAGACATGAGGAAGGTCGAACAGTAAGGCAATGGCAAATTCTTCAAGAATGATGCTTTACTGTTCCTGGGTTTCCATTTATATAAGACACCAGATGATAACAAATAATGCCAACTGAAATTCTGAAAAAAGCTGAATGACAAGCCCTGAGGAACAACTATATTGAAGAATAGAAAAAGTCATTTTTGAGTAAAGTTGCTCATATTTTGTTTTGCATTTACATTTGTTCATGTTAACTATAATCTTCTGAGTTCAGCAATTGACTGCTTAGTGTAATAAAATAGAGTGATTTGGGGACTATAAATATTTGAGATTATTTTTATAAAGTGGATTTCTAGTTTAGAGGGACATTTTCATCATTTCTTATTGAATATACAGAAGCAAGAATAGTTTCACGTTATCAAATGCTTCTGAACCTTACAGCCTCATTCTTTTTGGATATCATAGAAGAAAATCAATAAAAAGATAGATACAAAGTCAAACTATCCTGCCATCAAGATGAAGCATTGCCCTCTTTAAGTGCATATTTAAGTTGTGGCATAAAATGGATCATAAAAGTTTTGGTGTATTATTTATATGGAGACAGCTTTCCTGTCTCATAAACTCTTACTTTGCTTTGAGTGCACTGGGAAACAAGGAAGCCTAGAAGAGGCACTAAGAGGTATTGTGTAAGAGTATTTATTGATTCAGACAAACTTTCTAAAGTCCATTCTCAGTCATGCTGCAGGGTTGCACGTTTTTGATTGGATTGGTTGGAGGGTGGCTCTCAAGGCTATGACCTGGCCTACTGATCGTCAGCTTGTCAGTGAGGTTCAGCAGTACCTGAAAAAGCTACAGTGCATTGATCGTGCCACATAGAAACATTGCTCCAGCAATGTGTTGTTAGGTAGCACTGAGGTTTAGCTATCTTGTGCCTGCTCAATGCATTAACCATTCAGCTCAATGCTGTTACACCAAATACTAAATCATTTCAAAAGTCATCCTTGTCATTACAAATTAGCATGTCAGAAACTAGTAACACTATCAGTTAGTGAAGTGGGAAGTAATGGTAATGTCTGTGAATGTCTAATTTTTACTTGTTATCCTATATTCTTCAGTATCTCATGTCAGAACTGGTAAAACTACACCCACTCTTTTTTCCCACAGTTCCTTCATACCAAGAGTTTGAAGATTTCAAATGATTGAAGCTTCATTGGAAAGGTTGAGCAGAAACAGCATAACATGTTTCCACAAGAAGTCCATTCCAATTTCTGCCTTGAGTCAAGTGCTCTTGATTAAACAACACTATTTTAGAAATGAAAGGTTGGCTTTGACCAAAACCAAGTTCTGCTTTTCAACATTACACATGAAAGCTGATGAAAAGTCAGATATATTTAAAAATGGTTTATTTTAATTAATGATGCTTCTTAATGGAACATTAACAAGAATTCTACTGTATGTCCTGTAAAACCAATATTAAACGTCTCTTAGCATAGGGAGATATTGAGAGAGATGGATAGATTGATAGCGTGAGATGTCAGAAGATCCCTTCGAATTATGAAAATTACTACTTACAATTATGTAATTTTTTAAAAATGCATTTCACAATTTAACTATATCTTTTTTCAAAAAGTGAAGAAAACAAAGCATGAAAAATAAAATAAATGGTTTTTATTCACATTGATTTGAATCAAAGGCAGATATGTTTGTACCTTTAAATATATTTATATATTCCATCGTATAAGTTCAAGACTTTTCCACAATGTTGAAACTAAACAATTGAGTTGCTGCTAACTGTTAAGTCCATAGTACTTTATTACCTTCATCAAATTACATTCATGGACTACTTAATGAAAGTCAATCAGTGTACCTTGCAGGGGATGGAGTCAGAGGTCATGTGATATTTCACAGCACTAATGACTTCCTGTCTGCCATGCTGAGGAACAGAGCTAAGGTCAGGTGAAACAGGAATAGAAACCTATTATACTTTAATTGTTCTTCATTGTCCATTTCATACTTTATGAATGAATATATTGGAAAATTCAGAAATTTGCATGCTATTTCAAGTAAGAATGTCTAAATACTGATACAAAGTTATACAAAAGACTTGGAAAGAAAAACCCATTTTGCCATCTCGTGGCTTTGTCAAACTAAATTCATGGGTACGAAACATATAAAAGGCAATTTAGTTCACAACTTAAAAACTCATCGTGAGGGAAATGAAAAGTTGGTCAGTGTTTATAGTGGTTTCAAAAGCATATAGTAAATTTCCTGTCAAGCAAAAATTGACCTGGTTAATGATGCATCCATGCTTTTATCTTGTTCTTCCCTTTTTTAACCACCCTCCCACCTTTAAAAAAAAAAAAAGGCTCAAATTTGGTTATTGTCTTGTTTGAGAGAATAGTAGACATATGTAAAAGATCAAACTAAAGGATTCAATTTTATTACTGGAAAGAATCAATGACCAGGAAGTTTTAAGAATTTTACATATATATATATATCTTTTATACACACACATCTATATATCTTTTATACACATATATTATATATATACATACACACACACACACACACATACAGTTTTTGGGAAGTGTGTCAAAAGCAAAAAATAAATACTAGGGTTCTCAAAATATTATTTTCTTTTTTTCTCAGTTATATATTGATTCAGTCATTCAGGTAGCACCCACACACCCAATGGCCACTAACCTATGACCAACTTCGAGCTGCTCCTGAGCAGGTAGAGATGAAAAAGCCACTACATTACCCACTGAAGGTAAAAAAAAAAAAAAAAAAAAAAAAAAATAGTTCATGGTTACCTAAGATTAGCGATTAGACACTTACCCAGCAGCTGATGGAAACACAAAGGGAAAATCAGTTTTAGATAGTGATTGTTGTGAACATCTTAATATAGAAAATATTTCACCAATATATTTTTCTGGAAATTTCCTTTTCTCCCAAATACACTGTATCTAAACTACAATATAAGTTTTTAAAAATATCCTTTCTGATCCTTCTTAATTTAGTTTTTAGAACTATGTTTAAATATATTAAGGAAGTAAGAAATTGGGCTAGTTTTTATTTTCAAAAGTTTTTTTATAGTCTCTGTCTTTAATTGATGATTCTGAAATGGAGCTGTAATCTTGAAACATAGTCATTAGTGGTTAGCATTTGTGTATTTTGAAAATGACAGTGTTATATGTGTCTAAGGCACAGTTCCTTAAAATGATAATGTCATGTATTAGGAAAGTGTAGGGAAATGGGTGTTAATTTATGCACAGTTTATGAGAGAGTATATGGGCAAACGTTACATAGCAAAAGTTATAGACAGTCAAGTAGGAAATCAGTTCTATACATTACAATATGTTCGTCCACAGGAATCACATGCAGATTTTAGGGAAGAGAGCTTATAATAGCATAAGGGATTATTAAAGAAAATCTTTTGCATAAGGTGTGAGGAAGGGGTCCAGTTTCAGTTTTCTGCATATGGCTAGCCAGTTTTCCCAGCACTATTTATTAAACAGGGAATCCTTTCCACATTGCTTGTTTTTGTCAGGTTTGTCAAAGATCAGATGGTTGTAGATGTTTGGTCTTATTTGTGAGATCTCTATTCTGTTCTAGTGGTTGATGTGTCTGTTTTGGTACCAGTACCATGCTGTTTTGTTTACTATAGCCTTGTAGTATAGTTTTAAGTCAGGTAGCATGATGTCTCCAGCTGTGCCCTTTTGCTTAGGATTGTCTTGGGTAAATGAACACATGAACACAGGGAGAGGAATAACACACACCTGGGCCTGTGGGGTGAAGTGGGGGAGGGAGAGCCTCAAAATAAATAGCTAATGCATGCAGAATTTAATACCTAGGTGATGGGATGATAGGTGCAGCAAACCACCATGGCACACATTTACCTATGTAACAAACCTGCATGTCCTGCACATGTATCCCAGAACTTAAAATAGAAAATTGTATGCTGTTGAGGAAAATGTTTGTAACATTGTATACAAATTTTTCTGTATTTTTGGTAAAGCACATTATGAATATAGAATATAGTAATATGTAAACTGAGAAACTTAATATTCAAATGGACAATACCCGATCATATATGAAATAGATTTCTGGCATGCAACTTCTACAGCAGTCAGCTTACAAAGGTCAGGATTTGGTAAATGGATGGCAGCTTTTCTAATTTTTGTCCATTTTCACATTAGTACCAACTACAGAAACTCAAGTATGCTACAGAAACCAACCACATAATTTCTCATTAGCCACCTTCTGCTTTCCTAAGCCAGCAAGCCTGTCAGAAAATACTTGATGGCTTCTCTTTTGTTTTCTAGTATGAAGCTTTTCACACAACGCTTGCCTTTGAGCTTTTGTCAAAGGCAGGTGATTTGGTGGGTCCCTTTATATGTAATTTCAATGGAATATTTAGTCATTTACTTTTTAGTTGTTTGGAAGATTTATTCAGGAATCCATAAGGATGTTTGCTGTCTATTTCCTGTATGAAACACTTAAAATAGAATATCCCATAGTTTATACATGCTTAACATTATAATATTTGCTAATCTTTAGACACTTTACCACTGTAATATGAACACAAGCCCTAATAGAGGGATGGTCTGTCATTCCAAATGTTACATTTTCTGAATTTCTAGGAAATAACAGGAATTATTTTTGAGGAAGAAATTACATAATTTATACAGATAATCATACAATGTTGTGATTTTTATCATTGTTAAAATAAAAGCCTATCTTCCTTTGTTAAATTATTTTACATGCTCTTTAATAGAAAAGATTAGGAAATGTTATTGCATCGATAATATTGTTTAAGTTGGTTTTAGTATAATCCTTATCATTTTGATTGTGGTCCTTACTACAGACTCTATATGTTAAAAAAGCTTTACATTTTTATAATTCCCTAAAAATCATCTATTAGGCTTTAATAATATTTAAAGTGGCCAGGCACAGTGGCTTATGCCTGCAATCCCAGCACTTTGGGAAGCTGAGGTGAGTGGATGGCCTGAGCTCAGGAGTTCGAGAGCAGTCTGAGCAACATCATGAAACCCCATCTCTATTAAAAATAGAAAAATTAGCGATGTGTGGTGCCTGGCACCTATAGTGCCAGCTATTCTAGAGGCTGAGGTGGGAGGATCACTTGAGCCCAGGAGGTGGAGGCCACAGTGTGCTATGATTGTGTCACTGCACTCCAGCCTGGGTGAACAAGTACAACTCTGTCTCAAACAATTTAAAAATAAAAATAAAATTAAAGGTACTCTTAAAACTTTTCTGTCTACACGTCTAACCCATCTATCCAAGCTTCTGTCTTGGCAGTCATCTTGCTTTGACATGTGAACTAAGACGTGAGGAATTTGTGGCCATATATGTGTCCATATTTTTACTTCACTGTAGCCTCTTTACTGGCATCTTATGAGCTAGAGAGTAACATTTGTAGTTTTTGGTGATCAAAGGTGTATCTATACTATGCAAATTGTTAAATTGCCTTGCTTTTTACTCTCCTAACAGGAACATTGATCCAGTGTTAAAGTCAGTATTATAACCCAAAGAAATAATTTTACGTTTTTAAATGATGAATCCTGTCTTTAATTTCATAATGTTGGTCAGGTGTTCCTTTTTATAAAGTAGACTTGTTCTGGAATGTGTCTGTCTAGCCAGTGACTACACTTTCTATTCCCACTTGCATGTAGGTAAACTGAAGAATTTAATTCTGGCCAAAAAAAAAAAAAAAAAAAAAAAAAAAAATTCAAGTGTAAAAGAAAGTTTATTAATTCTAGGCTTCACTTATAGAAAAATCTTCTAGGAATCTCCCATGCTGTTTCTCCCCTATTTGTGGGCAAAGCGAGGACATTCACAGTGATCTTGGAGGCCACTTTGCACTAAATGAAAGAGCCCCCATTATCCTGTATGCATAAATAACTGGACAGAGCAGAAACTCTTCCCAATCCACCATCTCCACCACTAACTGAACTTTATGTAAGCACAGAAAAAGAAACTTATGTGTAAGTGATTGAGATTCCAGAAGTAACCTTTTATTTCATCTTGTGTTTAACTTAATAAAGTGGTTATTGTTCTCTTTAAAAAGCATATAGTATAATACTGGTTAAATGGAAATGTAGATGAATCTGAACAACGAATCTAAGCTGACGTATTTTATTCATCATCGTAAATATAGTATAGGTAAATATAAACAGGGAGCTTGTTATTCTCATTTCAATAAATTAAAAGATTAATTTTTTGCTTTTTTTTTCTTTCAGACAGGGTATCACTGTCTTGCCCAGGCTGGAGTGCCGTGGTGCAATCACAGTTCACTGCAGCCTACACTTCCCAGGCCCAGTGCATTCTTCCACCTCAGACTCCCAAGTAGTTGGGACTACAGGTGCATGCCACTAGGCCTGCCTAGTGTATTAATTTTAGATAGATACGGAGTTTTGCTATTTGCCCAGGTTGCTCTCAAAGTCCCGGACTCAAGTAATTCTTCTGCCTTGCTCTCCCAAAGTGCTGATGTTACAGGCATGAGCCACCACATCCAGCCTATTTTTTTGTTTTGTTTTGTTTTAATGCATGCACAAAAGCTTAAAAAGGAAGGTAATTCTTTCTATTGATTTCTTAATGTATAATGGAGGTAGTTATCATCACTTGTGGGAGACACAAAGTGGAAGCAGGCAAGGGAGTGGGAAAGTTTGGTCGTGAAATGAGGTAGGGTTTCAGGTGTGCTATGACTGGAGTTTGACAAGGGAAGTTGAACGCAGGCTAACTACAAGCAAGGGATCCCATGTAATTGTCTTGGGGAACATATTTGGGCTTCTCTGGTTGATCCTGAGTTGGATGGAATCAGAGACAAAAAATAGGGAAGCTGGCAGTTCTTGACCCACTCCTGACCATTCTAGGCAGATAGAATTTTAGATTATTTGAGAACTTTTGAAGTATTTAACATTTTGTAATAATCTATTATGTAATAATGATCTAATAAAATGTATTTTCTTACTATAATGTCAAAGAATCTATAAATGGAATTACAATATTAAATGCACACCAGACAAATGACTTCTTGAGGACTCTAGAAATCCTCAATTCATGGATTGTTTCTGCTCTGGATATACTTTGGCTTCTCCATTATATGTGATACACATCCCTGATAAGGAACTTAACACCATACTTGACACTCTATGCACTAAACCTTTCACTACACAGAAAATATATGTGAAGCAAACCCATTAAAATTTAGACAGATTCTACCAACTTATTGCCCAAACTTACCCATTATCCTTTAAAGCCAAAGGAAGGAAAAGCTCAGTTGAAGAACTTACATGTAGATTTCTCATACTTTTCCAGTAAAGAATTCAAAGGGATGAAAATATTGTATTTGTTTTCAAGACTTTAGAATCATCAGAAAATTGTTACCCCATACTCCTAGAAGTACATAACTGGAATATCATCTTGGTAGCAACTCCAGCGGAAAGCATCTTGTTTCTCTGTAGTCAACCTTCCCTGTGTTTTTTCCAGGTACATCTATATCAGAACAGTCATTATCCCTTTGACTTCCCACTGGGGACAATAATGTACCTGGAACATGATGACCTGGGCCTCACCAAAATTCCTTCCTAAGTTTTTCAGCTCCCCAATGAAAACTTAACACAGCTAAATTTCCCTTTTAGTTCAATTCTGATGTAACGTATAGATGATCTCTTACTTTCCTCATAGAACAGTGAAGGCTCTAAAAATGATTCCATCTTCTCAGGCTCAACCTTAGAAGAAACAAAACTTCAAATTTCCAAGAGAGATTATAATTTTGCCAAGATACAATTCATTATTTGAGAACGTCCTATCTAATGAGGGAGAAATATTCTCTATTAATAAGCCAAAGACTGTCCAAACTTATTGAAGACACATTACAAAATCATAAACGATAGGATTTCTAAGTTTAATTGGCAATGAGTGCCAAGGTGTTATAAGATTACAACACCTCTTTATGAACTGACTAAGTCCTTAATAAGAGACCCTTGGCTATGGTAACCTAAACATGAATGTTTTTGGTAACCCGAAGAGACTTCTTCAACAGCTTTTTTCTCTAAGCATCTCTGTCTACCAAAAGTTTTTTTGAATCTGCTTGTCCATGAGCTACATGGACAATCCTTAGGGTTTACCTTTTATCTCAGGAAAATAGTAAAAAACAGAAACAGTGGTGCAAAACCTGTTTGTACTTCTGCTAAAAACAATGCTAGGCTGCCTGCTTGATCTCATGGTTCTTTACCCAGTACAGATATTACTGCTGAGAACACACAGCACTTTTCAGTCAGTCCATGAACCTCTTCTGAGATGCTGTTAATCTTTCCCTCTCTCATTACCCTTCACCACTTCAAAACCTGAAGTTCAGAATAGTTTGTTTTCCTCAGTTGCGGAATATTCCTTGCCTCTCATATTTATCGGTGACTGTCATTGAAAATAATAATATATTATATTTTTAATGGGCCTTATCTCAGAACTAAAATTTGAGATTTTTAAGCAGGATATATTGTTACCAATTCAAGCTCTCTTTTAAACTATAGCCCTCTATGGAAGTAAAATTAGCTGAGATGGCAGCATTTATTGCATATACTAGAGCTTGTCAACTAGTCAAAAATTATCTATACAGATGACAAGTATGTCTTTCGAGAAGTATATAAATTAAAGTCCACACAATGGATGTAACCCTTATCTAAAACGGACAACAATTTAAGGGACTTTTAAGTGCACGCCTACTGTTTAGAGAGGTGGCCATTATAAAGTTTGAGGCCTAGGCAAATCCAGATGTGGACACATGGAAGCTGAAGGAAATATAGAAAAGCATTATGCCAATGAGTAGCTGTATCAAAGGTTAGGATTCTGTCTTAATCATCAAAGGATACATTTTGGAATAATTCAAATAAGTCATTATAAGATATCAATGGTTAGTTGATTTGGGAATGAAAGAATGAATATATATATATTATAGAGAGATATATATGTTATACATATATAACATAACATATATATAACATACATATTATATCTTTATATATTATATATATTATATCTTTATATATTTTATATATATATTTTATATATATGGTTGTATTCTTCACTCAGATAATCTCTGACCCTCCCAAGATGGCTGCCTGGTAGCATCCAATGATTTCAAATGGATATTCTCTAAATTTCTTCATAAAACTACTCACCATGGTAAAGACAAATTCGTTGTTATCTTAAGTCAGGATTGGTAGAGGAACTTTGAAATGACAGCTGACATTATTTTCAAATCATGAGTCATTTGTCAGCAGCCTAAGAAAAACTGTAAAGACATACATGAACAGAATCCAAAGCCCCAAGAGTATCTTGAACACTTTCTTGCTGATTTTATCTGACTTTCATCCCCTCAAAGAGATTTTTAATATGACGTAGTCATCATATACCTATTTTAAGAATCAGGTGGAGGGTTTCTTTAGTGAAAATCTATACTCTTCATAGTAGTTAAAACGCTGACTGATTTTGTGTTTTCATCTTGAGGCGCATATCTGTGGGAATTGTGACGAATAATTTTATGTATTGATGTGACTGGTCCATGGGATGCTCAAATACTTGATCAAACATTATTATGGATGTGTGGGTGAGGGTGCTTTGGTTGAAATTAATGCTTAAATTTGTAGACTTGCCAGGAGCAGTGGCTCATGCCTGTAATACCAGCACTTTGGGAGGCTGAGGTGGGTGAATCACAAGGCCAGGAGTTTGAGAACAGCCTGGTCAACATGGCAAAATTCCATCTCTACTAAAAATCCAAAAATTAGTCAGGAGTGGTGGTGTGCACCTGTAGTCCCAGCTACTCAGGAGGCTAAGGCACAAGAATCACTTGAACCCGGGAGGCGGAGGCTGCTATGAGCCAAGATCGCACCACTGCACTCCAGCCTGGGTGACACAGAAGAACTCTGTCTCAGTAAATACATACGTAAATGTGTAGAATGGAATAAAGCAGATTATTCTCTCTTATGTGGGTGAACCTCATTCAACCAGTTGAAAGAAGTAATAGGAAAAAAAAAGGCTGACCTTCTGCTGAAAATGAAAATTCTTCCTGGCTGACTGCCTTCAAATTGGGATATCAGCTTTCTTCTGACTTTGAACTTAATCTGAAACATCAACTTCTTCTGAGTCTGAAGCCTACTGGCCTTTGGACAGGAACGCCACCGTCAATTCTCTTGGATCTCAGACATTTGGACTTAGACTGAAACTAAACCATTCACTCTCCTTGGCCTCCAGCTTGCTGTCTCACTCTCCAAATCTTGGAATTTGCCAACCTTTATAATTATTTCACAAGACTATTCCTTATTTTATGTGTGTGTGCATGCGTGCGCGCGTGTGTGTGTATAATGTAATGTAATATACTGTGAAATATATTATATTAAATTGTATAGAATTATATAATGAATATTTTATAATAGTATAATATGCCATATATTATATAATCACATCATATATCTTAATATCATATATATACACATGCATACACACAAAAGCAGACATATGTATATATAATATATAATACATATGTGAAAAAGTATTACCAGGTATTTATTTACTATGACCAACAGGGTAAGGCTACCTTTGCACAACATTTTCCTAAACAACTTCTTTATGATTATTAAGCAGGAAATTTTATCTATTGACGGATGCACCAGAGAAAAATGTCCCTTGAACACTGTTGAAGTGGATCTCATCAGGTACTGCTAATAACAAATACATTAGTGGAACTCTAAGGAATCAATTCCTAGTTCACGTTTCATAACTAAAGAAGAAATTTAGAGCACCACACAACTGGAAGTTGATTCCAATTGGGGACTTCAAACTGTGGCTTCACAGAGATCCTCTAGAAGCAGTAGGTCTTTGGAAGCAGACAGTGATGCAAAACCTTTGGAAGAAGCAGATGGCCTCAGACAGATTTCCAAGACATTGGAACAAAGCCCCTGTCTAATTATTGTTTTCTTTTATATCCACTTGCTTATAAACATTTTTCTTAAATAGACCTCTGATTGTTTTCCATACACAATGAACCCTTTGCTGTTTTCATCTTCATGTTTGTAATTGTTAGGTCAGAAGATACTCACTCTAATGTCATTTTCAGATTATCCCTATCATTAGTCCTGCGCTCAGTCTTAGCCCATTACCAAACTCCCATGAGAAACACCCAGTCTCATACAATGAAATCACAGCAAACTATAGCAGATGGCATTTCCACTTTCATGATATGGACAAATTACCTTTAACAAATCAACTTGTGACTTTCTAGTATCCCTTTGCCCTCTAAAAAAAGAAGAAAAAAAAAAAAGAACCAATAATCACAATCTGAAGTCCATAACCTGAGTAATGCTAAATTTGAATTCAACTTCCATTTTAGGGTACTACACTAAACATTTGCCACCTGGGACAGACTAATGGAGACGCAAATATATAACTTAGCTAACGTAAGGCCTCAGTTTGATCTCCCACATACCCCTACTGGATACTCTTTTGTTTGTGGTAAAATATCTGGTTCTGTTTGCCTCATGCTAACATGTGTGCTTTAGGAACAATATTGTGAGATGTGTCTATACAAAGAGACCACACTTCTCTGAACACCAAAACTATAAATTCTGACACAAATGTGATTTCTAAAATGAGGTCACCTTGATTATTCAGGCACTCTACCTGGGGAAATTACTGATTCATTTTTTATGTGAACTGATTCATTTTTCATGTGAACAAGTAGCGTTTCCAATGGTAGAATTCATACGAGTAGAAAAGACTGCAGAGAAATTATTACATTATTAATGGAAACACCGCTGTCCTAGATGGAATATAGATCAATCTCAAGAGCATGAAGAGTGATGCATAATGCATTGCTCTAGGTTTCTTGTTGGCTAGTCTTGATGACATGTGTGCCATGGCTATTATTTCTTACTGTACTTGGATCAATGAAGCAGGTAAGCAGACGAGGCTATGCATTCCCTTAAGGAAAAAGCTACTTGGCTTTCTCAGGTTCATCCTAATGGTCTTTGGAATTTTTCTGTTGGACAGTTGGGGTTCCTGGTTCTAGAGGATCTTACTTGGATTTTTAATGATTCTTGTTTTTGTCATAGTGGTCCTAATAATGGCCCACTGAATTGTATTTGAGTATTAAACGCTTCTTTATCATCCTTTGGTACATGATGATGCAACAACAAAAGGTAAGTAGAAATCATCATAAAACTAATTATAGAAATGAATGAACAATCTCTGAGAAGATCTGGATCTCTAGCCTTTGAACTGACAAATCTCTTCCTAGTGAGAAACTGACCAATGAGAGGATTGATAAACAATATACAAACGGATTTGATCAATGTTTGTCAGCTTCCTTATATTCACCCCCAAATTTCCAACTCAGGACCAAACAGAAAATGTCGGATTCATCCCAAACGAATCACAGAAGCCCCTCTTCTAGTTAATTTGTCATGTCAAAGCCTTCCAGTCAAAACATACCTAGATCTTTTTGTTTTGTCACTATGAACCTTTCTAATTTTTCTGCATGCCTTTGAGTCTCTGCCAAATGCAAGTCAGGGTGGCTATAGCAATCTGTCTCTGTTCTTATCTGGGTGCTCTGTTTTCACAAGACAAAATATGCAATGTTACATACTAAAATAGAAAGGAGAATTATCACATTTTGTCTTTCTGTGTTTTCAAATTTTGTATATAAAATATATGTATATATTAGTGAGATTATACAATTATTTTAAATCATAAATATTCATATGCAATATACTATTTCTTAAGTTTTCATTTCAATGAGAACAAAATGAGATCAAGTTTGCCATGTCCGTGCAGCTAGGGTAAGTGAGAAAAGCTTTTCTCTGAGCCAGTTTCAATATTAATTTCTGAAATACATTTCAAGTAGAACTAAGATACTGAACTACATGGGAATCAAGAGATTAAAGTTAAGAAAGAAGATCCAGTCAAAAACAAAATGAGAGAACACGGGAGCAGAACTTTAAGTTCAGAAAGCAAATGAAATGAACCTTTTATAGAAAAGCACCTCAAATGCATATCCCTGTCTCCTTTCGGGTATCCAATATTATTCTTGATAAGTTACCTTATCTAATCTGCTTTTCTGAGTAGATTGTTGAAACATAGTTTTAATGGCTACAGTATAAATAAATAAATCAGCCAAATTCCAGTAAAAACCCCTGACCCAATACAATTTCTAGACATCTAATCCTGGAGAATCTTTCTTTGAAAGCAAGTAATATATACACATCATTTAGACATATGACATATATTCTAGAATCTCTTAATACGCATTTTGTTTATCCATATTTACATATGTTCATATACATACAATCATATATATTACATTTACTTCTATTGGTACTTGCTAAATGTCCAAGTTTACAAGTACTAAATATTGTTTATTTCCTGTTAGAGGGCTTTAAAAAAAATTCTGGGTGGGTGCAGTGGCTCACGCCTGTAATCCCAGCACTTTGGGAGGCCAAGGCGGGCGGATCACCTGAGGTCAGGAGCTCAAGACCAGCCTGACCAACAAGGCAAAACCCTGTCTCTACTAAAAAAGACCAAAATTAGCCAGGCATGGTGGTGGGCGCCTGTAGTCTCAGCTACTTGAGAGGCTGAGGCAGGAAGAATCGCTTGAACCCTGGAGGCAGAGGTTGCAGTGAGCCGAAATTGTGCCACTGCTCTCCAGCCTGGGTAGCAGAGCAAGATTCCCCCTCAAAAAAAAAAAAAATATGTCCCCAAAATTATATAACTTTGAGACAGAATGAATGATTCATGAAACAATTTTATTTATTTGACTTTGATTAATAAAGTTATGAAAATTATGTAAAAGTATAGTAGCATCTAGAAATCAAGTGGCAATAGAGATAGAGATTAATTATTTTTAGGTAAAGCCTACATATAGCATAAGGCAGAGTAATTTTTAAAAATCATGCTTATTAAAAGCTACTACTCTCTAAACCACAAAATAAATGAAAACAATTAGGAAAATAGATTAGTAATAGTGTAAAAACTTTTGTCAGACAATAATCTGCCATGTCTAGTTGCATTTCATATTACATGACATTAAATGTTCAGTCTCCAGTCAGCAGGTGAGAATTGTTCTTTGAGAATAAAATTTCCCTTTTCCACCAACATAGCAATTCTCACTTCCCTGATTGCTAAGTGATAATTAATACTTTTGGATCCACATGGACATCTAAAAATATGATTTTCATTCCTTTTTTTTCAGGTCACAGAAGTATAAATGCTTTAAAAAAAACCAATGATATTTGTTATTAACTATTGTGTATTATTTTTAAAAAGCAGAAATGTTCTTCATGATCCTTCACATATAACTGTCTTACCAAATTTTCTAGTTTAAAAAGTGCATAAATAAATAAGAAACTGTCATTAATTGGAATTAAAGTAAGTGTCCACATAGGAAAATGAAGGAGAATAATCAAATAATTCAATTATTCTGATTTTCATATAGATAACCACCATGAATTTCAGAACTACTTTTTCATTATTATTTCAATTGCCTAGTGAGGTACAGATTGGAGCCTATTCATTTTATTTAAAAATGTAGATATAAAGTGACCATTCTGTGATTTGATAATAGGTCTTATCTCCCGATATGTAAATCTAATCACAATAATAAGATATTCTAAATAGTCTCTTTCACATGTAAGGTCATTATACAAATGGGAACAAGGTAAACAAGGTAATGTGTTTCTTCTCTCACAAGATCAATGGAATATAGTATTTTTTAAGTTTCAGACTGATGTTCCAACATCAGTTTAATTTCACTCTCCTGGAGAATACTCTCTTGGTAAATGAAGGGATTCCTATTAAAAATGTAATAAAACCATTTGCTAATAAAACCCAGAATCAGATTATGGGAGTGTGTATATGTATATATACAGTGTGTGTGTATATATATATACATGTGTGTATATTTGTGTATATATAGTGTGTGTGTGTATATATATACACGTGTGTGTGTGTGTGTATATATATATAAAAGCAATGGAAATCAGTACTGTTGATGGTAGATTCTCACTACCACTTCCAAAACAAGCATTAATAATTTTCCCAGGCAATGTAACCCCATGAGTATATACGGTAAGACTGGCCCTCATTTTTTAGGGCATTCTCAAAAATTACCACCTTCCCAAGAATGTCATTTGACTTAGCTATTAGGTTGCTTTTACAGCCCCCCAGTGGCTGGTTCTTCATTTATTTGAATGTAAAGCAATGTTAATGTTGCCCCAGGGATGCATAGAGTATGGTGCAATATTTCTCAAACTTCAATGTGCATACAAATCACCTGGGGATGTTATTAAAACACAGATGTGGATTCAGTGGGTCCAGAGTGGGGCATTCAATTACCTATTTTTAAATAAACTCCTAGGAGATCTCCATGCTGCTGGTCAGTTCTTGAATCACCCTTTCAGTAGCAAAATAAGCAAACACATACCGAAGCAATGCTTCATTTTCACCACCAGTTTATTGCCTATTAATGTGACTCTATATCAGTGTTTTCTTACCATTACCGAAAGCCTTTTGACAGTCACAGGGATGCTGGTGCTGAGATGTTGCAGTTGCCTTTTCATGCCACGGTGAGACGGTTCTTCCCGCTTTCCTTCATCCTCCAGGTAGAGACCATGGACATGGAGAAATTTGTCAAGAACGCAACCTTTTGCTCTCCTCCCTTGCTCTCCTTTACATCCTCTACATTGTTTCTTTTGCCAAGTGCCTTCTCTTGTTCCTTCTCCTGTTCCTTCTGTTTCCTCTGTTTTCTCTCTCATTCATCCCCTGCCTTTTCATTTCTGCATCCCTGTGGTAATTGGTTTTATCGTTTTCTTTCTTACTTTTCTCATTTCTCTTTTTTCTTCCTTCCCACTTGTAAACAACTATCTCTCCCAGGAAGTGACTGGACTCAAAATATGGTGTAGTGGTAGTCTGTATACGGATACGCGGAGGTTTTTTTGTTTTGTTTTGGTTTGGTTTTTTTTTTTTTTTTTTTTTTTTTTTTGAGACGGAGTCTCGCTCTGCCGCCCAGGCTGGAGTGCTGTGGCCGGATCTCCGCTCACTGCAAGCTCCGCCGCCTCCCGGGTTCCCGCCATTCTCCCACCTCAGCCTCCCTGGAAGCTGGGACTACAGGCGCCCGCCACCCGCCCGGCTAATTTTTTTGTATTTTTAATAAAGACGGGGTTTCACCGTGTTAGCCAGGATGGTCTCGATCTCCTGACCTCGTGATCCGCCCGCCTCGGCCTCCCAACGTGCTGGGATAACAGGCGTGAGCCCATACCCTTGCACTCACACACTCACTAGTCACGTGCACGTGCGCGCACGCACACACACACACACACACACAGGGTTCGTGTCTCGATTCTGATTGTAGCCGTACTTGATAAGATTGTATAACATATAAAAAAGATAACTATCATCCAGTCAACCTAGAGAATACTGAGGGAGTAATTTTATTCCGGATTGACTTTCAATTCTTTTTTGTATTAAGATATACGTGTTGTCCTTCACTTCTAGGTACTGCAGCACTATTTTAATCTAGCCTATTCCCTCTTTATTCTTCTTTTTCAGAATAAAAACAGTCAATTGCCAGGGGTCGTAAAAATTATTCCCTGGGTATTAGTCCCTTCTCACACTGCTATAAGAACTGCCCCTGACTAGTCAATTTTTAAAAGAAAGAGGTTTAATTGACTCACAGTTATGCCTGGGTGGGGAAGCCTCAAAAAACAATTACGGCAGAAGGCAAAGGGAAGCAAAGCACCTTCTTCATAAGATGGCAGGAAGAAATGCTGAGCGAAGCGGAAAGAGCGCCTTATAAAACCATCAAATCTCGTGAGAACTCACTCACTATCCCGAGAACAACTTGGGGGAAACCAACTCCATGATTCAATTACCTCCACCCAATTTCTCCCTTGAAACATGGGCATCATGGGGATTACAATTCAAGATGAGATTTGGGTGGGGACACAAAGCCTAACCATAACACCGTGTTTAAACAATGTGAAGTTATACAAAACACCTGTCAGCTTTGCTTAAGTCCTAGGTCTAAGAGTACTGCCTGATGTTTTCACTATGCTCCTTCTCATAACTTTCCTCGAGTCCTGTTTCCACTTACTTTTTTTGTGAGTTTATATTTTCCTTCTTTGTGCTTTCTCTTCTATCTACAGCTTTCATGTGAAGGAAAGACTAGAAGCTATTCATACAAAAGCCAATTTAAACCGTGATCTGAAAGATATTTTTGCAATGATAGCATGAGCTGCATACTTCTGATGCCAACAGATTGCAATGAAGGGAACAGCATGACTGATATATGCAATCTGCACCCTATTCGTGTTCATAGACAGTACTGTTCTTGTTCTGTATCCAAGTGTCTCTTTACCAATGGCAGCATTCCTGTAAGCTCGGTGTCTTAATTATTGAACATGGTTCAAGTGACCAGTTCTTACACTAATTCTTTTTTTTTTTTTTTTTTTTTTTTGAGACGGAGTCTTGCTCTGTCACCCAGGCTGGAGTGCAGTGGCCGGATCTCAGCTCACTGCAAGCTCCGCCTCCCGGGTTTACACTATTCTCCTGCCTCAGCCTCCCAAGTAGCTGGGACTACAGGCGCCCACCACCTCGCACGGCTAATTTTTTTTTTTGTATTTTTTAGTAGAGACGGGGTTTCACCGTGTTAGCCAGGATGGTCTTGATCTCCTGACCTCGTGATCCGCCCGTCTCGGCCTCCCAAAGTGCTGGGATTACAGGCTTGAGCCACCGTGCCCGGCCCTTACACTAATTCTTATATGTAAATACTGAATTCAGTTTTAAGTGTAAAATTTATGCTTTCATATTCTTTTTTATTTTTAGGCTTAAATTAATTTTTATGTTTTTAAACTTTTGTTATAGGTTCAGGGGTACATGGGCAGGTTTGTTATACAGGTAAATTTGTGTCACAGGGGCTTGATGTACACATTATTTCATCGTGCAGGTACTAAGTCTAGTATCTAATAGTTATTTTTTCTGCTCTTCTCCCTCCTCTCACCCTCTATGCTCTGGCAGGCCTCAGAATCAGTTGTTCCCCTCTTTGTGTCCATGTGTTTTCATCATTTAGCTCCCACTTATAAGTCAGAACATGTTTTTTAGTTTTCTGTTCCTGCATTAGTGTCCTAAGAATAATGGTCTCTCAGTGTCCTGAGGATAATGGCCAGCTGCATTCATGTTCTTGGAAAGGACATGATCTCATTCATTTTTGTGGCTGTGTAGTATTCTGTGGTGTATAAATATCACTTTTTTTTTTTTTTTTTGAGAAGGAGTCTCACTCTGTTGTCCAGGCTGGAGGGCAGTGACATGATCTCGGCTCACTGCAACCTCCCCCTCCCAGGTTCAAGCGATTCTTTTGCCTCAGTCTCCTGAGTAGCTGACTCTACACGTATGCGCCACCATGCCCAGCTAATTTTTGTATTTTTATTAGAGATGGGGTTTCACCATATTGGCCAGGCTGGCATTGAACTCCTGATCTCATGATCCTCTCACGTCGGCCTCCCAAAGTGCTAGGATTACAGGTGTGAGCCACCGTGCATGGCCATTTTCTTTATCCTGTCCAGCATTGGGCATTAAGGTTGATTCCATGTTTTCGCTATTGCAAATTGTGCTGCAATGAATATCCATGTGCATGTATCTTTATAATAGAATGATTTATATTCCTTTGGGTAGAAACCCAATAATGGGATTGCTGGGTCGAATGGTATTTCTGTCTTTAAGTCTTTGAGAAAATAAACACTACACTGGCTAAACTAATTTACACTCCCACCAACAGTGTATAGGCGTTTCTTAGTTTCTTTTTCTCTGAAACCTTGCCAGAATCTGTTTTTGTTTGTTTATTTGTTTGTTTGTTTTTAATCTTTTAAATGGTAGTTATTCTGACTGGTATGAGATGGTATCTCATAGTAGTTTTTATTTACATTTCTCTAATGATCACTTATATTTTAAATTTGGTTTACATTCATTTGTTTTAAAATCAAAAAGTTAATCAGAATAAATCATTCTGAGTGTGATATCATAACAAGAATACAATAACTGAACATTCTCAACTGGTAAATAGGTACTTACATAAAATTAGTTTTATTGAATAAAGTCATCTAATAAGCATTCATCTAAATCACTTATAGTTAATGGAAAGTAGAGTATTGGATAACTCAATAACATAAATTTTTGAACTGATCATTCGTGTAACATTAAGTAAACAATTAAACTTTTCAAGGCTACCTAAGGAAAGTAGCAGCTGTTCTATTTTGCTTCTTAGCCGTTGAACCTGATGAAGCACCTTTGCCTTTTAAAGTATGTTGGACCTTGGTACAAATTAAGCCTCATAAGAATATAATTTCAAGGAACAAGTCTGTTCTTTTTAGTTTTCATTAATGGAAGTGCATTTTCTCACATCTCAGGTTAGTGAAGGTCATGAAATAAAATCTAGACTTTACATTTTATTTTATTAAATGATGTTAAATGATGTTGAAGGGGGATTTTTTTTTTAATAGCTGGAGAGTCGGTACTAAGACTACAGATAAAAATAACAGGTTTGTTTAGATTTCTTTTTTCATTTTTAAACTTGTTGGATTTCTGGAAAGTTCATTTATATAACCGAGAAATAATTGTATTTAGCCATAAAATGAAGTTATCAGCCCATATACTTATTAATATGATTTTAACTAAATGGAATGCCTGCAGGTGTTTTGAATGATATGTGTAACACACTACACTGCATTATTTGCTCGTGGAACAGACCTGGTATCTTTGTCTATTAATTTGCTATCATCAGAAGTGTTTCCCAAATATTGCCAAATAAAAAATACACCCACACAATCTAAAATTCCTCGGGATTCAGTTCACATCACATGAAAAATGGCTGAAATAAATGATTACTTCCTTCTCAAAGCATTTTCATTTCTTGGCATCGTAAACCCCAAAGTTTTGCAATTCTCACCCTGCCTCTCTGGATACCATTTCTAGGCTTCTTTGCTGGTTTTCGTTCCCAATCTTTCAATGTTGAAATGCACCGGACTCAGTCGTAGCACGTTCCTCTTTATTTAGAGCGATTCATATACCGCTGTTTTCCTAATGTGTTTTCCCAACTTCTCTTCCTCCTCTGGGCTCTGGAGTCTTTGCATGATCCATTGCATATTTAACATCTCAGTTTAATGTGTATAGGCACCTTCAGCTAACATATGCTATCAGATTTCTAAACAAATTTTATTCCCAAACCTGCACATCCCACGGTCTTCCTCATACTGGCAAATATTATTATTCATCTAGTTCCTTAGTCCAAAAATTCTCGAAGACATTTCTCTTTAGCTCTCACAGTCAGCATTCAATATACAAGCAATTCCTGCCAAATTTATCTTCAAAGTGTATTGAAATTTCACTCTATTTTCCTTTGAATGGAAACATCTCTGTTTTAAAGTACAATGGGTGATTTTCTTGTTTACTGAAATAGCTTCCTATGTGAATTATATGTTACCAGTTTGCTTCTGAAGATTAAAGTGGTCATACAAAAACACAAATAACATTTTAATCACACAAAGCATGCCTATTTACTTCTTTACTCAAAAATTTCCAAAAGCTTCTATTCACTTTCAAAATATTTAAATTACCTAACCATAGCCAATAAATCCCACAAATCCTGGTACCTGTCACTCGGGCATCATTGCAACTTCGCTTATTTAACTCTGTCCATGAAAACCAGGTTGGTACTTCTTGAAGTATGGTAAAATATCTTCTGCCTCAGAATATTTGCAATTGATTTGTTCTAACTCAAGGACACCGTTTCAATAGGTTGTAGTTCAGGTAAATAACTCTTGTCTCCATTTCCATATTATCTGTTTGAGGAGCTTTTTCCTTACCACCTTCTGTAAAATACTGTGTCCTTCCAATCTGTAGTGCTTTACCTTGCTTCATATTGATAATCAAACTTCTCACTACCTAATAGTAGAGCATACCTTTATTTGAATGCATCTAGTATCCATATTCTCCACCAATATGTAAACTATGTGATGAGGCTTTATATATCCTACTCACCATTTTCCTTCACGTTTCCAGATTATTATTTTCTTATGCTTAATGGTTCACACACAATAATAAAATTTCTGTATAAATAAATGCACATATGCAAAATGGCAGTTTGTAAAACTACAGTTTATAAATAATAAATAAGTGTAGAAAGGAGACAAAATATCAGGAGAAATGATGCTAAAGTGATTATTGCAAAGCTAAGATTGAGAATATAATTTAATCATTCAGCAAAATATTTTGACACTCCTACCCCATTTATTATTCACTATTCTTCTCTGTTTCAGTAAAACCATGAAGAAGCAAAACTGTGCATTTTTTTATTTCAGCACATGCATATCAGTCCAATTATAGTGCACACACTTTACAGTGGCCCCCCATAAGTCACGCCTTTGTATCTCCAACCACTAGAATATGGTAAAGATAATGGGATAGTAATTGTCATAATTAGATTGACATTTATCACAAAAGTGATAGGTTATTGCTTGCTTGATTAGATTGTTATACCACAAAGCTAATGGTATGAGACTGAGGCTCAGAATTGCTTAACCCGAAAGGCAGAGGTTGCAGTGAGCCGAGATCACACCACTGCACTTCAGCCTGGGCAATAGAGTGAAACATCATCTCAAAAAAAAAAAAAAAAAAAAGTAGAAAACACAAAACACAGAATAAGATTTCATGTTCAAATAATGAAATCTTGATTATAAAATTATTGGTCAGAAATGTTAAGGCCTCTTACAGACTCACTTGAGAGGCAGCACAAGCAGAAGAAATAGGATCATTCTCTTCTCTGTTAGATTAAAAAATTAGATCATAGTGTAGCTAGAGGCATTTGTGCAAAGTCATAGTAACTTTATATTTGAATTAGTTTGCATTCATCTATGATTGTATGTATGTTTCTTTGTGATCAGATTGGATTAAAAGTGTGTGTAAGGTGTTCTTTTGTCGAAAATAATGTACTTGTTATTTCTTTGGAAACAATGAAAATAAAATATGACTGAATATTTCAAACAGCCATACTGCACTTTTAGAAATCTAAATTGTTCTTCTGCTTCAGGCAATGACAACCAAGTTAAACTCTGGAGTTTAGAAAATGTTTTAGAAAGGACTTTTGCATTCTATCCTTTTTATTAAATTGATCTTGAAAACTGTCAATGATAATAATGTAGCTGTGATAATATTTGTTTGTATCCATGCATAGTAGCAGGAATGACTCTGCTGCAAAAGGTTTCTGCCATTGTGTGAACTTTAGATTTCTTAAAACCTTTCCTTAGAAACGCTTTGTTAGTCAAACTTACATTTTCTGATCTTTCAGTATTAAACAGATAATAATATATATGCTATTCTGTCTCTATGGCAGAAATATTGTTAGGTGCCTACCATATTTACAAAGAAAGTATGAGAAGCTTTTTAAATTAAAAATACATATGGAAATGAGATAAGAACACTGCAATAATTTTCAAAACCCAGGCTAAAGATAATTAATGCAAATGAAAATATGTAACTTGAACTCCATGGCAGTCAAGGCAATAAAATGAAAATAATGAGTTGCATAGCTCTAATTTTTAATAATAAGAAGCATATCATTTATTTTATCAGTTATAAAGCTCATAGTTTTAAAAGAAAACAAAATGCATTTAAATCAGAACTTTTAAAAGTAAAACTGGTCTTTCCATTTTTATAATTAATTATATCTCTTTTTATTTCTGAAACTATGTAACAAATGGGGACACTTTGGAAAATATCCACTTTAATATATTTTTTCAGTCCATTATTTTAATACCACTTTTGAGGTTCCTTTTATGTACAAGTGTGAGTCTGCTGATATTGTTGAAAATTAACATTGCTCTTGGTAGAGTCATGTATCTTACAATGAAAGAGATTGAACTCATGAGCAATAGAAAACATTGTAATTTTAGAAGAAATAAAAGTGCCATAGAGAAAAAAAAGTTAAGATATGTGATGCAGAGTGGCTACGGGTGAGTGAGTCAAGAGTTTTGTAAAAATTGGTGGGCAGAATATTCAAATTGGAGGAAATATTAGCTGTGAATGCCCACTAAAGAAAAATAATGTAGATTGTTTAAGAAAACTGCAAGGTATAGTTTGAAGAGATAAGGCAAATGGGAGAGTAGTAGGATGTGAAGATTTAGAGATAATCAGCGTCTAGAACACATGAACTTCAGGAAGCACTGGAAGGGATATAAAAAGCATGTAAAACTATCTGCTATGTGTATTATGAAGATCACTTTCTCTGCTCTTTACTGAGTAGTATAGGATAAGGAAGCAGGAATAGCAACCAGGAGATTATTGTTCTCATCTACATGAGAGATACCAGGTTAGTGGTGGCAGAAGACTTGAGTGAGATGTTTCCCGATTTGAGATGTTGTTTTAAAAGGTTAAGCAGTACTTGGTGATTGGTTGTAAAGCGTATGAATACAGGAACTATAAATTCCTAAGGTTTTCATCTGATCAATAGGTAAATTACATTGCTATTAAATAAATCGGAAAGATGATGGGAACAAGAAGAGTTCTATTTTGTTCTCAATGATTTTGAAGTATCTACAGATCGAGTTGGTTAACAGTATTACTGATTTTCTGTCTGTCTTTTCTATTTTTTTTGAGACGGAGTCTCGCTCTGTCGCCCAGGCTGGAGTGCAGTGGCGAGATCTTGGCTCACTGCAAGCTCCGCCTCCCGGGTTCCTGCCATTCTCCCGCCTCAGCCTCCCGAGTAGCTGGGACCACAGGCACCCGCCACCTCACCCGGCTAATTTTTTGTAATTTTAGTAGAGACGGGGTTTCACCGTGTTAGCCAGGATGGTCTCGACCTCCTGACCTCGTGATCCGCCCGCCTCGGCCTCCCAAAGTGCTGGGATTACAGGCTTGAGCCGCCGCGCCCGGCCTCTGTCTGCCTTTTCTAACATTAATTGAAGGAAGAAGACCGAAGTCAACAGTTAAAATTGTGGAAGTGTCTATTTCTTCTTTTTCTTTTATCTATTTTTGTTTCATATGTATTGAAGATCTGTGGTTAGCCGTTAATACATTTGGGTGTTTTTTTTTTTCCCCCCTGATAAATTGACTTCTTTATTGTTATAGAGTGCTTGTCAATGTTTCTGGAAATATATAACAAATAAGGACACTTTGATATAACTTGTCTGACATTAACACAGACAGTGCAGTGTTTCTTAGATTAGCATATGTGTGACATGTATTTGTCACCTTGCTGCTTTCAGCATATCTATGTCTTAATACATAAATTGGCTTATGGTAAAGAGCATAAAATTCAGTATTTTTTGTCCAAACTAACACTTTATATAATTTTTATTGATACATAATATTTGTACATTTGTATGGGATATGTGCGATACTTCATTATGTTATTGGTGGGTGGACCGGTTCAAGTTTTGACTTTGCCAAACAAAAGAATTGAAAGTGAGTCCAAAGTAAGAGTAAGCACAGAAATTTATGGCAAAACAAATGCACACTCTGAGAGAGAGAGACAGAGAGAGAGAGAGCACCCCTAGTGCTTTAAGGGAAATTCCCTTTGTGGGAACTGTATATGCATATTCATAGAATACTGATGAGGTCAAGTGTATAAAGGCAGACCTGCAACTGGCACGTGGGCTCAGGATCTATGTGCTCTAACACACATTGCATATATCATTAGGGTATAAAATCTCCACCTAAGGATGATTTTTTTTTTACTATCAAAATGAGGGAAAGTTTACTATAAGCTAAACCTTGATCCTAGCTGCACAGGCAGGACCCTGGAAAAACTCCTAGCCAGCCCCAAGGCAGGAACTGTAGGTAATAGCTTTGTGGGCTTTTGGTGCTGATTGGCTGGAGATTGAGGAAGTTACATCAGGAGTAAGGGACTTTTATTCTTTTTTCCAGGCCAATATTGGGTATCAGGAACTTGTAAACATCTGGTGGTCTGCTGGTGTCCTGTAGGATGGTTTACCGTGCAAAAACGTTACTTGCTGGTGCACAAGGGTATATAGCCCACTGAGCTTCATACAGGAGGACAAGTCAGTGGCCTTCTAATTTTGCTTGTCCCACCCCAGTTACATGCATAGTGTGTGTCATGGTCAAGTCTGGGTATTTAGGATAACCGTCACCTCGAGTATTTATAATAGAGAGATTATAAATAATGTAAAATTATAGACATTCTAAATACTCAGGGCGATGGATATTCTCTCTTTTAGTCCCCCCTTCCCCCAACTCACACATTTCCTAGTCTCTGACGAGTATTGTTGTACTTTCTACCTCAATGAGAACAACTTTTTACCTCCCACATATGAGTGAGAAAATGTGGTATTTGTCTTTCTGTGCCTGGCTTATTACACTTTACACAATGGCCTCCAGTTCAATCTGTGTTGCTGTACATGTCAGGATTTCATTTTTGTGGCTGAGTAGTATCCTAGTTTGTATATAAACACATTTTTTAAATCCATTCATCCATTGATGGACCCTGAAGTTGATTCCATATCTTTGCTATTGTAAAGAGTGCTGCAACAAACATGGGGGTGCAGGTATTCTTTTGATATATTAATTTCCTTTCCTATACCCGATAGTGAGATCCTCAACCATATAGCGGTTCTATTTTCAGTTTTGTATTTTCTCTTCGAAATCTTCATTCTGTTTTTCATTGTGGCCGTTCTAATTTACATTCCCACCAACAGTATGTGAGTTCCCTTTTCTCACCTTCACTAGTATCTGTTATATTTTGTCTTTATAAGAATAGCTATTCTAATGGGGTCAAGATGATATCTGATGATTTGCATTTGTCTGACAATTAGTGATGTTTAGCACTTTTCCATAAATCTGTTTATCTTCTTTTGAGTACTGTCTATTCATGCCTTTTGCCCACTTTTTAATGAGAGTATCTGTTTTTTGTTTTCTGTTGGGTGTTTGTTTGTTTGTTTTGCTTCTGTTTTGTTTACTATTTAGTTGTTTCATTTTCTTGTATATTCTGGATTTTAGCTTTTTCTTGGTTGAATAGTTTGCAAATATTAACAGATTTTTCTTTGCTCTGTTGAATGTTTTCTCTTCTGGGGAGATTATTTTTGGTTTAATATAGTCCCATTTGTCTATGTCAACTCCCACTGGCATATGTGCACTCCTCTTGGGGGCCTGAAGACAGGCCCAATCAACTTGCTGCCACCATCACAGCTGGCACCTGCCCACGTGTGCCACATGAGGGCCTAAAGAAACAGCTTGTGCAGCCTGCCACAGCCACCGTTAACACAAGTGTGTGCTGCCTCGGAGCCAGGGAGTTGTCCCACCACTACGGCCACTGCCTTCCCGACTGGCAGCACACCTCCAGTGCCCATGCATGCGGCTTTTAAAGCTTGAAAAGTAATGGTATGTACTTGCCACTAACTCTTTCATTTAATCAGTACTATAATGCCTTAAGGAAAGGTTATTTATTTTTTTTTTTTCATTTTTAACCACCATTTGCCAATAAGTAAACTAGAGCAGTTAAAAAATTCTGTCTTCAGTCACACTAAGAGTTGAAGCTAAGATTCAAGGTTGGAATTTGCACCCATAGTCTTCATAGTATACATCATCCATGTCTTCATAGTGATTTCAGATCAATCTATGAAAACGAAAAAGCACAACACTCCTTTTCTTTTTTGGAATTTACTTTTATATAGCAAACAGAAGAAAGATGAAAATAGAAAATAGTCTTCTCGCCTGAAGCTGCCAACTTACTGCTACTGAAAACAGGAAACCTTAAGATTCTAGGACTAGAGTTAAAACTCAAAGACTCACGTTGTCTTCTGGAGCGTTGATAATATTTTATGATTTTAAAGTGTAAATTTAGATACTTAGAACTGAGAATCTTAGCTTTTTCCTCCTCATTAAATGAGAATAGGATGTATGCCCTCCATTTATTAATCATGATATAAGACTAAGTAGATACACAAGATATTGCTCCCAATACAAGATCACACATCAGCTGTCTAAAAGGAAAAAAATGCATTTTAAGTAATAATTTTTCACTGTAATAGTCTGAGAATAAAATATTGGAAAAAAAGAGGGTTTTCTTCTTTTTGTTTTTGATTTTACTAATGTGAAGAAAAGGACTGAATTACAACTGTGACTGAAAGCTAAGAAGCATCTTAGCTAATTGCCAGAGAAAAAACATATGAATTTATATTAAACCAACAGTAAAATGTTTGAAACAAATATTTCATTTATAAGTTTCATATAAATTGTATAATAAAAATGTGATGAAAAGTATTTAATATAAATATATGCATAACATATATGTTAAAATATCTAAATTGTATGATAAAGTAAGACATACTGCCATTTCTAAATATTTGTGTGTCCTAGAAAATCTTCAGCAATCTTTCTATATTCTTGATGTAGACATTTAATGCTATATACTTCACTCTTAGCACTGCTTTTACTCTATCCCAGAGGTTTTGGTATGTTTTATCTTGATTTTCACTCATCTCCAAAAAGATTTAATTTTTTTGTCTTCATGTTATAATTCACCCAAAGACCATTCTGGAACAAATTGTTTAAGTCCCTTGTATTAGTATAGTTTTATACTCAATTTTGGAATTAAATTCTAGTTTTATTTCACTGTGATCTGAGAAAACACTTTATATTATTTTGAGGGTTTTTTTTAAAAATGTATTAAGACTTGTTTTGTAGCCTAATATATGGTCTATCTCAGAGAATGATCCATGCGCTGATGATAAAAATGCAGATTTTGCAGTTGTTGAGTAGACTGTTCTGTAAATGTCTGTTAGGTACATTTGGTCAAAAGTCCAATGTAAGTCTAGTGTTTCTTGGTATTCTGCAGTTTCAATTATCTGTCTAGTGTTGTTAGTGATGTATTGAAGTCTCCCCTATTATAGTATTGGTTTTTATCTCTTTTTCTTAGGGGAATTAGTATTTGTTTTATGAATCTGGGTGCTCTGGTGTGGAGTTCCTATCTCTTTCTTATATATAAGATTATATATACTATATATATGTAAAGTCCTATATCATAAAGATATATGATTATAGTATCTTCTTGTGAAATTTATTCTTTATTATTATATAATGACCTTCTTTGTATTTTATTTAGTGTTGTTGATATAAAGTCTGCTTTGTTTGATATAAATGTAACTATGTCTGCTTGTTTTGGTTTCCACTTGCATGGAATATTTTTTCCCAGTCTTTTACCTTCAATATGTAAGTGTCTTTATTAGTTGTGTAGGTTACTTCTAAGCAGGATATGATTGGATCAAGGTTTTGTTTAATTTTAATTTTTACTTTTTGGGCACATAGTAGGTGTATATATTTCTGGGGTACATGATATGTTTTGACACAGGCAGGGAATGCATAATAATCACCTCATGAAAAATGAGGTATTTTTCCCCTCAGGCAGTTATTGTTTCTGTTACAGACAATCTAATTTTACTCTTTTAGATATTTAAATGTACAAATAGATTATTATTGACTCTAGTCACCCTAATGTGTTATCACATTGTAGGTCTTATTAAATTTTTTTGTTTTGTACCTATTAAATAAACCCACCTTCCTCCAGTCCCACACTAACTTCTCAGCCTCTAACACCATCCTGCTACTCTCCATGCTCAATGTTCAATTGGTTTGATTTTTAGACCCACAAAGAAGTGAGAACATGTGATGTTTGTCTTTCTGTGCCTAGTTTATTTCACTTAACAAAATAATCTCCAGTTCCAGCCGTGTCGTTGTATATGACAGAATCTCATTCTTTTATATGGCTGAATAGTTTCTGTTTCATATATGTATCACTTTAACATTACTCATTCATATGTTGATAAACACTAAGGTGCTTCCAAATCTTGGGTGTTGTGAACTGTGCTGCAACAAACTGGGAGTGCACATATCTCTTTAATATGCTAATCTCTTTTCTTTGGGGTATATTCCCAAAAGAGAAATTGGTGGATTATATAATAGCTCAATTTTTAGTGTCTTGAGGAACCTCCAAACTATTCTCCATAGTGGCTGTGGTAATTTACATTCCCACCAATAGTGTATGAGGATTCCATCTTCTTCACATTCTCACCAGCATTGGCTATTGCCAGTCTTTTAGATATTTTAACTGAGGCAAGATGATATTTCATTGTAGTTTTGATTTGCATTTCTCTGATGATCAGTGATGTTGAGCACCTTTTCATATGCCCATTTGTCATTTGTACATCTTCTTTTCAGAAATATCAGTTCAAATCTTTTGCACAGATTTAATTGGATTATTACATTTTTCCTGTAGAGTTGAGGACCATATATATTCTAGTTATTAATCCCTTGTCAGACGAGTACTTTGCAAATATTTTCTTCCATTATGTGGGTTGTCTCTTCAGCTTTGTGATTGTTTTCCTTGTTGTGCAGTTTTTCAAGTTGATGTGATCCCATTTTTCCATTTTTACTTTGGTTTCCTATATTTACAGGGCACACTCTAAAAATTTTAGCCCAGACCAATGTCCTGGCGGTTTTCCTCAATGTTTTCTTATAGTAGTTTCATAGCTTAAGGTCTTATATTTAACTCTTTTATCCATTTTGATTTGATTTATGTGTATGGTGAGAGATAGGGGTCTAGAGTCATTCTTCTACATATGGATATACAGTTTTCCGAGCACCATTTATTGAAGGAACTGTCTATTGCCTTGTGTAGGTTCTTGGCACCTTTGTTGAAAATGAGTTCACTCTTGATTGTGAACTTTTTTCTGGGTTCTTTTTTTCTGTTTTATTAATCTGTGTGTCTGATTTTATGCCAGTACCATGCTGTTTTGGTTACTATAGCTCTGTAGTATAATTTGAAGTCAGATAATGTTATTCCTCCAGTTTTGTTATTTTTGCTCAGGATAGCTTTGCCTATCTGGGTCTTAGGTGGTTTTATATAAAGTTTAGAAAATTTTTTTTCTATTTCTGTGAAGAAATAGAATTGGTATTTTGTTAGAGATTTCATTGAATCTATAGATTGCTTTGGGTGGTATGGACATCCAATCCATAAATACAAAACATCTTTTCATTTTTTGGTGTCCTTTTCAATTTTTTTCATCAATGTATTATAGTTTTCATTATGGCGATCTTTTGTTTCTTTGGCTAATTCCCAGGTATTTAATTTTATGTGTGGCTTTTATAAATGTATTATTTTTTAAAATTTCATTTTCAGATTGTTCACTGTTGGCATATAGAAATACTACTGATTTCTGTAGTTTGATTTTGTAATCTGGAACTTTACTGAATTTGTTTATCAGTTCAAAGAGTTTTTTGGTGAAGTCTTCAGTTTTTTTTTTTCCGGATATAAGATTATTTTATCAGCATACAAGGATAATTTGACTTTTTTTTCCATTTGGATGTGGTGTATTTCTTTCTCTGGTCTGATTGCTCTAGCTAGGAACTTCCAGTAGTATGGTGAATAGCAGTGCTGAAAGTGGGCATGCTTGTTGTGATCCAGATCTAAAAGGAAAGACTTTTGGCTTTTTAAATTCAATACGATACTAGCTGTGGGTCTGTCTACATGGCTTTTATTTTATTGAGATGTATTCCTTCTATCCCCAGTTCTCTGATGTGCTTTTTTTTTTTTTTTTTTTTTTTTTTATCATGAAGGGATGTTGAAGTTGATCAAATGCTTCTTCACCATCAATTGAAATGATATAGTTGTGTTCCTCACTCTGTTGCTCTATGCCTCACATCAGTTGATTTGCTTATGTAGAACCATCCTTGCATCCTAGTAATAAATCCTATGTATTCATAATGAATGATTTGAAAAAAACTATTGCTGAATTCAATTTGTTAGTATTTTGTTGAGGATTTTTGCATCAATACTCATCAGATATATTGGCCTGTAGTCTAATTTCTTTGATGTGTCTTTGCCTGGTTTTGATATCAGTGTAATACTGGCCTTGTAGAATCAGTTTGGAAGCACTTCTTTCTCTTCTGTTTTTTTGGAATAGTTTGAGTAGGCTTGGTATTAATTATTTAAATGTTTGGTAGAATTTTGCAGTGTAGCCATCAAGTCCCAGGCCTTTTGTTGTTGTTGTTGTTGTTGTTGTGTGTGTGTGGAGATTGTTTTATTATGACTTCAGTCTTGTTACTGGTTATTAGTCTGTTCAGGTGTTGGATTTCTTTATGGTTCAATCTTGGTAGCTTCTATGTAACTGGGGATTTGTCCATTTCTTTCAGATTTACCATATAGTTGCTCATAGTAGCCACTAATGATCCTTTAAATTTATGCAGCATCAGTTATGATGTCTCCTTTTTCATTTCTGATTTTATTTATTTAGATCTCTCTTTTTTTCTCAGTCTGGCTGAAAGTTTGTCAATTTTTTTTAACTTTTCAAAAAAATGACTTTGTTGCATCGATCATTTATATTTTTTCATTTCAATTTCATTTATTTCTGCTCTGATCTTCACTATTTCTTTACTTCTACTTATTTTGTATTCAACTTTCTTTTGCTTTTCTAGTTGTTTAAGATGTATCATTAGGTCATTTATTTGAAGTTTCTCTTCCTTATTGATGTAGGTATTTATAGACATAAACTTTCCTCTTACTATTGATTTTAACATGTCCCACAGGTTTTTGTATGTTGTGTTTCCATTAAAATTTGTTTCAATAAACTTTCAATTTATTTATTAATTTTTCATTTACTTACTGATTATTTAGGAGGATGTTTTTAATTTCCATCTGTTTGTATAGTTTTCAGAATTTTTCCTGTTAAGATGCTTGATATTATTTCAGTTTTTTAATGTATTAAGACTGGTTTTGTGACCTAACATATCCTTGAAAATGATCCATGTGTTGAGGAAAGGAAAGCGTTTTCTGCAATCATCAGGTGAAATCTTCTGTAAATATACATTAGAATCATTTACTCTGTAGTGCAGATTAAGTCTGATGTTTCTTTGTTGATTTTCTGCCTGGAAAATCTGTTCAATGCTGAAAGTAGGGTGTTCATGTGCAGCTATTATATTGGGGATTCTCTGTCTCTCTTTAGCTCTAATAATATTTGCTTTATATATCTAGGTATTCCAGGGTTTAGTATGTATATATTTAGAAACATATTCTCTTGATGAATTGACCCCTTTATCATTATATAATGACCTTCTCTGTCTCTTTTTATAGTTTTTGTCTTGAAATCTATTTTGTCTGATATAAGTATAGCGACTCCTGCTCTTTTTTTGTTTCTCATTGGCATGGAATAACTTTTTCCATCACTTTAATTTCAGTTTATGTTTGTCTTTTTAGGTGACATATGTTTCTTGTAGGCGACAGATCAATGGGTCTTTTTTAATCCATTCAGCCACACTGTATCTGTTGATTGGAGTGTTCAGCCCATTTACATTCAATGTTAGTATTGATAATTAAGTACTTACTCCTGCCATGTTATTATTTGTTTTCTACTGAATTTTTGGTCCTTCCTTCCTTCCTTCCTTCCTTCTTTCTTTCCTTCCTTCCTTCCTTTCTATTTTTATTTTAGTGAAGCTGATTTTCTCTAGTGATATAATTTATTTTCTGACTTTTCATTTTGTCTGTATTCATTGCATGTCTTTTGATTCGAGGTTATCATGAGGTTTGCAAATACTCTCTTATAAATCATTATTTTAAGCTGATATAATACCTTAGCACTTTGTGTAAACAAGCAAACAAGCAAAATGAACACTAATAAACAATCTACACCTTAACTTCATCCCCTCCTCTTTAACATTTTGTTGTTTCTATTTATATCTTATTGTACCATGTATATCTTGAAAACTTGTAGATATTATCTTTGATTGTTTAACCTTTCAGTCTTTCTACTTAGCATAAGGGTACATACCATAGTTAAAGTGTTATAACATTCTGTGTTTTCCTGTATATTTACTATTAACAGTGAGCTTTATGCTCTCAGATGATCACTTATTGCTCATTAACATTCTTTTCTTTCTAGTTGAAGTATTCCCTTTAGCATTTATTGCAGGAGAGGTCTGGTATTGATGAAATCCCTCAGGTTTTGTTTACTGGAAAAGTCTTTATTTTTCCTTCATGTTTCAGAGATATTTTTGGCAGAAAAATATTCTATGGTAAAAGTTTTACTCCTTCAGCATTTTAAATATGTCATGCCACTCTTTCTGGCCTGTAAATTTTCTACTGAAAAGTCTGTAGCCAGATGTATTGGAGCTCCTTTGTATGTTATTTGTTTATTTTATCTTGCTACTTTTAGGATCATTTCTTTATCTTAGATCTTTGGGAATTTGATTATTAAACACATTGAGGTAATCTTTGTGATAAATCTGCTCTGTATTCTATAACCTTCTTGTATTGGATATTGATACCTTTATCTTCTCAAACCTAACTTCTCTAGGTTTAAGAAGCTCTGATATTTCTTCGAATCCTACCCTTAATTTTTTTCTCTGCCTGTCCTTTAAATAGCTCTTAGATTTGCCCTTTTGAGGGTATTTTCTAGATCCTGTAGGTGTGCTTTACTGTTTTTTATTCTTTTTTCTTTTGTCTCCTCTGTCCGTGTATTTTCAAATAGACTAAGTTTAGAATCATCAGTTCTCTCTTCTGCTTAATCAATTCTGCTATTTAAAGACTCTGATGCTTTTTTTTTTTTTTTTGAGATGGAGTCTCGCTCTGTCGCCCAGGCTGGAGTGCAGTGGCTGGATCTCAGCTCACTGCAAGCTCCACCTCCCGGGTTTACGCCATTCTCCTGCCTCAGCCTCCCGAAGAGCTCGGACTACAGGCCCCTGCCACCTCGCCCAGCTAGTTTTTTTTTGTATTTTTTAGTAGAGACGAGGTTTCACCATGTTAGCCAGGATGCTCTCGATCTCCTGACCTCGTGATCCGCCCGTCTTGGCCTCCCAAAGTGCGGGGATTACAGGCTTGAACCACCGCGCCGAGCCTCTGATGCATTCTTGAGCGTGCCAATTGCTTTTTCAGCTCTAGAACTTCTTTAAAAATTTTATTTATTTATTTTTTAATTTATATTTTATATTTTTTAGTTCATTTTTTGAGACAGAGTCTTGCTCTGTTGCCCAGGCTGCAGTGTAGTGGTGAAATCTTGGCTCATTGTGACCTCTGCCTCCCAGGTTCAAAAGATTCTCCTGCCTCAGCCTCCCAAGTAGCTAGGATTACTGGCATGCCCCATCATATCCAGCTAATTTTTGTATGCTTGTTGGAGACAGAGTTTCACCATGTTGGTCAGGCTGGTCTTGCACTCCTGACCTTAAGTAATCTTCTTGCCTTGGACTCCCAAAGTCATGGGATCACATGTGTGAGCCACTATGCCCAGCCCAGCTCCAGAACTTCAGCCCAGCAGAAGTTCAATTATTATAATCTCTAGGTTAAATTTATTTGATAGAATTCTGAATCATTTCTCTGTGTTGTCATGTATTTCTTTGAATTTCCTCAAAACATCTATTTCAAGTTCTCTGTCTGAAAGATAACATGTTGCTGTTTCTCCAGGATTGGTCCCTGATCCCTTATTTAATTCATTTGGTGAGAACCATGTTTTCCTTGATTTTCTTGACACTTGTAGACTTTCATCCAAGTCCAGGCATTGAAGAGTAAGGTATTCATTTTAGTCTTCACCATTTGGGCTTGTTTGTATCTTTCCTTCTTGAGAAGGCTTTCCAGATATTTGAAATAACTTGGATTTGTGATCTAAGCTGTATATGCTTTAGGGAGCATCTTAAGTCCAGTAATGTTTTGATTCTTGTAGATTCAAAGAGGTACCACTTTGATGGTCATGAACAAGATCTGGGAGAATCTCTGGATTAAAAGCAGAGACTTGTTCTCTTCCTTTCTTTTTCCCCAAGTGAATGTAGTCTCTCTCTTTTCTGAGCCATCAGAAGCTGAGGGTTGAGTGGCACAAACATCTCCTTTGTCCGCTACCACTAGGACTGTGCTGAGTCAGACCCACAGCTAGCACAGCACTGGGTCTCACACAATGCTTCCTGTAACCACGCCCTGGCTGCTGTCTATGTTCATGCAATGCCCTGGGACTCTATAATCAACAGATGGCAAAGTTATCTAGAACTATGTCTTTCCCTTCAAACCAGTGAGTTCCTCTGGCTCTGGGTGGGTCCAGAGGTACCAACTAGGCACCAGAGACAGGAGTCAAGAATCTTAAGAGTCTACCTGGTATTCTATTGTATGGTGGCTGAGCTGACACTCAAACCACAAGACACAGTGCTTCCCACACTTCTCTCCTCTTTCCAAAGTCAGAGGAGCCTCACCCTCTGGCCACCACCACAACATGTCCACAGGGAGTCCTGCCAGACTATTGTTGATGATCTTTTAAGGACCAAGTTCTCTTCAGTCAGCTTGTGGTGAATGCTGCCAGGCCAGGGACTCATTCTTCAGGGAAGTGGGCTTTTCTCTGGCCCAGGGCAAGTCCACAAATGCCATCCAAGAGCCACATCCTGGAATCAGGGACCCCATGGGCCCATTTTATGTTCTACCCACTTGTGGCCAAGCTGGTATGTAAGGTGCAAAACAAAGCTCCCTTTACTTTTCCATCTGCATTTCTCAAGCAGAGGGAATCTCATCCTGTAGCTACCATAGATGCAAATGTGCTGAGTCTCACCTAAAGGCAATTAGTCTCAGAATCTTACCCAAAGCCCTCAACATAGTACCTGGGTATTGCTGTTAGTTATTCAGGGCACAAGGGCTCTTCACTTAGCAGGTGATAAATTCTTCAAAGATTGGGTCTTTCTCTTCAAACAGTGGGTTCCCTTCTGGCCAAGGGTATGCCTGGTGGTGTCATCCAGGATCTAGGGAATGAAGAGGAACCCTCACGACTCTGACCAGTGACCCATCCTGCTGTGGTTTAACTGGCATCCCAGATGCAAGACAAAGTTTTCCCCACTCCTCCATCTCCTCTCCTCAAACAGATGGAAGGGGTCTTTTGACGTTGTCAGCTATGCAGCCTGAGGTTAGGGGAAGGATGATGCCAGTATTCCCTTAGCTGTCTCAGCTTGTGTCTCATTAGGTCACAACTCCCCCTCCTCCCCCTTCACAGTCCCCTCCTTCCCTAGTAACTGGCTATGGGTCCAGAACAACAGTAGGACTCAGCTAGTAGTTGCAGTTCTTCAAGTTTATTTTGATCCCCAGTGTACTTTAACTTAAAGTGGTGAGGTTTGTGGGAACTCAAGTGCTTACTGCTGGGATCAACAATTCCCCCCTTACTGTGGCTTCTTTAAATGCTCCCTCTGTGGGCTGAGTTTGGTCCAGTTTTCCTTTCTGCTATAACAGGACAATACTAAGCTCGATGCCTCAAGATTGCTGCACTCTCTGGATTAGTCCGTTTTCACCCTGCTGATAAAGACATACTTGAGACTGGGAAGAAAAAGTGGTTTTAATGGACTCACAATTTCACGTGGCTGGGGAGGCCTCACAATCATGTCAGAAGGCAATGAGAAGTCAGTCACATTACATGGATGGCAGCAGGCAAAAAGAGAGAGCTTGTGCAGGGGAACTCCTCTTTTTAAAACCATCAGATCTCCTGAGACCTATTCACTATTACGAGAACAGCACAGGAAAGATCTGCCCCCATGATTCAGTTATCTCCCACTGGGCCCCTCCCACAACACATGGAAATTATGGAAGCTACAAGATGAGATTAGGGTGGAGACAGCGTCAAACCATATCATTCTGCCCCTGGTCCCTCCCAAATCTCATGTCTTCACATTTCAAAATGAATCATGTCTTCCCAACAGTCACCCAACGTCTTAACTCTTTTCAGCATTAACTTAAAAGTCCACAGTCCAAAGTCTCATCCAAGACAAGGCAAGTGCCTTCTGCTTATGAGCCTGTAAAATCAAAAGCAAGTTAGTTACTTCCTAGATACAATGGGGGTACAGACATTGAGTAAATACAGCTGTTGCAAATGAGAGAAACTGGCCAAAGCTAACGGCTACAGACCCCATGTAAGTACAAAATCCAGTGGGCAGTCAAATTTTAAAGCTCCAACATGGTCTCCTTTGATTCCATATCTCACATCCAGGTCACGCTGATGCAAGAGGTAGGGTCCCATGGTCTTGGTCAGATGTGCCCCTGTGGTTTTTCAGGGTACAGCCATCCTCCCAGCTGCTCTCACAGGCTGGTGTTGAGTGTCTGTGGTTTTTCCAGGCACACAGTGCAAGTTGTTGGTATATCTACCATTCTGGGATCTGGAAGATGATAGCCCTCTTCTCACAGCTTCACTAGGCAGTGCCCCAGTAGAGACTCTGTGTGGGGACTCTGTGTGGGGACTCCAACCCCACATTTCCCTTTCACACTGCCCAAGCAAAAGTTTCTCATGAGGGCCCTGCTCCTGCAGCAAACTTCTGCCAGGACATCCAGGTGTTTCCATACATCCTCTGAAATCTAGGCAGAGGTTTCCAAGACTCAATTCTTGACTTTGGTGCACTGGCTGGCTCAATATCATGTGGAAGCTGCAAAGGCCTGGGGCTTCCACTCTCGAAAGGAATAGCCCAAGCTGTACTTTGGTCCTTTTTACCCATGCCTGGAGTGACTGGAATGCAGCATACCAAGTCTCTAGTCTGCACAAAGCAGAGAAACCCTGGGCCTGGACCATTAAACATATTTTCCTCTTAGGTCTCTGGGCCTGTGATGGGAGGGGCTGCTTTGTATATCTCTGACATGATGGGGAGACATTTTCCCCATTGCCTTGGGGATTAACATTCAGCTGCTCCTTACACACACAGATTTTTGCTGCTGACTTGAATTTCTCTTCAGAAAATGGGATTTTCTCTTCTATCGCATTGTCAGCCTGCAAATTTTCCAAACTTTTATGCTCTGCTTTCCTTATAAAATTGAATGTCTTTAACAGCACCCAAGTTGCCTCTCGAATTCTCTGTTGCTTAGAAATTTCTTTTGCCAGACACCTTAAATCATCTCTCTCAAGTTCAAAATTCCGCAAATTTCTAGGGCAGGGGCAAAATGCCACCAGTCTCTTTGATGAAACATAACGAGGGTCACCTTTACTCTAGTTCCCAACCAGTTCCTCATCTCCATTTGAGACCCCCTCAGCCTGGATTTCATTGTTCGTATCATCAGAAATTTGGCCAAAGCCATTCAAGAAGTTCCAAACTTTCCCACATTTTCCTGTCTTCTTCTGAGCCCTCCAAACTGTTCCAACCTCTGCCTGTTACCCAGTTCTGAAGTTACTTCCATATTTTTGGATATCTTTTCACCAACACCTCACTCTACTGTTACCAATTTACTGTGTTAGTCCATTTTCACACTATTGATCAATACATACCTGAGAATGGGAAGAAAAAAAAGATTTTAATGGACTCACAGTTACATGTGGTTGAGGAGGCCTCACAATTGTGCAGAGGGCAGGAAGAAGCAAGTTTTGTCTTACACGGATGGCAGCAGGCAAAGAGAGCTTGTGCAGGGAAACTCCTCTTTATAGAAACCATCAGATATTGTGAGACTTATTTACTATCACTAGAACAGCATGGGAAAGACCCAGCCTCATGATTCAATTATCTCCCATACAAAATTAGCTGGATATGATGGGGCATGCCAATAATCCTAGCTACTTGGGAGGCTGAGGCAGGAAAATCTCTTGAACCTGGGAGGCAGAGGTCACAATGAGCCAAGATTTCACCACTACACTCCAGCCTGGGCAACAGAGCAAGACTCTGTCTCAAAAAGAGACACATGGGAATTTAAGAAGAGTAATTAAAAGTAGAAAATCACACTGTAAAAGTTGAATGAAATTTATTTACTATTGAGTACCAACAGATGAAATAGTCAAGCAATTCGTCATCTTTATTAATAGAAAATTCAGTTAAAAGCTGAATTATGATTTACAGATGAATAACTTTTGTCATATTTATATTTACTCTGTCAACAAATAGGTGCTGTAAAATGCAGTGTGTAACCAAAACAAGCAGTCTCTGCCCTCATAGACTGTACCATCTAGTCACTACCAAACAAATTATGTTTTAATTGTCACAATTCCCACAAAGAAATTGTTCACAATTCTATGGTATTTCATAAAATGGTGCTTTGCTCTGGTACAGAGAACAAGTAAAGTTTCCCTTAGTAAGTTGTACTGGAGTTGAGATCTGAATGATGCACAAGTAGGCCAAGAAGAATGAATAAGATTATTTTGTAGAATATGAGTATATATAATGTAGACTACCAGGAATTGCCTTAGACAGAACTATATGGAATATGAAAATAAATGCACAGAGGGATGAAAATAAAAGTATGACAACAACACAGAACAAAAAAATAAAGCCCAGTGACGTTTCCCTTCTGAGTATTTGTTAACATTTTTGGGTCACGTTATGAACACAATTAAGTTCCACAAACACTGTCCTTATTCTATATAAGGGGAAGGCTGGAGAGAGCCACTAGCTGACCCCTTCCAACCCTAGATGAAAAATGGAAGAAAATGGGTTTTCTAAAATGATAGAAAGTGGTCAGAAGATCTACATTTTTTTTCTAGCTTGGGCAAACAGTCCATCGACTATTTATTAAGAAATGTTGAGGCCGGGCGCGGTGGTTCACGCCTGTAATCCCAGCACTTTGGGACCCCGAGGCGTGCAGATCACAAGGTCAAGAGACGGAGATCATCCTGGCTAACACGGTGAAACCCCGCCTCTACTAAAAAAATACAAAAAAATTAGCCAGGCTTGGTGGCGGGTGCCTGTAGTCCCAGCTAGTCCAGAGGCTGAGGCAGGAGAATGGGTGAACCCAGGAGGCGGAGCTTGCAGTGAGCCAAGATGGCGCCACTGCACTCCAGCCTGGGCGGCAGAGCGAGACTCTGTCTCAAAAAAAAAAAAAAAAATTGACAGGTAGAAGGTTTAATGTGAAAAACAAATACTAAATTCACTTGTAAACTCACTGAGTTGGAATTTCCTGAAAATGTCTGAGTGCCGATGTCCAACGATCAACTAGAAATACTGTAGCATATAGGAACATAGATAGACATGGGCTTCTTCAATGCAAATGTGGTTTGGTAACTGGATATTTTAATGACTCATGACACTTATTAGAATGATATCAAATGGAAGGAATGTGTGGAGTGAAGAAAGAAAAATAGCAAGAAGATAATTAATGAAACATTGCAAATTTACCCTGAATTGATAAAAATAAGTTATATGTCATAGTTTAAATTGCTTTTCATTTCTTGATGAAGAGAAAGAACTGTAGTACTATTTTTCTTCACTGTGCTTTTGTATTTCTATATTATTGACTTTTTATTTTATATAAACAGTAAGACACAGCAGGCATAGAATTGCTACATATAATTATACTTTTGTTTGCAAAAGAATGAGTGGCTTTTATAATGATGGAAATGCAATATTTGTTACAAATATTGAGATACTTTATCTCTTTAAAAAACAGAAATGTTATATTACAAGAAGAATAAAACTAGTTTAATGGCTGAAATATTTCCCATCAACTATACCACAGCACACATAACATTTGAAGTACCTTTTTTTCTCTTTTGTACGGTGGAATCACTGGTAAATTGCATGCTCTGAGGCCATTTATATCCTGCTGGAAAGCTTTCAATGATAGTCTGCAACTTCTGAAACCCGTAACTAAAGTAACTTTTCCTTTGACCAGCAAATGACCCTTAGCATCAAACCCCGCTCCCAAAAAGAAGATAGAGCCAGAAAATTCTTTTGATTGCTCTGCAGCAGCCATATTAAAAGCAAAAGACGACAACATTAACAACAACAACAACAACAACAAAAGTTTTAATTTTTTTTTAATGCCTTCCAACTAAACAGGATTTTTGCAGCTAAGTTTTGGTAACAAAGGGAATATATCTTACCTTTTCTCTTATTTTCTTTTAATTAATTATAAAGTGAATCAGAAATAGAGATCGAAATATCTCTGAGATAAATCACTAATAGTTTTAAATGTTTTATTTTGAATTGGCAAATTATAGTTGTATATATTTGTGGGTTATAATGTGATGTTATGATAAGTGGGCTAATTAAATCAAACTACCATATTCATCGTCTCGAGCATTTTTTGTGGTGAGAATCATTTGGCTCAATTTTACCATTAGCATGAGAAAGATCAAATATTTTTCACTGGGTTTTTTTTTCATAAAAGCCATGGCACAGAATAAATGCAATGTTTCTTGACGAAAAACAAACAAATTACATCAATTAGAAAGCTATCCGCTCCATGCAACAGAACACCTTTCTCAAACTGTTGTATTGCATAAGGAAAGTAGATGATCTCGTATGGAACTGATGTCCAGGGGGACATAAGAGACCAAGTGTATTGCTACACAGTGCCCTTTTCTCATGACTCCTGCATTTTTCTCCTGCTCTCTGCCTTGCGTATTGTATGTCCTGGTCCTCATTCAGATATGATATGACTGCATGTTTCCAGTTAATTCCTAAGTCTAAACTACAGAAAATTTAGTAGGCATGGTGAGGTTGTTAGGAAAAATTAAAAGTTTGGTGTCCTGATGTTGGAGAAGGCAAAAGCAGTTGTTTTTTTCTTTCTTTCTTTCTTTCTTTTAACAGAATCCCACCAGGTGGACACACCCTTGTCTTCTTGGACAGAATTGAGGCCCAAGGGCATGCATATGCCACCTCCTGGCAAAAGGATAGAATTTCTTTGACTGCCTACAATCATAATCTATCTCTGGGCTCCCAAAACCCGTTTTATAGCTAGAGTCAAACTGGTCTGTGACGTGCATACCTGAATCCCTTTGTTTTTCTTTTAAGAAAAGAGAGGGAAAACGTAAGTTGGGCAGGCCTCTGACTTTTCACAAATGTTTTACTTAAGAAATTAAATACATTAAAAAATATTTGTAATAAAAACATTTAAAAATATAATATCTGTTCTCTGGCTGGGCGCAGTGGCTCATGCTTTTAATCCCAGCACTCTGGACGACCAAAGTGGGCAGATGACTTTTGGTCAGAAGTTTGACACCAGCCTAGTCAACATGGTGAAGCCCCATCTCTACTGAAAATACAAAAATTAGGCTGGTATGGTGGTGCATGCCTGTAACTCCAGCTACTCAGTAGGCTGAGGCATGAGAATCGCTTGAACCTGGGAGGTAGAGGTTGCAGTGAGCTATGATTGCACCACTGCATTCCAGCCTGGGTGACAGAGCCAGACTAATATATTATATACATTATATATAATGATTGAATATGTTATATGTTTTATATGTATGTGTATATATATATAAAATGTTGCTCTAAACTCAATAGCTAAGATAACAATCAATACTATTAACTTGCTGCTAAAATAAATTTAAAGCAATGCTAGAGTGATAAAACTATAGTTTAAGAAGGTTCTAAGCACCAAGAGAATAAAGCGTGATGAGATAAATTCTCTGTACTGACATAGTATTTCAAAAACTTATTTTGAAAGCTCAAAATATTTAATTAATATTCCATTTAAAAGCACACTCCATACTGCCTGTTTCCATTACAATACTTTATTTTTCAGCACAGTATTTATAAACACCATACATTTTTGTCAGTTTATATTTAATGTTAGTTTTCACTCCCAAACTTAAAATCTAAGCTTTATTTTTTCTGCTTTATTAGTTGTTGTATACTAACAGAGAGTAGGCACTCAATAAACACTACTAATTGAGAACTGAATTTGTTCTGCACAATTGAAATTATAGTATGACAATTTATCTGGAAAGCACTTTTAGCTTTCCAGTTAAAAATCTTACACACATTCACATATGTGTGTGATCATGTTTGAGTTTGAATACACACACATTATGAATATTTTACATTGGTGAAAATAGTTCATATAGTATATATATAAAATATTGCACAACATTCATTTTTTCAACTATTACTATTTTATCATATGATTTCATGGTAAAAAGTTGTCACCAAATTTAAAATTGAATACAAGGATTAAACAGCAGATTAAAAACTGATTGAGAGATTAATGAAGTAGAAGACAGAGCCAAACAATTTTCTTAAAGTAATTCGCACAGGAAAAAGATATTTGCAAGAATAACAACAATCAAAAACTCTTACAACACATAGAGGATGAAATGAGAACTAATAGCATATAAATAATCAGAAGTCAAGGGGGACCTAATAAAGCAGTTAAGGTTGACAGTTACTCAATTGATAAAGGCTAACATTTTCTTGAGCCAAAGAAAGTTAGGGATTTACTAAACAAGAATGAATTATATCAAGTAGGTTCAGATAAGGAAGCTCATTACATTGTGTCTCTGCCACCCCCCTCCCCAATAATTCCATTTTAGAAAGGATTTTTTAAAATCATTCCATGACCATATAGATAGCAAGCGTCAGCTTGCCCCAAGCCAGTGGTCATAGTGAAGTCTGTTGAGTCTGGTTTATTGCCACATCTGGTTATTATGCTTCCCTAAATTTAGCTCACTAAGTACACAGCCAATCACACAGTTGATTTTTCCTTTTTTTTCTTATTCCTTCTTTCTAGAGGCCCCAGCATGGAGACTGTTTTCTTGTTTGTTTGCATTAATTTAGTGAGAAATCTAGAAAACACAAATTAATGATAATAATGATGTGTGTTCTCTCAGACTGTGTTTTTCAACAGTTTCTTGTTGGGTGCTGTATGTTGTGTAAATGAAATCTTAGAGATATTTGCTATTTTTCCTTTGGCCTTCCTGTCTGTTTATCCTTTGGCCTTCCTGTCTATTTAGTTTTCTTCTTAGATAAAGTAAAGATTCATAACCAATTGGGTTCTTCAGAAACCTTTCTGTCACTCTCTTCAGACAGTGCATGTTGCCTGCGATGTGGAGAGGTATTTATCCACATTCAGAATTCTCTCTCAAATGAATCCAAATTTCACTACAATATATTTGGCAGATGATATGTGCTTTGGGATCTATATTCTATTTTAATTAAGTGTGAATTTTATAAATGACTTAATTATTGTCTTTCTGTGATATGATATTTTTAACTATAACTTGTGCAGGTTTTACAAGAAGTGAATGGTACTAATTTAGATGGATGCAATTGATGGTCTACTAAAAGAGCAAATCCTTTAAAAAATCTGATTTATGTGCCAGTATTAATGAGAAACATAAGCATTTCAGCACAATTCTTGCTCATTTTCTCTTTCATGCTTCCCCTATAGCACATCCATGTATGTTTTCGTGTAACCATCTGTTTTAGAACCCATTTGAGTCCACATGACACCTATTACTTAGATTTATAAGACAGGTAATATTTAGCCAGATTAGCAATCAGAATGCCTGAATGTTTTAACACCATTTATAATTAACTGCTGGGTGTAATAACAAATAGGAACAGCAGCTGCAACAAAACTCCGATTAGGCAGTCAGAATGGGGAATAGCTCAAATTAATGAAAGGCCCCAAACTCATCTTCAAGCCATGGAATAGCATCTCAGTAATTACTCAACCAGACCACTGCACACTAACATGCTGAAGTTCAGCAGAGGGAGACAATACTTCTGAAAATGACGCTTCTTCCTGAGTTAATCTCAATAACTCTTGAAATGTAGGATGAGATTTAAACTGGAATTGTATTTATGTCTAGACTAAGTCCCAAATTCATAATACTATGGAAACAAAGAAGTAAGCAAAAGATGCCAGGACCTACTTGAGGGTAGAGGGTGAGAGGAAGATGAAGATTGAAAAACTACCTATTGCTTTACTGTGCTGATTACCTGGGTGATAAAATAATCTGCACATCAAACTGCCGTGACATACAGTTTACCAATATAAGCAACATGCAGAGGTATCCTGGACCTAAAATAAAATAATTTACCCATTATTACAAACCTATATAGGTACCCCGAACCTAAAATAAAAGTGAAAACACAAAATCCACAGTACAAACTCTATTCAATTAGGGTAGTTCTGAAATATTTCCAGTTCCCTCCTCTTTTTTTTCAATTAAATCATCATTCAATGATATTTTTAGATCACTGAATGATGATAAAAACCCTGTTCCTAAAAAATCAAAACAAAACAAAAAGTTACGTTGTACTCAGGATACAGCACACGTACAGCTATCTAACTGAAATACTTTCTCAGATGAGGAAACTGAAGCCCAGAAATAAGTACATTGCCTTATGAGGTTATTCAGAAGTTAGTAGCAGAGCTGGGAATACATTTATGCTTTTCAATGTATTTCATCTGGCTTTACAATAATGATTTCTTTTCATTTTTTGGAAAAACTAAATTTATGGCAGTCAAATTCAAATCTATAGTATAAAGACCTTTTTTTCAATATTACAAATAGCAAAAATCACTAGTAATAGCAGCAGTAATATTAATAGTAGGCATTACGTTTTATTTTGTTTTTACTTTTTTACAAGACATTTTAATTAGCATTTAATGCATCATTTAATCCTGATGACAACCTTTTGGGTGTATAATCTATCTCATTTTCATACACAAAGTGACACAGTATTGAAGTTATTAAAAATGAATTTACATTCACTGTCTAAGACTGGAAGGATTCAAATCAGCATCATTTGGAGGAATAGTCAATTTTTTTCTTCATATTCCCTTGGAATTAGTAGTTTAGAGGTGCTATGAGGAAAAATTCAGTAGTTCAGAAGTTGTGACAACCATGATAGTGTCATTGTGTGTTTTGAATGCTCAACCTGTTTTCCCTTTCGCTTCTCATTGACTGAGAAGAATTTCTCTGATACTCCATGGGCTTGACAAAATTGTCAATGACAGTAATGGTTGTTACAGTTATGACTCTTTTGAATACAAATGACAAAGACCTATCTAAAACTACTAAGTAGAAGGATCATTTATTGATTTAGGTTAACATATTTTTAGGGGAAGGAAGGTTTGACTCATAGATACATTGTGTCTCAAAATATCTAAAAGGAAACGTCATTTCTTCTTCTTTTTCGTTTGTCTCTTTACCTCTCCATGTGTGTTCATTTTATTTTGAGTTTGTATTTGGTGGTGAGATGGTTGAGAAGGAAGTAATTTATAACAGAATCCCAAGATATTTCTAGTGGGGGAGTACACTTGCCTTCTTTTCAGAAGTTGCGTTATATCTGAGTCATGGTTTCACCTTCTCTGTCCTAAACTGTTAGAGGGGTCAAAAGTATAGAAATAATTTACAACAATTAGGGTTGATGCCTGGAGCTTCAGTGTGGTGCATCACATTCGGTACACGCTGCCGGGGCCTTATTTTTGCCAAAAAAAAAATCTTGCATGCATGTTGGAGTTATGAAAACAACAACAACAGAGTAGCTTATGCCTATCATGTGCTTATTATGCTGTAGACACTGATATGAACACATTACATAAGTAAATTTGTGTAGTACGACTCGATAAGAGGTTTTTTCTTTTTGATTTTTTTTTTCTCCTCTTTCACAGTTTGAGACATTGAGACATGGGAGATGTAAGTAACTTTCTCAAGATGGCGTATCTAAGATAAGATATCGTGCGGCTCCAAAATCAGATGTCTATTTGAAGACTTTATGCTTAACCATAATTGTATAGGGCCTTTCTACACTGGAAAAATACACAATCCTAGTAAATGAAAGACGCAACTAACTAATTAACTAAACAACTAAATAACTAAATATGCAAATACAAAAAGAAAACAAGAAATAAGTAACACATAAAATAGTCTAAAAGTATAAGTAACCATTAAATGGAAATGTATGTCAAATCTGAAATGAAAATGATACCCAAAACAGAAATATCAGAAATAAAGACAGTAACATCAATACAGATCTTACCGACACTAAACAGATGACAGAAATTTTACCATTTTATATCAGTAGTGAAGAAGGAGAGTTTCTGATGCTTCCTTCTTCTAGACATATAGACATAGAAGATGTTCTAACAAGTATGGTAAGAAAAAAATAACCATATGAAATGTCAAAAAACACAAATTATCATTTGTATCAGATAACATAATTTTGTAAAATATATATGTATTATTAGAACTGATAGCTTTACAATACCTCTAAATGCAACTCAATATAAAAATAAAGTATATGTTTACAAAAAAGAGAAAATTAAAGTGTGAATCATTTAAAAATATCAACTTAGCAATAAATAAAAATAAATAAAATGAAAGAAAAATAAATTAACATATAAAACACTATGTACATATGTTACAATAATTTCTGACATTAGAGAAATAAAATAATATTTATATTATGTCTGGGCATCCTCCTCAATCACACGCCATATCTGTTTTTAGGGAAGGAATGTAACAAGTTGATCATAAAACGCACATAGACATATAAGAGTTGAAGAGTATGAAAGAGTATAAAACTAAAACAATCTTAAAAAAGGGAAATGACATAGAATTTTTTTCTCTTAAACAGTAAGAGAAAACTATAGAATATTGTATAGTGTGATATTGACACAGTAAACAATATCTCAATGAAACAGAATAGAGTATGAAAATATATCTTATAATGAAGTGGCACAATATGACAGTGGGGCACATGTAGTCTTTTTCACAAATAGTGTTCACTAGAAATCAATTAAAGATAGGAAACCAAAAGCATTCACAAATATGTGAAAACTAAACAATACACCCTAGAACAACCACTGAGTCAAGACAGGTATCAGAAGGGTAATTAGAAAATTTATTAAGACAAATGAAAACATAAGCACAATATACCAAAATGTGCTGGATGCAGAAAGAGCACTACTAAGAGGGAAGTTTATAGCCATAAATTTCTGTATCAAAAAAAGATTTCACATAACAGCTCAAAGGACTGGAAGAAGAACAATCAAAGTGCATTGTTGACAGAATGGAGGAAATGCTAAAGATTTTTGCAGAAATAAATTAAATAGAGGACAGAAAACCAGCCGAAAATTAATAAAAGTGAGTTGGTTTCTAAGAAAAGTAAAATGACAAAACAAACCCTTATCTAGATTTAAAAAGAGAGAAGTTTCAAATAGAATCAGAAATGAAAAGGAAGATCTTACAACTCAAACTACAGAAATGAAAAAAAGATAACAAGAGACTATTATGAAAATCATAGGCCAACAAGTTGGATAACCTAGAAACATACAACCAAACAGTACAGAATAACAAATATAAAGCTTGGATAGACTTTTAATTAGTAGGGAGATATGAATGATTAATCAAAAACCTCCTAGCAAAGAAAAGCCTAAATCCAGTGAACTGCACTAAAACCAGTCAGCATTTAAAATAGAATTAATACCTATCCTTCTTAAAACCTTAAAAATAACTCAAGAGGGAGCACTTCTATACTTATTTTATGAATCTCATATTGCAGTGATACTAAAGCCAGAAAAAAGACACTAAAAGAAAATAAAATTATGCCTGACAAATACAAAAACCTTAAACAAAATCTAGCTAAATAAATTCAACAGCTCATTAAAGAAATACACACTATGACAAAATATGGTTTTTCCCTGTGATGCAAGGATGGTTCACCATATGCAAATCTATTGATGTGATATACCACCTTAACAATAAATACAAATCATGTCATCATCTCAACTGATGCAGAAAAAAATTTGAAAAAATTTAGTTATCTTTCAGGATAAACCCTCTCAATAAACTAGGAATAGAGGGCATTTTCTTAAAATAATATAAAGAGTACATGAAAAGCCCAAAGCCAACATCCTCAATGGTGAAAAACTGAAGGCTTAACATATAAGATCAAGATAAAGAAAATATGCGCACTCTTGGAACTTTGTAGTAGTCTGTTCTCACACTGATACAAAGAAATGTTTAAGACTAGGTAATTTATAGAGAAAAGAGATTAATTGATTCATGATTCTGCAGGCTGTATAGGAAGTATGGCACTGGCATCTGCTCAGCTTCTGGCAAGACCTCAGGAAACTTACAATCATGGTAGAAGACAAAGGGGGAGCAGCACTTTACATGACTGGAGCAGGATGAGTGGAGGTTGGTGCTACACACTTCTAAAAGACTGGATCTAATGATAACTCACTCACTACTTTCAAAAGAATACCACCAAGGGAGAAATCTGCCCCCATGATCAAGTACCTCCAACCAGGCTCCACCCCCAACATTAGGGATTACAATTAAGCATGAGACGTGGGTGGGGACACAGATCCAAATCATATCAAACTTTTATTCAACATAGTACTGGAAATCATAACCAGAACAATTAGACAATTAAAAAAAATAAAAGCCATCCAAATAAGAAATAAGAAAGTAAAATAATCTGTTTGCATCCAACGTGACTTTACGCACAGAAAACCCTAAGGACAGTACAAAATAAGTGTGAAAACTAAGAAACACATTCAATAAAGTTTTGGGATACAAAATCAACATGAAAAATTAGTTGCACTTTTACGCATTTACAATGAATAATCAAAAAATAAATTTTAAATATCTAATTTACAATAGCATCAAAAATAATAAAACTTATGAATAAACTTAGTCAAAAGGTAAAAGACTTGTATAATAAAACAAAAGAAGACTGATGAAAGAATTTAAAGAAGACACAAATAGTGGAAAGACATCATGTGTTGGTAGATTGGATGACTTAATGTTGTTAAAATGTTCATAAAATCCAAAGTGATCTACAGATTCAATGCAATCCTTATCAAAATCCCAGACATTTTTACAGAAATAGAAAAAAAGTTCTAAAATTCTCATGGAATTACAAACGATCTCAAATATCCAAATCAATCCTCAGAAGAACAAACCTGAAGTCATCACACTTTCTGACTTATAAATACATTATAAAACTACAGCAATTACAGCTTTACAGAACTGGCATAAAACAAACATATGGAGCAATGGAATAGAATAGAAATTTCTGTAATAAGCCAATGCCTGTGTGGTCAGCTGATCTTTTTTTTTTTTTTTTTTTTTTTCAAACATTTGCTCTTTTAATGACTTACAATTGTGAATTAACATTTTCTTTTTTTTTTTTTTAAAGTTTTTATGGTATCATTTTATTTATTTATTTTTTTAAATTTTTTTTTAATTTTTATTTTATTTTATTTTATTTTATTATACTTTAAGTTCTAGGGTACATGTGCATAACGTGCAGGTTTGTTACATATGTATACTTATGCCATGTTGGTGTGCTGAACCCATCAACTCGTCAGCTGATCTTTAATAAGGATATAAACAACATGAAATAGGAAAAGTATAATTTATTCAACAAATAGTCTGAGGAAAACTGGACATCCACTTTCAAAAGAATGAAAGTGGACACTCGTCCTATACCGTGCACAAAAATCAACTGAAAATGGAATAGAGATTTGTACATAAGACCTGAGACTGTAAAACTCTCCTTTTCTCATGGGAGCAAAATCACCATACAAATTGTTTGGGCAATGATTTATGGATATAATACCAAAAGTGCAAGAACAAAAGCAAAAACAGAAAAGTAGAAATAAATCATAGTAAAAAGTGTCTTCACAACAAAGGAAACAATCAACAAAATGAAAAGTCAATTTACAGAATGTGAAAAAATATCTGTAAACCACATGTCCAAAAATGGATTAATATCCCACTAAAGCTAATATCTAAAATATATGATACTCCTGGAACTAAATAGTAAAAAAAACAAAACCCAAATAACTCAAATGGTCAACAGGCATATGAAAGATGTCAACATTACTCATTATTAGGGAAGTGCATATTGCGACCTCATTGTCAGGGTGGTGATTATCAGACAAAACAAAACAAAATAAGACAAATATTGACAAGGTGTGGAAAAGTAATCTTTGTGCCTTGTTAATGGGAGTATAAAGGAAAACCAGTTCAATTGGTTATACATTTGGGTAAATAAATAAATCTGTCTCATACTTCACACCTTAGAAACTCATTCTAGTGGAGCATAAATCTAAATGTGAAACGTAAAACAATAAATATCTCCCAAAGTAATTAGGAAAATATCTTCTTGCCCTCCTCAGGAAACTCAAAATATAACTTCTATATTATCTGGCAATTCCACTTCTGGATTTTTACCCAAAATAACTGAAATCAGGATCTCAAAGAGATACCTACACTCTCATATCCATTACAGAACTATTCTCAATATCCAAGATATGGAAACATATTAAGTGTCTCTTGAAAGATGAAGTGGATAAGGAAATTGTGATATACACAGTACATGCGCTGGAATATTATTCAGTCTTAAGAAGAAATAAACTTGCAATATGCAACAGCATGAATAGAACTTGAGAACATCATGCTACTTGAAATAAGCCAGTCACAGAAGGACAAATTCTTCTCATATGAGGTGTCTAATATAAACTCATAGAAACAAAGAGTAGCATGTTAGTTGCCAGGGTCTGGAGAGTAAGAGAGATTCAATGGGTATAAAGTTTCTAGAAATCTGCTGTATAACATTGTACTTATTGTTCACAAAGTATTATGCACTTAAACATAGTTAAAGGAGTAGATATCCAGTAAAATATTCTTACCACAATATAATAAAATAAGAAGGAAACTAATTAATTAACTGAAGAAATAAATATCTGATTCTCTGATATCATATCCAAGACTCACTTGAAAATAATGTAGTTGATTCCATGAGGGTAAGGGCACTAAAAAAAATAATGTGGTTGAGAACTGAAATTTCAATGAAGCTTCATTCTAAATGTGATTGGCCCTAAACTGACAGTTGCTGAAGTTTGGAAATAATATGTGGGGTTCAGTGTATATTTTCTTCACTTTTGTGAGTATTTAAAGGTTTTCATGGTGAAGAGTTAAGAACAAAACAAAAAATTATCTTTAAAAAACAAACACACACACACACAATGGTTCCAGTTCAATTGGTTATACATTTCAACAAATAAATCTGACTCATACCTCATACCTTACTAATTCATTCTTTTTGGAGTGTAAATATAAATGTGAAAGATAAAACAATAAATTTTTCATACAGTAATTAAGAAAACATTTTCTTGGCTTGTATCTTAATTTATTTTAACTTCACTTAAAAAGTCCAAAATTTATTTAGGTTCACTTAAAATAAATTAAGTTCGCCTTTTCCTCTCTCTGCAACTTACTGGATAATTTTTACAGCACTCTTCAATTTCATTGATTTCCCTTCTGACATCTGTAATCTTTTATTAAGGCTCTCTAGTAGATTTTTTATTTCACTCGTGTCTTTCTATATCATCCGTCATGCAATAAGAAGAATTTCAAGGAAAGAGTTACAATCAAAAACAGTGAATAAGTTTGTAAAAAAATAATTAAGTGAGAGCATGAGTGAACAAACGCATCACTGCAAAATTGCTCTAAAGAATTAGAGCCACAGTGCGCTTCTCCACTATTCATTCTCTACGCAGCACTTTAATTGTTGGAAGCAGGAGTGGAGGATGTTGAGTTTTAATTTTATTTTTTCCAACCCAAAGTGATTTTATCATACAAAAATTAAATTACAATGTTTATTCCCAAGAGAGAACTGCAGCAGACAAAGAAAATGCACAAAAAAAAAAAAAAAACAATCACTCTCAAATGGAGAAAAATGATCTTGCAGTACAATGTTGCAATTTCCATTATCACATAAGACTTATCAGCCTCACAAGAAATGCTAAAGGGAATCCTTCAGCCTGAAATGCAAGGACACTAGAGGTTAACTTAAATCCACACGAAGAATAAGGAGCACCAGCAAAAGTAACTGCACTGTTATTATGAAATAAATTATGAAAGTGTTCTGTTGGTGATATTTTGTTCTGTTATTTGTTTATCAAAAATTATAAAACTGTGTCCATAGGCTTTTTTACATACATAGATGTGTATGCTGTATAACAATAAATAACTCATACACAGGAAATATGACATATTTGGAGTAAATTTCTACAGAGAATTGTAACTGAACATAAATTTTTAACAGATTATTTTAAATCGACAATCATTTTTAATTTTTAATGTTTAACATAAGGAATGAGCTGGTGTTTCTAAATAAACAAACATTCACACTCAGAAACAGACAGACATACACACACACACTGTCCTTGTGGATGTATAAAGGTATTAAATTACAGTATAATATGGCAGATGCAAAGACAGATGTATAAGCAGGGTGCTCTGTAAGTTCTGAGGTGAACTTAGATCAATGTCAAGGTAATGGCTGACCAGAATTATAGCAAGATGATAGCAGGATATTCCAGGTTTAAGGGGCAGAGTAAGTCATATCATAGAAGAAAAAATTAACAAAGACAGTACAAATGCACTTGCCCTGAGAATATTGGACATGCAATCTGGAGAAATAATTTAGAGATATTACTAAATTAAATATTTCATACCTAACTTTTAGTTATTTTTATGTTGAAATAAAACCTTAATCATTATTTACGAATATTTTAAAATTTAAGTTTTTCTTGTTATGTTTGTAACATGTATATTCTTTCACTTTTGAAAATATGAAATAAATAGTCTATTCAGCAGGCTACATTGAATGTTTAAAATAGCATAGCTTAAAAATAGAAAGAAAATGTCACTATTACCTCACAGATATTTGTTCTCATTTTTTTTAAAAAGGACAATGTAGTTCTCAATTTTCATATCACGTTTAGTAACTTACAAACTTTTTTTAATGAAGCATAGAATGAGCAGGGAATTCTCTGGGGAATGTATTGGTGTTTAAATGAGCTTAATTGATTGAACGAAGCAGTATTTACTCTGGGCTGGGATCTGAGGGTGAGAATACCAGAATGAGGAAGGACCAGAAGAAAGCCATTTGAGAAAGAGAAGCAACTGTCCAAGCCTGAGGCCTAAGATGGAACAACCATCTTGATTCAGGGAGCAAGGGAGGGTGAGGGTGGTGGGAGTATCTAGGGAGGGAGGGGACCAGTTGCACAAACCGAGATGGGCTGCACACCCCTGGCCTTGGCTTCCATTGAGTTCTCCAGTGCTGCTATTGTAACTGTTTCCTCAAATATTATAGAGTGTTACGTGTTTTCTTAATTAGAATCTAAGTCTCTACACGGAAGAAAATATGGCTTGTTATTTCCATCTCGAGTTCTGAATGAAGGATGTCTGGAAAATAGACAAGCTCAATGTTGAATTGCTGAGTGTGTATTTTAAGGAATCTGTTCTTTTAAAAAATTATATAGTGAGTACTCTTATTCTGAAAATAATATTTGTTCACCTTGAGTTTTTAAATACAAAATAAAAGCATTGATAAACTGTAACTATCCAAAAATAAATAATTCAAAATCAATAAGTAATAATATTTGATAAATTCACATGAAAATGTTACCGTAAATGTCAAGCAATTAAAATTTTTATGAATACAATATTATATTCTTACTTTTTACTTAATAAATGTAATTATTATTATTTAGTATGAATTTATTTGACTATCAATGATATATTTTGCCATTCCCCATCTCTTTTTTACTTAGAAAATCCTCACTATTGTAGAATTCATAAACATATCATTTTTTTTTTCTATTTGAATATGTCAGTGGTATAAACATTTACATGTTTTAAGAATTTGGGTAACTTATCATGGAGACAACAGATCTGGGTAAACACTGGTAAAATACCAAGATTATCTTAGAACACTACCAATTTATTTTATGCCATCCGTAGACAGGAAATTGATATGCACACATGAGTATAATGTAAACGATTTAGGATATGTAAGAACTTTACAGGAAACTATAACCCAGGCTTTTCTTTTTGATGGACCAGTTTTCTTAGTAGCAGCAATGGGTAGACTAGCACTGAAAGTATCGAGTAATCCCAAATGCTCATAACCCATTATCTCTAATAATAGCTGGAGGCCGGTTGCAGTGGCTCACGCCTGTAATCCCAGTACTTTGGGAGGCCAAGGCGGGCACGTCACCTGAGGTCAGGAGTTCAAGACCAGCCTGGCCAACATGGTGAAACCCGGTTTCTACTAAAAATACCAAAAATGAGCTGGGCGAGGTGACAGGCACCTGTAATCCCAGCTACTCAGGAGGTTGGGGCAGGAGAATCCCTTGAGCCCCAGAGGCGGAGGTTGCAGTGGGCCAAGATCATGCCATTGCACTCAGCCTGGGCAACAAGAGTGGACCTCCATCTCAAAACAGTAAGTAAGTGAATAAGTAAGCAAATAAATAAATAAATAAATTGAACTGGAAAACCACAGAAACCTTAGTACACTCCTTTTTCTATTTGTATTCACTCCTTTGGATAGTTTCATTCAGTCTTTTTACCTTAATTGTGCATATATATGCCTTAGGTTTAGAACCATTCCTGCACTGCAGACTCAAGTATCCAAATGTCTCATCAACATCAGCACTTGGATATGTAATAAGCATCTCATATTGAACATGTCAAGTACTGTGGCCCAGATATTTTCCACACTGACTTCCAAATCTGCTCCTCAGATCATTTTTTCACTTCAGGAAATGACATCCCCATTTTTACAGTAGCCAAACACATACACACACACACACACACACACACACACACACACACACAGAGAGAGAGAGATAGAGAGAGAGAGAGAGAGAGAGAGAGAGAGAGAGAGAGAACAGCCCTTGAGTTCTTCTTTCTCTACTACTTCTCCAATCATTCATCAATAAATTTTGCTGATTCTAACTCAAAATATTCCAAGGACCTGATTCTATGACAACTTATATATATCTGTTGCTTCCAACTTGTACAAAATCAGTGTTACCACTTGTGCCCAGATAATTTAAACAACCTCTTGTCACCCTAGTTCCACCTTTGACTTCAGCTGAGGCATTAGATTAATCTTAGGAAATAATAAGTCAGCTCAACACATTCCTCTGCTCAAATACTTTCTGACGGTGTTCCATCTCACTGAGAGTAAAAGCCAAGGCGTTAACAAACCTTAAGAGTCCCTAGATAATCAACCTCCTCCTCACCTCGCTCCTTCACTTCTTCCTCCTGGGACTCCCTGCACTCCAGCGCCTGGGTCTCCTCGCTATTCCGGAGGCAGAGTGCCATGCCCTGCCTTGAAAGATATGGGCTACTCTTTTCTCTCTTGCCATGTTTCCCGTCGCTCTTTCAGATGTCTATTCACATATCACTTCCTCATCAAGACCTTCCTTACTCACATTATTTATAATTGTACTTCTCATGCTTTTTTTTTTTTATTATCTTGCCTTCTAATAACATTTATTGATTTACCATCTGTTATCTTTCTGCTCTTTGGAGTATAACTTTAGTGAGAGTATGAATGTTGTTTTATTCCCTCTTTCACTTGGAGAACGTAGAGGTGAAAATGGCTCATCGTAAGAAAACTACGAATATTTATAAATAAAGAGTTTACCAAAATTTATTTGTAAATACCACCCTTACGAGGTTAAGATTGATAAGATTATTGATTTTATGTGAAGCTGATTATCAAAGCTTATGTTGTTTTAGGATCCAGGTAATCTACTTATGATTTTCTCTCATCATCCTCAGTGACAGTGTGTCACATGCTTTGCCATTTTTGCCATGTACATTGAAAATGGAATCTCCAGCGACGCTTTAGGTGTATGGTTGGGACAGTAAAAAAAAAATCCCATGGTAATTATTGTAGGTTTCATTTCCTAAAGGCAGAGTATAACAGATCTGTTCCTTCTCTTTACCCTAAAATACTTCAAGTAAAATAACCATGAGAATATATCCGCATTCAGCAGGTGGATACACTTAGTTTACATCATCAAAAATCCGGTAGCTGCAACCCTCAGCCTAAATAAATGGTGGTTTATGTCATCCAGATTTTCCCCAACGGCTGAACCAGCTGTGATTCCTCACAGAGCCAGGCACCTGCAGCCTCCACTTTTGTTCTCCTCATAATTTGCCAGCATGTGTTCAGTGAGAATAATGCACAGTGTCATATGAGGCAGAGATGGCCTAAAAAATCTCATTAACCAACACTTGAATTCATAACTAGAGTGCCTGTGGCATAGCATACCACATCCTAAATTATGTGATTACACTTTCAATTTCACTTCAATTAAGTGGAGAGTATATTCAGGTTTTTTTTTTTTTTTTTTTTTTTTTTAACAAAGAGAGTTATCTCCATTAGAAGAAGATGGGTTTTTGCAATAACATCAAGAAAATAATGTGATGGGTAAAATATTTTGATTTTCTAGGCCTTTTTTGAAAGTTTATTTATCTTTGTATTGGATGGCCTCGGCTTCCTAGTAAAGCATCAAGGAGACTCAACTTGAATGTTCAACGACCTTAATGTGTTTTATTCTGGAAAATATTGATCTGAATAAGATTGAGATTTGTTTCAGGATGTGTAAATGGTAGGACTGGAGGGTGTAATCCCAAATTATATTAAATATAATTATTGTATTCTAAGAAATTACAAGACAGAATATTGCATCATTGTCATTCTTAGAATATGATCCTTCTTGTACCTTGCTATGAGAATTGATATCACTATGAACATTTAGATACAAAAATTTAGATGAAATATGGCTGAAAATTGTTATGACAATTTCCCTACCAAAGCTACCAAATATGCATTATTTCATATGAAGAGGGAAAAGTGTATTCACTTGTTGTGTCAAAGTGCTGAGCATTTTGTCAATAGCAGCATACAGTGGTTTTATTGCACTTTTATTATAACATGCGTTCAGCATAAATTTCTAAGTTGTAGAAGACAATATCAAAAAAAATTTAAAAGGCATGAACTACAGTATTATTGCTCTAAAGTATAATGGATTTATTGTTATCACTATAAAAACCAATTGTATTTTTATTATAAATTCATTTATTTCTACTATAAGTTTGGTGTTGACGGACTCACTGACTCTGTAATGTTATAATGTGAACATTATTTGTGTAACAATTCCTCAATCTTGTATCAAAGTTATTTTATTATGCACTGTTTAACACTATCAAGAAAATTATAATGACCACAAACTCTGTTGTTATTAATCTATTTATTAATAACTATTAATTAAATTTGGATATTTTATAGTACATTTATTTTAAAATAGAAGATTAATCCACAGTCATTGACTTAACATTTTGTGTTTTCCAAATTTTTGATGTTTAATTTATGATTTTATTGAAATATTGAGTGCAAATCTTAAAATAAAAGTTGCCAATTTACTAAGTCTACTTGTATTCCATGAAAATGGCTTTTTTTCTTTTCTTGAACACTAATGTAATAATTGAAATCTGGTAACATCTTGGCGTCTGGAAGATCAGAAATAGTGTTAAATATTTCATAAGAACTAACAACATTTGTAACTGTATCATTGTATTTTATGCTTAGAAAAATCTTAATGATGCATTTCCTGTATGCATGTATACATGTATATCTATAGAATGCTTGAATTAATTTAGCATAATAACCAATATAAATGAGAAGAAAAAATAAACAGATAAGTTTAAGCATCTGCTAGCTTAAAATCCTCAAATTATAGGAATTATTGCAATATAGCACATCTATCATACCTGCTATGGAGTTGTGGTTACTCCTTTTAACAAATTAAGAACCTGTGTTCTTGTTCTTGTTCTTTGCCATGGAAGCAGTTGATCTTTAAATTAAAAATTGGATTCTATATATCAGTCAGATTCTGAAAGTCCCCATTAATTTTATAATATCAAGTTTGCTTTCTGCATTAATACATCACAATGACAACCTCAAGTATATCAAATGGCATTATGCGGTAAATAGTGTAGCATTACATAGACTTTATATAGAATGAAGCTGCTATTAGGAAGGCTGTAAATTGTACCACAGTTGCCAGAACACACACAAAGAAAGATAATAATAGAACATTCAAACCAATGCAAAAAAGGTACTGGAAGGGACACCCATACTGAAGCAGAGGGATAAAATGAGATCACACATTTTGAAAAACAAACTAAAATTATGTGGAATGTACAGGGATTGCTTAAGTTATTCCTATTATCTTAGTAAATCTTTACACATGCCAACCGAGCAGATTTTAAGTTACATGTAGGGCAATTGTAATATACTTGCTAAAATAAAAAGATCACCAACGATAATTTTTACTTACATACTTGCAAAAATAGAAACATTTTAAATTGTAATCCAAGAAGAGCAATTAAGGGCAATTATGAAAATAATGATATATGTTGTATATGGTTTTCAATACTCATGACACAAGTTTTTGACTATGGCAAAGTTATTGCAAAGGATAATTTTTTAAAAAAAGCAAAAACAAGACATAAAGCCAAACAGAATATAAATCAGATTGTTGTTATTTTTAACATTCTCTGTCCTACATCATTGAAAACCTCTCAATATTTGAATTTCCAAAATGTAAGAAAAAATACACTGACGTAACAAGGGTATGAGAGATATATCAAATGAAAATAAAGGCACAAATATGTAATTAAGATCATATGCAATTTCCCTGAATTCAAAAACAGTTTTTTTCCCCCCAATCTTAGGGCTTAATTTGTGAGGATTTCTGAATTCCATCGGAAGTGTCATCACAGTTAGCTTAGGAACTGGATATTTCCTACTGACTGGTTTTGATTATTATGCTTTCCTTATTCGTAGGCTGTTTTGTTAGTGGTATGCCTCCTTTCACACTCAGTTGCCTTGCCTTGGTGTGTTCTGTTCAGTATGTCATCATCATTCCAGTTTTTAAGTCTCTTAATTTGAGGATAATTGTAAATTCATCTGCAGTTGCAGAAAACAACACAGGGAGATCCCCTGCACTCTTCACTCAGATTTCCCCAGTCGTAATGTCTTGCAAAATACAGGACAATATCACAACCAGGAAAATGGCATCGATCGATTCGCCAGTCTTACTCAGATTTGACCAGTTTAACATGCACTCACTCATGGTATAGGCACAGGCACTTCTCTCCTCCCTCCTTGGCAACCACTGATATAATTTCCATCTCTCTAATTTTATCTTTTCAAGAAATTTAAATAAGTGGGTTAACACATCAAATGACATTATGTCATATATATTATAACATTTGATTTTGAAGCTGGCTTTTGTTCACTTAGGATCCATGAAATAGTTGTATCTATCAGTCATATGATCTTTTTTTCTTCAGAATAGCGTTGTACGGTATGGATATTTCAGAGTTTGTTGAAGCATTCTTTATTTGAAGGATGCCTGGGTTGTTTCCAGGTTTTCAGTTATTACTAATAAAGATTCTAAGATATTTGGGTGCATGTTTTTGTGTAAAAGAAGTTCATTTATCTGAGATAAATATACAAAGCTTAAATTGCCTAATCTTGTAAAGTGAGTGTTTAATCTTGTAAGGAACTTCCAGACACATTTCCAGAGTGACTGCACTTTACCCTCCCAGTAGCAATGAATGAGTTATCCAGTTTCTTGACAGCTCCAGCATTTGATAGACAGTTTTTTTAAAATGTAGCTGTTCTAGAAGGTGTGATATCTCGTTGTGTCTTATTTTGCATTCCCCTAAGGACAAACAACGTTGAATTTCACTTCATTTGTGTATTTGTCACCTGTACATTCTATTAAGTGAAATCTCTTCCTTTCTTTTGTTCCCTAATTGGATTTTTCCATGCTTGTGTTTTAAAGTTCTTCATATATTATAGATAATACACCTTTTTCCAATATGTGGTTTGCAAATATTTTCTCCTAGTCTATAAATTCTCTTCATCTTTTTACCAGGGCAACATTTTTAATTCGATGATTTTCAATTTATCTGGTTTTCCTTTCCAATTCATGCTTTGGATGCCAGGTCTAATAGCACTTTGCCTAGTCCTAGAATTAAATAATTCCTTCTACTTTTTTAAGTTCTACAGTTTTAAGTTTTACATTCAAAGCTGCAACTCATTTTAAGGTGCTTTTGTTTCTAGCCTTCAGCCTTCAAGCTAAACTGGCTGATACTGTGTAGAAGAGAGAGGAGATATTTTGTTGATCCACTTCCAAATATACTGCAGATAACAAGTGGGTATTCCTGAGTTAGTGCAGTACTTATGGAGCTAACTTGTTTTTATCAGAAATTGATTATTTTTGACACATAAAAAACATGGAGGTATCCCATTAGTAAAATTTTAAAGAAAGCAGCCAAATATGGATATACACATTGTGTGGTTCCAGTAATATAAACTTCAGAAAAGTTAAAGCTAATCTATGGTGATGGAACAGTGGCTAACTTAAGTGTCATAATGAAGAGGGGGAGAAGGGTGGAGATAACTAGCTGTTTTTCTTTTTCTACACCTTATTTGCCTGGTAATTAAACAGATGTGCTGCTTTCATCCAAACATTTTTGAAAACTGCACTTGGAATTCTCTGTATACATGTAATAATAAAATAATTAAAAACTGCCAAAAGGCAAAGAAAACAAATATAAAAGTAAACTATGACTTTGTGTGTGAGTAAAATTTCTTTAATATTCTATAATTTATATTTTATATTAAATTTTTATTACCACCGAAAGAAGTAACTAGAACATCTACTGCAGGTGTAATGCCCTAGTTATGCCAACCTCTGCCCACAATCAAATAGTTGTGCTCCTCTTCTTAAAATTAAGGGCACTAGGAGGCTCTCAACTCCGTATCCTGTGTGAGTGCTGTTCCTGATCATAACCAGGACAGATTCAAAGAGCACTGGACCAAATTTTGATCCTAAGAAAACAAGTTGCTTTTTACTTATCTGATTCAGACTCTGTGCTTTAGTTTTGATTTTAAAATATCAGCCGTCCTTCCAATAAATTGGCCCTATAGTGTCATCAATTTTTTAGAAATTGGCGCTTGCCTAGTTTGTGTCTGAGTGATGGGTAATCTGGGTCCGAGTCCCCAGTTTAGGCATTTCCTAACATGGACCGTAAGTGAAAAATGCAAAATATAATGCTGTTCAAGTATTTAACCTTCCAATTAATAATCTCACAATACACAACACAGGAGGCCAAATAATCTAGCAACATCTGGTTATTTTGACTTTGTTCCTTGCTAGCACAGTTCTGGCAAATCCTTATAAGATTCCTTCTTTCTGCCAAAGAATTCCACCACTGAATTAAATAAATTCCTCTTTACAATATCATACATGATCCAGAAACATTCCGCTCTCTTAACCTCCTCCAAATATGTGAACATAATGCTTCTAGCAATGTATAAGGTGGCCTCTCCCTCTCTCTTTCATTGTAACCTCACTGTGAAATTCTGATGTGTACTATTTGTGTTACGTTGATTTTTCCTGCTTCATATTGAGACACGTCTGGCTACTTGCTTGAATCAGGGTGGCTTTAGCTCCTGCGAGATCGTTAATTGAATGAACCACGTTCTGGCTCTCCATTTCATATGCCAAACGCATTTCAAGAGAATCCTCAGGTGGATAAAATGATCTTTCTTCCCCTCCTCTTACACATTCTGTGACATAGGCAACAAATCAGTATTTCTCTGTGCTCTCAACACCTTTTACAATTTTTTTTTGTAACAGTTTGATTTTTTTTTTTTTTTCCATTTTCTCTTGTCAGAGCTCTGACAAATTCTCTTGCAGAAACGGTGGTGTAAGAACTGTCCACTAATGTCATACTCAGCTTCTACTCTGATTGAAAACAGTGATTCTCTTGAATTCGGACCCGCTGATTTAAGGCAAGTTTAACACGTGTTTCTTGCCACAGTAAATCACTTTCTGGACTCCTCATGCAAATGCACCTATCTCCACCTGCTCTAAAATCTCAGCACATTTGCTGACACAATCCTTTGGCGAATAGTGTCCATGCTAGCATCCTGAAAGGACAAAACCTGAGTACAGCATAGAGTCTACACGTTTCAGTAGAAACACTCTTTTCCTGTAACATCTTCAAAGAGGACGTAACTGGACCCTGTGGCTGGTGACTCTCATTTCATGGACCTTTCTAGTGATATTTGCACTTTTTCCTGTTATGGGTCAATTTGGCTGTTACCTCCTCTTGCTTTTCCTTTGCCTACAAAATGGACTTTCTTCTGGGATGTTGAGCTACATCTCGTTTTGTTACGCCATGGCCATCTCCCGGATTCTCCTGTTTCACAGATCTTAATCGTGGCCTCTGTCCCTCCATTGGGTAAGGACATTTATGTTTTTGAAGGGCTGGGAAAGCCCTGCTCTGTTTTTCATAGTCAGGGAACAGAATGACAACGAAAACTACACACAACTAAATTATTGTGGAAATAATTAAATAGATGGAGTGAAGAATACATACACCTAAAATACTTAAGATCATTTAAAAACAACATAACTGAAAGTAAGCTATATTTAAAGCACTTGACTTAGTAGTATAATTTAGCCTATAATATGTCATGGAATGCTAGAAACATCATGTATTCGTGAGCTATAAAATATATTTTTATTTAAGGTAAATATAAAGTAGCACCCTCATTTAACTCTTCTCTTTTTTTTCTTGCACATGTTAATTATAGCAATTTTCCTTGAAAATGTAACTTTGGTTCATGCTCCTCTAATCTTCTGTTTTAAAAGTATTTCTGTAAAATTTTTTACTGAATGAATTCTGGCTCCAGATTATGACTAAGATACTTTTTTTGGCTTTATGCATATCTTAAAAGTATTGAATTTCTACTTCTCCTTAATTGACTCCCTTCCCTGTCATTCAACCTGAGCACCCCTGCTTCAGCTCAATTTCTACTCTGCCCTACAGAAAGCATGCTGCCACATCTGTGAAACTCAAGTGACTAGATGTCACTTCACCTCAATTAACTGTCCCGGCTTTCTCCTCTGTGAAAGGGAAAAGCAAAGGATGCCTGATCAAACACTTACACCTCAGATACAAAGGGATGGATTTGGCCCTGGTGTCACTATGGCTCTGACAGTGGGAAATGACATGCACAGACACGCCAGATGCTGAGCTTGCCGGGGTGTATTTGAACTCTCTGCTCCAATGTCAATGTGCTGAATTAGAGGTTTAATGAACGCCTGAAAAGTAAAGGTTTCCTCTTCCTCTGAATATTAAAGACTTGAGAAACCACTTTGGGTCATTCTTTCCTAGTACCTTTCACTGATGTAGTTTGTGATAATCAGCGCATGATATATGATAAAATACCTTCGGAGCGGGATGGGTCCAACACAGTAACTGTTCGTTTCTATGGTAGTGTCTCCATTCAGTCCATTTCACAGATGCATGTGACAAACTACAGATGCCATTTGAGTTATATGACTTATGAAATCCACTGGCTACATCTTACCAAATGGGCATTTTCATATTGCCTAACATTTTTCTTAAAATAATGGAGAATTTTAGGGCCACAGGGAATTCCTTTGCAAGTAATAATGAGTATGTAACTTTGATATACATTTTGGGACAAATGTCTAACTTATGTTGAAGAACTACCTCTTACCTGTCAATAAAATTTGCATGTCATTAGAGGGTTAAAGAGACAGAGCACTTTCCTTGACTCTTATGGTGTTTATTGTATTAATAATCTCAGGAATTTCTTTCCAAATTATTTTCAAGACAAATACATTCAGGATAATAGAAGAAAAGGGATCACACTAAATAAGCTAAAATTGGTGATAAAGTCAGTCCCCCCTATATTCTATAAGAATCTTTAAATGTGATTATAATGTTTTGAGGAAAGTCAACATTCTTAGGAAGAGATTAAGCTGTCTTGTAACAGTGCAGCTAACTGTGCTAAGCTAACCAGAGTATCAGAATATATTCATTTGCACCAAATGTGTTTTGTGAAAGATTATGAAGCAAATCCAATTTCTAACCCTTAAAAGAAAAGGGGGGACGGCTTGCATTCTACATTTCTATTCCTTGCTGTTTTTAAGCATGACACAAATTTTGATATCAGCATTTTGAAGCTGTTATTTATTACAGCTTCAAGAATGTGCCCTACTGTCTGCCTGCTGTCTGGGACTGAGTCAGTTGATGATGAGGTGTTATGCAATTTAAAATAGCCTGGGGAAGCCTCCTGGCAAAGCTTGCAGTTCGTTCTCTTTCTGTGTGTATATTTCTCATTATATTTTATTTTTGAAAATATACATTAAAATAGAGTTAGATACAGTTATATTTTGGAGTGAGGCAAAACGTCATGATAGTTGCATACGCCATTTAAGATTGTACTCTTTTCAACATCATGTGAATTATTTTCCTGTCAGCTGTCATTCTGTAGGCAAATATTAATCTCAACTAGCTTTATTTATTGTCTGAGGTAGGTAGAACTTACAAAACACCTTACCAATTATACTGCAACAGGATAAATAGCTTTAGTGTGTCTCCTATGAGGAAAGAAAAGAATAAGAAATAAGCAGAAAGATAGCTTTAGTGTGTGTCTTATGAGCAAAGAAAAGAATAAGGAATAAGCACATATTGATGGACTGCCTCTTATGTGACAATCACTTTATTCGGTACTGTCTTGTATCAAACCTGTCAGGAGAAAATGGTCTGTACAGTTTAATTAAATTACCTATCCCATTTAGTAAAATCTAATAGAAAAAAAAAAAAAAAAGAAACCTTTATCCAGTTTTTAAAATATCCTGATTAATTCTTTTTTGGTGTCATTCAAGAAAGTTTCATTCAGAAATGCACCAGAAACTGAATGATAACAAACACCTGTAAAGTATGAAAAATTAACATTTTCCAATCAAACTATGTCCGTGTACAAAGGCAAATATGCTTAAAATGTTACACAAATATTTTTCACAAGAATGAGGAGATAAATCACACTCATTTGCTCTCTGTTAATTTGCTATTTGAATAGAAGTAATAATATCCCAGCTTATAATTTGTTTATGCTAATGTATTTTAAAGCTTAAAATGACATTTGATGGTATAAAAAATTGACAAAATAATGCAACATTTTTTCCCAGGGCAAAATATCTACTGTGGAAAAACAGATTTGAGGCTATGTAAATTAAGAAGACAATAAAATTAATAAACATTCAAATAGGCGGGGCGAGGTGGCTCAAGCCTGTAATCCCAGGACTTTGGGAGGCCGAGACGGGCGGATCACGAGGTCAGGAGATCGAGACCATCCTGGCTAACACGGTGAAACCCCGTCTCTACTAATAAAAATACAGAAAAACTAGCCGGGCGCGGTGGTGGGCACCTGTAGTCCCAACTACTCCGGAGGCTGAGGCAGGAGAATGGCGTGAACCCGGGAGGCGGAGCTTGCAGTGAGCTGAGATCCGGCCACTGCACTCCAGCCTGGGCGACAGAGGGAGACTCCATCTCAAAAAAATAAAATAAAATAAAATAAAAATAAAAATAAACATTCAAATAAAAATGCATTTTCACTCACAGTCAAAATTAATATTCCAGACTCCTTTAACATCTGATTTTTTTTTTCCAACTGACGTCTCCTACCACACCATTGCTAAGAACAATCTTAGCAATGCTAAGATTGCTAAGAACAATCGCTTACAAGTACTCGGGTAATTCCTTTAAACTCCATCTTGATGTAATAGCCAAGCAAAATATCCCCTAAGTAGCAATATTATATGAAAAACAAAAGCTATACTTTTTTCCAAAATTAAAACTATTAAATATAATATTAGATCTTTTACAAGGTAAACCCTCCTGTTGAATAAGGCTTAAAATAATAAAGCAAATAAAGGTTCAAACAATAAATTTCTCAGTAAAAATTTAGTTGCGGTCTGCCCACCACAGTGATTAAATTTAGGCCGTTAATTTCTACAGTGTACTTAGCAAATTAATAAAATACTTGCTTTATTTTATCTTTAACGTCAATTATTATTTGAACTTAGTGTTATTAATAAATGTTTTATTATTTTTGTTCATTTTGAATATACAATTAAAAATAACTTCTTAATATTTTCAATAAATGTTTTTTTCTTTATTAATCTATTATGTCATACTACACGTAACTATATGAACAACAAAAGGTTTGTCAAAGACAATATTTGGTGTGGTTTTTTTAATGTTGCCAGACAATGAAAGGAGTAACAATCCAAGACTACATAGAAAGTAATGAGAGAGACATCAGATTTCTCCATAGTATAATGGAAGCAAAAAGCCAATAGAACAGTATTTTAAAAATTCTCCAGGAGATTCTTTTTCATCCTAGAATTCTATCCACAGGCAAATTATCAATTGTTATAAGTGAATAAATATATTCTTGGAACCACACTATTGGTATTACAATACAATAAAAGAAAATAACTCAATGGTTGATGTTACTGATTAGATCATTACTGAAAAATTTTACAATTAATTTAAATGTGCATTTCATACAATTCTAAGGATGTGTTCAAATAATAGGTCACATCCTCTCACTTCAAGTAATTCATGACTTATGACAAAATTAGGGGTAGAGGAATGAACAGGGCCATTGATAATTCTCTTCACAGTCAGTTGGGTAAAGTGTCTTTTGAATGGTTTCCCTATAAAGACAGACTTAGCAGAATTGTGAAACTTTTAGAAAATCTTAACGATTTTGGTTAAATATTACAAAAAGAATCAGACTATTTGACATGCTAATAACATTTTGAAAGATGGGTTTTTATAAGTAAAAATAATAAGAAACCTGAAGCTTCCCTGAGTTTAATAACTTTTCCTGAAGTTTAATAATTTCACATCTTAAAATGAGTTCCACCTACAGCTAAATAGTAAAAATATGTGGAAATATGCTCTTTATTGTGAATATCAAGGTGAGTTAACATTTTTTTTTAAAAAGTCTGGAATTATAAACTATATTTAGTTATAAATTTAAGTAACATTTAATTGAACTTTGTTAGCTATATAAATAACACCTGCATATTCCTTTAAAATTCACTGTATTCTACTCAAGAAAATAAAAATATATGTTCATCCTTGCTATTAAAAATGTGGCACATATACACCATGGAATACTATGCAGCCATAAAAATGGATGAGTTCATGTCCTTTGTAGGGACATGGAGGAAGCTGGAAACCATCATTCTCAGCAAACTATTGCAAGGACTAAAATCCAAACACCACATGTTCTCACTCATAGGTGGGAATTGAACAATGAGAACTCTTGGACACAGGAAGGGGAACATGACACACGGGGGCCTGTCATGGGGTAGGGGGAGGGGGGAAGGATAGCATTAGGAGATATACCTAATGTAAATGACGAGTTAATGGGTGCAGCACACTAACATGGCACATGTATACATATGTAACAAACCTGCACATTGTGCACATGTACCCTAGAACTTAAAGTATTAAAGAAAAAAAAGAGAGACATTGGGGCCTACTTGAGGGTGGAGAGTGGGAGGAGAGAAAGGACTGAAAAACTACCTATTGGACACTATGCTTATTACCTGGGTAATAATCTGTACACCAAAACCCCCATGACATGCAATTAACCTATATAACAAATCTGCACATGTACCCCTGAACTGAAAATAGAAGTTAAAAATAAATAAGTTATATACATATATATACACACACATATATATGTTCATCCTATCTATACATTTTTGAAGATATTTATTCACACTAATACGGGAAACAGTAAAACCCTTTTTAACAATCACATTGACATTTTACTGAAGTATGTTTTCTAGAATTATGAAGAATGATGTTTTTTTAGACTGTGTTCTATAATTTTCAGCATAATTATGGTACTCTGTATTTTCTTGCAGGTGCTGATGTTCATTCCTCATGATTTTCTGTGAGAGCTTATCTTAAGGAGCACAATCTCACTATGCAAAGTGTATTTGGCTTTTGCATTTTGTTTTGAGATGTAAAATCCACTAGTGTGCTTCCCTTACAGGAATAAATAAAATCGGAATATTTTAGATGGTCACAAATCCAAGATTATATGGGACAATCAAGACTGTTTCTTTTGCAGAAGAAATGTGTTTGTGTGTGTGTGTGTGTGTGTGTGTGTGTGTGTCTTGCTTTCTACAGTGTAATTTTCTTCTCCAAACTTTTTATTGTAGCAAAATACATATAACCATCTTAACTACTTTCAAGTGTAGCTCAGTAATATTAAGTACATTCATATTGTTATACAACTATCACCCACCATCATCCACAAGAATTATTTTCATCTTGCAAAACTGAAATTGTACATGCATTAAATAATAACAACACCCATTTCCGCTTCCCTCCAGCACCTACTAATCTGCATTCTACATTCTATGATTTTAATAACTCTAGGTTTCTTAGATAAATAAAATCATAGAGTATATTTTTTGTGTGACTGGCTTATTTCATTTAGCATAATGTCCTCAAGGTCCATTTATGTTGTAACATGTATGAAAATTTCCTTCCTTTTTAAGGGTGAATAATTATCCATTGTATGTATATACCATTTTTTTATGCTTTCCTCTGTTCATCTACACTTCATTTGTTTGAAAAATTTTGAGAAGCATTAGTGTTATTTATTCTTGAAATGTTTGGTAGAACTCATCAGTGAAGTTATAAAACCCAGAGATTATCATTGCATTTTATTTGGAGATGTAAAATCTAATACTGTCCTTCATTTAAAGAAATAAAATATTAACACTTTTAGATAGGCATACATTACATCTCCCTTGGGGCAATCACAGCTGTTTCCTTTGCAGAAGAAGTGTGTGTGTGTGCGCGTGCGCGCGCGCGCGCGTGAAGGAGATCTTGGAATACTGATGTAATCTCCTTACTAACTGTGGGACCATTCAGATTTTCTATTTCCGTGATTCAATCCTGGTAAGTTACATGTTTCTAGGAATCCATTCCTTTCATCTAGATTATCCACTTCTTAGTGTGCAATTGTTCACAGTATTATCTTACAATCATTTTATTTCTGTAGAAGTGATAAGGATGCCTACTTTTATTTCTTATTTTAGTAATTTGAGCATCATCCCTTTATTATTAATAATAATATATGTCTTAAGGTTTGTCAACATTTTTGATCTTTTCAAAAAATCAGCTTTGGCTTCATTGATTTCTTCTGTTTTTATATTCTGTATTTTGTTTTGCTCTTCTCTAATCTTGATTATTTCCTTTTTCTCAGATTTGGTTTCAGTTTGTTTTTTCCTTTTTTGGTTCCTTATGTTGTGAAGTTACTGATTTGAAATCTTTCCTGTTGTTGCTGTGGTTTTTTTGCTTTACATGAACATTTATAGCTTTAAAAAAAAAAAAAACTGATTTCACTGAATCAGTGAAATCAACATAAGTTTGGTATGATGTATTTTTGTTTTCCTTTGTCTCTAAGTATTTTCTATTTCTATTTCCTCTTGTTCCAAGGAAAACTCCAAAGATTTTTCTTTGATCCATGGGATGTTTAAGAGCGTGTTGTTTAATTTCCATGCATTTGTGTGTTTTCTAATTTTCTACCTTTTTTCTAAATTCATTCACTATAGTCAGAGAAGATCCTTTGTGTTATATTAATCTTCCTTAATGTATTGAAACTTAAATTTGGGAACTAACATATGCTGTGACGTAGAGAATGTCTCATTCACACTTAAGAAGAATATGTATACGCTGTTGTTGGGTAGAATGCTCTGTATATGTCTGTCAGTCTGTATATGTCTGGTAGATACAGACGTTTTCCTGTGTTGTTCAAGTACTCTATTTCCTTATTAATTTTACCTCTGACAGTTCTATATATTATTGGGAGTGAGGCATTAAAGTCTCCAACTATTGTTGTAGAAATATCTTTATCTACCTTTAATTCTGTTAATTTTTGCTTCATATATTTTTATTGTCTATTATTTATCTAAATGTTTATAATGATCACATCTTTTTGCTATCTTGAACTGTTTTATTGCATATGATGTTCTCTGTCTCTTAGTTTTTACATTTAAATTCTTTTTGGCTGGTGTTAGCACAGCCAGCTCTACCTTTTGTTGTTGTTGTCGTTGTTACTATTTACACGGAGTCTCTTTTTCCATCTGTTCACTTTCAACCTTTTTGTGTCGTTGGCTTAAAGTGAGACTCTTACAAACAGCACATATTGGATCTTGTTTTATTTTTATCCATTTTGCCAACCCTTGTATTTTATTGGATAGTTTAATCACTTACACTGAGTGCAATTTCTAGTAAGAACGGACTTTCAACTGTCATTTTGATAGTTATTTTTGATACTTCTTACAGCTTTATTTTCCTCTCTTATTTAACCACTGCCTTCTTTTATATTTAGCTTGATTTTTTTCTATTAAAATGTTTAAATTCTCTTCTCATTTTCTTTTCTGTGTATTTAATAACTCCTTTCTTTGTAGTTACCATGGGTATTATACTGAACAATCTAAAGTTATGTAACACTCTAATTTGAAGTCACAGGAGCTTAACTTCAATAACATAGAAAAACTGTGCTCTTATACATCTCTACCACTATCCCTTTCAGTTATTTGTGTTAAAAAATTATGTTTATACATCATGTGTGCAAACACATAAAATAATAATTGCTTTTAATGAATGAGTATCTTAAATCATGTGGAAAATAAAGTATAAAGAAAAACCAAAGTTAGAATAATAACAACTTTTAGATTAACAATTTTTTAATGTGTTAGACTCTTAAACCATGTAGAAAAGAGAAACGTAGAATTACAAATAATTCAAACAAAAATACTAGTTCTTGTAATAGCCCATTTATTTACCATTACTGAGATCATTCTTTCTTCAACAGCTTTGACTTGTTTTCTAGTGTCTTTCATTACAACCTGCAGGACTGACTTTTGTTAGCATATCCTGCAGGTCTGTTCTAATGGTAATGACTTCCCTGAGCTTTGTAAAGTCTGAGAACATCTTAATTACTCCTGACTTTTGAACAAACATTTTACCAGATATAGAATTCTGAGTTGACTTTCTTTTCTTTTAACACTTTAAATATATTAGCCTACTGCCTTCTGGCATCCAGAATTTCTGATGAGTAATTTGCTGAGATTTATGTGATGAGCAACTTTTCTCTCGTGGCTTTCAAAATTCTTTCTTCATTTGTGTCTTTTGAAATTTAAGTTTAATGTAGGTCTCTGACTTTCTCAATCAGAGTTAGCTGAGCTTCTTAGATGTCCATATTAATATTTTTCATCAAATGAGAAAATTGTGGGCTATTACTTCTTCAAGTAATTTCTCTGCTACTTTCTCTCTATATTATTTTTTCTGGGACTCCCAAAATGCAAATATCAGTTAACTTGATCCTGTTTCACATGTCCCTTGACTCTGTACTCTTTCCTTTGATCTTTTTCTTTCTGTTCCTCAGACTTCATAATTTTAATTACCCTTTCTTCAAGCTCTCTGAATCCTGTTTCTACCTATTCAAATCTGCCTTTAATCCTTCTAGTGAATTTTTCATTTCAGTGATTGTCTTTTACAGCTGTAGAATTCTTTTAACTTTCTTTTAGATTTTCTAGATCTTTATTGATATTTTCGTTTTCTTTAAACATTCTTTTTCTTGGTATCTTTGAAATTGTTGCTTCAAACTGAGAGACAAGACTAGCTAACCTACCTCAGTTCCTTACTGAGCTCCGGTCTATATTCAAGCTACTCCAGGAACACACACACAACTCTCTGCCACAGCTAAAATGGACCCAAATTAACTAAAATGTACAGCCTAAGCCTTTCGATGGAAATTGAAATCCTTCAATAGGTTTCAGAGTTCCAAAATAGTTGTACGAGGAAGATTCATTATTTAGGTGGGGAGACACATTCCCACTATCTCTAAGATGCTCTGCCATCACCTCAAAATTTCTGATACTAATCCAGAACTTCCTCAAGTATTTCTGAAATGGATCATGGTGACTATCAAGGCACTATGATATTTATAGACCTTTGGAAACATATAGGAGAATTGTGTGGCAATCTGATTTTTAAATGTCAAGATTCATGGCAGAAATTACAGTCTTTTGTGACAAGTTAAAATTATGATGCAAAATTAGAGATTGAATATAATCTATAAATATAATATAATCTTTAAAATATATAAGCAAGCAAGGCATAATCTTTTTCAAAGTTCCTTAGAGAGAACTCAGGAAAAATGTTTACAGCCCACCACACTTGAAAGCTTATGTTTTCACGTTTATTGTACGTTTTTGTGCTTTTCCAGCTTAACAAAGCCCCTGTAAATCATTTATATGGATCACCCATATGCTCAGAAGTTGTCCAGATAAGTGTCAGGCAGGAATCTAGACCGAACATGGCGGCATTACCCAGTGTAGCAGGCCTTTTGTTAAAGACTCCCTTCACCCTTGTACACACCCGCAGACTTACATGAGTCAGAGTTCCAGCTGGGCAACCACAACCCCCCATGACCTGCAGCTCACCTGCATTCCACAAGTTCGTAAACAGCAGTTTCAGTTAACAGCTTCCAAAGACCCCTTCCTTATGACCCTTACTCAACTCCTGCCCTAGTAGTTTCAAGACCCCCCAGGCCCTGTTTGCACAACCAGCTTCCCTACCTCTCGGGCTATAAAAAGCCCCTCCCCTCCTCCCTCAGCGCGACTTCCTAGGCCCATGCCTTTGGACCAAAGAACCTCGCCCGCGAGTCCTAATAAAGGCTATTCTCACTGCCATTTGCCTTGTGTCTTCCTTCCCGGTTTGGCTCCAGCCTCAGTTTACCTTTACAATAAGGGAAGGGAGGCAAGACATAAGTAGATTTGGGACTTTTTATCAGATAAGAAAATACAAGTGGTGAGAAAGACAGTCAAAATAGTAGCAATAACAACAAAAGTTGCTTTATATAATTTGTGAATATAGTTTATTTTTCCTCCCAGCATTTTTGTGAGTCATGACTTATTTTTAGGTTATTAAATATGAAACTGTTACTCTATTTGTCTAAAATATACTCAATGAATGTACACAGCATTCTTCTGTTTTACTGTAGAACAATGTTTCACTTATGAAATCAACTAATAACATTGATAAATCTGTAATATCCAACTATACCCCAAGGCATTGAGAATAGGACGTGACAATGGCTTAAGGGGGAAGGAGTAATGAAGAATAATAAAACATATCCCCTGGGCTGGGGAAAATAAACCCAGAATTCTCTTTTAAAATGTTTATTTTTTGAATCCTTGAAAAACTGGATGTTTAGAATTATCTGCTTGCTCAAGTATTTTCTCTAATTGTGGATCCTCTCTCTTCCTTCAGTTCCCAATAAAAAATTATAAAATAAATTTATTTATTCTGTCTTCCACTGATGAAAATTGAGTCCTTCAGAGTTTCCTCAGATTTTCATTAAGACTATTTTTATAGAAATACTTTCTGTCAGGGGTTCTGTAAATTAAATGAAGTGCCCGTGGATCTGTGCTATCTGGAAAGCCTTAAAATGGAAACAGAAACACCTTTGTGTTGCTGCATTCAGTTCAAATCATTTTTTCTCTCTAAATGACTAACTTCTCACTGGAGACAGCTCTGAAAACACAGGAGATTTTGCTAATAGATGTTAATTTAGCAAAGGTATTTTGAAAGTCACAGTGTTCAGTATATTTACTAAATAATTCTTGGACTTGACCCCTGCAAATAAAAAGATCTTATTAGAGAAACAAACTTTAACAGAATCATTTCATTGCTTAGAACAACTATTGGCTTAATGAGCTACTTTTACTTGCCTGTGTTCATAATTGTTGTTTCTCTGGTTATGCTTGAGGAATCAAGCATTGATCTTTGAAAGGGTTTAGATCCATGAGCAAGAGGAGCAAAGGCTAAAACCTAGTTTCCGAACACAGGTAGGTCAGCTTTAAGCCCGATGCACATGAAATGCCTTTTAATCACGTCACATTGTTTTGTCCTCTCTTGTCTCACCCACTGGTCATCTCTACTTCATGTAGTCTCACGTGTACATTATTTTCAAACATTTAATCTTAAGTATGTTATGCATTTAACAGCTATAGTCAATTAGACTTAATTTTATTTTATATTTAATACAGTTTCTATAGTTTATTAATTTATTATGTGACTTCATACCAACATTTCCAAAAATGATTAAAGGCAGATACATTTATTGTTTTTTGCTAAACACTTCTGAGTATTAACTGTGTGTCACAAACCACATAATGATGCTAGGGTTTTAAAGATACAGCACGGACATTGACCTTTAAAATCTTACCTTTCAATGAACAAAATGAATAATTTTGTAACTATATAAAATAAGGGGAGTTTATAACATAAAACAAAATATGTATTATTGCACTCAGAAAATGGAGTGACTCATTTCGGTGTGCTACAGGGAATACTGACAGAGAAAGAATGAAGGTGATAGTGATGATAATGCCGACACTAATAACACCTAATCATTGTGTAAAACTTAAAATTTTACGTTTTTGCCTTCTAATTCCTTTAAGCATATACAGTAAAACACTGCAATCAATTAAATGCAGATGCAATGTCATATGTAACTGTCCTTGTCTTCCACTTGTAAATCTGTCCCCACTACAAACCTCAAGCCATTATTTTCTCCCCCTGTTGTATCAAAAGTGAAAGACTAAAATTCTTATCTTCTAAGGGAAGTGTGTAGGTAAAATCCAGAAACAAGTGATTGTATTGGGTGGGAACTTATGGTAGCTGTAGTTCCAGAGCAGCCACTGTACACTGAGTCCTCCCCAAACTGAGCTGAACGTGGTCTCTAGAATATGATAAGTAGTTCTGGGACAGAAACACAATTGGAGGAGCTCAGCTGAACCCACTTGTCTTCTGGGCAGCTGACTGCATGGACCTCCCTGGTCATACAGGAACCTCATCATAAAGTCATTTCACATACTGCATTGTACTGGGGCTGTATGTTATTATCTAATTTAATCCTCAGGGCAACCATCTGCAGTAGTCATCCATATTACCTTATTTATTTATTTATTTATTTTGAGACAGAGTCTTGCTCTGTTGCCCAGGTTGGAGTGCAGTGGCATGATCTCGGTTCACTGCAATCTCTGCCTCCTGGATTCAAGTGATTCTCCTGCCGCAGCCTCGTGAGTAGCTGGGATTATAGGCACGCACCACCAGGCCCAGTTAATTTTTGTATTTTCAGTAGTGACAGCGTTTCGCCATTTTGGCCAGGCTGGTCTCAAACTCCTGACTTCAGGTGATCTGCCTGTCTTGGCCTCCCAAAGTGCTAGGATTACAGGCGTGAGTCACTGTGCCTGGCCAACCTCTTCTATTTTTACATAGAAAGAAATACAGGCACAGCAAGTTGAATCAGCTGCTCAAGATAAAGTAGTGATTCTATGGCAAAGCAGGATTTGGAATTCATACTTTTTAGCTTTGCTCTTGAGTGACTGTGAAGATGGTCTTGTAAATTAAAATATAAAGAAAAAAGTGGGGGCAGTTATATGTGAAATAAGCTATGGACCATAAGAAAAAAAGTTACCTAATTTTTCCTTTAATACAAATCCAGACTGATCATTTTTACAAAATCAAACTCACAATCCATCTCATAATGCAGATATTAAAGCAGAGGTGTCAGGAAAATTAAATTGTGATTTTTAAAGGCAGGACTTTATTAGTATGCTTTAAGATCTATAGGCATTGGCCGGGCGCGGTGGCTCAAGCCTGTAATCCCAGCACTTTGGGAGGCCGAGACGGGCGGATCACGAGGTCAGGAGATCGAGACCATCTTGGCTAACACGGTGAAACCCCGTCTCTACTAAAAAATACAAAAAACTAGCCGGGCGAGGTGGCGGGCGCCTGTAGTCCCAGCTACTCGGGAGGCTGAGGCAGGAGAATGGCATAAACCCAGGAGGTGGAGCTTGCAGTGAGCTGAGATCCGGCCACTGCACTCCAGCCTGGGCAACAGCGTGAGACTCTGTCTCAAAAAAAAAAAAAAAAAAAAAACTCAAGTATTAGAAATAAGATTCATGGATATGAAAACATACTGAGATTTTCCTTTCATACGGTAATTGACAGATCTCATACCTTCATGACCATTTGGCTTTTCCACTTCCTGAATGATGTGTTGAGGATGACTGAACACTGGCCTGAGAGCCAAGAAACAGGTCATCCAAAGGGAGATTAATAATTGACTCACCTGAAAAATATCCCAGATTCAACACCTGCTGTATTACACTGTAGTGTGTCCTTCTTGACTACTCTCCTAGGTCAGCACTCCAAAAAGGACCATAAGAGAGGCAGCTGGCAGAAGGAAGCTGGGGTAGACTAGGCTGGCAGTCTGACCTGAGAGAATCGAAAGCTTTAGCATCATTGGAGAAATTCATCATTAATCATTCCATCAGGTAAAGAAAAAATTTAAATTTGGAGGCCTTCCCCACTTTCTGCCCTCTCCAGCCCAGACTTTAAAAGGAAAGCAACACAAAAGGGAAGCACCATAAAGGGTGGAACAAGGAAATTCAGAAAATCAGAGAAAGAGGAAGCAGAAATCTAGGTCTCTTTGTGCAGCATTTTCCTTGACATCAGGAACTGGGGCAGCAGCCTGCTGATTCTCATGCTGAAATGATTATGAAGACTCCTTTTTATTTTGAGGTTTAAGGACCTAAACCTTTTTTTCTTCCCTAGTCAAAAACAAAGAAAAATATCGTTTTACACAAATTGCTTTGAGAAGCATCCTCTTTCTATTGAAAACAGACAAAACAATCATTTCCCAGACACCAAGATTCTTCTGATTACTTTTGAAAGCATCAGAGTACTAACTTATCCTCAGGGGACAAAAGGATATTTGAAATGTTTTTAAAAAGCACACTTAGACACTGTAAAATGAACTTTGGCCTAATGTGGGACCTGTGGAGAATACTTCAGATGGCTCATAATACTGCCATAACTTCATTTTAAAGGAAACCTCTTCCCTGACACTTCCTATCACTCCTTACAGAACTGGGAGAAGATGATATGAAGGTAACATGATAAGCTTGCTGATATCTTGGAGGTCACTTTGTCCAAACTCTGCACTTTATCCTGACGAAGTGAGGGTGAAAGGCTTCTCCTAACAGCATGTAGCTAGTAAGTACACAGCTGCTGATTCTGCTCTCCTGTTTTCAAGTTCCATTTGTTATTCCCAACCTGCCTCTTTGAGAGAATGAGGAAGCACGTAGGACAGTATATGGACCCAAGGTTTCACATAGTCTTGCTGTTTTAGTCCGTTCTCACACTGAGCTACCTGAACCTGGGTGATTTATGAAGAAAAGAGACTTAATTGACTCACAGTTCTGCAAGATGTACAGGAAGCATGGCTTGGAGGCCTCGCAAAACTTACAATCATGGTGGGAGGAGAAGGGGAAGGAAGTATGTCCTACCATAGTGGAGTAGGAGAGAGAGGGAAAGAGGAAGTGCTAAGACTTTTAAACAACCATATCTCCTGAAAACTCACTCAGTAACATGAGAACCGCAAGGGGGAAGTCTTCCTCCAAGATCCAATCACCTCCCACTGGGTCCCTCCCACAGCACTGGGGATTACAATTCCACATGGGATTTGGGTGGGGATTCAGCCAAACCATAGCACTTGTTTTTCACTTGTCAAAAAGGTCATTTATAATTTTCAAAAAATGTCACAAGTGGATAAGACAGTTGTATATAGTGAAGAGACAGACATACTCAATTAGGATATAAACTAAGTAACAATCTTTATTTGAAATAATACTTAAAAAACCACAGTTAAACACATAATATCATCAAATTCCCACAACAACCTCACAACAAATGCCTTCAATCTACACTGCCTGTAATAGTTCAAAGAGGAAAGCTATTTAAATAACTTTCCCCAAATCATGACATACTACAGGGAAAAGTCAACATTTTAAATGTCATCTAATGCTAAATCTGCCATAATTTCTACCACTACATTTACTTCTATCTGCTATGCTCATTTTAAGCCAGAACTGTTCATGTAAACCACTTTGATGAAAGAATTAAAATGCACATTTTAAGGGAGTTTAAAATACACTTTAAAAATGAATATAACTCTTAAAAGCAGTGACAAAGTAATAATCTTCTATAAAATTGCTAAAAAAATTATACCTAATAAGAGCACCTTATCACTTGCCCATTCCTAACCATGTTATATTTGATTCTGTTTATGTCCATAAAATTTTCTTACAGTTATTTTTATCCTAAGTATATCAAATAATTTTATTAAGAAACTCATTTAAAAATGTATATGTAACTTTTATTTTCATTTTTTGCCTCCTGGTAGTTTTACTTAAAAGTCTAAGAAAATATTATATACTTAGAAATGTATGTATCTATCACAATTTTTAATTTAAAAGATTGCATGATATAGTAAAATAATTTTTAATTCAAAAGGCCTTTCTACAGTACAATGAAAATTCAAGAAGCACAATTTTATTACAATTCTAGATGCCATAAAGTAGTGCCTTATGATTCTAGTATAATATTTATCAATATAATTTTCTAGGTTAAGGCAAATTCATTTCTCTTATAAGCCATAATAAAATTTAAGATTAGTATAAAATAAAAATAAATTTTCCTTACTTGCTTAATAAATGAAAAAGTGAAACGTTGGGAGATTAAAACCAAAATAAGTAAAAAAGTTCCTAAAGCTTTCAGATTTGATTGACAGCACTGCCCAAAATAGCATATGATATCTCCTGAAGAATATTATTACATACTGATGACATTTCAAGTTACTAGCAAAATTGCAACACACACGTTTCTAAAGGGATTTTTATCTGAAAAGAAAAAGGATGGATAAAATGACCCATATAGTAATTACAGCTCTAAGGCATGTTGGGACTTTAATATTTTCCCTTTCCAAAGAAAAACTCATAGTATCACAGAGAATATAAGATATGTGAGTAAATAAAATAACTGGATTTAAACCAAAGAATCACTTGTCTGCAGTTGAAATACTTTTACTTGAAAAATTATTATATTTACTAATAAATGAAAAATATTTCCTGATTCAAAATGAGTAACACCAACATTTTAATGTTCAAACTTATGTTTAAAACTAATGTATTTTATTTAAAATGATGGGAGATGGGCCTTGGAGAAAATGGTAGTAACGTTGAGTTTGTTGCTTTTTAAAAACAGCTTTGTTGAGTGATATTTTACATGAAATAACATTCACCCATTGTAAGTATAAAATTCAAAGATTTTTAGCAAATGTAGAGTTGTGCAACCACCACAACAATTTTGTTTTAAAATATTTCCATCACTGCCAAAGCTGCTTTCATTTGCATTTATGGGTAATTTCTCCTTTCGGCTTCATGATTAGACAGTTGATGACTGGCTTTCTGTATCTCTGAATTTGTCTTCTCTTGAGATTCCATTTAAATTGAATTGTACAATATGTAGTCTTTTGTGTTGGCCTTCTGTTACTTAATTTAGAGTAAAGGCTTTGAGGTTCATCCACATAATGTATCAATAGTTTGTTCCCACTTTCAGCTGAATAGAATTCTGTTATCTGGCTATACCATCTTTTGTTTATCCATTCACTTGTAGATGGAATTTGGCCTTATTCTAGTTTGAGCATATTAGATATAAAGCTGCTATGATTTTTTTTTTTTTTAAATAGAGTCTCGCTCTGTCACCCAGGCTGTAGTGCAATGGCGCGATCTTGGCTCAATGCAACCTCCACCTCCCAGGTTCAAGTGAATCTCCTGCCTCAGCCTTCCGAGTAGCTGGGATTACAGGCGTCTGCCAGCACACCCGGCTAATTTTTGTATTTTTAGTAGAGATGGGGTTTTGCCATGTTGGTCAGGCTGGTTGTGATCCTTTTTATACAGATATTTTTGTGGGGACAAATGTAACATTCCTAGAGTAGATTTTTTAAGGAGGGTATAGTATAATTTCAATAAAGTCCAATTTATTACTTTTTTCTTTTATTCAATTTATTTCACTCAATACTTTTCTACTCAGGTGTTCTATTTCTTCTTGAGTCAGTTTTGACAAATTGCATAATCTGTTATATTATTTCTTGACATACATTTGCACATAATTCTCTCATCATTTTAATTTCTGGAGAACGGGTAGAGATATATACTCTGGTTTTTTCTAACTTTAGTAAACTGTCTCTTCTCTCTTTTTCTTTCTTTTATTTCTTGGAGACTCTGGCTAAGGTTTATATATTTTATACCTGTTTTACCATACTCATTTTTGTTGTTAAATTTTTAATTTGCTTACTTATTTTCTATTTTCACACTTTCTGTACAAATGTTTACAATTTTAATTATTCTTCTTTATTGGTGTTTTCCCCAGCCAACAAACGGAATACTATTAATAGATTCAGCAGGTTCCTGCATATAATATACACAGAAGACAATCATTGTAATGAAATCAAAATACCAATTTTAGTAGAAACAAACAAAACCTAGAAAGTACACAAACATTTAATAAAATATGCATAATATTTAGAAAAAATAAGAATGTCACTTTATTAAAATACATTAAAAACTGCATATCGATGCAGATTTAATGCATAGAGTAACTACATAAGGGCCTTCTTTTCAAACCTGCGTGTAAATGAATGTCATGTCAGCCACAACCCCATAGGGATTTCCATAGATCTTTTGAAGTTTGTTTAAAATTATTCTGGAAGGATAAGTAGTAAAAAAGAGCTAAACAGAAAACAAAACTGAGGAAAAGCAACAGTTGATAAAATATTGATCTAAAAACACTAAGAATCAAGGAGTAATAAAGCTACACTAACCAAACAGCATAGCGTTGGCCCAAATGTCAACATGCAATGAATAGAATGTCGAGCTGAAAGAGATCTTCATTGTGATTGAAGTGATAGTAGTAGGATAACATATCAGTGAGAAAAGATTTAAACATTTTATTACTAATGCTGCTATACTACACAATCTATATTTAATAAAACCATAATTACTTCTCATCCCTTCATTGTCAACGATTCCAAGGAGATTCAAATCCTCAATATCAAAAGTAACACATGTATATTGGAATATAATGTTGAGAAATACGTTCAGGACCATGCACCAGGAAAGTCTTTTATTCATGGAACTTAAAAAAGCACAAAAGTGAACAGCTAGTATACTGTTGGAATGCACTACTTTTAATTTTCCTATATGTAAATTTCCCTATTTTTAATAGCAGAATCATTTGGAGTTTGAGAGAATATTGTGATATAATAAAAAATGTTTGGAAACTCAAAAAAATCTGTCTTTATTGCATTCCTTCTTTACTGCAAAAATGCTCATATTTTAGAGGTAAATACATTTTTATAAAAAGGTGTATTGGCTTTCTTCATATATCAAAATGAATCAAGGTACCGAAAAATAATGAAATGGTTCCTTTTCTTTTGACATGTATTATGTGTCTAGCATTTTCTTCAGTGTTTCATCAGAGCCTATAACATTTTTAATATTTGTTCATTTTTTATTTTATGGATACATAATAGTTGTACCTATTTATAGGGTACATGTGATATTTTGATACAAGCTTACAATGTGTAATGATCAAAGTAAGTGATTAGGATATCCATCATTTTAAATATTTATTATTTCTTCATATTGCAGCATTCCAATTCGACTCATCTAGTTATTTTGAAATATACAACAAATTGTTGATAACCATCATCGCCCTATTGTACCACCAAAAACTAGGCCCTGTGTCTTTTGATGAGTGTGATGATGATACTGACAATAAATGTGTATATATATATATACACACACACTTATCAATGTAGTCTGAGAGTAAGTAGATGTTGCATCATGGCAAACACACCAGTTTTGTGAGTAGTGACTGAACAACTGATAATCAATTATCAAGTCTGATTAAGTGGAAGCTTTTTTTGTTTTTTTTTTTTTTTTTTTTTTTTTTGAGACGGAGTCTCGCTTGCTCTGTTACCCGAGCTGGAGTGCAGTGGCGCAATCTCGGCTGACTGCAACCTTTGCCTCCCAGGTTCAAGTGATTCTTCTGCCTCAGTCTCTTGAGTAGCCAGGACTCCAGGTACCCACTACTATGCTCAGCTAATGTTTTCTGTTTGTTTGTTTGTTTGTTTGTATTTTTAGTAGAGGCAGGGCTTCACCATATTGGCCAGACTGGTCTTGAACTCGTGACCTTCAGATCCATCCGCCTCAGTCTCCCAAAGCGCTGGGATTACAAGGTGGAAGATATTTTAAAAATCTTTTCAAAAGAGATGTTCAAATAAGAAATAGATTTTTTAGGCACAATGTATGTAACATAGATAATGCATTAAAATAAGTCCTTCTATATTGATATTCAAATACACATAAGTTACACTGGGAAAGTGTTTCGCAGTTAGAAAGTGATTCAAATTCTTACACTGTGTTTTCAAGCTTACTTGTAAACAGCAGAAAACATGTATTGTCTTTTTGAATACTCAGTTTATATTCATTCTCAAAGTTTGCTTTACTTTACTACCCTCTTAGAGAGTCACTGCATTAAATAATCTATAATAACTTGAAACAGCTGAGAAGGACCTCAGAAAATTTCTAATTTCGGAAAAGAGATCTGTCTATAATTATAGCCTTCTCACTATATACCCTGAGAATGTCATCTTGTTTATTTCCAAACTGAAAAATGTATGTTTTGAGACTTCTGAGAAGTGCAGCCATATCCTATGGGTGTTTACTAATAGAAAATTATTAAAGCAATTCAAGAAGAGCTAGAAAGCTTCACATTCTACAGATAGACTGTCAGAACAGGCAAATCCGTTTCTAAAGACATCTTAATGTATATGCTTAGAGGAAGATTAATATTTAAATTCCAAAACTCACTTGTACTGCAATGAGGTGTGAGCACATTAACCGTGCCCTAGTAGACCCTTGCGGCAGTCTGGAATACATATTAATGCCACCATGATGACACCAATCTTGATAACTTTTTTCTTTGAGATATATTTCTGCTGAAAAGGAAAAAAAAATCAGCCAAAGGATTTATACCTGTCACCTAGAAGAAAGAGGGGGGCAAAATAGGAGAGATCGCTTCCATCTTTTCCTTTTAAGTAAATCAATATTGTAACGAAACAGAAACTCCACTGCTGCAGAGACAAGGACAAAAGATCCACACATTTTCCGCTTTAGACGATTTTGAGGATATTGTTCTAGTTCAGTAAAATCCCATGAAAAGTTTTGGTTTGCTTTCTTGTTTATATTTAATTTGTCATTAACTTTCCTTAAAACTTCTTTAAGAGAAAAGAAAACATTTTTACAAAAACTGTGCATATTCACATGCTGTGCTGTATTTGTTGAGTAAAAAGTAACATTTACAGATGGTGGCCCCCAAAATATGTGTTCACATCCTAATCCCCAGAACCTGTGAATATTACTCTATTTGGCAAAATATGTGATTAAATTAGGAATTTTGAGAGGAGACCCATATCCTTGGTGATCCAAATGGGCTCTAAATCTAAGGACAAGTGAGACTGAAGGAGATTTGAACTACAGAGGAGAAGGTGAGGTATAGACAAGGCCAGAAACTGGAGTGATGTGGCCACAAGCCAAGGAAATCAGCAGCCCCAGAAGCCAAAAAGGACAGAAAGAGATTCTCCCCTAGAAACCTTATAGGGATTACTGCCCTTCTGAAAACTTGATTTCAGATTCCAGGTTCCATAATGAGAAGATAATAGACTTCCGTTCTTTTAAGCCACTAAATTTATGGTGTTTTATCTAAAGCAGCCCTAGGAAATTCATACTGTAGCTAAGGAAAGTTAATATATTTCCTAATACTAGAAAATAAATAATTTGTTAAAATGTGTGAGAGATTAAATTACTTGCAAACACATATTCACCAATTTGGTTTGTAACATAAACACAAGCAATACCTTTTTGGAGACACAACTATGTTCTCTCTCCGCATGGTAAAGGACAAATATAGGAATTATTGTATATCCTTTAAGAGTTCTACAACCAGGTTCAGGATTGGGATTCGTAATATGTAATAATTTGCACTTGTTCCCATATACCAAAATATTTCCATCAGACTGGTGCACTATGCTTGGTAGAGTTAGTTGTCAATATGTTTTCTCAACTTGTAAAATCATTAATGTACTGGACGGAAACATCCTGTAACAAGCCATATGGGAATACCTTTCCTCACTGCCTTCAGTTCTTCTTGTGGGAGTGAAAATCTTATGTTCAGTTTTGTTTGTTATAGTGTAGCAGTTCCAATGGGCTAAGCCATCCTAATTTGTTATTCTATGTAAGAATATGAGGCTCTTCCTTTTTCCCTAAGAGAAAGTATAGGGAGTGTCAAGCAAAACTTCAGACAGTTTTGTAAGAAGAAGAATACATCTCTCAGAGCCTCTGGATACTAAATAAAAGAACACACAAATTGTTGGTAATTCCCTATAAAATAAAAAAAAAGTTGTATACAGTTAGACTCTAGCTTCTTGTCATTTTTGCCATCTATTTTTCCCTTAATATGCACTTTCTACAAATCTTTTCCAATGCTATGGCAATGATAATATCTACATAAAATATTATATGTTTTATTGGGAAAAGTATGTCCCCTTATTTTAAATCACAATAATTTACTTTCTCATTTGCTGATTGTATCTTGACACTAGGTAAAACATAGAAATTTGAAGATCTTTATATTATAAGCATTCTTTTTCTTACACACCTTAGGAAAGTGCTGGTCTTAATAAGATGCTCAATAATAAATATTTGAATAATTTCTGAAAGAAGAGTCAATTTTATGTGAGATTATCTAACCAACCTTGCTATTACTGCTGTATGTTCATTTTTTGTAAATCATTGCAGATATCTGTATTATTTGGTACATTAAGATATAAATGCACACAGATGGGCATTTGGGTTGATTCCAAGTCTTTGCTATTGTGAATAGTGCCGCAGTAAACATACGTGTACATGTGTCTTTGTAGTAGAATAATTTATAATCCTTTGGGTATATACCCAGTAGTGGGATGGCTGGGTCATATGGTACATCTAGTTCTAGATCCTTGCTGGATTAAGAAAATGTGGCACATATACACCATGGAATACTATGCAGCCATAAAAAAGGATGAGTTTGCGTCCTTTGTAGGGACATGGATGCAGCTGGAAACCATCATTCTTAGCAAACTATCACAAGAAGAGAAAACCAAACACCGCATGTTCTCACTCATAGGTGGGAACTGAACAATGAGATCACTTGGACTCGGGAAGGGGAACATCACGCACTGGGGCCTATCATGGGGAGGGGGGAGGGGGGAGGAGGGAGGGATTGCATTGGGGAGTTATACATGATATAAATGATGAATTGATGGGTGCTGCCGAGTTGATGGGTGCAGCACACCAACATGGCATAAGTATACATATGTAACAAACCTGCACGTTATGCACATGTACCCTAGAACTTAAAGTATAATAAAAAAAAAAAAAAAAAAAAAAAGAAGTGTGACAGAGAACAAAGAAATGGACATTTAGCTTTTCTCCCCTTCTACCAAAAACTCAAATGATGAAGGTGCCCCTTGGATTCTTAACAACAGCCTCTACCACAGCACTGTCCTCAAAGTAAGTAGAATATGTATTCAAGCACCAAGGCCCCCAAATCACAAAAACTCAAAAAAAGAATGAGAGTAAATAAATCAGAAAACTCATAAAGGTAGTCTACAGAGTTATAGAAAGAAGACCTGAGAAAATAGAAAAAAAAAGAATTACGAGAAAAGAGAAAGAAATTTTAAGATATATTATAAATTAACCACACATTTAGGAAGGACGACTATAAAATGGAGTGAAAAATACTGTAGAGGAAACGGGAAAAGGAGACTTTTAAAAGCCAAGGAAAATAAATACTGATAGGGCTAACAGAAAGAAGTGGAACTCATCTCCCATGAAACTTCAAAATTTAGGCATTTAATACTTAAACTATTAAATGTTGAATAACTAACTTTATTTTTTTTTTCATCATGAAAATACTGTTAGAAAAACCGTTAAAGCAAAACCAACCTGAAAACATGGACAGCCCATGACATGAAAAAATAAATGTGATATTCACAAAAAAAAAAAAAAGATATAAATGCACACAAAAGCATATGAATTTTGAAACAACAATTAATAACACAGGCCCAGCCTTAACAATGTTATTATTAATATAAATATAATATTAATATAAATGATTAAATAAAATATAGACTATCTGCTAATATTTAACAGCATAAAATTTACTCTGGTGAAGTACAATAGAATATTAATTACCATGACTGTGATACATACTTTCATGATAATCAGGAGAGCTATATTTGCATTTGTATGTAGCAGGAGGATTACAATAATATTTTTCTGAGAAACACTATGGCAATACAATGAATATATAATGAATATACCAAGATCAGTAAACTACCGATCCACTCCATAAAATAAACTTTGAATTTTGTTTGTATTTGAGCATCTTCTCTTTATTTTTATTTTATTGTAAAGTAATAAGGAGAGAAGAGGATGTATTATTACCAAGCTTTTGGCAGATCTATGTTGCTCACATTTGTTTAGCATATATAGGTTGGGTTCATTTGATCTTAGAACAAGACACAGTTTCAAATTGTGTGAAAAGCATGGGGCTTTATAGTATCTCATGTATTGGTTTATTCTTAAAAATTCTCTTAAAATAATGTGTCAATTATTAACTCATCATAAAAAAATGTTAATGCTAGATGTAGCCACAAAGACAACCCATAATTCTTGAATTACTTTCATGGTTCTATTGTTGTTGTTGCTGTTGTTACTAAATTTTGAGGAAAACAGCTCACCTTTTGGTAACTGATTTAGGCACAAATTGTAATGACAAGTGGATATTTAAACAGAAAGCCAAGAATAAAAAGGTAAACCAAAAGGATTATCTCTGTCATTTGTACTTGGGCTAGTAATTGGGAAGAATGGCTTTGCTTCTCATATACTTTCTTCAAGACAGTCTAGAAACAATATGGAATTTAGAATGTGCTTTTTTTCGTTATTTTCTTTTTTTTCTTTTTTTATTATACTTTAAGTTCTAGGGTATGTGTGCACAATGTGCAGGTTTGTTACATATGTATACATGTGCCGTGTTGGAGTGAGGCACCTGTTAACTCGTCATTTACATTAGGTATATCTTGTTATGCTATCCCTCCCCCTTCCACCCACCTCACGACAAGCCCCAGTGTGTCGTGTTCCCCATTCTGTGTCCAGGTGTTCTCATTGTTCAGTTCCCACCTATGAGTGAGAACACGCGGTGCTTGGTTTTCTGTCCTTGTGATAGCTTGCTGAGAATGATGGTTTCCAGCTGCATCCATGTCCCTACAAAGGACATGAAGTCATCCTTTTTTATGGCTGCATAGTATTCCATGGTGGATATGTGCCACATTTTCTTAATCCAGTCTATCATTGATGGACATTTGGGTTGGTTCCAAGTCTTTGTTACTGTGAATAGTGCCGCAATAAACATACATGTGCATGCGTCTTTATAGCAGCATGACTTATAATCCTTTGGGTATATGCCCAGTAATGGGATGGCTGGGTCAAATGGTATTTCTAATTCTAAATCCTTGAGGAATCACCACACTGTCCTCCACAATGGTTGAACTAGTTTACAGTCCTGCCAGCAGTGTAAAAGCATTCCTATTTCTCCACATCCTCTCCAGCACCTGTTGTTTCCTGACTTTTTAATGCTCACCATTCTATGGAGATGGTATCTCCTTGTGGTTTTGATTTGCATTTCTCTGATGGTGAGTGATGATGAGCATTTTTTCATGTGTCTGTTGGCTGCATAAACGTCTTCTTTTGAGAAGTGTCTGTTCATATACTTTGCCCACTTTTTGATGGGGTTGTTTGATTTTTTCTTGTAAATTTGTTTAAGCTCTTTGTAGATTCTGGATATTAGCCCTTTGTTAGATGGGTAGATTGTAAAAACTCTCTCCCATTCTGTAGGCTGCCTGTTCACTCTGATGGTAGTTTCTTTTGCTGTGCAGAAGCTCTTTAGTTTAATTAAATCCCATTTGTCAATTCTGGCTTTTGTTGCCATTGCTTTTGGTGTTTTAGTCATGAAGTCCTTGCCCACGTCTATGGCCTGAATGGTATTACCTAGGTTTTCTTCTAGGGTTTTTATGGTTTTAGGTCTAACATTTAAGTCTCTAATACATCTTGAATTAATTTTTAAATGAGGTAGAAGGAAGGGATCCAGTTTCAGCTTTCTACATATGGCTAGCCAGTTTTCCCAGCACCATTTATTAAATAGGGAATCCTTTCCCCATTTGTTGTTTTTTGTCAGGTTGGTGAAAGATCAGATGGTTGTAGATGTGTGGTATTATTTCCAAGGGCTCTATTTTGTTCCATTGGTCTATGTCTCTGTTTTGGTACCAGTACCATGCTGTTTTGGTTGCTGTAGCCTTGTAGTATAGTTTGAAGTCAGGTAGCATGATGCCTCCAGCTTTGTTGTTTTGGCTTAGGATTGTCTTGGTGAGAGGTGACAACATGCTAGCAGCCCTTGCTCTTGGCACCTCCTCGGCCTTGGTGTCCACTCTGGCTATGCTTGAGGAGCCCTTCAGCCTACCACCGCACTATGGGAGCCCCCTCTGGGCTGGCCGTGGCCGGAGCCCGCTCCTTCTGCTTGCGGGGAGGTGTGGAGCGAGAGGCGCAGGCGGGAACCAGGGCTGTGTGTGGTGCTCACTGGCCAGTACAACTTCTGGGTGGGCGTAGGCTCCGCAGTCCCTGCACTCAGAGTGGCCAGCTGGCTCCTCCGGCCCCAGGCAGTGAGGAGCTTTGCACGCGGGCCAGCAGTTGCAGAGGGTGCACTGGGTCCCCCAGCAGTGCTGGCCCACCAGTGCTGCGCTCGAATTCTCACTGGGCCTCAGCTACCTCCCACCAGGGCAGGGCTTGGGACCTGCAGCCTGCCATGCTCAAGCCTCCCTCCTCCGCCAAGGGCTCCTGCTTGGCCTCAGCCTCCCCAATGAGTGCTGCTCCCTGCGCCATGGCGCCCAGTCACATTAACCGCCCGAGAGCGGAGGAGTATGGGGGCACCGCACCGGGCTGGCAGGCAGCTCCGCCTGCAGCCCGGGTGTGGGATCCACTAGGTGGAGCCAGCTGGGCTCCTGAATCTAGTGGGGACTTGGAGAACTTTTATGTCCAGCTAGAGGATTGTAAATGCACCAATCAGCATTCTGTGTCTAGCTCAGGGATTGTAAAGGCACCAATCTGCACCCTGTCAAAACGAACCAATTTGCTGTCTGTAAAATGGACCAGTCGGCTCTCTGTAAAACTGACGAATCAGATCTCTGTAAAATGGACCAATCAGCAGGATGTGGGTGGGGTCAGATAGAGGAATAAACGCAGGCTGCCAGAGCCAGCCAGCAGCCCGCTGGGGTTCCATTTTAGAGTGTGGAAGCTTAGTTCTTTCGCTTTTTGCAATAAATCTTGCAGCTGCTCACTCTTTGGGTCCACACCACCTTTAAGAGCTGTAACACTCACTGCAAAGGTCTACAGCTTCACTCCTGAAGCCACCGAGACCACGAACCCACCAGAAGGAAGAAACTCCCGACATGTCCAAACATCAGAAGGAACAAACTCCAGACACACCATCTTTAAGCACTGCGAGGGTCTGCGGCTTAATTCTTGAAGTCAGTGAGACCAAGAACCCACCAATTCCAGACACATTGGCAATGCGGGCTCTTTTTTGGTTCCATATGAACTTTAAAGTAGTTTTTTCCAATTCTGTGAAGAAACTCATTGGTAGCTTGATGGGGATGGCATTGAATCTATAAATTACCTTGGGCAGTATGGCCATGTGCTTTTAATACCGCATTGGTGTCTGGTTCTCTGATAGATGATTCAGGGAAGACAAACAAAAATAAAATACCATCTGAGCCTTCAATGAGGTCTTTAGACTAATGAATAAATAAAAAAAAATGCAACAAATTTAAAAGATAATATGTACAGTAACAGAAGTACTAGTAATGCGAGGAGGATAGAAGAATAGAAGGACCTTCTTCCCATGAACTGAAGAAAGACTTCATGAAATATTTGTACTTTAGCCTTAAAGAAAATGGTTAGGATTTAGACAGTAACACTTGAAAAATCTGGAAGTTCCTCAAGGCAGATGAAATAGCATATAACAAGATACATATGGGGGAGGTTTAGAGTTTATAAGGAAACAGTAAGGAGTCCCGTTTTCTTTTACTATACATGAGAGTTAATGGGACTCTTAAAATCTCATCTTTGATCCATCACGATGTAACCAGCTTAAGTCAGGCTGCTTGCTGCTCAGGGGCTGAAGACAGGAGAAGCAAGGTGTGGTGACAGGAAAGCAGCTTTATTGATTGAATGCTAGCAATTGGGAGATGGCCAGACTCTGCCTCAAGGAGTCACCTCTGCCTTCTGGGCTGACTGAAGGGGTTTAAAAAGGAGAAGGTGCAGGAAACATGTAGGGGTGGTGCAGGAGGGTCCAGGTCTGCGTGACTCCTTCCAATGGCTATCTTGAATAATTGGCAATCCAGGGAGGGCTGGTTTGCATCATCCTGACTTCATCCTGTTAATGGCAGGACATCCCTAACTCCCACTAAGCAAGAAGATTCTCCAGCTGGTCTCTCTGCCTGGTTTGTTTCAAAATTTTGGCTCCTGGAATTTCTAAGCAAGCAAATAATTAGATAGGCAAACACTGTTCAAGGAAGTGGCTTTGGGGAATGGTAGAAACAAAGAGTTTTAAATGTATTTTTTCAAGGCTGTAAACAAAAAAGGAAAAAAAAATAGTTTTAAAATGCATTTTGAGTCTGAGATACTTGGTAACGATTAGGAAATTTTCACATTTATTCTTCACAACATTCCTATGAAACAGGCAGTGCTCTATTTCTCCACAATGAAGATGAGAATGTGGGGTCAGAAAGTCTTAGTTTCCCAATTTTCTAAATGAAAGAACTGGGAATACAGTCTAAAGCTTTTTTCTTTAGATTCCAGACAGTTCACTGTATGTTTTTAGAACAGCAATTTGGGACCATATCATGAAGTCTTAGATGTGTTTGTACTTCAATCGGTGGATAAGGAAGCACCCTCTAAGGGTTGAAAGGGGGAATAACAAGCTGTCTTTATGTTTTAAGGTAATGATTCCGGTTGTGACGTGGAGGACAAATTGAACTGGAAGGAACTTGGAGGCACTATTCCAGAAGAAGGACACGAAGGAAATGTTGAAACTGTAGATGGCTTACATAAAGCTTGTGTTTGTTAGTAGTGAATAGAGTGGCAAAGAAGTCTGAGTATATGTGGAAAATATCTTTCATTTAGATAAATTTAGGGCACATGGGTTTAAATGTTTCATAAAATTTGAACTAATGTAGGTAATGTAGATTATAGTTTATAAGGAAAGCATAAGGAGTCAAGTTTTCTTTTACTATGCCTGAGAGTTAATAGGACTCTTACAATCTCATCATTGATCCGTCACGATGTAACCAACTCAAGTCAGGCTGCTGCTGGTCAAGCAGCTGACTTTGTATTTATAAAAGTCTCATTAATACTGTACAGGCTCCTTCTGTTCTCTTTCCATTGATTGGATAGATAAAAAATGTTAGCATACACTTTTAGTATGGTATTTTTAGGCATATTTTAAGGTGCACAAAGTAAATTAATTTGCCAATACTCTGACAATAGTTTGTCATCCTAGTACCAGATGCTGCTAGACATTGTGCCATGCCTTTGTTACCAGGCTGATTATGAGATTCTAAACGATGGGATGTGCTCCTGGTAACATTAAAGATAGTTTTATAGTAAACACCATCATGAGAAATTACATTTGTGATGAGAAATTAATTATCCTATTAGGCAAATAAATTATCCCATAACTCTGATATGGGAAATATATAAAATATTGTTAAGTTCTGTAATTATAACTGGAAGTCAGAAAGGAGATGGCCTAAAAATAACATCTCAAAAGAGATGCAACATTAACTTTACTGATTTCATATTGATTTCTTCCTGTAGCTTTCACAGTAGACTTATTTCATTGGAAGTAGCATTTTACTGGAAGTAAACACTCGCTAGGAAATTGCCACTGGAAATGACTTAGGCCATTAAAAAAACTGCACATGAATACTAAACTATGCAAGTGTAGCTGTCTGATGGTCCCATAAAATATATGAATCATAGAAAGATCAGGAGAGGTGAGAATATGTTACTCTGTGTTCTGCCATTGGTATTTTACCTTCTTATCGTTTTATTTAGATATATCTAAGAAAAAAATCATTTCAATGAACATAAATATACAAAACTGAAAAAAGTACATTAAGAATTAGTTCAGTATTAGGAAAAGCACAATGATATGCATATAAATATATAAGACAGTATTCTCATACCCACAGACTGAAATAAATTATTAATAAATTAAGACCAAATTAGGAATAATTATTTCATCTTTTAAAGTATATTTAGTTGTGATTATCCTAAGAATTGGATAAAATGGAAGTACATTTATTTAAAAATCTGCGAATCGAAATTGTCAACCAAACGCAGAACATAAGATTAAAGTCATATTTATTTTTCTTGAAAATGATCACTGATTTGTAAATTTGATAAACTTTGTGCTAGAAAGACCAGTCACTGTTCAGTAGACATTGAACATTTAGTATCTACTAAAATTTTTAATAACTATTGCAGTATTTTTTAAAAGAATGAGTTAAACAATTTTCTTATAGCTATAGAAGGATATTTTAAGTAGAGTACATAGTATATATAAAGATATGCAATAAAATAGCATTTTTTGATAATGGTGAGAATTTAGTGTATTTGGAGTGAGAAATACATTGTGAGAAGGGCAGACCATTAGATCCTTTATCACTTTATATATTTAGAAAATATGGAGTTGTATCTACTCTTGTAGGCATCAGTGATGTACATTAAAATAAATCATAGCTGCATTTAAAGAGCTGGCAATAGTTGATATTTTTGGTAATCTCCAATTATCAAAAACATAATGAAACAAGCAAATAGAAAATAAACTAAAATAGTAAGCACTGGGATAGAGGTATTAATAGAATACCACCAAAACACAGAGAAAGGACAGCAAGGTCCTTCAACTGGAGCACATCGCCTTCCATCCTGGCGCTTGCTGTGCACACTGGAGTTGCTGATGCACTTTCCTGTTTTCCAGGAACATGATTGTTATGGGTGGAATTGTTTGTCTTTGAAGTTCAGATGTTGGAGTTCTAATCCTCAGTACCCAGAAAGTGACTTTATTTGGAGATAGGGCCTTTGCAGAGGTAATAAAGTTAAAATTCGGTCATTAGGATGGGCACTAAGCCACATGACTGATAACTTTATGAAAAGGGGAAACTTGGACACAGAGGCACAGGCAGAGGGAAGAGCCTGGGAAGAGATGTAGAGCAAACAGCCATCTTCAAGCCAAAGAGAGAGGCCTGGAACAAATTCTCCCTCACATGCCTCAGAAGGAACCACACCTGCCAACACTGTGATTTTGGAATTCTCGTCTGCAGAGACTACTTATTGTGAAACATCCCATTCTGTTGTTTAAGCCAACTAATTTTTGGTACTATGTTTCAACAACCTTAGCAAACTACTGCAATGGTACTTTAGCTTTTTTAAAGCTGAGTTTGAGAAGTCCGTGAAACACTGCAGTGATGGTTCTAAGTAACAACCGAGAATACATCTGGATATCAGCAGTCAATCTTAGGTTAAAGGGAGATTTTCAGGAGTCATCAACAAGCATGAGATGAGCCAAGAAGTGTCAAACGTTCTCACTAAGGTAGTCTGTAATATACAGAAAGAAAAGTAATGACAAAGCTCAGTGTTATACTGACATGTAAGGAGTGATTTTAAAATGTAAAATTCATAAGGAAAATTTAAACAAAAATCCAGAGCTAAAGGAAATCAGAAGATTTGGTATCTCAAAAATCCAAGATGCAAATATTTTTAAAAACTAAGCAGTATTCAGGGCCTCGAGAAAGACACTGACTTCTTCAACCAGAAGGTAAATTTCTAGTTTCTCTATGTGGGAGCTTATGTTATTAAGGGAATAGTTCCTCATTTTTCATATTTGCTTTTAGTTCTATGCATTTTTCTCACAGCTTTGCATTAGCTGCATTTCACAAATGTTGACATGTAGCATTTTTATTCAGTTCAATGTGGTTTTTTTAAAATTTTGCTTTACTTTCTATTTGACCCATAGATTCTTTAGAAGTGATTCGCTTAGTTTCCAAGAGCTTCTTCAGCTCCAATTCTGGACATTATGAGAGAAAAAAATCTAGGGAAACCACACCAATGTCATCCTTTTGTCCTAAGGTCTCTACTTGTCTGCCCTCTTCTTCCCAGTTTTTAAATTTTCTCATATTTATTTGCATATATGTCCAGGGTTTTTGTTGTATTTAGTAAGAGGAGTGGAACAATTTTTTTTCTATCTATATTCCTGGAAATGGAAACCCTCAGGTAATTCATTTTAATAAGTAAATGCTTCTTAAAACTTTTTGTATTATATGTATATACAATTGCAGAAATCATAAAAGCATAGTTTATTTTATTTGTTCAAATTGAGAATACCTTTTTAACCAAAACTCAGATAACAAAACAGAAAATGACAACGCTTAGAAGCCCTCATCAACCAGTCACTAACCCTATGAGTGGTGACCAATATGCTAATTTATGGCACCAGATTTTAGTCCTCTGATTTTGTTTTTACAAAACATGTATTACAATACGTAAGTTTATTCTCCCTACTCTGTAGCACTAAGAAATAAACATGTCAAAATCAAGTTGACGTCCTCTATCTTTAGGACTCACATATATTCAAAACCGAAGTTTCTATTCCCTGTACCAAATCCAATTTTTAAAAGTATCAAGCTAGAAGCTGTATAAAACAGTAAGTATTGACTCTGATATGATAGCAGATGGTAAAATATACTTTCACACTTACTAGTTATGTAAATATGGCCAATAAATTCTATTTTTAAAACCGTTAGATGGACTATGGGTTAAAAATAGAACCTCATCAGAGACGCATTTTGTGGCTTAAATGTGACAATGCTCATGAACTGTAAGTTTGTAATCCCACACAGAGATAGCAAAATGTATATTGCTTACTAAAAATCAAGTTGTATTTTTATAGTTTGGCACCTTTGTTTCTACACTTATCCAATTAATGCATTCAGTATATTCTACCTCCCGAATTTCATTCATACTTGCTTTCTACTTTCCATTTTCAATGTTATTATTACAGCCACATAATCATGAAACGTCAGCACTGGCCAGGTATTAGAACACAAGTGCAATCTCTGTGGACTCCAGTGAGAAAATTGATGAACAAATAAATTATATAATTTAGCCATTGCTACATAGCTAAATAATAATTCGTATAAATTTGAATCTTTGGCTCCTAATTTAATACAGTCCCTTTTGCTTACATAAAAATATCTTTCATGAATTCCCCTCTTGTCACTTGTTTCCCTTTTAAACATTTTTCTCCCTTGACATACTGGCTAGTCATTCTTAATTGCAGTTTTGATCATGCAATTACCTTGCTCATATATAAACTTTCCTTTAGAGTAAAACAAGAGTCCAGCTATTCACTAGCTTGTGCAGCTTCATATTACCTTTACTTTAGTTTTTAGTTTTGCTTAGTTTAGTTTTCATCAAAGATACTTAACCTAAGTTGAGATAATATCTATTTCTATTTTGGGGATCAAATGAGATAAGGTATCTGAAACCCTAAACATAGAGTCCTATCTCTCAGGTCACTTCTGTTTTCACCTACATCTGGGATCAAAATTCCTTGGATTCTCAAACTCAAGCAGAGGACACCTTATTCCAAGCACGAAATGCAGCTCCTTCTTCTGCCTTAGGGAAAACACCTTATGAGGCAGGAACTGCATATAAGTAAGTGCGGCAGGAACCTATGGGTATGTTAATGCCACCAAATGGGGGTATCGGAGAGTCGGTTGGTCATTTTCTCCTTCTCACGTTCATCCTGCAGACAATCCTTGGGAGGACTCTGCATGGGTTTCAGAAGTCACAGTAGAGTGAAACCCAAGTTGCATGCAGTAGCAAACTGGAGAATTCACCGGTTTTCCTTCCTCCTTGTTCCCTCACTCTCTCCTTGAGGAATTTTCTCTCAAATAAACTACCTGCCCACAAGCCCTGTCTCGGGCTCTGTTTCTAGGGTTAACCCAAAGGAACATAGTGATACATCATAGGCACGCGAGTGACAGATTCCCTTTTACTTGTTCTAATGCATTTAAACTCCATTGCCTACCAAAGTAAGTATAATTTCCTCTTCCTGGCAGTTAAGGTCATCCACAAATTGGCCACCAATTTTTCGAATCACACATTATGGTACAGTATTTCTCTACAGGAACATTACTTGGCTGCAGACTGTTCCTTTAATGTATTTCATGTTTCACCCACTCGTGCTTTTCTAAATGATCTTTCAACAGCTTAAGATGCTCTTTATCCCATTTTTGTGCATGAAAATTTTGTAGTCATCAGGATTTTTATCAAATACTATTACCTTCATAAAGCCTTTCCAGATCCTTTCCTGTGAAATGTACCATTTCTTATGGGGTTCATTTGGACACTAGGAGAACTTTATTAGTGCTCCTTAATTACCTTTACGTTAAGTAATAAGCTAGGGTATTCTTGTGTTCTAAAGTTTACGAAATTTTAAAACTCTTACTGTGCCTGAATAATCCTAAAGGTTTTAAGTCTCTTACTGTGCCTGACACCTTAACTTAGTGTGTGTGCATGTGTAAATGTGTGTATCCTCTGTATATCTATCAAGTGGATGAATATAATTTTATTTGTGTTAATTGCAGAAAATCTAAGCGTCAATAAATAAAAGAAAAATAAAATAGCCTCAAATTTCTCATGCCAGAAAAACCCTCTATCAATATTGTGCTATTCTGTATTTTTAAATTATTTAATTAATAATAATATTTTACCATCCTATTTTAGAATTAATAATGCTTATATTATTGATAGATATTTATTATAATGGACATAAAATAAATGACAAGGATAAACCTGTTAATATTTGAGGAGTTCTAGATTCAGAAATATGGGGAAAAAACACTTTTAAAAATATATATGAAATACAACATTCTTACAATATGCACATGTGTGAGGGGTACTGCTGATTTTTTAAGAAGTTCACTTTTTCTTGTAATTTGCCTTGCTGGTTCTCCATCCTACTTCACAAATGCAGTCATTTCTCCTTATTTTGGATTTGTGACATTTTAGGTGTTATGTAACTATAGCCTTGTTTATACCACAGTTACTGAACCCCACCATTCACTTTGAGTTGTCTACGATGTTGAATAAGCCATGACAATAGCCAAACCCCTCACCTACATTCTTAAGGGGAAAGTGTTCAGTCTTCTATGATTAAGTGTAATGTTAGTTATGGGATTTTTAAACATATTTTAACTAACATAAAATTGTATGTTTTATCATGTACAACAAGTATGTGGAGATTGTGGAATGATTAAATCTCGCTAGCTAACAAATGCATTCACTGTCATAGGTATCCTTTTTGTGGTGAGAACACTTAACATTCACTGTCTTTTCATTTCCTTAGGTGCCCTTTATCAGATTAGAAGTAGCTTCCTATTTCTAGATTACCGAGAAATTTTAATCATATATGAATGTCAAATTTTCTAAAATGCTTTGTCTGCACCTATTAAGGTGATGGTTTGACTTTTTATTTTTTGTTTTTTAATAGGATGAATTACACTGATTGATTCATGGGCAGGAAAAAATTCTCCATTGGTCACAATGTATTATTATTTTTACATATTGTGGGATTAGATTTACTAAAATTGTATTTTGCATCCTTGCATTGATTTATACACGTAAGTTGTTTTTTTATAACCTATTATGTAGTATTGTGTTTTTATTTTTATTTGTCAAGGGTGTGTGTGTATGTGTTTAAACAGGCTAATGCTGGATTCATAAAAATTAAGAAATATTCAGTACCTCTTTTTTAGGCTGCATGTAGAATTGCTGTTGTTTCTTTCTTAAATATTTACTATATATTGGCATTAATATTGGCTGGGTGTGGTGGCTTATAGTTGTAGTTCTAGCACTTTCGGAGGCTGAGGCCAGAGGATCACTTGAGGCCAGGAGTTCAAGGCCAGCCTGAACAACATAGCAAGACCCTATCTCTACGAAAAAATTGTTTAAAAAATTACTCTGGTGTGGTGGCACACACCTGTGCTCCCAGCTATTCAGCAGGGTAAAGTGGGAGGATTGCTTGAGGCAGGGAGGTCAAGGCTGCAATGAGTTGTAATTGCATCATTGCCTTCCAGCTTGGGTGACAGAACTAAACCCTGTCTCAAAAGACAAACAAACAAACAAAAAGCATTAATATTGCAAAATTCTACTAAATAGTCAATGTATTGTTAAAATTCTCCGATAAGCCCATGTGGCCCTGGAGTTTTTTTTGTGTAAAGGTACTAAATTTTACATCTAAACTAAAATTTTAGATGTAATAGGGCCGGGCGCGGTGGCTCACGCCTGTCATCCCAGCACTTTGGAAGGCCAAGAGGGGCGTATCACTGAGGTCAGCAGATCGAGACCATCCTGGCTAACATGGTGAAACCTCGTCTCTACTAAAAATACAAAAAATTAGCTGGGCGTGGCGGCGGGCGCCTGGAGTCCCAGCTACTCACTACTCGGGAGGCTGAGGCAGGGAGAATGGCGTGAACCTGGGAGGCAGAGCTTTCAGTGAGCCGAGATCGCCTCACTTTACTCCAGCTGGGAGTGAGAGGGAGACTCCGTCTCCAAAAATAAAAAATTAAATAAATAAATACATAAAATTGGATTTAATAGAGATATATGGTTACTCAAATTTTAATTTTGTTCTTAGTTGGGTGTTTTGGTCAGTTGTATTTCAAAGAATTTGTCCAGTTTATCTAAGCTATCAAATTTATTGCCATAAATTATTCATAATATATGTTATTTATCTTTTTGAAATGCATGTTCTGTAGTAATAGACTTTCTCATTCCTCATATTTAATTCTTTCTTCCCTTATTTTTGTCTGTCAGTCAATAGATGTATCAAATGTATTGATGTCCTAATGAGTAGAAGCTTTATTATCATGAAATGACCCTGTTTATCTCTAGTAATATTTGTAACTCTGAAATATATGTCTAATATTAATATAGTCACTCCACCTTTCTTTTTTACGTAAACATTTTTATTCTAAAGTAAGTTTGATTCAGATAAAAACTGCAAAAAAAATCTATAAGTTACTGCATACATTTCACCCAGTTTCCCTACTATTACTGTCTTAAATGATCATGGTATATTCATCAAAATTAAAATGCCAGTATTTATACTGTCTACGTTAATGATTAGCTAAACTCCAGATTTATGCATGTTTAACTCGATGTTTTCCTAATATCTTTTTCTCCAGGACATGATCCCAGGCACCTGCATTTAGCTATTATGTATCCTTAGGATCCTCTAGTCTCTAACACTTTCTCAATCTTTGTTTTTCCTGACCTTGGGAGTTATAAGGAAATCTAGTCAAGTATTTGTAGAATGTTCTTCACTTTGAGATTGTCTGGTGTTTTATTCAACAATTATACCAAAGTTATAGATTGTGGGAGAGAATCCACAGGGGTGAAGTAACATCATAAGATTGCCTTGGCTATTTTGACTTTTTCGTTTTTATATGAATTATAGAATAGTTTATTTTTCTAATCTTGTTAAGAATTATGTTGGGAATTTTATAGGAATAGTGTCGAATCTGTAAATTGCTGTGGGCAGTAGGGCTATTTTAGTGATATTGAGCCTTTCAATTCATTAGCATGGAATTTTTAAAATGTATTCAGTGTCATCTCTGATTTCTTTCAGCAATATTTTGTAGAACTCCATAGAGAGATCTTTCACCTCTTTGCTTAGATGGATTCCTAAATATTTCATTTTCTTTGTGGCTATTGTAAATGAGATTGTGTTCTTTCTTTGACTCTCAGCCTGGATGTTATTGGCGTATAAAACTGCTACTGATTTTTGTACACTGATTTTGTATGCTGAAACCTCACTAAAAATCAGTTATCAGTTCTAGTAGCCTTTTGCCAGAGTCTTTAATATTTTCGAGGTATAAAATTGCATCACCAACAAAAGAGATCGTCTGTCTTCTTCTGTTCTCATTTGGATGCCTTTTATTTCTTCCACTTGCCTGATTGCTCTGGCTAGGAATCCAGTACTATGTTGAACAGGAGGAGGGAGAGTGGGCATCCTTGTCTTGTCTCAGTTCTCAAGGAGAATGCTTTCCGCCATTGACCATTCCATATGATGTTGCCTGTGGGTCTGTCACAGAGGGGTTTTAGAGTTTTGAGATATGTTCCCTTGGTGTCCAGCCTGTTGAGGGTTTTGATCATGAATGGAGGGTGGATTTTGTTGAGAGTGCTCTGTGTTTATTGAGGTGATTGCGTAGTGTTTGCTTTGAATGTCATCTATGTGGTGAATCGCATTTATTGATTAGTGCATGTGAAAATAGTCTTGTATCCCAGGAATATAGCCGTACTTGATCATGGTGCTTTAATGTTTTGTTGTGCTGCTGTATTCACTTTGTGGAGGATTTTTGCATCTACGTACATCAGGGATAGTTGCTGAAGTTTTCTTTTATTCTTGTGTTTCTGCCAGATTTTTGTATCAGGCTGATACCAGCTTTATAGCATGAGTTAGAGAGGATGCCTAGTTTCTCAACTTTTTGGAACAGTTTCCGTAGGATGACTATCAGTTCTTCTTTGTACATCTGTAGTATTTGGCTGTGAATCCATCTGGTTCACTGATTTTTAGTTGGTAAGTTTTTTATTACTTATTCAATTTCAGAGCTCAGTATGTTATTCAGGGTTTCAAACTTCCTGATTCAATGTTGGGAGATTGCTTGTTTCCATGGCATCTATCCATTTTCTCTAGATTTTTGCATGTGCATGCATAGAGTTCTCCATAGTATTCTCTGAAGAACTTTTGTATTTCATGTAGGATCAGTTGTAATGTCATATCTGTCCTTTCTAATTGAACTTATTTGGATCTTCTCTTTTTTCTTCTTTGTTAATCTAACTAGTGGCCAGTCATTTTTATTTTTTCAAATAACCAATTATTGCATTCATTTTTCTTTTGTATGGCTTTTTGCGTCTCAATTTCATCCAGTTCTTTTCTAATTTTAGTTATTTATTTTATTTTCCTTGCTTTCAGTTTGTTCATTTTTTTCTAGTTCCTTTCGGTGCTAAGATAGATTGTGAATTTGAGATATTTCTAACATCTCAATGAAGGCATTTAGTGCTGTAAACTTTTCTCTTAATGTTGCCTGAGGTGCATCCTAGATATGTTGCTAAGTTGTGTCCCTACTTTCATAAGTTTAAAACATGTTTTATTTCTGCCTTAATTTTAATGTTCACCCAGGAAATATTTGGGAGCACCTTTAATTAATATGTATTTATGAAGTTTTGAGAGGTATTCTTAATATTGAATTATATTTGTGTTGCACAGTAGGTCCAAGAGTATGCATGGTATGATTCACATTTTTTGAATTTATTGAGACTCGCTTTATGTCTGAGCATGTGGTCAATTTTATAATATGTTCTGTGTGCAGATGAGAGGAATGTTTAGTCTCTGGTGCTGGGAGGAGTGCTCTGTAGATATCTAGTAAGTCTAATTGGTCAAATGTCAAGTTTATTAAAAATAATAAACTTACTTATTTTTATTTCTATAGGTTATTGGGGACAGGTAACAGGTAGTGTTTGGTTACATGAGTAAGTTCTTTAGTGGTGATTTGTGAGATTTTGGTGCACTCACAACCCAGGCAGTATACACTGCACCCTATTTGTAGTCTTTTACACCTCAGACCCTTCCCACCCATTCCCCCTGAGTCCTCAAAGTCTATTCTGTCATTCTTATGCCTTTACATCCTCATAGCTTAGCTCCCACTTATGACTGAGAACATAGGATGTTTGGTTTTCCATTTCTGAGTTACTTTACTTAGAATAATAGTCTCCAATCCCATCCAGGTCTCTGCGAATTCCAGTTTAAGTGCAGAATTTATTAGTTTTCTTCCTTGATGATCCAACACTGTCAGAGGGTTATTGAAGTCCCCCACTATTATTGTGTGTTTGTCTTAGTGCTTTTGTTATCCTGGAAAAACTTGTTTTATGAATCTCGGTGCCCCAATGTTGGGCAGTTAGAATAGTTAAGTCCTCTTGTTGTATTATACCTTCTAGCATTATGTAATGGCCTTCTTTATCCTTTTTTAAAGTTCTACTGGTTTAAAGTCTGTTTTATCTGATGTAAGGATAGTGATGTGTGCTCTTTGTTTTCTGTTTGCATGGTAGATCTTTCTTCATTCTTTTACTTTGAGCCTACGGATGTCATTACGTCATGAGGGAATGGTCACTTGAAGACAGCAGGTGATTGGATCTTATCTTTTTTTCCAGCTTGTCACTTTATGTCTTTTAAGTGGGGTGTTTAGGTACTTTACATTTAGGATTAGTGTTGATATGCAGGATTTTGATCCTGTCATCATGTTGTTAGCTGATTGTTTTGTAGACTTGATAGTGTTGTTGCTTTATAGTATGTATGGGCTACATGAGCCTCAGAATCATGAAAGGAAGTGAAAGGCACTTCTTACATGGTGGTGGCAAGAGAAAATGAGGACGAAGCAAAAGCGGAAGCCCCTGATAAACCCATCAGATCTCTTGAGAATTATTCACTAGTGCAAGAATAGCATGGGAAAGACCAGCCCCCATGATTCAATTACCTCCCCTGGGTCCATCCTACAACACATGGGAATTCTGAAAGATAAAATTCAAGTTGAGATTTGGGTGGATATACAGCCAAACCATATAAGACTGTTTTTAAATCGATCTGTTACTTACCAGGTTTCACCTCTTTGACTGCTCTCTTTCAGTCTTCTTTTCTAGGCCTCTCAACTTGACATCTGAATTTTAAAAAAACTATCTGGATTTTGTTGTAAGAAAATTCTCAACCTTATAGCCTTGTATGTGAGGATTGCTCCCCTAGTATTTCTTATATTAGAAAATGAACTGAAAAATAGTTTGACCTGTGTATTAGTTAGGGTTCTCTAGAGGGACAGAACTAATAAGATAGATGTGTCTATGAAAGGGAGTTTATTAAGGAGCATTGACTCACACAATTACAAGGTGAAGTCCCACAGTAGGCCTGTCTGCAAGCTGAGGAGCAAGCAAGCCAGTCTGAGTCCCAAAACCTCCAAAGTAGGAAAGCTGACAGTGCAGCCTTTGGTCTGTGGCTTAAGGCCCCAGAGCCCCTGGCAAACCATTATTGTGAGTCCAAGAGTCCAAAAGCTGAAGAACTTGGAGCTCTGATGTTCCAGTGCAGGAAGCATCCAGCACAGGAGAAAGACGAAGGCCAGAAGATTCAGGAAGTCTGCTCTTTTATCATCTTCTCCTGCCTCCTTTATTCTAGCCAGGTTGGCAGCTCATTAGATGGTGCCCACCTAGATTGAAGCTGGGTCTGCCTCTCCCAGTTCGATGACTCAAATATTAATCTCCTTTGGCAACACCCTCACAGATACACCCAGGAACAATACTTTGCATCCTTCAATCCAATCAAGTTGACACTCAATATTAACCAATACAGCCTACATCCTGACTAGTAGAAAATAACTACTGTAAGATGAATGTGAAGAGAATGTCAAAACATCTAGATAAAAATGGAAATTTTGGAAAAATCTGAGAAAATTTTAAAATTAGAACAAGAGAACCTATTAAATAGTAGGTGACATATTTTATGATGAGAGTAAGTGTAACACAATTTAATGAGTTAAATGCCTCATGTAAAAGGCTCAATTAAATGATAGGTGAATGTATAGGTTAATATGTGTCACTAAAGGGAAGTACAACAAATAGACTGTCTTTACTCTGCAAATTGTTTAACATTTCATTTTTCACTGAAGAATATTAAATAGCAAATACTCAAAATTTCAGGGCAAATTAGATATGAAGATAGGCCAGTGCAGTGATTCAGACCTGTAATCCTGGCACTTTGGGAGGCCAAGTCAGGAGACTTGCTTCGGGCCAGGTATTCAAGACCAGCATGGGCAACAGAGTGAGACCCTACCTCTGCAAAAATAAAGAACTGAAAAAACCTCAGTTGGCATGGTGGCACGTGCCTGTAGGTCTAGCTACTCAAGAGGCTGAGGCAGAGGATTAGGATTGCATGAAACCAAGAGATCAGGGCTGCAGTGAGCCCTGATTGCACCACTGCACTCCAGCCTGGGCAACAAAGGAAGACCCTGACTCAAAAAAAAAAAAAAAATACAAAGATAGATTATTGCTCAGAGGACTATTTAAATGTTTGTAGGAACAGTTATTAAGATTTCAGTATCTAGATTCTCTACACATGCATGCATACACCCACACACAGACTGACATACATACACAAACACACAAGAATATGTTTATAACATCACACAAGATGTGTTTCTAAGCAGAAGACATTATCCAGAAAATTATTTTATAATGTTTAATTTGTTAATTAAAAGTTTCAACAGACAAATAAAAATTGATATCAGCAGAAAATGATCTATTTTGTTTTTAGGCCAAGGAGATAACAGACAGCAGAGACAGTCCCAGCCCAGTGTTATGGAGGCATAACTGAACCCAGCTTGTGCATGTCATCTGGGGCCCTGTTATCCAGGGCAGTGACATTGTGGCCTGGGCTGAAGCAAACCATTTCTGGTAGCAGTTTTGGTATTGTCCAGACTCATAAATAACAATGCCCAAGGTTGTGTCTAGCGGAAAAGAAGAAAAAACAAAAAACAAAAAACGTGCAAACTCTTAACAAGCACCTAGTGGGTTACAAGACACATAGCAAGAACAGGAACAGAGAGAAAGATAGACAGGACTCCTTGTCTGTCTGGCATGAGGAGTGCATGTGTTAAAGGCCTCTGTGGGAGGTGGCTGCACAGCAGCAACTCTGTTGCCCGCGCTCTGTGTTTTAGCATTCTAACCACTCAGTACACAGCAGGCTACGTTGGTGCCAGATGGTGTACCAGGATCTGGGTATACTAGTATGAAACTCTCAGTTACTGTTGGTAAAAACCACCTGGAGAAGCAGAAAGTATGGCACTAGGTGTTACCCATTGATGAGGTACTGTGCATAGCCCTGACAATTTCCAGTTGTGTGAAAGAGGAGACGATGGGTGCAATGGAGCTGAAGCTCTCCCTATTATGAGACAGCTGCACCCCAGACAGCAGAGCAGCAGCAGCCTTCAAGGGAAGGATGCTTGTGGAGCAGCAGGAATCATGTGGAAAAAACAGAAGATAGAAGTGAGCAGTTAATTAGAGCAGAGAAGCAGTGCAGAATTGTCATCAAACAGCGGCCCGTGAGGATCTGTGTGCCATGCAAACACTGAGAACCCCTGCCACAGACACTGTTTTATTGATGTACTTGATCTTCAGGAGGGCAAAGAAAAAGCATCATCATATTTATTAATTCACATGGGCACTTCCACTTGTACTGTACAGGTATACTTCGAGACCTTCAGGACACAAGCTCTGTAAAATATTTTTGAGGATAGTTTGTATAATGATTTTATATCTTAATAAAATGATGATTCATTCAGAAAAGTTAAATAGTCATTACTAGAAGACTGGAGGCCAGGTCTTCATGTGTCAACTCTGACACCACTTCTAGACTACATTTTCTCACCAAGTATGAGTTTCAAACACTTCTTATCATTTGTAACTTTGATTTACTAAAATACACGTGGACTTATAGCTAGTACATAGATATTTACCCATATATAATTAGGTATCTTACCTAATACTTACCTGTATACATACTGATGAGTAGATACTTACCTGTGTATCAGTTCCTGTGGTTACAACACAGTTTTAAATAATTTGGCAAGACAAATGTAAACATTTTAATTTAGGGTTATATAATGCATGGAAAAATGAATTTAAGCATTTACAAATTTGCCCTTGTCAAAGAAAAACAAATGTTTCTAATTATCAAAATTTCCATTTACATTTTCCATAATGATAAATGAACTTTATTTCTCTATAAACTTGAGACCCTAGACCTATATAGACATTTCTTTCATTGCACTGCTATAAAGTAAACATAAGCAAATAAAAGTAAGGTAAGACGTAAGTTTTGTTTTGTGAAAAGCATAAACTTTTACATAATTTTATTGAATTTACTTAAGATTCTAGGTGATGAAAATAAAAGCTATGAGAGTGAAAGTTGATGAAAAGATGTCAAGGATTATAAAACAGTATCTTGAAATACCTCCCTTAATGTAATTAAAATTAATGAAATGTTTCTTAAAAATGGGAAGAAGACAATTTAAATGTGAAAGAAATATGTCAATAATAAAAAGAATGGTTCTTCTGAGGTTTAATTAAGTGGATATTAAACTAAATCTGATGTGAAAATAAGTCAAAATCTCGATGAGCTTAAGCAAGAGACTTTACAATAGTACATTATTAGTATATTTTCTGAAGCATGTTACCTTGGGGTTATAATAAAAGTTTAAAAAACACGTATGTGCACGAGAATGGCATTTTCACAAACTACAATTGAATAATTGAAAATGTGCATTGCATTTATTGTCTGTGATACATTATTTAAGCTAAATTAAGTGCTAGTATGCCTTGGAGAGTACACCCAAAGGTGAAATCCCCTTTTAAAGCTTCTGTGGAAAGACAGCATGGCTTCATCTGAAACTATATATCAATTTCAAGTTAAAACAGATTATTGAGAGTGAAATCTTGCCAGCTGTGTATTTTATTTTCTGAAGTTTTAGCTATTGCGCTCAGTTGGCTAGTCTTACGTCACATTTAGCCTTCCAGGTAATATGTCAGTACATGGAGTCAGGCATCCTGTCTCCTTCAGTGTTGATGCACTGGACCACCCAAGCGTACAAATAACACCTCAGAAGCTCAGCTGGTGCACATCTCCCCCATCCTGTTGGTCCATCTACCAGTAGAGAGAACTAAAGCTAAGTGCAGGGCACACCCTTCTCAAAGGACATAGCCAGTCAGCTGTACAGAGGCCACTTTTGCATATATTGAAATTTCCCTGAAAGTTTTCAGAGGGCCACAGCTGGCTGCATGGGAGGCAACTGTACAGCCATCTGATTCACTAAAAATGTGATTATGGCTTTAAGGAAAAAATGGTGATAATGGACCTCTCAGGAAACCACCTGTCTAACCACGCTGTTTCAAACTTATTTTTAAGAATGGTAAGTTTTATTTTTTCTTCATAATTTGGGGCAAATAACAGCCACAGTAATATAATTCATAGAGTGCATAAAACAGAACAGGCAGGAAATATAAGTTTTATTATTTAGAGTACCTGAGGAAAAAGAACATAAACTTCTTGTAGACATGATTAAATATAAGTCAGGTGGAACATCTCTAAAGATAAGCTCAACCCATACTAGAATGATTTCCACTTCAAATTAAAATTCTGACTAGGTTAACTTTGTCTCCTGTGAATGTATGTTACTACTTTTCATGAATTAGAATATGCAGATATTTATGCTCATATAGTCTAAAAAGCCTCGTGTGTTTAGTGAAACAAAAGTATGCAAGCAAAAGAAGCATCAGGTCATTCGCCTGGGGTTGTTTCTGCACCCGGTGCTCTTATATCAGCAGCAGCAACACAACACGGAAACACTTTCTGTAACTGGCTTAAAACCAAACCAAACCAAACCAAACAAACAAGAAATCGGTCTCAGTCCATCACAGACAGTCAACCAGCTGATGTCTGGTACAACTAGGGACATCCCATTGGACCATATCCAAATTAGGCGAATGTCTCATCACAGCATTCTCAAATAATGCAAATGCCTGGCTGTGGTCAATCAGGTAATTTATTTACTTTGTCTCTGTGTTTGGCCTATACACATCCATGGCTCACCTATGTAATTTTTTCAGAGTTTCTGGAAAAAGTATGGCCTAAAATTTTAATGCTGATCCAAGTTATGCTTCAGTTGTAAAGGCAATAAACACAGATTTCTCATGTAAAATGTTAGAGAATATCACATGTATATACCCTTCTATAAGCTACTCAGTATCTAAAACCAGTAAAAAAAAAACTATCTTAAATTTGGTGTTTATAATTATCATGCATGACTTTAACAATTTGAATGCATCTATCTACATGTAATATTGTATTGGTTTACAAATTTTAGATTTTTGATATGAAGGAAATAATACCACACAGAAATTTCTGCACCTTCTCATTTTATTCTTGTGAAAAATAATCACAATATCTTTTTACCATTTTATTCATAATACATACAAATTTTTAATCAAATATTCTCTATTAACTGGAATTTGGGGAATAAACAACCTTGTATATTTTATTTGTGTGCATGTTCAAGACATCAAAGGTTTATCAAACTTTTTCTGTAAAGAAAAAGACAGTAAATATCTTAGACTTGAAGGCCAACTCGAAGACGTAAGCTTCAGAATTTCTGGGTTTTAGTTTATGCACATAATCAGCTTTCCCATGGAATGCCAACTTGTTTTTGTAATTATTTTAAAAGTTTTGAAAAAAAAATCCCATTAGCAAGATGAGAGTATTCTTCTTGCTCCATATGCTGGCTAATACTTAAAATTGACATTATTTCTAAATTTTTGCTGCTCTAATGGCCAAATTTCCTATTTTGCTGATGGCCTGTTTCTAACCTTTGATTATATTTATTGTGTCTTCAATATTATGACAGAATTTTTAAAATTTTAAATGGATGAAATTGTTTCAGATACTCTAGGACTCAAACATAGCACATGATTTAAGTACAAAATTTAAGTACAGAGAAAACGAGTAGATGTATAGGGCCAATTTTTTGTGTTGTCATTTAAAATTTCGTCTATGTATGTACTGTATAATTAAAAACACATTGCATATAAACAGGTTAATATTTTTCATAATTATAATTTTCCATTTATTTTGATGTTTAAATATATTTGTCTATAAAATAACAGGAATATCAATAATACGAAAACAGCTAAGGTTTGAGCACACATACTACAGAAATTGTGTACATAACAAGTATGATTTTACTGGAAAAGTAATTTTTCAAAACCATAAAAGTAAAAAGCCAACATAATATAGGACTTCTGCCTCAACAGTAGCAATTTCTCATTTATTTTTTGACTTATTCTATTTTTTGCACAAAAAAAGAAACTAAATTATTCCAAATCACCTAGATTATTTTCCTCACCCCTACGAATGAGTCAAAATCTAAAGTTAATGAGTGTTTCTATGCTTAGTGGTAGTAAAATCTAGTCAACTATGATTCAGCAATTACAGTCCTTGGCATTTACCCAAATGAGTTGAAAACTTACATCCACAAGAAACCTGCACACCAATGTTTATAGCAGCTTTATTTGTAACTGTCAAAACTTGGAAACAACCAAAGTGTTTTTCAGTAGGTGAATGGATAAACTGTAGTACATCCAGACAATGGTATAATAGCCAGCACTAAAAAGAAATGGTTTATCAAGCCACGAAAAAAAAAAAAAAAAAAAAAACTTGGAGGAAAATTAAATATATAGTTAGTTAATTAAATATATAGTTTTTTACTAAGTAAAAAAACTAACCTGGAAAGACTACATAATATATTATTCCAAGAGTATAATAGTTTGGAAAATTCAAAATGAAGGAGAAAGTAAAAAAGATCAGTGGCTGCCATGTGTTGGAGGTAGATGAATAGTAAGAGCATAGAGAATATTTATGGCAGTGCAATTAATCTGCATGATAATGGTGAATACATGTAATTATACATTTGCTAAAATTCCTAGACTTTATAAGACCAAGAGTGAACCTGAACATGAAATGTAGACTTTGCATGATGATGTGTCAATATAGGTATATGGATTCTAACAGATGGACCACTGTGGAGTGGAATGTTGATAATGGGGGGAGGCCATGCCTGTGTTGGGGCAGGCCTTGCATGAGAACTCTCTGTACTTTCTGCTCAATTTTTCTGTGAACCTAAAACTCCTCTAAACGTGAAGTTTATTATAAAATCTTAATTACTTCATGGTAATCGTTCACAGTGTGATGCAAACCTGACTTTAAGTTTTCTTTGCAGGCTGTGGCCTTTAGTTCTATTTGCAGCTTCTTCATCTGGTTGCAGCAGCCTTGATGCGTGATTTGCAGTTTCAGTGGTGATGAAGAGTTAATTACAAAAGAACTAAAGCAGAGAGATCTGAATAACTAGACGTAATAAGAACAGTCCCTTACATAATGAATATTTTGTTACTGTGATCAGAAATAAAAGAACATTGCAGTATTTCAGGAGGATATTGAATTACTTCTTATCATTCTTATTGGGCTAAAATACAAATTCATAATTTAAAAAATTTTGATAGATTAAAAAGCTAACTACCCTGAATAATAAATCTCAGTAAAGGTTTAAGTAAAAATGAGAAAAATAATTTCCAGTGAAAATGACCTTGCTAGACATATTTTAGAATTCTCAGATAGGTGAATGACTAAGAATCACAAAGAGAATAAATGATTTTTCTTAGTAGTAGTAGTCATTCAGATTACACATTCTAAGAATTTAAATACAAACAAGCAAACAAAAAACAATTCAGTGATGAGTGGTGGACAGGGGTTAGGAACAGAAGGAGCAGAGGGTGAGGGATGGTGCAGTGTCTTGGCTGCAGAGGTGGATACAGCAACCTACACATGCACTAAAATTGCATAGAACTAGTATTACATAGCATTGACAGTTGCACAATATTGTGAATATACTAGAAGCCACTGAATTGTGCACTTTTCAATGGTGAAAATAGTGAAAAATGTTTGGAAGTAAGTATATGTATACACACAAATGAGTACAAGTAGAATCTGAGTGAGCCTAAATGGAGTGCATCGATATCAGTATAGTGATTGTGATATTCAAAGAAACTGGACTCAGTGCAGTCTCTATTCTTTCTTATACCTGTACGTTCCTTTAAAACTATTCAATAAAGTCTCAGCATAAACCATCACTGTAGTAAAAATATCAACAAAATTTGCCAAATATTTTCTTTCATTACTGAAGTAACCATATACATAGTAAGAAAATATTGTGAAATTTAAATATGGACATTTTTGAGAAAACGGTAATGAAATACTTTTAAAATAATAGAGTAGAATTGTATAGAGAAAATGGACTAATCTTCAGTATGCATTATATATTATACTAGCAGTCTATACCCTCAAAGACATGAATTTCTGTGATAGAGATTAGTAATACAAAGATGGCCCTATTAAAATAATCTAGTTCTTGGTATCTTACAGCATCTTAATAAAACTTTTGAAGAACACAATTATTTAACAAGGAATTTGTCGAGTATTTTATTATCATGCATCTGTGCTATACCCTAATTATCCTGCACTTTGTAGTAATGCATTTACATGATTGACTATAACCTCCTAAAACAGTACATAACTAATAAATAATGATTTTATTAGTGAGAATAATTTAGGACACCAGGATTAATGTCCCATAGCGTTACGTATGTGGACTGGTGGTGTAACTTATTTTCTGTAAACATAGGTTAAATAAAATCACTAATGTTCAAAATTACGCATACTCCCCACACATTCACCATTGTAAGACAGAAACCTTAATTATCAGCCATTTTTACATGGCTACAACACTATGTTTGGGAAGTTTAGTATGAATAGTCAAATAAAAATATATGCTATCATATATTTGGGCACATATATTCTACTCCCATGCTGATCTTTTTGTAAAATTAGATCTGGCTTTCCAAGAGCGCCTACTTATTTTTCAGAATATATTTCAAATAGCTAAGTTCAAATAGCATGCGTCTCTTTATAGACATTCCAGTATCACACAGGCAAAACCAAACCAAACAGAAAGCAGCAGAGACTGGACTAGCCATTGTTTATGACACAGTGGGAGTGCAGGAAGTAATGTTGCTAGAAAGAACTGTGCTTGCTGTCCTATGTTTGACTATGTTAACAGTACAAAATGCCCTTACTCCTGGTCTAACTGGATTCCCTTGTAAACTGACTGATTTGTTAAATTACATGTGAACAGACTAGTTTAATGTAAAGATATTGCCCAAAATAACTTTTCTATGATGATTAACGTGATCTTTCATAAAAGTTCTTTAAAAGAAACTAGCAATTAGAAATAGATCTGGTTGAGAACTAGAGTAAATTACACTGGTGTCATTCTTTCCACAAGAATTTACTGCATCTATACGCCCCAAACACACGGTATTATATGTAGTATTCAAGAATGCCTAAAACATTAATCCTGTGCTATTGAATCCAGAGTCTGAGAAAGCCGTGGACATATGCGCAAGCTGCTATTCAACCACACAGTTATTATATGCAAACACACACCCATATATTTGTACATTAATATATACATACACAGTGATTTCTATACATACATTTATACAATGCATATATGCAAACACATACACATATGCATGCATACACATTAAATTTATTTGAGGCTGTCAGATTTTCCCTGAAATTTTTTAGTAAAAGTTTCCTTCATCTATTTCTTAATGCCTTAAATAAATCAGTTCATATCTATCACCTCGACAATAGGCTTCTTTCTGGTTTTCCTTCTTTATGTATTCCCTAAATTAAAGAGTGAATCTTCCTGATCCTTTGAGGGATTTTTAGAATACAAATCTTATCCAGCATCTCTGGATCTTCAAATTCATTCTTTCTACTGGCTCTTTCGACATCTACATTTAACACTTTAATATTTCCCTCCAGCTCACATTTTCTCAGACAGAAAATTCCCTCTTCCTTTTTGTAGAGTTAGTTACATTTGTTTCCACATTTTTGTTACCTTCAATTTCCAGCTGTAAGTGGCTCCTATGCATACAATTTAAACATTTTTTTTCTCCTCGAGGTCACATCTATTTCACATGATCCAAAATATATTCTCTACTTGCTTTCTCTGCTTCCCACCGGCCAAATTCTCAAAGAATCATCCACTCACAGACTTTGTAGCTGCTAATTTTCTAGCCTCTCTTTCATTCTGGCTTCTGCACTTTTTAATCAAACAAACACTCTTGCTCACTTCGCTACTTCCTTCATGTTTCTAAATGCAATAAATTCTTTCGCTTATTTTCCTTTTTCCTAAGCTGTTAGAAAATTGTACCACTCTTGATCCTGTTCTTATTTCTGAGTCATCTTTATTTACGTTTCACCAAATCATACTTTTTAGTATTTCCTCTTTTCTCTGGTAGCTGTTCTTCTTTACACTGATTGTTCAATTTTGTCATTATTCAAAATTTCATCCTAGCCCATCTATTATATTTATTCTCCATAAATTCTCTATTCACATACAACCTATATCACTTATCTTCTAAGCTACATTTTTGGTTCAGAGCTATTGTCTGAGTAAAGCTCTTTATATCTAGCTGACAAGTAGACATCCCTACTAGGTTATATCAAAAACATTTTAAACACTGTATATAATCTATTTTTCACCTTATTCATGATTTCAGTGTATTTCCTGAGAATGAGGACAATGTTATTATACAACCATAAAACATACAATAAAATCAGACCTTTTAACCTTAGGACAAATACCACAAACCTTGTGATATGGTTAGGCTTTGTGTCCCCACCCAAATCTCATCTTGAATTATAATTCTTATAATCTCCATAATCCCCGTATGTCAAGGGAGAGACCAGGTGGAGGTAACTGAATCGTGGGGGCGGTTACCCTCCTGCTGTTCTTGTGATAGCTAGTGAGTGCTCATGAAATCTGATGATTTTATAAGGGGCTCTTCTCCCCTTTGCTTAGCACTTCTTCCTGGCACCTTGTGAACAAGGTGCCTTGCTTCTCCTTCGTCTTCTACCACGATTGTAAGTTTCCTGAAGCCTCCCCAGCCATCCTGAACTGTGAGTCAAATCCTTTTCCTTTATAAATGACCCAGTCTTGGGCAGTTCTTTACAGCAGTATGAAAAGGGTCTAATACCCTTTGAAATTTACAACCTGTATTTACATTTCATTAATTGTCCAAATAATATTCTTTAAAATTATTTATATTCCTAACCCAGCATGGATTAACTTATGGATTGCATTAAATTAAGATGTTTTGTTAGTCATATAACCTGAAACATTTCCTTATAATTTCCTTGTTTTTTTTTTGATATTAATGTAGTTAAAGTATACAAAGCAGCTATTTTGTAGAATTACTTTCAATTTAGATTTGTGTGATATTTCTTTATGATTACATTTGGACACATTTTATTAGAAATATCACTGAGGTAATGTTGTGTGCATGCTAAGTGAGTCTCATTGGAAGATACAGAATCTTAATTTGTTTCAATATTGGAGATTCAGGTTTAATAATTTGGATAAAGTGGTGTATACCAAGTTGCACCATTATAAAGATATTTTACATTCATAAGTTAATTTTACACATATGTTTTGTGACCTCTACTTTGGCAAAATAGAATCTCCTAGATTTTGTATTCATTTGTATATTTTGTCTTCTGTAAGTATGTCATACTACGATCTTTCAGCCTCCATTGTTTCTGATGATAAATTGGCTATCATCTGGGTTAGCGAGTACACCTGCCCTGATCAAGCTACTTAACTATATCAAGAGGCTGCTTTTCCACTCAATGTCCCTAAGAAAATGTTTATTCTACTGTTGCATTTCATTTGCCTCCTATCATTTTTTATACAATCAATTTATTTTCAGCATCAGCCTCATAAGCCTATTTATGTCTTTCATATTTTCCTTTATGATTTTTTATTCTCAAAATATTTATTAGCATTTCCCTCTTCTGTTTTCCATAAGAGGAGATTTCAAAATATATGCCCATACAAAAGAATAGCCAATATATATTTTGACTTTATATAATAAGATACAGATGAGTAGCAACCTTATTATATTATCTTATGAAAAATAAAATATAAAAAACATATTTATTTACATATATTATACATATATTATATAATATTTTATATATTATAATAGTTGTATAATAATTAACTATTATATATTTAGATATCATTCAGCCAATATAAGACAGCTAATTATTTATATTAAGGAAATGGTGAAGGATGAGGAATTATAGAATAGAAGAAAGTGAAGGTGGGAGGAAGGATGAAAAATATCTAAATTTATTGTACTGGCTGGAAAAAGTATACAGTGTTTATGCAAAACAAATCCTCATTTAATGTATGTGTTCTTTCTATTTCCTTTTATAAACATATTTACATAAAAAATTCAGTGTAATTCATGTTTAAATATCAGGAATAGTTGTTTAATTACATAAAACTTTTTATTTCCAAGCTATCACTTATTTTAGTCTTCTATTATTTTTGTCAGCAATTAAAAATTCAATACACAATTATTGAGTAGTCTTTGTTCAATCAATTCCTAGTTTAACACTTTTGATATTATTTTAAGTGAATTTTTTGAGACAGGGTCTAGTTTTTTCATGCAGGCTGGAGTGCAGTGGTGCTATCACAGCTTATTGCAACCTCGAGCTCTTGGGCTCAAGCATCTCTCTCATCTCAGCCTCCTGACTATCTAGGGCTACAGGTGGGTGCCCCCATGCTAGACTAACTTTTAAATTTTTTTGCAGAGACGGAGTCTCTCTGTGTTGTACATGCTGGTCTCAAAGTCCTTGTCTCAAATGATTCTCCTGCCTTGGGCTCCCAAATCACAGGGATTATAGACATGAACCACTGCCTGGCCTGAATGCAATTGTTTAACTTCATTTTAAATTTCTTTTAGATTATATGTAGAATTGAGATGTATTTGTCTATAATACTTTATATACTATAACTCTGATTAAATGATTTATTTTATTGACTAATTGTTTCTATATGCCTTGGAATTTTGTGTGTGTAAACATCTGTCATCTGTTATTAAATACAATTGTACTTTTTTCCAATTTTGAGACCATTAAAGTGTTTTCTTATCTTCTATGCTGTCTTGTACTAATAATTCTTTGTTGAACACAATGGTAAGAGCAGGCATCCTTTATTTGCTTCTGATCTTAGGGAAAAAATTGTTTAATATTGCACCCTTTTTTATTTTTATTATTTATTTATTTACTTATTTTTTTTTTTTTGAGACAGAGTTTTTTTTTTTTTTTTTTTTTTTTTTTTTTATTATACTTTAAGTTCTAGGGTACATGTGCATAACGTGCAGGTTTGTTACATATGTATACTTATGCCATGTTGGTGTGCTGCACCCATCAACTCGTCAGCACCCATCAATTCATCATTTATATCATGTATAACTCCCCAATGCAATCCCTCCCTCCTCCCCCCTCCCCATGATAGACCCCAGTGTGTGATGTTCCCCTTCCCGAGTCCAAGTGATCTCATTGTTCAGTTCCCACCTATGAGTGAGAACATGCGGTGTTTGGTTTTCTCTTCTTGTGATAGTTTGCTAAGAATGATGGTTTCCAGCTGCATCCATGTCCCTACAAAGGACGCAAACTCATCCTTTTTTATGGCTGCATAGTATTCCATGGTGTATATGTGCCACATTTTCTTAATCCAGTCTGTCACAGATGGACATTTGGGTTGATTCCAAGTCTTTGCTATTGTGAATAGTGCCGCAATAAACATACGTGTGCATGTGTCTTTGTAGTAGACTAATTTATAATCCTTTGGGTATATACCCAGTAGTGGGATGGCTGGGTCATATGGTACATCTAGTTCTAGATCCTTGAGGAATTGCCATACTGTTTTCCATAATGGTTGAACTAGTTTACAATCCCACCAACAGTGTAAAAGTGTTCCTATTTCTCCACATCCTCTCCAACACCTGTTGTTTCCTGACTTCTTAATGATTGCCATTCTAACTGGTGTGAGATGGTATCTCATTGTGGTTTTGATTTGCATTTCTCTGATGGCCAGTGATGATGAGCATTTTTTCATGTGTCTGTTGGCTGTATGAATATCTTCTTTTGAGAAATGTCTGTTCATATCCTTTCCCCACTTTTTGATGGGGTTGTTTGTTTTTTTCTCGTATATTTGTTTGAGTTCTTTGTAGATTCTGGATATTAGCCCTTTGTCAGATGAGTAGGTTGCAAAAATTTTCTCCCATTCTGTAGGTTGCCTGTTCACTCTGATGGTAGTTTCTTTTGCTGTGCAAAAGCTCTTTAGTTTAATTAGATCCCATTTGTCAATTTTGGCTTTTGCTGCCGTTGCTTTTGGTGTTTTAGACATGAAGTCCTTGCCCATGCCTATGTCCTGAATGGTACTACCTAGATTTTCTTCTAGGGTTTTGATGGTATTAGGTCTAACATTTAAGTCTCTAATCCATCTTGAATTAATCTTCGTATAAGGGGTAAGGAAAGGATCCAGTTTCAGCTTTCTACTTATGGCTAGCCAATTTTCCCAGCACCATTTATTAAATAGGGAATCCTTTCCCCATTTCTTGTTTCTCTCAGGTTTGTCAAAGATCAGATGGCTGTAGATGTGCGGTATTATTTCTGAGGACTCTGTTCTGTTCCATTGGTCTATAGCTCTGTTTTGGTACCAGTACCATGCTGTTTTGGTTACTGTAGCCTTGTAGTATAGTTTGAAGTCAGGTAGCGTGACGCCTCCAGCTTTGTCCTTTTGACTTAGGATTGTCTTGGCAATGCGGGCTCTTTTTTGGTTCCATATGAACTTTAAAGCAGTTTTTTCCAATTCTGTGAAGAAAGTCATTGGTAGCTTGATGGGGATGGCATTGAATCTATAAATAACCTTGGGGAGTATGGCCATTTTCACGATATTGATTCTTCCTATCCATGAGCATGGTATGTTCTTCCATTTGTTTGTGTCCTCTTTGATTTCACTGAGCAGTGGTTTGTAGTTCTCCTTGAAGAGGTCCTTGACATCCCTTGTAAGCTGGATTCCTAGGTATTTTATTCTCTTTGAGGCAATTGTGAATGGAAGTTCATTCCTGATTTGGCTCTCTGCTTGTCTGTTGCTGGTGTATAAGAATGCTTGTGATTTTTGCACATTAATTTTGTATCCTGAGACTTTGCTGAAGTTGCTTATCAGCTTAAGGAGATTTTGGGCTGAGACGATGGGGTTTTCTAAATATACAATCATGTCATCTGCAAAAAGGGACAATTTGACTTCTTCTTTTCCTAACTGGATACCCTTGATTTCTTTCTCTTGCCTGATTGCCCTAGCCAGAACTTCCAACACTATGTTGAATAGGAGTGGTGAGAGAGGGCATCCCTGTCTTGTGCCAGTTTTCAAAGGGAATTTTTCCAGTTTTTGCCCATTCAGTATGATATTAGCTGTGGGTTTGTCATAAATAGCTCTTATTATTTTGAGGTACGTTCCATCAATACCGAATTTATTGAGCGTTTTTAGCATGAAGGGCTGTTGAATTTTGTCAAAAGCCTTTTCTGCATCTATTGAGACAATCATGTGGTTCTTGTCTTTGGTTCTGTTTATATGCTGGATTACGTTTATTGATTTGCGAATGTTGAACCAGCCTTGCATCCCAGGGATGAAGCCCACTTGATCATGGTGGATAAGCTTTTTGATGTGCTGCTGAATCCGGTTTGCCAGTATTTTATTGAGGATTTTTGCATCAATGTTCATCAGGGATATTGGTCTAAAATTCTCTTTTTTTGTTGTGTCTCTGCCAGGCTTTGGTATGAGGATGATGTTGGCCTCATAAAATGAGTTAGGGAGGATTCCCTCTTTTTCTATTGATTGGAATAGTTTCAGAAGGAATGGTACCAGCTCCTCCTTGTACCTCTGGTAGAATTCAGCTGTGAATCCATCTGGTCCTGGACTTTTTTTGGTGGGTAGGCTATTAATTGTTGCCTCAATTTCAGAGCCTGCTATTGGTCTATTCAGGGATTCAACTTCTTCCTGGTTTAGCCTTGGGAGAGTGTAAGTGTCCAGGAAATTATCCATTTCTTCTAGATTTTCTAGTTGATTTGCGTAGAGGCGTTTATAGTATTCTCTGATGGTAGTTTGTATTTCTGTGGGGTCAGTGGTGATATCCCCTTTATCATTTTTTATTGCATCTATTTGATTCCTCTCTCTTTTTTTCTTTATTAGCCTTGCTAGCGGTCTGTCAATTTTGTTGATCTTTTCAAAAAACCAACTCCTGGATTCATTGATTTTTTGGAGGGTTTTTTGTGTCTCTATCTCCTTCAGTTCTGCTCTGATCTTAGTTATTTCTTGCCTTCTGCTAGCTTTTGAATGTGATTGCTCTTGCCTCTCTAGTTCTTTTAATTGTGATGTTAGAGTGTCAATTTTAGATCTTTCCTGCTTTCTCTTGTGGGCATTTAGTGCTATAAATTTCCCTCTACACACTGCTTTAAATGTGTCCCAGAGATTCTGGTATGTTGTATCTTTGTTCTCATTGGTTTCAAAGAACATCTTTATTTCCGCTTTCATTTCGTTATGTACCCAGTAGTCATTCAGGAGCAGGTTGTTCAGTTTCCATGTAGTTGAGCGGTTTTGATTGAGTTTCTTAGTCCTGAGTTCTAGTTTGATTGCACTGTGGTCTGAGAGACAGTTTGTTATAATTTCTGTTCTTTTACATTTGCTGAGGAGTACTTTACTTCCAATTATGTGGTCAATTTTGGAATAAGTGCGATGTGGTGCTGAGAAGAATGTATATTCTGTTGATTTGGGGTGGAGAGTTCTATAGATGTCTATTAGGTCCGCTTGGTGCAGAGATGAGTTCAATTCCTGGATATCCTTGTTAACTTTCTGTCTCGTTGATCTGTCTAATGTTGACAGCGGAGTGTTGAAGTCTCCCATTATTATTGTATGGGAGTCTAAGTCTCTTTGTAAGTCTCTAAGGACTTGCTTTATGAATCTGGGTGCTCCTGTATTGGGTGCATATATATTTAGGAGAGTTAGCTCTTCCTGTTGAATTGATCCCTTTACCATTATGTAATGGCCTTCTTTGTCTCTTTTGATCTTTGATGGTTTAAAGTCTGTTTTATCAGAGACTAGGATTGCAACCCCTGCTTTTTTTTGTTCTCCATTTGCTTGGTAGATCTTCCTCCATCCCTTTATTTTGAGCCTATGTATGTCTCTGCATGTGAGATGGGTCTCCTGAATACAGCAGACTGATGGGTCTTGACTCTTTATCCAGTTTGCCAGTCTGTGTCTTTTAATTGGAGCATTTAGTCCATTAACATTTAAGGTTAATATTGTTATGTGTGAACTTGATCCTGCCATTATGATATTAACTGGTTATTTTGCTCGTTAGTTGATGCAGTTTCTTCCTAGCCTCGATGGTCTTTACATTTTGCCAAGTTTTTGCGATGGCTGGTACCGGTTGTTCCTTTCCATGTTTAGGGCTTCCTTCAGGGTCTCTTGTAAGGCAGGCCTGGTGGTGACAAAATCTCTAAGCATTTGCTTATCTGTAAAGGATTTTATTTCTCCTTCACTTATGAAACTTAGTTTGGCTGGATATGAAATTCTGGGTTTAAAATTCTTTTCTTTAAGAACGTTGAATATTGGCCCCCACTCTCTTCTGGCTTGTAGAGTTTCTGCCGAGAGATCTGCTGTTAGTCTGATGGGCTTCCCTTTGTGGGTGACCCGACCTTTCTCTCTGGCTGCCCTTAAGATTTTTTCCTTCATTTCAACTTTGGTGAATCTGGCAATTATGTGTCTTGGAGTTGCTCTTCTGGAGGAGTATCTTTGTGGCGTTCTCTGTATTTCCTGAATTTGAATGTTGGCCTGCCCTACTAGGTTGGGGAAGTTCTCCTGGATGATATCCTGAAGAGTGTTTTCCAACTTGGTTCCATTTTCCCCCTCACTTTCAGGCACCCCAATCAGACGTAGATTTGGTCTTTTTACGTAATCCCATACTTCTTGCAGGCTTTGCTCATTTCTTTTTCTTCTTTTTTCTTTTGGTTTCTCTTCTCGCTTCATTTCATTCATTTGATCTTCAATCGCTGATACTCTTTCTTCCAGTTGATGGAGTCGGTTACTGAAGCTTGTGCATTTGTCACGTATTTCTCGTGTCATGGTTTTCATCTCTGTCATTTCGTTTATGATCTTCTCTGCATTAATGAGTCTAGCTGTCAATTCTTCCACTCTTTTTTCAAGATTTTTAGTTTCTTTGCGCTGGGTACGTAATTCCTCCTTTAGCTCTGATAAGTTTGATGGACTGAAGCCTTCTTCTCTCCTCTCGTCCAAGTCATTCTCTGACCAGCTTTGATCCGTTGCTGGTGATGGGCTGCGCTCCTTTGCAGGGGGAGATGCGCTCTTATTTTTTGAATTTCCAGCTTTTCTGCCCTGCTTCTTCCCCATCTTTGTGGTTTTATCTGTCTCTGGTCTTTGATGGTGGTGACGAACTGATGGGGTTTTGGTATAGGTGTCCTTCCTGTTTGATAGTTTTCCTTCTGACAGTCAGAAGGACTCTCTGTTGGTCTGTTGGAGATTGCTTAAGGTCCACTCCAGACCCTGTTTGCCTGGGTATCAGCAGCAGAGGTTGCCGAAGATAGAATATTGCTGAACAGCGAGTGTACCTGTCTGATTCTTCCTTTGGAAGTGTCCTCTCAGGGGTGTACTCCACCCTGTGAGGTGTGGGGTGTCAGACTGCCCCTAGTGGGGGATTTCTCCCAGCTAGGCTACTCAGGGGTCAGGGACACACCTGAGCAGGCAGTCTGTCCGTTCTCAGATCTCAACCTCCGCGTTGGGAGATCCGCGGCTCTCCCCAAAGCTGTCAGACAGAGTCGTTCGCGTCTGCACCGGCTCCCGCTACTTCCCCTGTTGGTCTTCAGCTGTGCGCTGTCCCCAGAGGTGGAGACTACAGAGACAGGCAGGCTTCCTTGAGCTGCTGTGAGCTCCACCCAGTTCGAGCTTCCCAGCGGCTTTGTTTACCTACTTAAGCCTCAGCAATGGCGGGCGCCCCTCCCCCAGCCTCGCTGCTGCCTTGCGGATAGATCGCGGCAGACTGCTGTGTTAGCAGTGAGGGAGGCTTCGTGGGCGTGGGACCCTCCCGGCCAGGTGTGGGATATATTCTCCTGGAATGCCTGTATGCTTACAGCGCAGTATTGGGGTGGGAGTTACCCGATTTTCCAGGTGTTGTGTGTCTCAGTTCCCCTGGCTAGGAAAACGGATCCCCTTCCCCCTTGCGCTTCCAGGTGAGGCGATGCCTCGCCCTGCTTCAGCTCTCGCTGGTCAGGCTGCAGCAGCTGACCAGCACCGATTGTCCGGCACTCCCTAGTGAGATGACCCCAGTACCTCAGTTGAAAATGCAGAAATCACCGGTCTTCTGTGTCGCTCGCGCTGGGAGTTGGAGACTGGAGTTGTTCCTATTCCTTGAGACAGAGTTTTGCTCTTGTCGCCCAGGCTGGAGGGCAATGGCGTGATCTCGACTCACTGCAAGCTCCACCTCCAGGGTTCAAGCGATTCTCCTGCCTCAGCCTCCTGAAGTAGCTGGGATTACAGGCGCCCGCCACCATGCCCAGCTAATTGTTTTGTATTTTTAGTTGCGACAGGGTTTCACCATGTTGGCCAGGTTGGTCTTGAACTCCTGACCTCAGGTGATCCACCCACCTCGGCCTCTCAAAGTGCTGGGATTACAGGCGTGAGCCCTTAATTATAATGTTAGTGGTAGGTTTTCCATAGATAACTCTTATTGGAAGGAGGATATTTCCTTCTATTCCTGGTTTTCCATGATAAATCTCAGCAAAAGCTTTCTTGGCATCTATTTTTAAAAAGCCCTGTGTTGTCTTCTTTCTTCTGTTAATATAGTGATAGTCTATTTTCTGGATATTAAAATAAATCTGCTTTTCTAATCAACCCTCATTCCCACCCCTATTGTGGCACAATCATCATTTTCCTGTGGTAATAGATTTGATTTGATGGTATTTATTTAATTTTTTTGTTATAGACACTGTTCTGTAATTGTCACGACATTTTGGGGCATCATAAATAAGTCTTCTTGCAAGGTGTTCCTTCTCGTCCTGTTTTTTGATGAAGGTGGCTGGCTGATCTGCCCAGCTCCCCCTTGTCGCTTACGGGCCAGAACCCGTGTCCCATGTGCAGACTGTGCAGGCAGCTGGAGCTCTCCGCTGAGCCCCTCTCTAGCAATTTCCTCAGTCTGAAGGAACCACCTTTCCCAAGACCTGACACAACTAGTGTGATACTCAGGCATTTGAAGTATAGTATCTATGGCTGTTGAGACCAATCCATACATTAGACAAATGCTTTGAAAGCCTGAAAGAGAGAATCATTTAAGGACTTAATTTACAGCCAGTGATCCATCTGTTGTCATATTACTAATCTAGCATGTCTCCAAGCTGAAGAGTAGTAAAAGTTGATGATTCAGCCCAGAGGTGAATTACAAGAGTAGCAAAGATGCAGAGAAAGTTCAATTCTTAACAAAAAGAGCTCCCAGAAATCCATAAAATGTATTTCTTTTAGGAATATCCTATTCATTTTCTTTAAAGCAGTTCTGTCTCTAAAATCCAGACCAAATTGGTACTAGGAATGGTTTTGTGGAAGGAAACTTTAAAAATTGAAATTTGGGTGGCACAGTGTGACCCACGCCTGTAATCCCAGCACTTCGGGAGGTTAAGGCTGGTGGATTGCTTGAGCTCAGGAGTTTGAGACCAGCCTAGGCAACATGGCAAAACTCTGTCTGTACAAAAAAAAAAAAAGTTAAAAATGAGGTGAGCATGGTGGCACATGTCTGTAGTTCATGTCACTTGGGAGGCTGAGGCGGGAGGCTGGCTTGAGCCTAGGAGGTGGAGGTTGCAGTGAACCAAGATTGTGCCAGTGCACACCAGCCTGGATGACAGAGCCAGACCCTGTCTCAAAAACAACAAAATGATTTTTGAATTGGTTCTTAGATATCTGGAATTTGTTAACTGATCTGAGTAGATTAAACGCCGTTAAAGAACTCTTTTTCCATTGATAAAGGGCACACTAGGAGCACGTCATACAGTTGCAAAACAGTCATTTAATTGTATCAACTATAGATAGAATGATGTCAAATTATTAAAAGTAAAACATTTTAGGTGGCAATGTAGTTGTCATAGAATAATGAAAATAAGAAATATTATATAATTTACTAGTTGTTATTTCTTGTAAGAGAGGTCAGTTAAAAAATGTTCATCTCAGATCTTTGTCACCAATTCAACATCCAAGTAAGAGATCAGAAAATTCTATAATTAAAAGGAAACCCTGTCTCCTCCAGCCTCATGGTCAAAATTTGTAAAAATGAAATGCCAGATCCAATATTCTCGGTGGTCAAATTAAACACAAACTTAATTCACAATCTGTTATGTTAAAATTAGAACATTGGCTGGGCAGGAATAAGACGTTTAATATGAAAACAGAGACACAAAGGCAGATTCCACTGAATTTGGGGATCTTGAATCCCTAAATGCTATCAAGTTTCCTTATCAATAGAAGAGCCCTGTCTTTTCTAGGATTGAGGAAATCATCCACTCTTGAATGAAGAATTTACAGTCACCACCACTACTCTAGTTGCCTTTCTAGGAAAATCTGATTCTCTTAAGGACCCATCTTCACCATTTCTCATTGCGTCCAGACCTAAAAACTCCATTAAAGTTCACATATAACTCAGAGGGTGAGGTAGGTGTGACCTCTTAGCATGTGTGAAAAACACTAAACGAAATGTCTGTCAATATTATTGATAGAAATCTGGGGTGCATTTATGAAAATGGATCCTAAAATTGTTGGCCTGTGGTTAAAGAAATGTAATGAATTAGGAAGAAATGATTGAGATACAAGTTTATTAGGCAGGGATTCTGGGTGCATTGGTTGAGTTAAAGATTCTGAGAGTGGTTGTCATGACTAGCTGTTCAGTTGCCTGAAACTTGAATCCTAAAAATGCTCAAATGCCAGTCTTGGTATGTTATAGAGGAAGGTATCCAGAGACTCATGAAGATTGGATTGCTAGACTAGACTTACTGTGTAAGATTTATTCACTCACACCCTAAATTCATCCCTCAGTCTGTTCATATGACTTTTCCCCCTGAAGACTGAGAGAGGTATACTCCTGGCAAGAGGCCCAGTATCCTTGAGGAATTCTAAAATGACTCAAACTGGCAATAGGAACTGCTGCCATCAAAGTAGGTTCTTTAAATTCTGTGGGGTTGATTGATTCTGGGGTTGCAAGGGTCAAGAAGTGACACTTTGTCACCTACGGCAAGGTTGGCACAGCTGCTCCAATGGGAATGGGGCCCACAGCCATGAAAAGCCAGTTCGTTTTGGCTGTTTGGAACTCCCTAGTATCCCAGTCCCATGTGATCTCTGGACTCTGTCTAGCTTCAAGCAACCTGGTTATTATTCACTCGCTTTATACATTTTTACATTACGCCTGCATGGCTTCATATTTAGACAAACAGAATCCAAGTGGCCCTATGTGGATTTCTTTCCAAATTCTAGCTGCAGCAGCTACTTGAACTCTGATCTCTGTCTCTTCACTCTGGAAAAAGGCGGCGATCCTTTTGCAATAACCCCTCCCTGAACCATGACCAAGACAGACACTCCAAGGCACAGATGCAAGGCAACCCAAGATATCACCTTATTTGTTTGCCTTCCTTCAGGGACTATGGTGCTACGCTGATAACTATACAGTGTCTTAAGCAGTTGACAGATATATTTGCCCAGTGTTTGAATTGTTTATGGGAGGCAATACATGACCCAATTTATTCCATCATGGCCATAAACCGTAGTGGTCATTTGGCTCTGGACTTTCTTTTTTCCTTCCTTCCTCCTTCTTTCCTTCCTTCCTTCCTTCCTTCCTTCCTTCCTTCCTTCCTTCCTTCCTTCCTTCCTTCCCAATTTCTCTGCTGAGGTTTATTGACTCTTTTCTGATTAAGATAGCATTTTACTTATCTGAACATATTTTTCTGTAATTCCTCGAATTCCTTTCAAATACTAGTCTTCTAAATCCAGGATCTAGGCTATCTTGGGTTCAAATGGACTGTTTTGTAACTATACAGAGAGCACATTTTTCTCATCTTTGCTTGTCTGGTGTTTTGCTTATTTTTTATCAGATGTATTTCTTAGTGGATGATACAAAGTAAAGTACTTAGATCTTATTGTTTTTCTCAGAAGTTGATTCTAAATAAATTTGCAGATTATCATATAAGAAAATGCACCCATTCTTTATTCTTCCTTATGTAATACATATTTAAACTGTATTCACATATATCTTTAAACACTATACATTTTAAAAATCAGTACATATGTTTTATAGGTTTGTTTTTATATTTATTTTAAAACATAATGATATAATTTAAATATTAAATTGTTAAACAGTCCTAATTGTATGTATCCTATGGGAGTAAAAGATAATTTAAATCTACATTTATTATGCTCAACTCAGTAAAGAATATTTTAAAAGCATGTGATTAAAAATTTCCCTGGATAGGGTATTATTATTTCTAAACATTGACGTGACAAGCAACTTGTTATGTTTCTAAATATTTGGCAAATTATAAATCACTATTGCTGAGTCTCAATGCACACAGAAAATGAAGATAAACTGAGAAAATTGTCAAATTTTTATTATCAACTTTGGCTTTAATCATCATTTTCTCTTATTTAGGCTTAATTTCTTAATTTAATTTTTTGTGAAATTAAAAAAAATATATCGGGGAAGCTTTCTTATTTACCTCAGTGATATATTTGTATCTTATCCCTCCAACTTGAGAGAAAGCATGCAAAACATACCTCATGTTTTCAGTAAGACCCAAGTCAGACTTTGCCTACACCTTTTCCTTTGAGCTCTGTTGCTCCTGAATTTTATTCTGGTCTTCCAAGGCATAAGAAGTGGGACATGGCTTTAGGCTCTTTTTAAAAATATCAGCCATATGGAAGTAACAAGAATCAAGAAGCTACAGGGAAGCATTCTTTTTAAGAAGAGAAAGCTTTTACTTCCTTATTCTGAAGGCGTTTCTTTAAAATGTTGGCAAAATATTGTGTATCTAATTACTTAAATTTGCAGGTAACCCCTATGGGGCTCTGCATGGATATGGACCGATCTTGAACTTATTCTCACTGCTTGAACGTAAGGCCAGTGAAGATCAAGAAGAGATTATTGAGTTAAAGCACATGGCTGAGGCCCCAAATTACAACTGCAAATTTTTGCTGTGCCTCTTTTGTTCACATATCTCTTCTTACATTATTGATACTTTTCCATGCCAAGAATTTACACAAACTAAATGGAATTTATGGATCTATACTGTGGAATAAATCAAACAGGATTTACTATTAGCTAATATAAACAAAACCTTTGATTATTAATTGCATTTGAACTCATATGTCTCATTCATCATAGTATGCTAAACAGAGGCTAAAATCATTTCTTGTACACAGTAGGTAATAACTGCATGCTTATCACAGGATTTTAATAAAATGGGTCACTGATACTAGAAAACAGATTCAAATTTCACTTAGTGAAGCGGATACATTTGTGTGTAAAATGATACCTTATACTTTTTCTCGAACTAGAATAAATTAAAATGGCACAAACAAGAGTTTGAAACTGGTAATTATTTATTTGTGCTCAATATTCTCTGAAATTCTATTGTAGAGACTTTGGGATACTGCTTTTATATTTAGAAGGTTAATTTGAAAGTGTTATCGAGTTAGATATCATTGAATAAAAATGAAATGTTATCATGTGAAGCAAGATGTTTTATAAAGCTTTAAATATAGTTTTTCATAACTGTTGCGTAAGATTTGAGCAAATATAAATTGATAAAAATGGAAGCAGAATATCTTACCATTCTTCCTAGGCATTAAATAACATTAAGTTCTGAATAATACAGATAAAGGATTTTAACTTTTTATTTCAACCTCTATACATGGATTTCCAAGCCAGCAGTCAAAAAAAAAAAAAAAAAAAAAAAAGCCATATTTTTATATTTTTTGACCTGAAACCTGAAACCATGGAATGTATCATCCCAGATTTATTTAAATTTTTTAGGTTCTTCTAAAATCCAAATTTGTGAAATGTACTTTTCAGACTTACTTACCCTTAGGTCGTCTGCTTGTAAGCACTGATAATGGAACTTTTCCCTCTCCTATACATCACTTTCCAAGTCATTATTCCATTTTTTTCCCCCTGAGCAATCTGAGTTCCTCCACTTTCAGCCTAATCCTGATCCTCCTAGTGAATAAGACTTCCTCTTCATTGCTCTTCTTTTGCAGACAAGATCTTTCTTCCCCACATAAGTCATAAATGGATCCCATTTCACATAGAGTAGATCCTAGCAAAACGCACTTAGAGCATGTGTTCTGAGTTCTTTCTTCCTTGGTTTAAATCCTGTCTTCAACAATTATTTGTCATTGGGCTGTTTGTTAGTTATTTAAACTTGTTAAATCTCATTTGTTTTTTCATTACTAAAAAAGAATTTACATTATAGGGCTACCAAACAATCAATAAGATAATATTAAAAGGCAATTAGATTCATATTTGGAGCACAATGATCCCTCAAAAGCCATGAACAATCATAATCATTAAGAAATAAACATACATTTTATATCTATTTTATTAAGGATGTGAAGTTTCTACTGTTAAAAATATTACCTGTGAATTCTCTAGACATTTCTGAAAATTGTTGAAACTTTTCATTATAAAACATTTACATTTTATATTCCAACTAAAAATCAAAGTGAAGTTATGAAGATTTAACATAGGCATCATGTTAAACAATAATTACTATGTTTTCTTTACTGTCATACTAGTCCAAGTGTATTTCTTGAGTGGACAACGATAGAGATGTGAAACTTTGTAAGTTTTCTTTTATGTCTTCACCTCTCACAAGGCACGTACTATATGAGAGCAAATATTTACTAGTGCTAAAAAAAAGTTGTCTTCCAGTAACATACAAATCCACTTCATTATTTAAATTAACTATTTTTAAAATTATAGGTTTTAGAAGCAGTTACATTAAATTCAATGAGAAAATTATAGGATGCATCAAGCAAAAATTCAATGTTTGCAAACAAGACACCAACTTAACTAGTTTTTATGGATATTGCATATTTTTTCTTTGAAAATGAAATATGACAGACACATTCAAATTTTGTCTTTAGCTTGAACTTCTCTCCTGAACTCTAGACTCAAGTATCCAATTCTGCATTCAACCCTTTCACTTGAATGTTCAATGGGCCACACAAGTGTCACATGCCTCATCTCATTTCTGACTATTCCCTCTGGCCATTTTTCAAGCTACGAGTTAGATCATTTCTGACTTATGTCATTCCTAATCAAATCATACCTGTAAATCCTTCCATTTTCACTCAGAGCAAAACTCAGACTCCATGCAATGATCCCTGAGTTCCTCCGTGATCTGCCCTTAATTCCTTACATCACTACCTTCCACTGTCCTACCACGCTGTTGTGGCCACTCCATGCACCCTGGTTACACCTGATATTTTTCTATTTCCATATCTATGCATTTGTCTTCTCTTCCTGGTGCACTCATCTATCAGTACTCTCCATGACTTCGTGCCTCACATTTGTTTTCCTTTCTCCGAATGTTACCTATTTGATGACTTCTTCTTGATCAACCAGTTAAAATTTTAAGCCCAATTAGAAATGTATCACCTTCATACTTGATTGTCCTCATATCACTTAGCAACATCTGATTTAGTTTTAAAATTATTTGTTTATTGTCTGTCATGTCGTTAGAACGTAAAAAAAAAAGAAAAAAAAGAAAAGAGATGCTTTGTTTGTTTTATTGGTTGCTATATACCCTGTGGCTGGATAGATAGGAACTTAATAAATGGTTGTTAAGTGAATAATTATCAATTATTTGCAGATGAGAGGATATAGACACATACAGAAATCCCAGCAGTTGGCCGGGCGCGGTGGCTCAAGCCTGTAATCCCAGCACTTTGGGAGGCCGAGACGGGCGGATCACGAGGTCAGGAGATCGAGACCATCCTGGCTAACACGGTGAAACCCCATCTCTACTAAAAAAATACAAAAAACTAGCCGGGCGAGGTGGCGGGCGCCTGTAGTCCCAGCTACTCGGGAGGCTGAGGCAGGAGAATGGCGGGAACCCGGGGGGCGGAGCTTGCAGTGAGCTGAGATCCGGCCACTGCACTCCAGCCTGGGCGACAGAGCGAGACTCCGTCTCAAAAAAAAAAAAAAAAAAAAAAAAAAAAAAAAAAAAAAAAAAAAAAAAAAATCCCAGCAGTTATCTTCTTTTGAACGTGCAGAAAGAAAGGAAAGGTGACCTGTGAAGTTAGCATTTTTGACTAAGACAAGTATTTTCTACAAGTGCAAGAGTGTAAGTTTCTCTTTCTCTCTTTCCTCTCATTATCATTTTAGGATGGAAAGTTCTAAAGAGGTTTATTACCTAAATTAAATAAGGTCTGTGGGTGTGTGTGCACACACATGTGTGTGAGTGTGTCTGTGTGTGTGTGAAAGAAAATGCATGCAAATGTGTGTGTGTGTGGTTAATTTATTTAAATGGAAAAATTGCTCAGCCATTAACTTTATGGTTTCAGTATACAAATCACCTATGAATTGTTTGGTATATCATACTCATGAAATAATTTTTAAAGTAAATATAGATTTTAGGCTTTATAAATCACACAACATGGCTCCAAGATTGTTCATTGTTGTACAATCCATCTCCAACTTTCCACTTTCTTGAACAGATAATCATAGTCAATTGCCTCATTCCTTATTTCCTCCCTCGTTTCTCTGTTTCTTCCACTCCCTTCCCTCCATCTTTCCCTATCTTCCTTTTTTGTCTTATTCTCCTTCTCTAATATAATAATATTCATTTGACCAAGTATCTCTACAAAAGTACATAAAAAGGAATAAAATAAATTAATCATTGTTTCAACCTCATTCTTTTGTTGATCAAGATGTAACAGGATATTCAACAATTTAATATTTTAGCTAAAGTTGAAATAATTTTTTGTACATATGATTAGATTGGATTTTCCATCTACAACTAATTAAAGCCTAATTTAGATTTAAAAAGAATCTAGAGTAATATTTCTTCACTGTGATTCAGGATGATGTATTCTTGTTTTAAGTTGGCATATTGAAAAGATGGTATTCCTTTCAACTGACAGCGTGAATGTGAGCTGAAGAGACAAAGGGTATTCACATTAAGCTTGCAGAGAAAGAGTAATCCAAAGAGCCTCGCTGAAAGCAGACAGGAAACTATCTACTCACTGACTGGCTTATATGATTTTCACAGTTAGAATGTTGTGACCAAAATACTGAATATTTTAGTATGTACTGTTACAAAGGAAAAATTAGATTTAATATTTAATTCTACATAAGTCTATCATTAAAAATATTAGGCACAAATTAATAGCTCAATGCAGACTACCAATTTCTAAAGCAAAAGCAACATAAGAAAAACAGCTTTTCTCTCTAACTAAAAATAAATTTTTAAAAACTGCAGGAGGAGATGGAGGCATGTGTTTACATAGTTGGACAAAGACTTATAATGCTTTTCTATGATATAAGCTACAATAATTACAGGCGGTTAACTCCAAAACCAAAAATAAATGATTATGCAAGGTACAATTGTCGCTCAGTATCCACGGGAATGTATTTCTAAGACCCCCTGCAGATAATCTGATGATACTCAAGTCCTTTTATAAAACGGCATGGTATTTGCCTATAACGTATGTACATCCTCATGTATACTTTAAATCATCTCTAGATTACTTATAACATGTAATACAATGTAAATGCAATGCAAATAGTTGGTACACTATATTATTTAGGGAATAATACCTAGGAAAAATAGTCTCTACATGTTCAGTATAGACACGACCATCATAAGCCTAACTACATTTTCTATCCATAACTACTTGAATCTTTGATGTGGAATCTGTGGATATGAAGGGCCAACTGGATTACAAGAAGTAAAGGCAACACTACCTTCCCATAATCCACTTATAAATATGTTTTCTTTATTTAATGCTACATAACTTTTCAGGTCTCGATTGTCTTGTTAGAAGTAAAAGAGAATTTTGCTATTCTTGCTGAATAGATGGAATAATGTATTTCAGAATAAGGTATCATAAAACTAAGGTAATAAAATTACTAGGTATACTACTAATAAAACAAAGCAATATAAACTGTGAATGGTTGGTTTACTTTCCCAAAAGAAATCATAGTATCACACGTGGATTTACAAAAATTTTTAAATGTTTCCCTTGCATAATTGAAATTGTGTGTGTGTGTGTATTTGTGTGTGTGTGTATGTAACTTTTTTACTCTTGGGGACATAATTATTACAAAGCCAACTCGGAAAGCATTTTTTTCTAGTGTTTAGCCTGCCACACCATAAGCTTTATCAGTGAGCCAAAAATAAATAGCCTAAACCTTTTATAATAGCTGTCACTAGAAAGCTAAACAAGTCACCATTCATCTTACTCATAGTCATTTTACCCTTTAGCAGATGTGTTCTTTGAACAAATTTATTGGCCTTATGAATAAAGATTAGCACTACTCTGTTCAACTCTGTTGGGAAGAATATTATTCTACTGTAAATGGACACAACATTCAACTAAATGAATGTTTACAAAGGGAAAAAGCATATTCTTTGAACTAAGCTTTCTGAATACAATGTGGAATTGGCTTTCTCAGGGATATTTAATGAATATGTAATATTCACCACCATCCACATCTGTAAATATGTGCATAAAAGAGAATTACATTTTCAATTATAATGTTATACTGAGCAATTCATAACTGAACTTAATAATATTTATAGTTACAAAGATATTTATATGCATCATAATATTATTTGTTTTAATACTTATTTTTTGGTTATAATAGTTTCTAAACGCTCATACATATTTACACATGTATGACTCATGAAGAATTGTAAACAGCTCCCCTTCTTTTACTTCCAAGAATAAAGGTATATGTTGAAATACAAAATTGTAATTGTTTTTGGAATATTAAGTATACTGTATTCTCATCACTCATCTACATTTATTTTGAAAGTCATTAGTCATTTACAATTTCATACGTAAACTGGGTGGCTCAGGTAACCAGGACGGTGTTCATCTCCACTGTTTAGCCCCTTCTCTTCTGTAGACATTCAATAGTGTGGCAAAGAAGTGAGCTCCTGTAAGGATATGTGTACCATTTTAATTACATGTGCCTAAAAATAATTAAATACATTTAGCATATAATCATGTAAATAAGTGCACTTCCCCATAAAAATACATGAACAATTTTAAGTTTTAGTATTAACAATCACCAATTAGGAAATGCTAATTTATGTATAACATGATGCACATGTTTTGCAAATAGGTTTTCAGACCAAGGTTTTGAGCTTAAAAGATACAGACAATTGAAAGAAGGAAAATAACCTACCTTTGGCTTTCTTTGCCTGTGACCATTAAATAACATGGAAAAAACAGAAAACATTTGATTTTCCAATATCTGCTTCATTCTTTTATGATGAGTAAGAGAGGTGAATTTTTTTCTTGAAGTATTTTGTAGCCAAATAATGACTTGTAACTGATTCTAATTAATGTTCATGACAAGGACAGTGAACTGAACTGAAAATACACAAGTTCCTGACTTGGCTAAAAGGGTAAGGTATCTTAGATGGCTTCCCACGGATTGTGGAGCATGAAAAAAGTCTGTGTAATCTGCTAATTTCTCTCTCTCTAATAGAGATATGCATTGGAGTTACATGCTAGGACATCAAACAACAGTTTTAGGTCTTCCCCTTACAATTGCACTTCAGATGTTAATAAAGTTAATAAGGGAAATTGCTTTATTTTATGTTTAAATATTTTAAAAAGCATTACAGTGAGATAAAGTTACTTTTCTCTGTAGAAGATGTATGAGGTGGCCAGAAAAATAATATAATTTTTTTTTATTTGGAACCATGTTACCCAACTAAACATTTCTTCATATAGAGCTTGAGGTATTTCAACTTCAGCAGAGTTTGTTTTCAGGTGAGAAGGTTCCTGAAAGCTTGTAAACACTTAAAGGTCTTTTCCAAGGTCTTCATGCATCATGTCAATTACCTATAATTTTTAATCTTTAACTTATTATATCTGAGGCTAATTTGCATTACTCTACATTTGTCAACATTAAATTTCATTTGCCACATGTCAGCCTATTTAAGTAGCAAATTCAAAATGTATTGTAATACACTAGATGTAATTTGAGCATCACTATTTAGTGATTTTCCCCCAATCTCCACATTGAAATGTCCCAGCATATCAAGAAAAAGTTAACTGTCTAAAACAAAAAAATGGGAGGAAAAAAATAGAATTTGTATCAGAATGCCTTTGATTGAAAATATTTATGCTTGTAGATTTTTAAAAAACTAGCCACACTATTATTTCGTTGAACAGTGGTGTAGCTCTCCTTGAAGAGGTCCTTCACATCCCTCGTAAGTTGGATTCCTAGGTATTTTATTCTCATTGTAGCAATTCTGAATAGGAAGACATTCAGGCAGCCAATAGAAACATGAAAAAATGCTCATCATCACTGGCCATCAGAGAAATGCAAATCAAAACCACAATGAGATACCATCTCACGCCAGTTAGAATGGTGATCATTAAAAAGTCAGGAAACAACAGACGTTGGAGAGGATGTGGAGAAATAGGAAAGCTTTTGCACTGTTGGTGGGAGTATAAATTAGTTCAACCATTGTGGTAGACATTGTGGCAATTCCTCAAGGATCTAGAACTAGAAATACCATTTGACCCAGCCATCCCATTACTGGATATATACCCAAAGGATTATAAATCATGCTGCTATAAAGACAAATGCACACGTATGTTTATTGCAACACTATTCACAATAGCAAAGACTTGGAACCAACCCAAATGTCCATCAATGATAGATTGGATTAAGAAAATGTGACACATATACACCATGGATTTCTATGCAGCCCTAAAAGGGATGAGTTAATATCCTTTGCAGGGACATAGATGAAGCTGGAAACCATTACTCTCAGCAAACTATCAGAAGGACGGAAAACCAAACACCACATGTTCTCACTCATAGGTGGGAGTTGAACAATGAGAACACTTGGACACAGGGCAGGGAACATCACACACTGGGACCTGTCAGGGGGTGGGGGACTGGGGAAGGGATAGCATCAGGAGAAATACCTAATGTAAATGACGAGTTGAGAGGTGCAGCAAACCAACATGGCGCATGTGTACCTATGTAACAAATCTACACGTTGTGCACATATACTCTAGAACTTAAAGTATAATAATTAATAATAATAATAATAAATTAGCCACACTTGTTTTTTATTTTAAGTTTCAGTTTCATTTTGGCAACATTATTTTTAAGATATTAAGTCTGAGGAGAAATCATAAACAGTTAATATTTACTGGTAACATTAAAGAAACTGGTAAAATAACAATTGACAAGTTTGAAGTATTAAGCCTATATATAAATAGGATAAATTACCATTAATATCAGTAAATTTTTACATTTAAAGCTTATTTCGATTACATTTAAGAAAAGTAAATCACGTACTTTGCTATTAAAGGAAAATATAAACATAGCCATTGAGAAAAATTTATAATAAAATTATACAAAAATACAAATCAGGAAGATATGATTATATGCAGATAAGTCTTAAAAAATAACAAATATTTATAAAACTGTTTTAGATATTTGCAGATTTTAAGAGGGAGTAAGATTTCCAAATAATTGGGAAATGTACTCATAACATATCATGTCTATGTGAATATCCTGATTGCAGTTCAAAGCTATTTTTAAATGTAAAATGTGTGTAGAAGAATATGTCATTGTCTTACTACAGGAGGAGCCAGTATTGATAGAATGTTCTTGGAATGAGTCTAAGCTAATGCATTTAAAAGATTAAGAAAATCTATAAAAATATGTCATCATTTTGGAAGAATTGCCAAGTAACCAGAGTTATTCTCAAATAAAGTACATGCACTCAGTATCAATTTTCTGAAGCTTAGTTGTATATTTTAGGGATTATTAAATTTTGATCAGAGGTGAATAAAAACATATTATAGAAATATATATCTTCCCAAAAGAATTGAAAGCAGGAACTTGAACAGATATTTTTACACCCATGTTCATAGCAGTATTATCCACAATAGCCAAAAGGTAGGAGCAAACCAAATGTTCATCGGCATATGAATGTACATACTATAAATATATGTACATGAATATTATGAATACAAGAATAATATTTAGCCCTAAAAAGGTAGGGAATTCTGACACTTCCTACATGAATGAACCTTGAGGACAATATGCTAACTGAAATAAGCTGGTAACAAAAGAAAAATGCTACATGATTCCATTTATATGAGGAAATGAGATGAGTCAAATTCATAGAGACAGACAATAAAATACCAGATGCCAGTGCCTGGGAATATGGTGGAATTGAGAGTTGTTGAACAGGTACAGAGTTTCAGCTTTGCATGATAAAGGAAGTTCTAGAGGTAGACAGCAGTGATGGCTGCACACCAAAGTGAATATACTTCATGCCACTGAATTGTACATTTAAAACTAATTAAACTGACAAATTTTACGTCATCTATATTTTTTCACCCATGAAAATATATATAATCTATCTATATTTACATTTAATAGTTTTATCAGTTTATGTTAGCTTAATATTTGAGTATTGTACTATTAGATATTCTATGTATTTCATGTTATTAGGTTGGTGCAAAAGTAATTCGCATTTTTCACGTTTTTGAAATTTGCAGCTTGATACTGGAATACATTCTTAAATGTGGTTATGTTATATTTCATTTCTCTCTTTTGTTTGCTAATCACTTATTACTTGCTGTTTATTTTGTATTTATTTTAGACTATGGAAATAATGATAGACAAAAGGCAAATTTGAGCAATTTTCTTGTTAGAGTTCAAAATGGGTCGTGAAGCAGCAGAGACAAATCGCAACATCAACAACACATTTGGCCCAGAAACTGCTAATGTATGTACAGTGCAGTGGTGGTTCTAGAAGTTTTGCAGAGGAGACAAGACCTTGAAGATGAAGAGCATAGTGGCCGGCCCTCAGAAGTTGACAATGACCAATTGAGAACAATCATCGAAGCTTATCCTCTCACAAATACATGAGAAGTTGCCGAAGATATCAACATTGACCATTCTATGCTTGTTCAGCATTTGAAGGAAATTGAAAAGGTGGAAAAGCTCAGTAGTGGGTTTCTCATGAGCTGAGCAAAATTTTTGAAAAATTGATCGTTTTAAAGTGTCGTCTTCTTTTATCATCTATTCCCAACTTAAAGACTATATATATATAGTTAAGAGGAAAAAATGGGCCGGGCGTGGTGGCTCAAACCTGTAATCCCAGCACTTTGGGAGGCCGAGACGGGCGGATCACAAGGTCAGGAGATCGAGACCATCCTGGCGAACACAGTGAAACCCCGTCTCTACTAAAAATACAAAAAACTAGCCGGGCGAGTGGCGGGCGCCTGTAGTCCCAGTTACTTGGGAGGCTGAGGCAGGAGAATGGCGGGAACCCGGGAGGCGGAGCTTGCAGTGAGCTGAGATCCGGCCACTGCACTCCAGCCTGGGCGACAGAGCAAGACAGACTCCGCCTCAAAAAAAAAAAAAAAAAAAAAAAAAAAGGAAAAAATGATCTAAGAACATCAGTGAAGATGTCACAAATGAGCATCATTTATATGTGGTCAATTTATTGAAATCTGAAGTATTCAACATATAATATTAAAAAGGTGTATTTGGAAAAAGCAAAGAATATAGATGCTTGCCTCATGACCTATATAAAAATACACCTAGTATGTTAAATAATCCTATGTTTAATATTCATGTTTAAGAAACAGTATAACATATATGCAATTACTGTCACACAATTGGTGGTAAAAATAAAAGGAGAGAAAATATCTAGGAAGCAATACTACTAAATTCTGGAATTAATTTGGTCCAACATACAGTTTGTATTTATCAACAAACCATGAATATTATTTTATATTTTTATAGATGGTAAATATACTATGTTTATTTTAGCTCATTGTAATAAGATTTATCTGTACACTGAAAAATATCTAGCAAATAAATACTTATTTACCAGAACATTCTTTTCTCCTAAAGCAGATTATCTAGTAAGTTCCACTGAAATGTTAGCTGTCATTTGTCTCATTCTGTTTTTTCTCTATCACGTCTTCTTTTTTTATTTTTAAGTTTTAAAACATCACTATGTTTCCCTTTACTCAGAATTTTCTCTTTTCTTACTTTTTTATTCTCTCAAGACAGCATTATGTAACTATACTATTGATAATCATAAAGTCGAGGAACAAGAGAAGTTGTTCCACATAGAAACAAAGTGAGCAATATTCTGAGTATTTGTACAATAAACTAAATATTCCTTTAAAGCAATGGAAGGCAGAACTTGTTTTACTCAGTGACAGTGATTACGCGCACACACACACACACACACACACTCTTCTCTCTGTCTCGCTCTCTTGGTCTCTCTCTCTCTCTCAAAGCAACACTGTATAGATATATATTACTTTTTATAGTACGCTAGTGATTTTATTGCAGCTAGCACAGCACCCAAATGACATACACTGGGAATAAACAGCCTCCACAAGCTGCCTAAAGACATCGTGAAGTTTTTCACTTTTTACAATGAAGTTTCAATTTCTCATGTGATTTCTAGGGACACATGTTGACCAAAGTTTTGGAAATGGACATGAATCTTGGTCTCCATTATCTTTCAGAAGCTGTCAAAGGGAGTTTTCTTGTACATGCAATCCCATTGAATTTTCCCACTGCACTGTGGGCTTCCAACGTGACTGCATCAGAAAGTGGATATATGTGGTAGATGCCTTTTTAAAGAGAATTTGTATTCTAATGAGATTCACTTAACCTAAAAATATTTATTTGAAAGCGTACAATTCAGTGGCATGTAGTACATTTGACATGCACTTGACAAATCTATCAAGCTCCAAAATGTTTTAATAGTCCAAAAATAAAATTATATTTTCATTAAGTAATCTCTCCCCACTTCTCCACGCTCTCAGTCCCTAGAAACCATTAATGTGCTTTCTGTCTTATGGATTTATCTATTATGAATATTTTGAATAAATAAAATCACACAATATGTGACCTTTTGGATGTGTCTTCTTTCATTTAGCGTTATGTTTTTGAGGTTCACACACATCGTAGCATGGGTCAGTAATTCACTCCATTTCATAACTGAATAACTTTCTCTTGTATATTTATAACACAATTTGTTAATCCATTGATCTGTTAGTGGATGTTTGGGCTGTTTCTACCTTTTGACTATCTTTTGACTATTGTGAATGGTGCTGCTATGAGCATTCTTATACAAGTATTTGTTTGAACCCCTGCTTTTTTTTTTTTTTTTTTGAGAGGGAGTCTCGCTCTGTGGCAGAGGCTGGAGTGCAGTGGCCGGATCTCGGCTCACTGCAAGCTCCGCCTCCCGGGTTTACGCCATTCTCCTGCCTCAGCCTCCTGAGTAGCTGGGACTACAGGCACCCGCCACCTCGCCCCCCTAGTTTTTTGTATTTTTAGTGTATTTTTAGTAAAGATGGGATTTCACCGTGTTAGCCAAGATTCCCTACTTTAAATTCTTTGCGTTGCATAACTAGGAGCAAAATTACTTAGTCATGTGAAAATTGCATGCTTAACTTTTGTGGAGCTAACCACAAAAGTGGCTGAACCACCAGACATTCCCACCAGCAATGTGTGAGGAGTCAGTTTCTGCACATCCTTGCCAACAATAGTTTGTTTCTTTGTTAAAAAGTTGTAACAGTCCTAATGAGTATGAAATGGTTTCCCATTCTGGCTTTTATTTGAATTTTCCCGATGACTGCTGACATTGCATATACTTTCATGTGCTTATTTGCCATTTGTATATCTCTCAGAGAAACATTTATTCAAGTCTTTTTTCATTTTATATTGAAAAGATTATCTTTTTGTTGAGGAGTTATAAGAGTTATATTTATATTTTTGTACTAGATCCTTTTCAAATACGTGATTTGCAAATGTTTTCTATTATTCTATGTTATATATTCTCTTTCTTAATAATGCCATTTGATGTGTACACATTTTAAATTTTGATGAATTCAACATATTCATTTGTTTATTTTGTTTCTCATGCTTTTGGTGTAATATCCAAAAATTCATCATGAAATCCAAGATTTCAAATATATACTTCAATGTTTTCATCCAAGAGTTTTATAGCTCAGCTCTTTTATGTAGGCAGTTGATCCATTTTGATTTTGTGTGTGTGTGTGTGTTTGTGTGTGTGTGTGTATTGTGAGAGGTAGGGGTTCAATCTCATTCTTTTGCATGTGGATATTCAGCTGCCTGTGTGCAAACATTTGTTGAAGACAGTTATTTCCTCACTGAATTGACTTGGGACCTTGTAAAAATAAATTGATTATAGATGTATGATTTATATTTGGACTGTCAATTCTATACTATTGATCTATAAGTCTGTCCTCGTGCCAGTACAACATTGGTCTGATTAATTTATCTTTGCAATGAGTTTCAAAATCAGGAAGTGTGATTCCTCCAACTTGTTCTTCTTTTCCAATAATATTTTTGTGGTTCAGTGCCCATTGAAGTTCCATATACATTTGGCGATCAGCATTTCCATTTCTAACAATAAAAAGACATTAGAAATTTGATAGGGGATTGCATTAAATCTGTAAAATCACTTGGAGTACTATTGTCATTTTAACACTGTTAAGTCATCCAATCAGTAAGTCATCCAATCAGTGAATCCAGGACACAGGATATCCTTCCATTTCTTTAGGTCTTCTTTAATGTATCTTAGAATTTTTTATTTTTATTTTTATTTTTATTTTTTTGGCTTTCATTGTGCCAGTCTTTAACCTCCTTGGTTGAATTTATTCCTAGGTGTTTTATTCCTTCTAATGCTATTGTAAAAGAACTATTTTCTTAATTTGTTTTCAGATTGTTCATTGCTAGTATTTCAAACAAAATAAATTTTTATGTGTCAATCTTGTATTCTGCAACTTTGTTGAATTTGGTTAGCTTTAATGTTTTTTGTTTTGTTTTGTTTTGTTTTGAGAATTATGCATTTGTTTATTTTTAGATTTATTTGGAGATTATTTGGACAATCATCCTTTTGGGAACTACAAGACAAGTCAAAACAGACTTCTTCTTGTTTTGAGAGTGAGGTATGTATTGCTCTCCTGGTACCAGAAAACTGCACTAGGAACTGGGGCTGCAATTTCCACAGGCCTTGCTGAGCTGGGACATGAGGGATAATAGGCTATAAGCAAAAATGCACCTTTTAACCAAAGTTCAGCAGTTCATTTCTTCATTAAGCATTCCTCTCATGGGTGTCAGTGTTCGATTTGATACCGAATTCCAAAAAGTTGACTCTATCCATTTCTGTCAACTTAATGGTTGCTTTAATGGATGAACAAATTATTGGAGCTTCCTACTCTGACATGCTCATGATGTTAGGACTCATGGCAGGTGTCTTTTTAGTGGAAGAATTTTCTGATCTCACTTTCTGGACTATCTTTATTTCCTCAAAGAGATCAATCCATATATTTCCCTAGAGTAGATTTAAAACAAAAGTCTTCATTTCTCGTTTCTACCATGTTATTATGGCACTTCATCCCAATGGTCACAAAGAGATATGATCTTTAAAATTAACTACATCAGCTAATCTCACAGTTTCTTAAGCAGATTCTCTTTTCCAGGTTATGATTCACCTTGGCATTTGCTTTAGAATTCTCTGATGATAGTTGGATAGGTGCTACTCAGAGGCCTTAACTCCTGGCTGGTGGCAGAATTTGGGGTTGGGCTTACTGTAACTTCAAATGTATTTTTAATGTTGCAATAAGTTTTCTAAAATAAAGGCTATGTTTAATTATGTTATATCCCAAACAAAACTTTTCATCAAGTTCTATTCATAATGTATCTCTAAGTCTATGTATATGTGGAAATAATAGATTTAGTGATTTAAAATATGGGAAATGACATACATTGAAGGCTACATAGATTTATAAGACTTTATAAACTTTATATGTTTAGTATTTGAATTATCAAACTAATTTATCAGAAATAAATCTTTCATATCTATCATATCAGATTATAAGGAAACATAGCATTTCTAATTTTTTAAAATTGTGTTCTAGATTCAAATCTCAGCTTAATCTAGATTTATGGAATCTCTCTATTATCAGATCACATCTACATAACATTAGGCATTTTCACTTAAGTCACTTCACTCATTCTGATTAATGCCTTTCTCCCCCAATCTTGTGCAAGGATCCATGTGAGATCCAGGTTCTTGAGCATACAGCCTGTTATCCCTGCAGCCTAGCACAGTGCCTAACACATATATAGGCAAAGAGTTAGAAGGTTGAATGAAGGAAGAAAATTTGTGATCATATTTCTTTTTTTCATTTTTCTTTTAATTTTTTTGAGGCAGGGCCTTGCTCCGTTGCCCAGGCTGGAGTGTAGCGGCATCATCTTGGCTCACTGCAACCTCTACCTCCCGAGTTCAAGTGATTCTCATGCCTCAGCCTCCCAAGTAGCTGGGACTACAGGTGTGTGCCACCATGCCCCACTAATTTTTGTATTTTTAGTAGGGACGGGTTTCACCATGTTGGCCAGACTGGTCTCCAACTCCTGACCTTAGGTGGTCCACTCTCCTTGGCCTCCCAAAGTGCTGGGATTACAGGCATAAGCCACCATGCCTGGACTTATATTTCTTTACTAATATAGTGGGGAGCAGACATTATTTAGTACTTAGTAATTTCAGCCACCCATCTGCATTCCAGGGCAACACTAAAAATCCCAGCTCTCAGCATGTTAGGTGTCAAAGAGTTCTAACTCTTTGGGATTGTTTTATTATCAAGAATTAATAGAAGAGAATATGTCAAGTGCAGAAGAACAATTTAGGGTACAGAAGCCACCCATTTACCAATGTTTTTAAAAGTTTTACTATGGATATTTTCAAAGGTACACAAAGTAGAGTGACCTTTTAATGAACTGCGATGAACTCATCATCTACTTATAAACTCGTCGTCCACTTTCAAATATGTGAAAAATTTGCTGATTCCGTTTCATTTGTTTGCTTTTGTTTTCTGTTGTTTTAAAATTTTGTTTTGTTTTGCTTTTAACTGGAGACTATGAAACAAGTTTGAGACATAACAGTATTCTCTGCATGAACTATGGATTATGCATTCATAACACACAAGGATATTTTACCAACAAAATGAAAATAGCTTTTGAACACCTAAAAGCTAACAGCAATTCATTGACATAACAAACAGTTTTTACTCAAATGTTCTTCATTGTTTTAAAGTGATTTCTATACAGTCGATTTAGTTAAATCAGGGTTCGAACAAGATCCTTACTGCTTTGATCAATATATATCCTAAAAATTCGTAAATCTTCTCTCCCTTTTTATGGTTTTTGTGTTCTTGAAAAATTAGGTCATATGCCTCATGGAATCTCTCACATTTTTTGTTTGGTTTATTGCATTCTAATAGTGCCAATTCAAGACAAATGACATATTCCACTATCTTCTACATTTGCTACAAACTGATAGTTGGATTTTAGAATTACTTTCCTTTCAATATAGCTTATTAAACTGCAATACATCAGGAATCATGAGATGTGTCTTGTCCTGGTCTTACTGATGGTATGATTAGTCAATAGATGTGAGAACTGACAGTTTGATGTATATCAGTCTGATTGATTTAGTAATCACTTAGGACCTTGACTAGATGCACTATTTCACTTGTTATAATGGAGTAATTTTATAATTATAATTTTATCATGTTGTTATTTCTTCACTTATAACTGGAATTTTTCTACAAAGCCAGCTTTCCCCACCCACTATCTAATAACCCCAAAATAGAGAGTGTAAGTAAAGGACTGAATAAATGTTTGATTCTGTTAATATCTTTTTACTTACCAGTTTTCAAAATACTAAATCTGAGCCCACTACGAAAGTAACAATTAATTATCTTAATACCATTATAAATTGATGGGTTCTTGTATATTTTGTGTTTTCTGATAAATTGCAGTTAATATTTTATTTTTTGTTCAAAATGCGTTATTCTACACCAATAAGAGGTGTAGAATAAGAAGTGCTTCAAGTTATCTTCTGTTTCCTTATTCCGGCACCTATGATGTTTGACATGTCCCTGATGCAGTCCTGACAAGATGTTTTAGACTTACATGTTTTTTCACCGGATTTTCAAGAGGCTGCTTTCTTCTTTGTGGTAAATAATATTTAGAAGCAAACACGTTGGTGCCAGGAGCTCCTGAATGCAGCCAGACTCCTACCTCATAGGAATTTCAGGTAAAATGTAGATCTAAAACTAAATGTTTCACATCAAAGATTCAAGAAGATAAATGAGAATAGTTTATGACATTAAGTTTGGCGAACATATTTTAAAGAGGAACAGGAAGGATAGAGCTTAAAGAATGGGATTTATAAAATGGTCTACTTTAAAATGCCGAGCCTCTCTTCATCTAAAGACGCAATAAAAGGATTGAAATTACAAGGCTTACAATAGGAAAAGATACTCCCTGTTCCATATGACTGTCAAAGGGATTGTATCCAGATTGTATACATAATTCCAATAACTCAATCTGAGTAATATAGACAAAAAATAGAACATGGGTGAAGGGTTTGAAGAGCACATCATAAAAGAATGTATATTATATATATATATTTATTTATATTCATATACATTTGTTTTTATATATGAGTATGGTCAATAAGCCTGTGATGAGAATAAAAAATTATTAATCATCAGAGAAATGCAAATTTTCAAAAAACATGAAAGACGACCATAGATCCAACCAGAATAGCTAACATTAAAAGACTGATAATGCCACATTAGTAAAAATGAGGTGCCACACAATCTTTTATATTCTACTGGTGTGAGCATATATTGGTACATGAGTTTCAAAATGGTTTCACATTATCTTACAAGCACATATCCATTGAACTAGAATGCATTCCTGGGAATACAGTCAACAGAAATATACATGCATAAGAAGACATGTACTAGGATGTTGATACCAGCATTATTCATATGCAGAAACAATCCCGATGTTCACCAATGCCAGGATGGATAGTGTTTTATACTCCTGCAATAGACTAAAATATAGCAATGATGTTCAATCAAGTGTGAATATATACATCAACGTAAATGAAATTCTCAAACGTAATGTTTAAGGAGAAAAACGAAGCATGATAACAGACACTGTATATAGAGTAATGAATGCCAAAGTAACATGATGATGGAAGTGAGGGTTGGAGGTGGGGGTCATGTTAAAAGGCACATGAGGAACACCTCTGGGAGATGCCTATGTTCTGTTTTATGGTTTGGGTGGTTATAATTCTTCTAGATGTGATACTTTATTTTGCCTATTCATTTGCTATTTGTTATGACCTTAAATTAAAAAAAATACTTTGCTATAGTTAGTTAAATTCGCATTTTTCTTTGTCACCATTATATTAACAATAAGTACTAACATTCATTCAGCTTTATCTTAGTTTTGTAGATTGTTTTTATTTTACCATTAAATGTAATATTTTTATATAAACACTAATAAATTGATAAAGAAGTCGAGATAGCATACTTGTTCCCTGTACCCTATTTATTATGTTGCTTCTTAGTAAACTAGTTTTACTTTGTCCGTTACTTAATGCAATTAAATATTTACATAAATTCATATTCCCTTGCTTTTCTACAAAGAGATGATATAACGTTCCATTCAACATCTTGGATTTTGATGTTGTAGTTTGTAATTGTTTTTATTTTTTACTTTGAAATACAGCTTGGAAGATTTGTCCCGGACTGCATATAAAAGACATCATCATTTCTACGTTCCACTGAAGGATTCTACTTGAGTAAATGTACCATAATTTATTGAGCTGGCCATTATTAATGAACATTTGTAAATTTGTTTGACATGCCTACAGATTATTTTATCAAATCTGATCAAAAGGAAATACATGGTATCTTGTGGAATTTCCAGAAAATATTAATAACAACGAAAAAGTAATTCATCTGAGCATGTAGGACCCAGCTAAATTACGTCTCAATAAAATTTTTGGATATAAATGTTTATGTCAAATAAAAACAGTTTAAAACAGTTTAAATATTAGGAAAAACATAAATGTAACAAAGTATTGAAAGCATACATTAATCAGTATAAATGCAGTAATCATGAATTACAAAGTCAAAAAATGGTTAAATATATTTACTAATATTTATTAGTAAAATTGTCTCTCCTGTACAATCTTTTCTGATTTTTCATGTCAGTGGTATGCTAGCTTCAAACAAGTATTTGGAAACATTTCTTTTTACCCACTACGTTATGAAAGAGTATAAGTATAATTAAAACCTAATTCATAAATGCTTCTCATAAAATTATGTGTATCTTTACATAATTCATAAAACTTCCTGGAAATTACATGGATCTTTACATAATTCATAAAACTTCCTGGAAATTACATGGATCTTTACATAATTCATAAAACTTCCTGTAACACTATGTGGATGTGATGCTTTAATTTGGTTTGCTTTGATTTGCAGACTATTATGAAATTTGCTTTATGGAAATTATTTTTTAAAGCGTTCTCATTCTATCGGGATTCATTTTAAAATGTAATATATTCATACCACAGTGTTATTTCACCTAGATATTCACATGCATTTGCATACCCTTGTTCAACGTGGTAACTACTGATTCCCTCTATTTTTTTTTGTTTTTGTTTTCTTGTTTGTTTGTTTTTGTTTTTGTTTGTTATTTCCCCCTTGCCAGTTCTTTGGTGTGTGTATATTTGCAGGATTTTTACCCGTTTCTCAAAATTTTTGTAAACATTAGGAAATAATATGTTTATTTTGTTAATTTTTGGAGTCATTTATTAGTTCAAATTAATATTTTCTCTTTTTGTTCATAATATTAAATTACTCAATCATCTAAAAACATAAAAAACATCCCTCAAAACCAAAACAGAACTAAACAATGGAAGATACTCTTGTGTTCTTTTCTTTAAAGTGACTTTGGACTGGGCGTGGTAGCTCACGCCTGTAATCCAAGCACTTTGGGAGGCTGAGGCGGGCATGTTACCTGAGGTCAGGAGTTCAAGACCAGCCTGGCCAACATGGTAACACCCTGTCTCCCATAAAAATACTAAAAAATTAGCCAGGCTTGGTGGTGCATGCCTGTAGCCCCAGCTGCTCAGGAGGCTGAGGCAGGAGAATTGCTTGATCCTGGGAGGTGGAGGTTGCAGTGAGCCGAGATAGTGCCACTGCACTCCAGCCTGGGCAACAGAGTGAGACTCTGTATCAAAAATAAATAAACAAAGTGACTTTTTTTGGCTTCAGTGTTCACATTTTTTGCACTTCAATATCAACTATATTTTTGTTTTCTGTGTTAAAATTGGCCTTTTTTTTTTTTTTTTAGAGTTTTAAGGTATGTCCTTTCAAAAATACATTCATGTCTTCCTTAGTTTTATAAATTTTAATATAGTCATTTACTACTTGTTCTATTATTTTTTGCGCTTTCTTATTTTACATTGATCATAACACATCTTCCATATATATGTATATATATGTGTATATATATTTTATATATGTATTTCTCTTGAGTCCTTTACATATTTTTCTTTACTTCAAAACATTTTATTTGATTTTTCTCCCTTCAACTCCATTTTCTCTTACTGCAGTATTTATGGTTTGATTCACTCTAGGTTCATCATGAAATACTGATTCTTTAAAAATACCTTTGTTTTTCAGCTCATTTTTTATATCCTTATTTTCTCAGATCATATAAGAGTTGAGCTTTCTTCATTCTGATGTATGCTATTTTTTATAGCTCCTACCACTATTTCAAATGTTCATCTTTTATTGAAATAGTATCATTTTTACTATTTTAAGACAGCATTTATTAAATTAGATGGGCATAGGGAAATACCTAGAAATCGAAAGAGTATTTGGATTGATATTGGATCTGATACTGTTAGTTGGTGACTTTAAACATCGGTGATGCTCGCCAGTTGTAGTAAACATTTCTCAGGCTCAAGAGATCAAGAAGTTATTGACCTAAGTACATCTTCAAGTAAGTCCAATGAGTCTTGAGACCTAATTTATATTTATTTGCCACATTCTCAAGTATAATTAGGGCAGATATGCCTAGACGCTGACTAAACACGCCAATTGATTCACAAAAAATAGATGACATTTTGGTAAGAAGAGCAAAATTCAACCTCCCCTCATGTGATTTTCCCCAATTTTCAGGGAGAAGACACTACAGTAGAATCAGTATTACATCTTGAGTGGAATTGCAGAGATTAGTGGAACATTGATTACTTAGAGAGTGCAAGCTTGCTAATGCTCCTAATATCACTGCTCAAATTGCCTGCATAACTGCTACAAAACCCAGATGGTTATTGTAAAATAAGACAGAAGACTATCACATAGTTAACTAAGTGGTAGCTCTTATTGCAGACAGCATGTCATGTCAAGTATCTCTACGCTTTAGTATTTGACAATTGATATGTAGTTACTGATCTGGAAAATGCCTTCTTTCCCATCAAAAGTTCTAAATTGACCGGGTACGGTGGCTCACGCTTGTAAAACCAGCATTTTGGGAGGCTGAGGCGGGCAGATAGCATGAGGTCAAGAGTTCGAGACCAGCCTGGCCAATATGTTGAAACTCTGTCCTTAATAAAAATACAAAAATTAGCCCAGCATTGTGGTGCTTGCCTGTAGTCACAGCTACTCCAGAAACTGAGACAAAAGAATCACTTGAACCAGGAAGGTGGAGGTTGTAATGAGCCGAGATCGCACCACTGCACTCCAGCCTGGGTGACACAGTGAGACTGTCTCAAAAAGAAAGTTCTAAATCAATTTTCATTTTCTTGGAATGGACAGTCATACCTAGGATACCCAAACACCTCTGTTTGCCTGGGACTGAGGGTTTCCATGACGTAGAACTTTCAGTCCCAACACCAGGAATATTTTGGACAAGCTGAGACAGTTACCCTAGCTGTACTCATTGGTGACCTTGCTCAGTTGTTATTTTAATTATCATGCTTTCTGAAATAATATATTCTTTAAAAAAAACTTGATTATCTTGTCATCCTATAACTATGCACGATAAAGTTGGATACTGAGGGGCTCTCAGACAAGACCCAGTAAAAATGTCACAGTGAAAATTCTCAGAGTTTCTGAGCAAGACCATGTCTTCTATGGCATAGAACTACTTGTGATGAAAAACAGCTGCTGTCATGCTTTTTGGCATTAGTAATAACTGCGCAGCTAACAATGGGTCACCAAATGTCTACATTCATCCATCATTTGCTGAATGTGGTTATAGACAACAACTCAGATGCTTTGAAGAGATGGAACTAAACACTGTATGAGGGGAAAGGTACATTTGATATGAAACCTGGGCAATTCCAGAAGTTACAAGAAAGCTACATGAAAAGGAAGCATACGGAATGACACCTATCACTTTGTATTCTTCTAACCCTGCTGGTATCTGTTTGACATCGTGGTAGTTCCTACACTGTACTGAGAGAGGAGAATTTGTATCAGGTATGCTTCACAGGTGCATGGATGTAATTTTTTGTGTTAGCAAAATCATGAACAGATTCTGCACTGTGGCCTAACTCATGAGTGGCTCTAAATAATAAAAGGGACATAACTCTTCCTGGGAAATGTTCCAAGCTGTGAACACGATTCTCAACATTGTTATCAAGAGACGTGATTCGAGATAAGAATATAACTGGGATTGTGACCTATGAAGAACTATTTTGTTGTGATTTTGAAAGAGTAAGATTTGAAAAATGAGGGACACTGATGTCAGAGAAAGAGGTGTGTGGATAGACATATGGGAGTGTGCAGGGAATGGGAAGGTCACATCAATGCCCAGTCTCCTAGGAAGCACTCAGTTACCAGATTGTCCAAGTGAGTCCACTGGTGGATGTCATTCTGAGCTTTCTTTGGCCTCCAATGCTTGTGTCAAGGGCCCATGCATGATGTGGCATTGGTGGCTGCAGTGAATGTTATTCAAGGGAGTAGCAGCACAGACTTCCTTTCAGGAAGAGCCATCTAACCAATGTCAATGCTATATCCCAATAGCAGTAGTGATCACTTTGAGACCTGAAAGGGCACCATCCCGTAGGGAGACCATCTTACCAAGTAATGGTGGGTTGATCACAGCACACTTTTTTTTTTTTCCACATGGAGAGGGAGAACTTACAGTAACTGGCAGCCAATATTTTGGATCCGGCAAATAGTCCCACTGAAAAATAAACTTAGTTTAGGTTAACATATTCTACAATTGGCACATGGCTGTGTGCTGAGACCACAGCACTGGAATGCATCAAACATGGTACATATAAGACCAATGTACTGAATGTGCCAGGTTGATAGCATCATGAAGTCCTGGCCTGCTATCCCCCAGCATGTGGTGTATGTGCTGAACCAAAGGGTAAGTATGCTGCTATAATCCCAAGATTTTTTGTTAATATTTTAGCTAAAATATACAGAAGAGAAAACAAAGATGGAGGAAGTATTGATCCCTTTCACCATTGCTCCTATCGACTTACTGCAAATATGTTTTCACCCCTTCACCCTAGACTTTGGTGAGTTGTATATTCTGGGTATGAATGCTTCTACAAAGGGACACAATGAGTGTTTGGCTGTACCTAAAGTTATGATTCCCACGTAGACGATTCTAGGAACTCATATTGGCAGACTAAGAGGCAAAGGAAAAAGGTACCATGGTGGCATGGAAATCAGTATTGAACATTATGAGGAACTAGGACTGCTGCTTCAAAATGAGGCAAGGGAGAGGATCTGGTATGTGGAGTATACTAAAACATGTCTTGGTGTCTCCTTGCTTGGTGATGATCACAGTAATGGCTGACCAATGATTAGATAAACAAATCTCAGCCATCTTTAGGAGAAAGGCCTAGTTCACCCACAAAGGAAAGCATCCCGGAACAGCAGCAGGTCAACCATGGTGTTGGAGGAAGGAGTTAGATGTTGGTTATTGGTTATAATTTCTGGGCCAGTTGCAACAACCCAGACTATAGTTTATCCCAACAACCCTTCTCCCCCTTTTTTCTTTTAGTTGTTGAGAGTAGCACTGATTTGAAGAGCTAGGGATAGAGCAGACTTAGAAAGCACAAATGGACACGAGCAGTGCAGGGTGGGAGGTACAGAGAAGAGTTTACAGCAGCAAACACCACATTCCTTTAACCACACTGGTTCTGGCACAACTACGCTTGACAAGTCCCTCCACTTCTGTCCTCTCTTCAAGCATGCATTTTAGCTTTTATCTGTTATGATTTTGCTGAAGATGCAGAATGTTGCTTAGCTGCAGATTTGCAACATGAAAGTTCAGGATAGTTAAGGTAACTGGAGGTACCCCTCAACAGAAGAAGGCAGAAAACTGATGAATAAATACTCAAGCCTCCTTTCTCTAGTGCAACAATTTTGAGACAATTTCTCCACATTTTCCTCAGAGACTTTCGAATGGGATTGAATTCCAGTTGCCCACAGTGGATACCAGGGTAGTAATACATTCTTTGATTGGCTTTTCTGCCCCTCTGTCTTATTTCTCTACACCCTTGTTTCTGGGACTTGAAGTGCCTCCTGAACTTGCATCCAAGTCTTTGTTCCTTGTGTTCGTTCACATTACCCTAAACCAGGTCAAGGTTTTTTACATATCATTCCCTCTCTAAAAAATTTCTTCATCCTTTTATTATCCAACTGGCTTCATCCAGCTTAAATGATACTTCGTCAAAGAATATTTCCAAAAAATGGTACCATAGAATCCTGAAACATTGCTCCACATTTTTTTTTTTTTGCTTAAAAAAGCAAAAGAAAAAAACCTAACGTAAAAAGTATTTGCTGTTTAAAATGTTTTAAAATGTTTGTGTTCTGATTTCCCTATATCTTAAACTATTTGCATAATATATTGTAATGCTCCATAAAATTTATTAAATAAATGACTACATGTGAATGAAGGAACAAATATTTTAGACATATACAACATGTGTGAAACCACATATTATTTAATATTTACAAAAAATATACAATGCTTTTTTTTTACAGCGTTCTTTTATCTTACTCATGGATATTTTATATCCATGAATATGAATATACAGCATCATTTCAATAGCTTCATTGAATGGCAGTGCATAAACATATAAAAATGCACTTGCCTAAGTCATGTCTTCAATTCCCAACTTATTAAAAAATTGTAATGTTCTCAATATTTTATGTAATAGAGTGCTGAGAAAAAAACAGTATACGTGCATTTTGTGTAATTGTATGCCTTACGATAAAGTACTTAATGAAGAATTGCTGGAATTCACAGTGTTCACAGTATAATCACACATTAATGATGTCCAAATAAGGATTCAATAAAATTTACTTAATAAAACAAAATGACTGGTACATATTCAAATGTCCTGGTTGAATACAGTACAGTTATATTGTTGCTGATTGTCTCAAAACGTGTTTTTCAATTTTTTTCTTTCAAATTAGAATTCAAGCAGGTTATACAAAGAATAGTCAGATCTTAAACCTCTTTCATTCAAAATTATTTTTTTCTGCAAACACACACACACAAACACACACAGACTGTTGATTTGCTAGATAAATTGGGGACATTTTTTCCATTACATTGTCTCACATTTTTACCTGGCTGATTGCTATCTCAGGTCAGGTCATCCATTTAGTTCTTTTTCTATACTTTTAAGTCTTCTATCATCATTCATAATCCTAGTGGCTATTTAGATTCAGAAGGTTTTTTTTTTTTTTTTTTTTTTTTTTTTTTTTTTTTTTTTTTGAGACGGAGTCTCGCTCTGCCGCCCAGGCTGGAGTGCAGTGGCCGGATCTCAGCTCACTGCAATGCTCCGCCTCCCGGGTTCACGCCATTCTCCTGCCTCAGCCTCCCGAGTAGCTGGGACTGCAGGCGCTGCCACCCCGCCCGGCTAGCCTTCTGTATTTTCTAGTAGAGACGAGTTTCACCATGTTAGCCAGGATGGTGTTGATCTCCTGACCTCATGATCCGCCCGTCTCGGCCTCCCAAAGTGCTGGGATTACAGGCTTGAGCCACCGTGCCCGGCCGGAATGTTTTAATTCAGTACAGAATAGCTCAAGCCAGTGTGAACTATTTTCTATTTCATCAATTAGGTGTGCAATAATGTCTCACTATTTTCATTTTATTCCAGTGCTGTGATGATTATTGGATTCAGGTCATGTCAGTTTGATTCCTACAGTAGAAAATTTCCCATATAACTATATCTAAGTATTTTGTACCTAATTTTTGAGGATCATCATACAGATTTATATTTCATTGTGGATGGGGAAAATGGTGAATTTTCAATATTCTTAATCTTTTCTTTTTTTTTGGAAATAGTCTATCTAGAAATCTTTCCCTAATCAAATACCCAGCTACCGAGAACACAATATATAAATAAAGACATGATAGATGCTTTAATATTTTATTTATCAATTCTCAAGTAATGAGCTGGCAACTTAATAACTTTCAAAATAAGTAATGAGATTGACAATATGCCATGACTTGATCACTATGAAGTCATTATAATCTTGAGATAAACATATATCTAATATGAGTGAACCCATTTCCCTTCATTTTTTTGAGGTTCAAATTTGCCGTCATAGGATGGTGGGAGACCTTCTAGGTAGGCTCTTGTGTGCTTTTAAGATGACCTATTAGTCTATGTTCCCTTCCTTGATATTTTGCTCTATAAGATGTTCCAGGATTATATGCCTCCCCAAGAGAAAGTATGTTCTCAAACACCAGAAATATTTCGGCAGAAGATATTACCGTGTAATTGATTTTGGTGAGAGCACTCACTTATCATTAAGTGTTGTGCTCGATGATCTGTAAAAAAACTTGAAAATCTTTAAACTGAAATTCGAAGATTTTTAAATAAAAACATATTTCATAGTAAATAAAAATATGTTTCAAGTGCTTTTCCTAAATATCCTATAGGAGAACTGGAAACAGATATTACTCCCAAAAGCCTTGGTTTTTATTATGTAGAATGTAAGTTAGTATTAATAATCTGATCACCAGTGATGCCCATTACTATTGGTTATATCTGCTTTTAAATGCATTTAGTGAACAGGATTAGAAAACTTATATTCTAGGAGTTCACGAATTCAATTCGAAATTTCTGATTTAAGATTACAGGTGTTTTGTTTCAGCTTCCTTGATTTCATATGTCTTTTATTTTTATACAGAAAATCGTGATGTTACTGTTATCTCTATAGTTACTTTTCAAAATACATATAATAATAATTTCAGAGTAACAATAAACCTATTAAATATATTTGAAAGTTTAATATTTGTATCCGAGTTCTTTTCCCATTTTGAAATTGGGTCATTTTGTTTCAATTAAGTTTAGGAGTCCCTTATATATGTTAGAAATTCGAGCAGGTATAACAAAAGATGTTCAACATTGCGAACCATCAGGGAAATGCAAATCAAAATGATGATGAGATGTCTGTCACCTCACACCTTACATTCTTTTATGATGCCTATTATTTTAAAAGAAATATAACAAGTGCTGGCAAAGTTGTGGAGAAATTTCACTTTGTATACTCTTGGTGGGAATGTAAAATAGTGCATCTACTATGGAAAACACTACAAATGTTCCTCAATAATTTAGAAATGTAATTAACGTATGATCCAGCAGTCCCACTTTATGGCATATATTTAAAAGAATTGAAGTCAGAATCTTGAAGAGTATCTATACTGCCACTCTTTATTGTGGCATTATTTACAAAAGCCAAGATAAGAAGACCACTAAATATCCATAAACACGAGTGTATTAAAAACGAGTGTTGTATATACATATAATGGAATAGTATTTAGCCTTTAAAAAGAATGAAATCCTACCATTTTGATGACGTTAATAAGCCTGGAAAACATTTTGCTCCGTTAAATAAATGAGGCCCAGAAGGTCACAAACTGCATGGTTCCTGTTATATGCGGACTCCAAAATATTCCGCTCTGCAGAAGCAGACAATAGAATGATGGTCACCAGAGGATGTTGATAAAGAATACAGGTAGGTTTTCTTCAATGAGTATGAAGTTACAGTTATATTACATAAGTAAGTTCCAGAGATCTTCTATATAACATAACGCCTATTGTTAAAAATAAGATTTTTGTGTGCTTAAAAAATTAAAAAATTAAGAAGGTAGCTATCATTTTAAGTGTTCTTACCGAAAACAAACAACAAACAAACAAAGGGAAACCAGAAAACCTTCCGAGGTGATGGTTCTGTTTACTACCTTGATCGCGGCAATGGTAAGGTATGTATGCATGTATTCAAACTCATCAGATTGCATGCATTAAGTACGTAGAGTTTTCATTTACCAATTATACATTGATAAATCATGTACTAATTAAATTTTCATAAATTACATTTTGATAAACCATCAATTTGTGTGTGTGTATATATATACACACACACACGCACACACACACAAATTGATGGTTTATCAAATTGTAAGTGTGTGTGTGTGTATATATATATATACACAAATACACACACACACACACACACACACACACACACACACACAGGGAATTACATCAAACATGTTCTGTTTAAAGTCCGTTGAATAAATTGCTTTCACCGTGTGTTTAAGGACGAACTTAATACAAGGTTAGATAATTTCTTTCAATTTTCTTTTAAACTATATATATTATATTTATTTATTTTGAAACAGTGAAGAGTATGAAATATGACTTTTATTTATGTGTTTATTTTGAAACAGAGGCTGGTTCTCACCCAGGCTGGAGGGCAGTGGCACGGTCTTCGGTCACTGCAACCTCTGCCCGCTGGGTTCAAGCTATTCTCCCAACTCAGCCTCCCAGATAGCTGGGATTACAGGTGCCCACCACTACAACCAATTGATTTTGTATTCTTCGTAGAGATGGGGTTTCACCGTGTTGCCCAGGCTCGCCTCAAACTCCTGACCTCAATTGATCCACCTGCCTAGGCCTCCCAAAGTGCTGGGATTACAGGCGTGAGTCACCACGCCCAGTCATTGTAGAAGTAAATCACAGTAAATTAGGAACATTTAGTAGATCTAGTTTATTAAAATATGCCAGGATTGAATTAATTTCAAAGAAAAGAGTAATATTGAATGGAATATAATGCTGTTCCCTTTTGTTTAGTGCAAGCAATAGTTAATCCGATGTCATAAAAGTATATAGGATGAAGGAGAAATAAGAAAAAGGTAAATTGGTTATTTAGAGCATTAAATAATTGATATATACACATTATATTTTACACATAAGCTTGTTATACAATATTTCCCTTTGGAGTGCTATTTGTTGCATGGTATTTCAAATTTCAAAGTAATATTCAGTCACAGGTACTACTAAATGTACCTGAAACAGAAGTGCACCTTCAAGCAAAGACTTTTCATTTTGGAGCGTTAAGTGGTGCAGTAATGTCAGACTTCTAGGAGTAAAGAAATCAATCAATATCTTGGTTATATAGCAGAGGCACCCTGGGATTTATCTGACAAGTGATGAGATCTCAGCCATTTTTCCTGCTATTCCTCTACAACTCTATTTAAACTCTTCAATAGGAAATCTGGCCAAATGCAGCAAAAAGAAGAAGAGAAAGAGTAAGAAAAAAATAGAAGTCAAATGCTAAAAAATAAAAGTAGCAATGCACGTGAACTCTCTGACCTTAAATAAAAGGGGGAAAATGTACAAAGTATGGTGCTGAACAAAGCCTCAGTGAAATAAAGAAAAAGTTTTGGTTTTGCTGTCTGTGCAGACGGCTTAGTATATCACATTTTACTATAGATACTTTTTTCAATATGTTCTTCACTTCACTGAAAACTTATGTCCATAATCAGTTTCACTAAATGTTCTGCAGAATTTCTAAATCAACTACGTATTACCCAACAATAATCTAGTCGTATATGAATCATATACTGTATTTGAAGGTTTTGGAAATAAAATAAAGCACATGCTCCAAAAAACTTACGAGGAATTAGAATTTTCAAAATATTAGACCAAGAACTATATTGAGAAAAATATTTACTCTTTTGATTTACCCTTCTTTAGCCAGCTGTAATTAATATTATACTCACTATTTTGAAAATGTTTAATATATTTTCAAGTTCTGTGAAATGTGCAAAATGTTTAACATTTGAAAGTATCTAATATCAGCACTATATTAAAATATGTATTCTTATACAGTAAGTCTTTGGTCAAAAAGATATGAGATCAAATTGTAATAAGGAACAAGGAAATAAAGGTAATGATTTTTTTCTTTTTTATTGAGATACATTACTTACAGTATAAGGCACAGATCTTAATTGTAAAATTCAATACATTTTACTTATTTATATACCCTGGCACCACAACTCAAATGATGAAAATATTTCAAGCTGCCCAAAATATAGTTCCATAACTTTTCTGATCAATAGCCTCTTGATCATTCCATTACTGGTAAACATTTTTGGGATTTGTGTCACCATATGTTAGTATTGCCTGTTTTTGAATATCATATAAATGGAAACTTAATACTATGTAAAATTCATCCATAGTATTGTGTCAGACTTAAAATCCCTTAAGTTTCTTTGTTATAAATAACAACTCTGGCTTTCTATTGGTCTTTACATAAAAAGCTTTATTGAGATTAATTGCAATATGTTCCACTGTACAGTTTGTTAAGTGTTGACACATGAATACTGCTGTGGAACTCTCACCAAAAACCAAGGTGAACATGTTGATCACTCCCAAGAGTTTCATTGTCTCCTTGTAATCATTTTCTGTCATTCTCCCAGAGCAGCCTTCCTTCCTGCTAAGTTAAATGTGGCCTAATGCTGTCTCTGTACTTTGAGTTCCTAATTAGCAAACTGCAGTCTAATTTAAGTGTATATTCTTGTAACAAATAGCTGAGTCTCAGCCAGTCACAGGCTGCCAACTGATCAGACCATGCCCATATAAGGCAAATGCAGAGCTGTGACCAGTTAAGTTGTTTCTGGGCATCGCTTTTTTCTTCTGTCTGTAAATATGACCTGTCCACATAGCTGGATGGAGAGAGCTGAATCGCTCTTGGTTCTGAGGGCTTTTACTCAAGTAAGCTCTGCTAATTTTAATTTGTTAAAAGTATTTCTTTGGCCAGGTGCGGTGGCTTGTGTCTGTAATCCCAGCACTTTGGGAGGCCAAGGCAGGCAGATCTTGAGGTCAGGACATTGAGACCATCCAGGCTAACAAGGTGAAACCCCGTCTCTACTAAAAAAATACAACAACAACAACAACAACAACAAATTAGCCGGGCGTGGTTGCAGATGCCTGTAGTCCCAGCTACTTGGGAGGCCGAGGCAGGAGAATGGCTTGAACCTGGGAGGCGAAGCTTGCAGTGAGCCGAGATCATGCCACTGCATTCCAGCCTGGGTGACAGAGCAAGACTTCATCTCAAAACAAATAAACAAACAAACAGTATTTATTTTAACCCTAGGAAATCACTAATCTGCTTCCTGGTGTTATGGATTGGTTTGCATTTTCTAGTATCTTACATAATTTAATCACACAGAATATCTACTTTCGGGGTATAGCATCAATGCTCAGTATGATTACTTTGAGATTCATATTTGCTGTTGTATTTATTCATAGTTTGTTACTTTTTATTATGGAGAAGTATTTCAATATTTTCATATACTAATAATTGTTTATCCATTCCCCTGTTGATGGGCATTTGGGTTGCATTAAGTGTTTGACTATTGCAAATAAAACTGCTTTGAATATTCACATACATGTTTCACAAGGATGTATGCATTAATTTCTCTTGAGTAAACACCCAGGATTAGAATAGCTGGGGCATAAAGTGTGTGTTTGTATATATATACACACACACATATATTTACTATATATAATGTAGTTATTAATCAACTGCCTGACTGTTTTCCAAGTGGTTTTAATTTATATGTTCTTAATGAGTAATGAGATGGCTATCAACTGATAAACTTATTCACTATATATATATATATATATATATCTTTTTGTCTGAAGAGGCTGTTAAATACTTTGCCATCATTAACTGGGTTGTTTGCATGCAAGTTATTGATTTGTGAGTGTTCTTTATGCAGCTTAGATTCATATACTTTGTAAGAAATACATTTCTTTCTGTTTGTGGATGGCTTTTTCATTGTTTAAAGGTATCCTTTGAAAATAAAATGGTTTTAATTTTACTAGGCACAATTTTTGATTACATAGTGAATGCCTTTTATTATCTACTTAAGAAATCTTAACCAAGCCCATGTGCTTTTTGACACCAATATGTCCTCACTCATAGAGAGTCTATTTAAACTTCCACCCACGTTTTACTAATTTCTTATTTGTTTGTTTTCTTATTATTAAGTTTTGAAAGATTGTCATGTATTCTGAATGTTAGTCTTTTATAATTCTCTAACAGCATCTTACTGTGATCACGGTTGTACAACTATGTGAATATAATAAGAACCAGTGAATTGCACTATTTAATTTGGTGAATTTTATGGTGTGTAAATTATATCTTAATAAAACTGTTTAAAACCCTATTCATTTTCTTAGAGGCATCTTTAGAAGAGCAGAAGTTCTAAATTTAAATGAAGTAAAAGTTCTCTTTTTTAAGCTGATCATAGTTTTTTTGTCATATTTAAGAAATGTTTGCTTAATCCAAGATCACTGGAAATTTATTCTTTTATTTTCCTACAAGTTTTATGATGTTATTTATTTACATATTTAAATTGATAAAATTGTACGTATTTACTTTGTACAACATGATGCTTTAAGGTATATATACAATGTGAAATGATTAAATCTAGCTAATTAACATAGGCATCATCTCACATGGTTATCACTTTTGTGGTGCGAACACTTTACATCCACCGTCTTAGCATTTTTAAGAATATCATATATTATTAACTATAGTCACCATGTTGTATAATGGATCTCTTGAACTTATTCTTCCATCTAACTAAAAAGTGTAAATTTACATTAAGGTCTGTGATCTAGTTTTAGCTTATTTCGTGTATAGCGTGCGGGTATAAATTGCACTTCATTTTTTTTTTTTTGCATGTGGACATACAATTGTTCTATCACCACTTGTTGCAAGATTATTTTTATTGACTAAATTGCCTTTGCACTTCTATTAAAAATCAATTGAACATGTATAAGTGAGTCCAATTCCATATTTTCTATTTTGATCCACCAATAAGTTTGACTGGGAATTGAATACAGGCTATGGGGGAGAAAGTAGAGAATCTTAACTACCAGACTGCAAGGTAGAGTGACAGCACTAAAATATTAGAATATTTCAACATCACCACCACACTGTCTCGAAGAGTAGCTGACTTAATAAACCTTGAATCAGGTACTGCAATGCCTTAAACTTTGTTCATTTTCAAAGCTGATTTGGCTGCTAGAAACTTTGCATTCCCATGTAATATGTAGAATCACTTTTGTCAATTTCTCCAAAAACAATCCTGCAAAGTGTTTACTGAGGTTACAATAAATCTGTACTTCATTCTGGAGAGAATTGATATCCTAACGAAATAGTCTTGCAAAAAATAAACCCATTACATCTTCCTTTTATTTAGACTTTGTTCAGTGCTTCTCATCAATACCATCTATTTCAGTATTTAGGCCTGTGCATATTTCTCCAGATTCGTCTGTATTTTATATTTGTGCTATTATATATGATTTTGTCTTTAATTTCAATGTAAGTTTGTTGAGAATACAATGACATGCATTGATTTTGTGTGTTGATCTTGTAACTGAAAAACTTCCTTGACTTTCTTAGTTCAGGTAGAGGTTTAAAGACTTCACAGGATGTTTTTTTGCCAGCTATGTTGAGATACAATTCAGATATCATAAATTGTAAGAATTTAATTCAGATTTTTTGAGTAATTTTGGCAGCTTGTATTATTCAAGAAATGTATCAACTTCATCTATTATCAAGGCTTCTCAACCTTAGCCAGCACTATTGCCATTTTGGACAGGAGTGGAGAAGAGAGAGTGGGGAGGAAAGTCACTCCTGGGTGAGAATGTTGCTGTAAGTTGTCAGATTTCCTAGCATAGCTTTTTTTTTTTTTTTTGAGATGGAGTCTCGCTCTGTGGCCCAGGCTGGAGTACAGTGGCCGGATCTCAGCTCACTGCAAGCTCTGCCTCCTGGGTTTACGCCATTCTCCTGCCTCAGCCTCCCAAGTAGCTGGGACAACAGGCGCCCGCCACCTCGCCCGGCTAGTTTTTTGTATTTTTTTAGTAGAAACGGGGTTTCACCGTGTTAGCCAACTTTTTTTAAATAAAGGTTTCTTATTCTCCTATGTGTGTTCTATATCTTGATCTTTGTCTGTGTCCATACACATATGTATATTTTGTACTGATGTCACCTGTTTCATTCCTGAAACATGAGTTGAGATAAGTTACATGCAATTCTGTCCTCTCCCTTGGTAGGCTTTGGAGACTGACTGCCAGAGTGTTGATTGTTTACTTGAACACCCTTTCACCAGCCACCCATGGCAAGTCACCTGCACCCTTCCTGTGCTCTGGAGGTTACTTGCTTCTTGACTAGGGAATTCAGGCTGGCTCTGGCCTTACCAAACCTGCACATTTCTCTAGCAGTCAATGGGCTGCAACTATAATTTCTGCAAAGAGGCCTGAAATCCATTCTCAGGAAACCAACCCACTTCCAAAATTCTCTTTTTTTTAGTGTCCTCTCCCTCAGCCCATATAGTATCATGTAGAATCTTCATATGCCTTATAGTCATTCTTTTACCAGAATAAATAATAATTTTATATGTTACACTTCCCCTGCTTAAATCTTTTAATGGTGTCTATCTCTTGTGTGGATGCAGATTAACATAGAATGGCAACTGCTGCCAGTGAATTAAGAGGTTTGTGAATTACGAGAATTTCATTTTGGAGTTTGCAAACACATGCTCTGCCAAACCTGGTGTGACCCTAGAGAACTTTTCCCTCCAAACCTTTGGGTGATGCTTTACCCAGCTGAGACAGTTTCCTCCCAAACGTATGCTCATTGGTACTCAACTGAAAACCCATCACAGACACAGCTGATTTACTGACAGCACTCTCTACTTTGCCCTGTGAACTCACCTTGGCCTCCCTAGACTCCCTGTTCCATCTGCTAAAATCGGGGAAAATGCCAGGCTGTGCCTGGATTCCCCTCCCTGCCGCACAGGGAGCCTGGACGCTTTCTTCACGCTGTAATCTGTGGCCAGTGCAAGGCTCACCTTATTTGTTTCCCATCTCTTGGGGATCATTCTTCTTCTTCTTCATCTGATACTTTCCTTTTGGATGCAGGTTCCTGATTATGTATTTCTCTGTCTAAGATCCCATCTTAGGATCATATTGTTACTCATGCAAACATGAACATAAATATGACAGCTCCACTGTCAGATGGAATTAACGCCTGAACAATGCCCATCACATGGCTTTGTCAATTAAGGGCATCTATTTAGAATTCTATAAACAACTTTCATCAGCACACAACCTTCTCCAGGGACTCACTCTAATTCCTGAACTCATCGTAGTCAAAAGGAAACTACATTGTATCCTTAAACCTTCTCAGAGTGAAAATACTTTTGCATTTGTTAGGCTTTTATGCTGTATTCTCTTTTAAAATATGATTTCTGCCTGATAGGACAAAAATACTCCATGTCTTGAAAAACTCAGAAAAATTATGTGGTTTCTCAAGATTTGAGCTGTAAAATTTAGCATGCAATATTTAGCATGTTTTCCTATTTGTTCCTCCTCTCCCACTGTAATGTTTTGGGCACTTATCAGCTATTAGAGAACAGAGGGGAGAGAAACAGATGGGGTCACTAGCGTTCAGATCCGTTTGAATAAGCCACACTTTCTATATCATGGCCCTTTGCTTTGAAGCCCTAGAGACTTACTTTTGTCAGATCCTACAGATGATTGAGCCTAGAGGATAATTATAAGTTAATTAAAAAATATGCCCACTAGAGTTGATAAAAGAGTGACAACTTGTTACGAACAAAGACAAAAGCAACTGTTGCATGAACAGGGAGTCTTTAAAAACAATCCATTCATTCACATCTTTTGGTAAACCAACTGAAAAGAAGTCAAAAGCAAGAACTTCTTTATTGATTTACTCTAAGAAATATCTGACTAGGATGACTAGAGAGGCCCATTGCTGTTATGATTTGCACATTTTCTCCACATGGACTGATATACCTTTGAATTGGAAAGTCATTACATGAGGATGTGCTGAAAAGAAAAGGAGCTAGTTTTTTGTTTTTGTTTTTTAAGTTAATGTTTATTGTTATCAGGCTAAGATATACAAAGTCTGTTATTACTCCAGACACATACATATAGACACACACACATACACACAAACATGCATTTACCTTTAATACTTCATGATAGGGGCAATTCTGAGTTGGAACCTGAATCTCAAACTCCGAAAAGTGTGATGCTTCTATGTATCACATTGGTTACCTGTTACTATGTAACCAATTACCCTAAAATTAGGAACTTAAAACAATATGCATCTATTTTATAGTTTTTCTAGAATTTAGGCATAGCTTAACAAGGTTGTCGGCTTCTGAGCCTCTCAAAAGGCTATGATCAGATTATCCTCCAGGGTAAGGGTCTCTTATGAAGGCTCAACTAAAAGATCTCTTCCACCAATTTTGGTAAGACTCATTTCTGAAGGACTGATGGACTGAGGACCTTATCTCTCCACTGGCTCCAGGCCAGAGCCCACCCACAATTTTTTGCTACGTGGATCTCTCCAACTGGACAACTTGGTTCATCACATCCAGCAAGAGAAAGAGTCAGTGAACCAGATGGAATCACAATCTTAGGTAACCTAACCACATCTGCTACCTTCCACCAACTTTGCTTTATTCTGTTTGTAAGAAGAAAGTCTCTAAGTAAAGCCAACTGAAGCACTGAATGTACAAACAAACAATGACCAGTTCATATACAAAAGGAGAGAGTCTGACTCACAATATACAGCAACCAGGGAAACAGCCCCCTTTCTCACCGCAGGGGAGAGAAATGTCTTTGAGGTAATGCATAAGTTAATGAGCTTTCTTAGCCATTTCACAATGTATACATGTGTCAAAACATGTTGGACACCAAAAATATATACAATTTTGTTTGTCAACGGAAAACAAAACAGGAAGCCAGCCTGTTATAAATCAGACCTGTGGGAAGCCAGTTTGCTATCTCTAATGACAATTCAGAAAGCTAAACAATAACTTTTGCAACAATTGGTTCAAAATGACCAGAACTTTAACAACTCACAGTTTCTCTAATTTTTGGCCCATTTCCTAACTTACGATCAACCAGAGAAAGACAAATATACACCCCTAAGCAATCCCATAGGATGTCCCACTTCCAGGTAGCTGGCCTGCAGCTTCTTCATGCCAGTAGCCTCCAATCATGGCAAGCCTGAAGCTGTCCTGTTTTTCACTACAAAGCTCTGCACGTCTCTGCTTGCCTTTGAATCCATGCCAACATTCAGGTAATGTTGGTTGACTCTCTTGCTATGCAAGCACAGGATAAATGGCCATTGATTTTCTCATTTGGTTGGTCTTTGTATATATATTTTTGCCACATTTGAAGGGAGGAGGTGTTACACAAGGGTGTCACACAAGGATTTGTGGGTCTTGCGGGCCACCTTAGACATCTGAGTACCATAGTGCTTAAGCAGACATTGTAAGAATTCATCCTCCCACAGCTGTTTTTCTTTGCTTCTGTTGATTCTGGTCACTAGTGTTTCTGAATGACACATTCCATCTTCGGAATTTTTTAAAAAAATATGCTAGTGATTTTATTTATCATCCTACTCAGGGTCTGTATGAGTGCTTTCCCGATGTACAATGAGATGAGAGCTTTGCTATTAGTTTGTTAAGTTTCAACTCCCACATCTACTTTTAATCTGAGCCCCTCTCAACATCAAGTATGGCATTTTCCCCAAATGTCTCCTACAAGCAAGTTTTTCTTTTTATTTTCATCGATTGTCTGACCAAAGAACTGTTCCGTAATTGAGGGATTTGGTCATTTGGACTCTTCTCATGTTTTTTCTTCCACATTGAATTTGGACTCTAACAGAAAATTTATCTGCAAAATGTAAATATATTTTTAGGTTTAAATAAATACACAACAATAAGTTATGGAAATGGTAGCCTTCAAAATAGAAAGTTAAATATGAGCTTGAATCATTAATACATTTGGTTGTTTATGATTCTTATAGACATCAATCACATCATTCTCTAGTAAGACATTCATTATCCATCCTGATACCGATCAGTTACCTTTTACCCAGCAAAACACCAAATAGTGTCTCCTTGTACATAAGTCATCATTCGTTTTGCTTATAAGTGAGTTGACTAGAGTACAAGTGCCCTTCTAAACAGGGAGGTGACTGTCTTTTAGCCAGGTAACTCTCCAGTCGAATTTGAATATAAAGTATAGAGAAAAAGAATGCGGGTGGTAAGATCAGCAAGATCTAGATCCACAAACAGAAATGCTTTCAAAAATATATAAAATAAAAGATTCAGAAAGGTATGGAATAAAAACATTCCAGCAAATGTATCTCACCCTAAACTACCTTATATTTGAAAGTTATTTTTGAATTTTTATAAGATCTTGTCAAAATCAGAAAAAATTTGGACATAAATGTTTGGGTTCAGGGTTCTAACAAAATAATACCTGTTTTTCCATACTGAGTTCATAAAGGATTGAAAAACAAGCACATGAGTCAGAAGAGTGGGAAGACAAAAAGTCTAACTGGTAAAATTAGAGAGCAGGATGTTTGATTTCAAGGTTATTCCCTTTAAACCCACCTGGGAGATAAGCTGATAGCTCCTTTGAAGAGGCAGATACATCCCTGCTCTATGGTGGAGAGAAGGCGGGAGTGTGCATTTTAGATAGGCATCTGGATCATGAATTGAGAAAGGAGTGTTCAGAAAAGAATATGCTAGCCTGTTTATTTTCTTCTTCTATTTTCATGTATCATGTAAATGGTTCTTTTCGGTGGTGAGAAAAAAAAGGGGAGGAGAGACTGCATGGGACTTCGAGGAGATGCCCTCATGGAGACTCGATACCATGAACAGGTGTTCTCCCCAGTCATGGGCATCTTCATGCCGAGTTCATGCATGTGCTCTCTGAACTAGCATGTTTTGAGTCCTTACTCTACAATAGCCACTTGGCACTCATTACAGAGATGAATAACACAGTCACTGCCCTCAAGGAACTTACATTCTAAAGAGGAATATAAGCAAGCCGACAGCATAGATTGTGATAAATGTCATTATTAAGGTTAATTTCTGTGGCAGAAAAAATAAATTGGATTTAAAGTACTTTTCTATGGAGGGTCATGTTCATGTGCTAGTTAGTGGGAAGCATCTGGTCCTACTCTGATAATTCTAGGAATTTTGGTGTAGTTTGACATTGAGATTTAATACAGAAGAGAGAAGAGATAAATCGAACTGACTTAAAAACCAGCCTTCTATTTCCAGTAAACAAATTCACATTTTCCTAAAAACAATGGAAGTACCTTAAATAACTTCAGCCATGTAAACAACATTATTAGATTCGTGTCCTTAGGAATGTCATACTGGCCTGAGTGTGTTAAAATAAATCAGATGAGAAAGGTCAAAAGGTAGTAATCTCATTTTGAAAGTTGCCCAAGCAATTCAAGTAAAAAATCATAAAGGACTAAACTATGGTAGTAGCAACAGGAATGAAAAATGTGGCTAGATGTAGGTAACATGAACTTTTTTTCTGCCAGGTATTTTTAAAATTATTTTTTGTTGTCGCTTTTGTTTATTAGGCCACCATCCTTTGCTGGTTCACTGTGCTATGTTATTTGTGTAAATAAAATAACTTTCTTGGTATAGGGATGACTCCAAGTCCCCATATTGTTCAATCATTTAAATCAACCCCCTTGGCAACTATAGCTTGTCATATGTATGGGCATATATTCCAGGAGAAGCCAATTAGTGCCTTTATCATTGACATAAGAATATTGAGATAGAGGAGAAATGACAGGTAACTTGAACCCCAAAGAATGAAAAGAATAAGAAATCTTGTGTTGCTAAATATCAAAGAATATGGAATATTTTATAAACAGATATAATCTGCCATATAAACATAGAAGTCAATAGTAAAATGAGAATGATGATAATATATTCTCCATATAGTTGGACTTTGCAAAACTGACATCAATTGCAAAACAAAACAAATAATAGCAATATCAAAAGCCCCACACAACATGTAAGATTTCACTGCATTAAATCTTTAAATGCACACATTTCTGTGGCTCAAAAATACCTATTAGAACACTAAAAATAAAAGACATCATTAGAAATAATAAAAGGAAGATTAGAAGCGCATAAACTTCGCCTTGAAAACGTTTTCTAAAATCTTTTAAAGATTAACCAGAAAAGATAAAAATCTGCCAAGAAAAATGTGAACATGACCAGAAGACATGACCATTCACAAATAAGAAATGTTCCAACTAAAAAATAGGCAAAGTATCTGAACAGATTATTCCAAAAAACACATAAAAACGGTCAAAAAAGGGTATTTTAAAAGCTCAGCATCACTAATCATCAAGGAAATGCAAATCAAAACCATAATGAGATAGCATCTTCCCCCAGTTAGAATGGCTATTATCAATAAGACAAAAAAATAACGAACATTGGTGAGGATGTGAAGAAAAGGAAACTCTTAAACACCATTGGTGGGAATGTAAATTAGTACAGCCATTATGTAAAACACTATAAAGATTTCTCAAAAAACTGAAAATAGCACTTTGGGAGGCCGAGGCGGGCAGATCACGAGGTCAGGAGATCCAGACCATCCTGGCTAACACGGTGAAACCCCGTCTCTACTAAAATTACAAAAAACTAGCCGGGCGAGGTGGCGGCGCCTGTAGTCCCAGCTACTCGGGAGGCTGAGGCGGGAGAATGGCGGGAACCCGGGAGGCGGAGCTCGCAGTGAGCCAAGATGGCGCCGCTGCACTCCAGCCTGGGCGACAGAGCTAGTTCCTAGGCAAAGGAGCTTGGGTTTGGTGGGTGTTCCGTTTTTGTGGCATCATTTTTTCTTCATTTGATCCTGCTTGCTTCATGTTGCCTGACTGTTGGGTAAGACTATTACAGATTTTTTTTTTAAAGTGGCATGCCCAGAGAACCCTGATGGATGAGGGTGTGCTGCAATGATCTTGGAAAAAACAAAACAAAAGTGAAAGTAGAACTACTACATGATTTAGCAATCCTGCTACTGTTTATCCAAAGAAAAGGAAATCAGTACACTGAGGAGCCATCTACAGCCCCCGTTTACTACATCGTTATTCACAATAACCATGATATGAAATCAACCTATGTGTATATCAACAGATGAAAGGATGAGGAAAATGTAGTACATATACACAATGGAATATAATTAGCCATAAAAGAATGAAATCCACATTGTGCTATTTCTTTCACAGCAACGTGGATGAGCCCAAAGGACGTTAAGTAAAATAAGTCAGGCATAGGAACACAAGTATTGCATGTTCTCGCTCATACATGGGAGCCAAAAAAAATTTTAGTCCATAGAAGTAGGGAGTACAATTGTGGTTCTTAGAAGCTGGAAAGCATAGCGGGGAGGGGAGGATGGGGAGAGGGTAGGTTAATGGATGCGAAGTTAAAGCTAGACGGAAAAAATGAGTTCTCGTGTTCCATAGCACTGTAGGGGTGTTAATAGTTAACATACTTTATTGTATGTTTTCAAATAGCTAGAAGAGAGGATTTTGAATGTCCCCAACACAATGAAATGATCAATGATTGAGCTGATGGATGTACTAATTTCTCTTATTTGAAAATTAAACATTTTTAAATTTTATACATATATCAAAATAACACTATCTCATAAATATGTACAGGTGTTACATGTCAACTAAAATAAAAGAAGAAAGCAAAATATTTAATCTCATTAGAAAGCGAAAAATGCTAAATAAATGTAAAAATTAATGAGATATTTTGCATATGAAGAAAGTCAAAAGTGTATGTGGAAAAAATAACTAATAATCAGAATTAAAAGAATAGGCAAATAGTGGGAATCTTAATTGGCATAAATATTTTAGAGAATGAACTGTTAAGAATTCACCAACTGTTAGGAATTCATTCAACACATTTTGAAAACTCAAAATTTGGCATGTCTTTCAATTAATCCACTTTTCAAAGAAATTATGTGTAAAAAGTTAAAATGAGATTTTCTTTATAGAGAAGTATACTGTTGCAGTACATTAGTATCAAATTACAGTCAACAAAAAGGGAAAATTTTGTTTCTTCCATAAAATGAGATTCATTTAGTTAATTAAATATGATATAGTGGGATATTTTCTGTATAATATAAAGTAGAGATACTTTTGGAAAGACATATTTTGTGAAATATTTACTTCTTGATATTATTCACACTAATACATCCTGTTCAGGAAATGCCGGTAAGTGGACCCATAATACATAAATTTCATCAATAGTTTCACCCTTCTTAATAACAATGAAATGCCTGATAATTAAAGCAGCTAAAATATATCAGCAATAATATAGCATACACAAAGACATCACTGTTTCTTAATTTGCATTATTTGAGCTAAAATGTAGACAAAGGAACTTGGGTTTGGTGGGTGCTCCATTTTTGTGGCATCATTTTTTCTTCATTTGATCCTGCTTGTTTCATGTTGCCTGACTATTTGGTAAGACTATTTCAGATTTTTTAAAAGTGGCATGCCCAGAGAACCCTGATGGATGAGGGTGTGCTGCAATGATACCTGGGGAAGAAATGAGGAACACAGCTCTGATGCAGCAGCTGCACAGGCAGCGCTCAGGAAAGTAAATACTTGTGTGGATATGGCAGCAGCTAGAACTGCCTTGTGACACAAATGCAATTGTAATAATTTCACTTTTGAAGCCCACATTCACTGCTTCTTAATGTAGAAATGTGCCATTCTATGTATCTCTCTGACACAGAATTGCAACTGATGCCCCAGAATTAAGAGATTTGTGAATTATGAGAATTTCATTTTGGATTTTGGGAACACGTGTTCCACCAAACCGGTGTGAGCTTAGAGTACTTTCTCTTCTAATCCTTTGGGTGATGTTTACCCACCTTAGACAGTTTCCTCCCACACGTGTGCTGATCAGTCATCAACTGAAAACCTGACACAGACACTGCAGAATTACAAATATTCCAAAATAACTTTCAAATGTAAAGTCATCTGGAGTGGTGCACATTTGCTGGCACGTTTTTATGCCAATGACAGAAGTCAATTAGGAGTTACTGGAAAATCATAACTGCAGAAAAGACTGTACACTCATCAGGTGAAGTCTGAGAGTTACCTAAGTCCTCATGTTACCCGGTTTTGCAACAGGAAAATTTGACACACTAAAAGGTGGAGTGACGAGTTAATATTAACAACCAACAGCAAATTCACCTACTTTGTTTAGGTCATGTTGTAGAGAGGCTCTTAGTTACAAGTTCTGCTGATTTCCTTGTACATCGTATAAAACAAATTTGCCCTATCATGTAATATGTAAATTGCATTCTTAACGTAGAATTACAAAAACATATGTTGCAATATTGTTTATCTCAAATTGCTCTAGTTTGTGAAAAATGTGCAGAAATGACCCCTTAACACTCTCAGGAATAAATATTATCTGAACCTTTACATTAAATCTTCTAGAAAAAAAGAACAGATGATAAACTAGATAATAAAGACAATAAAGAAAAGAATAACTGAAAGCAGTATTGCAATATATTATGTATATATTCACATATAGGAATAATGAAGAAAATTATACACAATTATTTTAAGTTATAAACTTGACTATTTTATTGTGCATTTGTACAGGCACACATCTAGCAAAATATATGATGCGGTAGTCAACAAAAGGTCAAGAGTCCATGTATTAGTCAAGAGTCCATGTATTAGTTATTGCTGTGTGGCAACTTCAGAACCTTAGTGGTTTATGACAATACTTTTGTGTTTTACTCACAGGTCTCCATTGTCTGGAGTTTGTCTGATCATGTGTGAGCTCAGCTTTGCCTGCCTACCAATTGGGGTTTGGGCCAGGTCTGCTTCCTCTGTGTCTTCATGGTACTTGACACAGTGACTCTCCAGGGATTGTTCTTCTCATACCAGATAGTAGAAGTGGAAGAGGGAAAGGAAAATAACATAAACATATTTAAATCTACCATTTGGTTCATGTTATGTCTCTTAATAATACATTAGTCAGAGAAAACTGCATATACAATCTCTGCTTTCCTGGTATATGCCAAAATTAAATGATGAGAAAACAAAGAATTAGGAACAACCGTGTCATCTACCACAGGAGTATATCTGGAGTGGTAGGAGTTCTGGTGATTTTATTCTTGCATCTTGTTTTTAAGGGAATTTTGATTAGTAAGTTTCACAAGATTGAAAAATATTAAGGAGTTGAGCTACATACCAATCCATATCATTCTGTTCCACAAATTCAGGCATTTTTAGAGTATGGTGTTGATTGTATTTAGTACTCCTTAGCATCTTGCCTTTTAGTTCAAATACCAAGGTTGTTAGAGACTGAGAAGAGACTTAAATCACCCCAAAAAATGCTTTAAATTACTCCATTATAAATTCTTAAGTGTCAGTTCAGCCTTTATTTGAGGGGTTAAGAGACTACACCTAATTTTTTTCTTACATATCTCCTAACGTGACGTGATAAGCCATCACATTCACTTCTGCATATTAGCGGCATTATGCAGCATTAGCAATCCTTGTGAATAGAGTCAAATGAACCTGAATTCCAACCCCAGCTCCATGGTTTATTACATTGCTCAGATGCCTTCACAGCTCTATACTATGAAGTGCACAGAATAAGAATGCTAATGCTTACTCCAAACTGCTTTTGTGAAGACTTTATGAGATCTCTTATGCAAAGTAGCTGACACAAAACACACTTAATTGATAATTTTAATATTAAACCCAAATTCTCTTTGACACTTAGGAAAATCATAAAAGCTGAAATTCAAAATTATCTTGCTCATATAATTTTATATTTATACATTTTGCTGCTGAATATTATAATATTACCCATTCAATGCTAAAACTAAAAAAGGAGCACTTCTTCCACGGTGAAAATTTGTATGTTTACATAGATTATGTTGAATATTATATATCCATGTTTAGAAAAATACAAGACAATCAACATCTGATTAATGGACATCTATGCCAAATCTTCAAAAATATATATTTTAAAAATACTACACTCAAATGAATCAAAATCAAAACTGAGAAAGAAAAATTTTGAGTCAATTATATCTTTTAATGAAAATTAGTCACCTTTTTTACACAAAAGGGAAAAAATTGATGTCTTATTAAAAACAAACTATTGGGATAAAAATGTTCCATTAGTATAACTAGAACACAAAAATCAAGATGAAACAAACTCCTGAAATTATATATCCAACGAATAATCGATAATTTCCTGAGTATTCAACCAGGTAGTTCATTAACATAAATAAGAACATGTAACCTGTGCGTGATTAACTTCTTCAATTTAAAAATATGTTTAGTACAAATCATATGCTTGCATTGCATGGATAAACAGCATATGATTGTCCTTTTTGGTGAGTGCATTTTTGGTTGTACATAGGATAGTTGCATCATGTTAGGAGAAACTGTTAGTTATCTTTATTTGCATTTAGTGGAAAACTCAGATGAGTGGACCGACACAATGAAAATTTCAGTCTTCAAATGAATTATTTGTCTGCATTGGCATTTCTTTCAGTTGATGAAATTCCAAGAATTTTTAATGAATTAAAGCTACATTTGCCTGAAGAAATCAGTGAAGCTACTGGCTAATTAGAAAATAATTATGTGCAATGTAGGTTAAGAAGACACTTATGCAATGATGTTGCTGTTTGAGCACCAGTGTTGTTTCCACCAAATCTGTGGCCTGTAGATAGGAGCATGCAGAAGGATTTCTTTTCACCCAAAACAACGCAGAAGCATGGCAAATAATATGGCAAAATTTAATAGGGAATGTTCATGTCAGTGTATCATGGGATTCCATAAAGAGTAGCATCACATAGAAAATGCATGTGAACATATTCTCCATGGAGAGCTATGACTCAAAAGAAAAATAGCAGCTATTCATCATGATGTAAGACTTCAAAAATCATTAATGATCGTGAAAGTCGGCCAGCTGTTATGGACAACCTTCATGCAATTACTTATAATCTATTACTATAATATACTTTTTCACATGTTGAATTTTCTTTTTAGCCTTTATTTAGTTTTTATCTTTTCTAATTTTTCCTTTACTTAGTTTTTTTGTCCCACTATTTTAAATTGGCTACATTATATTTTGTAATTCACTATGCTTTGCATTTCATCTTTGTCGTATTTCTATACTGGATGCACAAATTGTGTAAAGACTTTTAGAGAGTTCTAATTTGTTTTATGCATTTTTTTTGCACATTGTGGACTTTGTGTGTGAGCATTGTATATGTATGTATTAAAGCATTGAAAATTAATAAATAAAGAAATGTCTTTGTACATCCACATTTGTGACAGATACATTTCTTGAGATCTCAGCTCTTTGGATGGTTGCATATGCAGTGGTGACCCACTGCAGTTTTTGATCAATCTTGTCAAAAAAAAAGGTTGTCCATCATGGTACTTCAGAAATGACAAAGTTATAAAGCTAGGTGCAATTATCAACCATAATGATATACACTTATACATTTTTCTTTTTGACCTATTTCTTTATGAATACAGTTCATCTGCTTATAACTGTTATACCAGTGTGACTCATTAATATACACAGGTGTGTATGCTTGCAGAGATATGTATGGCATTATTGCCTGTTTTATTGTGTAGAGTGGACTATGAAGTGTACTGCCATGTCTTTGTATGTTTCTTAAATAAATCTCCTTTAAAAATGTAAACGCATATTTTTGAATAATTTTTAAAATAATTTTTTCCAGAATTATGTTTTGGGATTTTCATCTCTCAGGATTTCAACATTTGGGACTCTGGCATTTGGAATTTTGTCTTCAGGATCATAATTGGCTTTCTTTTTAATGTTTCAGTGCTGGTAGAGCGGTATGTCTTCTGCTACATTCTATCTTTCCTAATTGCCTGGCGATGATTAGTCTTCAAAATTTATGAAGCTTTCAACTATTTTTAATTATGTAATTCTCATTGAAATTTATTTAAATTTAGGAAAAATGCTTAAAATGCTTCATAATTGAAACAAAAATATTATCTATTTATGCATTTTTTTCACCCTGTGCACATTTTCACATGATTGCGTATGTTGCCCATTTGTTTTGCTTTCTTTTTATTTACACTGCAGTTATTATTGTGAATGGGATTTTTATTATTGACCTATGTTTATTATATATGAGAAGGTTATTGATTTAGGACATTATACTTGTAAAAATGCTAATTACTGAATGTTTTCATGTTTATATTTTATTGATTTGTCATCATTTTAAAATACAGCCATGCCTCATTGTGTTCTGCTTCATTTTATTGCACTTTGTCGAGAAGCGCATTTTTTACTAATTGAAGGTTTATGGCAACTCTGGATCCAGCATGTCTATTGGCAGCATTTTTCCAACAGCAGGTGCTCTCTCCATGTCTCAGTATCACATTTTGCTAATTATCAAAAGATTTTAATAATTTTACTATTTTTTTATCTTTTATGCTGATCTGTGATCAATGATCACTGACATTACTATTGTAATTATTTTGGGACCTCATGAACCATGCCCACATAAGATGGCAAACTTCAGTGATAACTGTTGTGTGTTCTGACTGCTCCACAGACCAACCATTCTCCGTCTCCCTCACCTCAAGCCTCCCTATCCCTTAAGACACAGCAATATTCTAGTTAAGCCAATAAGTAACTCTACAATGGCCTCTATGTATTCGAATGAAAGGAAGCATGACTCTCACTTTAAATCAAATGCTAGAAATGATTCGGGAGGAAGGCATTTTGAAAGTCAAGATAGGCTATGAGCTAGACCTCTTGCACCAAACAGCTAACCAAGTTGTGAATGCAAAGGAAAACTTCATGAAGAAAAATGAAAAGTGCTACTCCAGTTAACGCACAAGGGAAAAACGCCTTATTGCTGATATTGAAAATTTTAATGGTCTGGTTAGAAAAATCAAACCAGACATAACATTCCTTCAAACCAATGCCTAATCCAGAGCAAGGCTCCTTTGAAGTCTATGAAGACTAAGAAAAGTCAGTAAGCTGAAGAAGAAAAATTTGCAGCTAGTAGAGGTTGGTTCAGGAGGTTTAAGGAAAGGATGGCCAAGTGCAAGGTGAAGCTACAAGTGCTGATATAGAAGCAGCAGCAAGTTATCCAGAAAAATCTAGCTAAGAGCATTGATGAGGGTGGCTCCATAAAACAACAGGTTTTCAATGTGGATAAAACAGCTTTCTCTTGGAAAAGATGCCACTAGGACTTTCATAGATAGAACAGAGAAGTGAATGGCTGGTTTCAAAGCTTCAAAGGCCAGACTGACTCTTCTTAGGGCCTAAAGAAGCTGGTGATTTTAAATGGAAGCCAGTACTCATTTACCATTTTAAAAATCAGGAGGCCTTTAAGAATTTTGCAAATCTTCTCTGCTTGTGCTCTATAAATGGAACAACAAAGGCTAGATGATACCACACCTGTTTATAGCATGGTTTTCTGAATATTTTTAAGGCCATTGTTAAGACCTACTATTTAGAAAAAAAAAAGATTATTTTGAATATATTACTACTCATTGACAATGCATCATGTCACCCAAGAGCTTTAATGGAAATATACAAGAAGATGACTGTTGCTTTAATGCCTGCAAAAACAACAACCATCCTGTAGCCCATGGATCAATGAGAAATTTCATCTTCCAAGTCTTATTATTTATGAAATACATTTTGTAAGGCTATAGCTGCAATTAATAGTGATCCCTCTGATGGGTTTTGGCAAAGTAAATTGAAAACCTTCTATAAAACACAGACAAGTGGCCAAGAAATATATGAAAACAATGCTCAACATCACTGATCATCAGAGAAATGCAAATCAAAGCCACCGTGAGATACCATCTCATACTAGTTAGAATGGCTTTTATTAAAAAGTCAAAACATAGCAGATGTTGCCAAGGCTGCAGAGAAAATGGAATGCTTATACACTGTTGATGGGATTGTAAATTAGTTCAGTCACTGTGGAAAGCAATTTGGAGGTTTCTCAAAGAGCTTAAAAAAGAACTACCATTCTGCCCAGTAATCCCATTGCTGAGTATATACCCAAGGAAAAACAAATCATCATACCAAAAAGACACATGAATACATATATTCACTGCAGTACTATTCACAATAGCAAAGACATGAATTCAACCTAGGATTGGTCATATACACTATGGAACACTATTCAGTCATTAAAAAGAATGAAATCATGTTCTTTGCGGCAACATGGATGCAGTGAAAGACACATATCCTAAGGAAATTAATGCGTAAAGAGAAAACCAAATACTGTGTCTTCTCACTTATAAATGGGAGCTAAATATTGGGTACACATGGACATAAAGATGGTGACAATAGACACTAGGAACTTCTTGAGGTGCAGGAGAGGAAGGGCGCCAGGGGTTGAAAAGCTACCGATTGAGTACTATGCCCATTACCTGGGTGATGAGGTCAATTTTACCCTACACTTTGCATCACACAATGCACCCATGTAACAAACCTGCACATCTACCCATCAAATCTAAATGAAATGCTGGAATTTTTTTAAGAAATGAAAATCTACACCCTGAATCTAAACTAAAGTAGAACTTCTTTTAAAAAGGAAAAATATATCCTTAAAGGAAAAAAAGGAGTTTACCATTCTCGATGCCATATCAGCATGAACAGGAGTTTGCAAGAAGTTGATTCCAACCCTCATGTATGACTTTGAGAGGTCTAATATTTCAGTGGAGGAAGTAACTTCAGATGTGGTGGAAGTAGCAAGAAAACTGGAATTGAAAGTTGAGACTAAAGATGTGATGGAACTACTGAGTCTTATGATAAAGATTCGACAGGTGAAATGTCGCTTCTTATGGATAAGCAAAGAAAGTGATTTCTTGAGAATAAGTCTACACCTGGTGAAGACACTGTAAACATTGCTGAAATTATAACCAAAAAACGATTATTACATAAACTTAGTTGATAAAGCAGTAGCAGGGTTTCAGAGGATTGACTACAATTTTGAAAGAAGACTTTTGTGGGTAAAGTGCTATCAAACAGCATCACATGCTACAGAGGAAACTTTCATGAAAGGAAGAGCCAAACCATGCAAAAACCTTCACAGTTACCTTATGGTAAGATGTTGCCACAGCCACCCGAACTCTCAGCAACCACCACCCTGGCTGGTCAGCAACCACCAACATTGAGGCAAGACCCTCCGCTAGCAAAAGGATTACGACTCTCTGGAGGCTCAGATGATTGTCAGCATTATTTAGCAATAAACAATTTTTAATTAAGGCATGCAAATTGCTTTTAGACATAATGTTATTGCACACTTCAGAGACTGAAGTATAGTGTAGACAATACTTTTGTATGAACTGAAAAACCAAAAAAAATACATGTGACTCACACAGTAAAGTTTTTTGTTTTTGTGTTTTTTTGTTTTTGAGACAGAGTCTTGCTCTGTTGCCCAGGCTGGAGCACAGTGGCATGATCTCAGCTCACTACAACCTCTGCCTCCTGGGTTCAAGCAATTCTGCTGCCTCAACCTACCAAGTAGCTGGGACTATAAGGGTGCACCAGCATGCCTGGCCAATTTTTGTATTTTTAGTAGAGACATTGTTTCATCATGTTAGCCAGGCTGGTCTTGAACTCCTGACCTCAGATGATCTGGCCGCCTCAGCCTCCCAAAGTGCTGAGATTACAGGTGTGAGCCACAGCCCCAGGGCACTGTAAAGTATTTTTAATTAAGGTACGCACATTGGTTTTCAAGCCCAATTCTATTGCAGATGATAGACTACATGGTAGTGTAAACATAACTTTTATATGCACCGAGGAACCAAAAAGTTCTTGTGACTCTCTTTATTACAATATTCGCTTCAATGTGTTCAAACCCACAACATCTCCAAGGTACTCCTGTATGTATCATATTTGTTTTTTGTCATTCATGTGTCTTCTTGAATTGGTGAGAAATTTCATAACACCTTTAAAGGTTTTACAAAGACCAGGAAATCTCCGTCTTCCTCCTGCTCCTGTATCCGCATGCTTCTCACGCCTCAACGTTAAGCCTCCTGCACTTTGGCCTGCACTCCCAGCTTACTAAGAAAGTATTCCTCGATTCACATGTTAGTGGATTACTTTGTCAGAAAGACCTTTTTGGCATCAGTAAAAATTTTTATATATTTCTTATTTTGACTAGGTAACATTATAAAATATATTTAGTTAATTTTGTAGTTCCAAACCATTTCTATCATTCTTATCTTAAAAGAATAATTCCTATTTGTTTGGGTGTATTATTCATGTGATGTTTTACTTGATTCTATGTGTTAATATTTTATTTACAACTTTGTATCAATATTTATAAGTAAAATATTCTCTATGTGCTCTCCTTGCCAGCACAGCACTGCTTTATAAATATATTGAGAAGCTATCTTTTTCCTGTGTGCTATTGAACTATGCAAACACCATGGGAGTTATCGATTTCACTTAATTTGCAAGAATTTACTCATAAAACCATCTGAGTATGGAGAATTTTAGGGGAGAAGCTGTTGGAAAGAGTTATTTTTATTTTTAACAGATCTCGAGCTACTTATATTTTCTATATATCTTTGATTCGTTTTCCTTAAAATTCATGTCTTTTCATGCACTTATTAGGAAGCTAATATGTTGCTATCTATTCTTTATTAAAAAGTATTTATTTTGCTTTTTAAAATCAATAATTCATTGAACACAAGTCAAGTGCCAGTCACTCTGCTGAATGCTGAACACTGAGTGCTGACTAAGGAAAATAAGGTTTGTGCCTTCGTGGCATGTACATCGTAGACCATCAAGAAACACGGGAAAAGCAAATGCAGAGCAAAGGAAAGCCAGGAGCAGTGACAGAGAATCATTGCAGAATGCTCTATTGGGAAGGACGCCCAGGGACACTTCTCCAATCAGGTGATATTTTACCCAACCACTAAGAATAAGTGAACACAAACATCAAAGGGAAAGGAATAATATGTGCATTTTCAACGAAAAAGGTTGAGATGTTTATTAATCGAAGAAAATTCTCATCAATCCATAAAGAGTCTTGAGTGACAGGGACAATGTGAACAGCTCATCAATGAAGGGCCTCTGTTACTTGACTACCTCTTACACGTTAGCACACCAGCTTTCCTTAACCTCCAATTCCCACAGTCACACCTTTTAAACAAGACATTATTCATTCCTACTCCAGTTCCAGAGTTAAAAGTATGTATTCAATCATTTAGCTCCGTCTTACTCTCCTTCAGCTTTCCTCTGAACACCCCAAGTATGATAAGTTTTTTTTTTTTTTTTTTTTTTTTTTTTTTTTTGAGACGGAGTCTCGCTCTGTCCCCTTTAAACCATACTGGTTATAGCAGACCAAGTATTGCACTACCTTTCTCACTTTTATTCAACTTAATGTTTCTCATGAGGAGACAGGATGAAGTCTTAGGAAGCATCCTTAGGGTGGCAATATACTGTTAGATGCACAGTGATACATGTTTCCACTGATGATCTTACAGCTTAACATCATCATGCCAGCGCCCCCGCTGCTATTCTACTTCATTACCTGGCCAGGCAAATAGTTCAAAATGACATCGAAAACTGAAACACGACTTGTTTTAGAACACCTAATTTTCTTGTAAATCCCTACAATATCAATCAAATTCAATGCCTTTAGTAGTAAGAATTGCCAAAGAAGATTGCTTTCCATTGAGGCTTTTTCTTAAAATACAAATGTCTAGATGCCATGTTTTTTTCCCTTCTTACAATTAATTTATATACATTGGGGATCTTTAAGGTAGGGATTCTGTAGGTTTTTACATTATTTGAAATCCTTCAAACTCTTTTTGTACTGAATTTGTCCCTACGGGTTTGTTCAATTTTCCACTTTTTCTTCAGTGCTATTACATTTGACACATGTTGAAAGAGCTGTGTGTGTGTGTGTGTGTGTGTGTGTGTGTGTGTGTGTGTGTGTATTGAATGTAGTATCAGTGAGAAAAGAAGGGCCTTAAGACCACTTTTAGAAACATGAACTCTTTTCTATAGAAAATAGATTCACGACCAACTTAGGACACACTAAACCGTTATCCTTTACATTGTTCTTGGAGCTCAAGACAAATTATACGTAGTGTGACTGTAAATGTTATTCCACCTGATAAGCAATAATTTGTTAATAAACCCAACAGGATTTTTACCATCACAGGTGACTACACTAATGAGTCAGGTAGATAGTCCTTAAATAGGAACACATTTTCCCACTTCCAATGAAATAGAAAGAGCAAGTGAAAACCAATGTAGCAATCACTGGGAAAAAGCACTGCCTTTATAAGCCTTTGATGTCAATTATGAAATACAAAAAAGGAGCAGGTGCAAAGAGTTATTTCGCCCAGTTATTGATGCATATCCAGTGCTATTCACACTTCCATTTACTCGATGGAGTTGTTGATTATTGCTTTCTTGCTTGGATGGAAGGAACATGACAATCTCAGAACAGTGCCCTGGGAGCAGAGACTGAGACTAACAGCAGGTGGAGGCGGCCAACTCCTGTCACATTGGATGTCATCAGTGCCAAAAATTTTAACAAAGAATTATTTCTGACTAATTTATTTTCTAGAGAGACTCTTTTATTAATTATCTTTTGTCTGTCTTGCAATGAAGTGCAAGTGTTTGAAGATGGCCTTGAGAAGTGTTTGCAGTTAATTAAAGTATACTTTCCTCCAGAGTGGTTTTTTCTACCTGCTTGAGGCCAGATGTCATTATAAAAGAGCCACATGCGAGGAGCTGTGTTCCAGATTCAAAATCATCAGTGTCTGTCTTCCCCATTTACATAAGTAATAAGAAGAGCTTTTTTCTTTAATAAAGCACAGTTAAAGATACATTGTTACATTTATAGTTTGAGAAATTTTAAAATATTTTTGTCTGAGGTAGGAAAGTGTTTATGAAGTAGACAGGTACTTTTAAAAGTAGAACTGTATTTATAAAAAAAGTGTGTGTTTGTTTATAATAAAAGCTATCTTCTTTGAAAACTTAATTTTATTTTTGTTGAGGTTAATTCTCTCTATTAACTTCTTTGTCCCTAAAAAGGATATGCTTATCATATTTGTACCTTATATTTCATTCTATGGGAAAAGTCTATTAAGTGAAGCCAAGTATATCTGCACAACAAATGTAGTTATGTGATATATAACTCTCCTACATATGGTTATTGTCTATCAAAATAAATTTGAATTCAGGCAATTAAATATTTTTTAGTCTTTATTACTCACTGAAAAGTACATTCACCTTTTGCCATTATTTCTCACCTTTTCTCTTTATACTTTTCACTGTGTTCTTTGACATAGGGACGCTGAACTTGATAGAGATAGGAAGAAGATTTCCAAAGCTGTCATTCAGAGAGATGATGAATATACTCTTGAGTGACCGAATGCGGCTCACTTTGGTTCGGAGCTACTTTACAATCTACCTGTATCATAAATGGAGGGCTTTATGATGGCATATAAAAGATTGCCTTAACAAGGTTCACTTGGAATAATTTACTCAAGAGATGGCAGGAGCTCAAAGCAGCCCTTGGCTTCTGGAAAGGAGACAGTCGAGAAGGGATGTTGAGACGGTCTGATAGACTGACTGAGCAAGTGGTTTATGATAATTATTTTCTCAGTGTTGGGTGACAGAGTGGATAAAAATGACACTTAGGAAATGTTAGACAAGTGGGAAATGTCCGTTGCAGGGATGGTGTGGAGAAGATGAGACAATTTTAAAACCGTGGACTCATTTTGGAACATACTTTTTCTATATCATAAGACAACCAAAGATGTCCAGCAGGAATTTACATTGCATATAACTTTGCTATTTTTTTTTTCTCAGCTATTTTTCAGATTTTCTCCTTCTCCCTGCTCCTCTGAAAATGTCATCAGGAACCCCTGCTGATGGTCCTAGGAGAAAAGCCGTGTGTAATCCAAGTCCCTGCTCTTCTCAAGGGGCGGCATCACGGCTCTCCTGCGAGGGCTGGTGCTTCTGCAGTCTGTGCTCTGAAATGCCCTGTCTGGATGTTGGGGGTCATGTGTAGGCACCAGGATTGGCATTGAGAACAGCCACTTGGCCACCCTGTCCCCCATGGCAGCCTAGTCAGCATCCTCCAACAAGTACCTGACCTTCTAGTCTACAGAATCTGTGACTATGGGGACCTCTTGTCATGTGTGTAGTGACAAGTGCTATCTCTATTCAGGGACCGCAGTGTCCTCCCTTTCGTCCTCCCACACAACTTCTTCCACCTTCTTGTGCCAAGCTGGATATGTTAATTAGCAGTTGATGGAGTTTGAGAGTCCCTTTTCTTCTCCAGAACAAAGCCTATGTTTCAAACTTTACTACTATTATTTATTAAGATTCAAGAAAATTATTTGTGAAATTTTAAGCTAATCACTGAATTTTACCTGGGTTCCAGGGGATGATAACTCATTGTCCGAGAAAAAGATTCTTGGAGGTAAGTGCTGCTGAAGAACACATTTAAATGAGAAAATAAAAGTATATATATGAAATATATCTAATTACCACCCTTATTTTATACCAAGAAATATAGAATACATTGTCTGCCTTAAGGGCTTTAAACTGCATTTGGGTTGATAAGACTTAAAAAAAAAACAAAAACAAAAAACCTGGATGGATGAGAGTACAAGCCACTTCTTGCAGATGATACGATACAGCTGCAGACCATGAAGCTGTGCTACAGAAATTCAGGCAGGAGGCTGCACTTCGTATTTCTGCTGTAACCAATTAGCACAACTGTAGTGGCTAAAACGAAATGAATTTGTTATCTTACAATTCTGGAGGTCAGAAATGTGAAATCGGTTTTATTGGACTGATGTCAGGGTGTTGGCAGGGCTGATGACCTCGGAAGCTCTAGGGAAAAATTCATTCCCTTGCCTTTTTCTAGCATCTAGAGGTTGCCCACATTCTTTGGCTCATGCTCTTGTCCTACACCTTCAAAACCAGAATCATAGTATAACTCTCTGTTCTCACCTCCGTTTCCATCCTAACATCTTCTCTTTCCAACTCTGCTTCTTCTGCCTTCTTTGTATAAAGACATTTATGATAACAACAGACCCACACAAATAATCCGGGATAATCTCACTACCTCAAAATTATTCATTTAATCATGTCTGTAAAGTCCCGTTTATCCTGTAAATAACATATTCGTAGGCTCCAGGACACAGCTAGCTTTAGGTGGAGGGAGCATTATTCACCAAAGTCCAGATTCATGTACATTTTTAATATTTGAAAAAACACTTATCTTTCTTGCCAACTAGTAATTTTTACTTTTACTATAAGATATTGATCAGATAAAGATATTAAAGACTGATGTGCTCATAACACAGTTAAATAAAATTTTAATGTTTGACATTAAAATTTGCCCAAGATAACTTTCAGGAAAATAGAATCATCCTATTTATATTTTTGGCTCATTTATCTATTCTATTTGAAATTTGATTTGTGATCAGTAGGTGCTCTATGCATTTTGAATTCTAATCCATAGTTTGTCATGTTGGTTGCAAATAACTTTCCCCACTCTGGTCTTTTATTTTATTTATAGTATCTTTGTACAGCATATTTTGAAAACTGCAATATGGTAGATGTTTTATGATTGTCACCCCCTCCTTAAATTTTAATAACTTATTTCAATATCTGAAACTTCACTTTTGGCTGGCACAGTGCTAGGGATTTCAAGCACATTATCCCTGTTTATCACTGTAGAAACTACGTGGAGCATGTCCTATCTTCAGATGAGTCTCTGAATCACACAGTGGTTAGATAATTTGCACAAGATCACAGAGGTTGAAAGTAAAGCAGTTATGAATTAATGCAGAATTAAGAAAATTAGTGTCTTCCTAAGACGACTTCAGTTTATTAACTTTCTCGTAATGAGAAGTCCTTTGGAAGTCAGCTACAGCTGTGTGAATCCACAGAGGCCCAAGAACACAATGTGCCTTATCTTTCCACTCTCAGCCTTGGGGTGGGGCTCAAACCTTCATGACTTAAGCAGGGCAGCTGCCCCTCCACCATCCTGTGCATGGGAACAAGACCTTTCATTTATTGACTCTCCCTGAGTCAATAAATTTTCCCCAAAATCTTAAGCATTAGTAAATTATTTCCTTATGCCTTTCATTGTTACCCTTATTGGGAAGGAAGGTTTGTTTTTATTGTTGCTGCTACTGCTGTTGGTTGTTGTATTTTTAAAGTGGTACCACACTGTTCCCAGTAACAGAAAAGTTTACTAATACAAAGGAGGATATGGAACATGCAACTGCCTGAAAATCAATCCCAGATTTTCACAAATACAGAGATTTGTTCCCTTATACTGTAAAGCTGAAGAGTTGATGAATCCCCTTTAATTTAAAACTTAGAAAATATTCATTGTCAAATTGATCTGAGTTGTAAATTTACACTTTCTCACACCTATGTAGTTTTGCACTTATTTCCAAATTTCTCTCAGTTAAGTTGCTTTTCCCAGTCATTTAATAAAATTGCTTCCAACCGCACTACCTCTGCATGTAATTAATATAAAAATGAAGTTTGAAAAGTTAAATAAATTGAAATAAATTCAATACATTAAAGTCACTTTAACTCACCTTCATAGCCACAAAGCTTGTCTAGAGCTGTAAACATTTAAAAATTGCCTCTCACCACTCTATCATCTGTTCAGGAACTTACAGGTCAGGGTATCCTTTTGTTCTTTACATAAAAATATCAGATTCCTTAGGGGTTCATTACTGTCCCATCTTTTCCCCTAGGTAATCTCCTATGAATACATTCCCACAATTACATTCTATGAATATGCTAATAGAATACCAATTTATCTGAAGCCTCTTCCTCTAACATTTATGACTCGTACTTCCACCACCTCACTGATACGAACATTCAGGTGTTTTATACGCTTACCTGATTTGTGAGGTCCAACTCTGAAATCCTGATTATACACCCCAAATGATGCTTCTGGTTTTCATGCGCTTTTTTTTTTCAAGTAAATATCCAGGTATGTTTACTGACACCTCCCTCTCCCTCAACCGTCACATTTAATTCATCACCACCTTCATTTAATCCAGTCTACTGGGCAATAACTTGAGGCTCAATGGCAAGACTGGTAAGGTTCCATACACTTGTGCTTCTTTCAAAAGCTTTGTAAACTTTGCATTTCAGATACTGAGTTGTAGAGGCTTTAGCATATAGATACACACGTGCCCACAGATCTGCATGTGCACATGAGCACACTCAAGCAGGGACCTTAAGAATTCTTCAAACTTTCCATGAGAACCACTGCCTTTGTGCTAAGGCCCACCTCATCTTTGCCAAATATGCTACAAAGTGGCTCTCACCCGAGCAGTGGCTCTGTGCAAAGTCAGTGCAGTCAGGAACCTCACACTCCTCAGGTCAGTGATTCCCAACCCAAAGCATGGAGAGAAGTTAGTGCACTTCTCTGAGGTTCATCCCTTGTTACCAAAACATCAGGGGTTTGGTCTGGGCCCTTCTGCTTCCCACACAGAAAACCAATAACTGAGACAACCATTATTGCCAAGGAAGAAGGCTTTAATCAAGTGCTGTAGCCAAGTAGATGGGAGATTATCATGAAATCCATCTCCCTGATGGACTAAAATTAGGGATTTATATAGCAGAAAGAAAACTACATGCAGGAAAACAGAAATTAGGAAGAGGTAAGGAGAAGGAGTTGGTCAACAGGAAGCAGATGATCACATTGGCAGTCCTGATGGGTGAGGGTTCTGAATTCTTATTGTCCAAAGGCAGTGAGCTGGTGAGTTTCAGCTCCTTGATATTATCTGGGAGGACTTCTGGCTGGTAACTCATCTGAGAAAATAACTCAGATAAGACAAACATAACTTTTAAAACTAGAAGGGTTAATCCTATGCTTATCCAAAAGACACTATAAACATCAGTTTTATGGGACAATTGGGTCAACTTTGCCCTCACCAAAGTCCTATCATGCTTGTGGCCTCAGCAGCCATATGATGTTTTATAGAGATGAGTCTGATCTGTTGTGTGGCTTTTCTAGTTCTACTTGGGGGTGCCGGTGGATCCCAGGCTACTCCTTCTTCTCTTGGAGAGGAAGAACAGCCTCGTTATAAAAATATTAACTTATACTTTCTTCTGTTAATCTATTTTTAGTGTTTATGCTACACCTCAATATTATTTTAATAGAAGATATAAATTAAGATTTTATATCATAAAGGGTAAATTTTTCTAAAAATAAATACTAAAGTTTTTATCTTTTACAAAAAAAGTTACTATAAATACATTTAAAACTAGTGTATTGAAAAATATAATGAATGACTACTAATGCCAAAATGTTTTCAATACATCAGTTTTTTCTCAGGAGATATCGGAATCCTTTTTATTTTTTATCAGTAAATTATATGTCATACCAAGAATATTGATATGTAACGTCATGCAGCATATCTCAGTGGTTCAAGGAAAGGCTTTAAATGAGATAGAATTTATTTTTGTCTTTTTAAAGTGTCAATTAGTAGATATATACATAAATCAGTGAAAATAGATTTTCAAAGTCTAACATGACTTATACGTTTATGAAGTAATATAAATCTGAACTGGTACTTAAGTTTAAATTTCTCATATAATGCTAAACAGAATATGCATTCTTTTCTAACTTCTCAAGGATTAGGAGAATTTTGCTTAAATTACCTTTCTCTCACACAAGATCAATAAACTTTAACGTCAACTTCTGCAACATAAGCTTGGAAATTATTAAAAACTCATCACAAAGTTGTAAAAATTACAAGAAATAGAACCTTAAAAACTTCAAACACAGTACCCTGTAGTAGGTCAATAAATGTTTCTGTTCATATTGATATGACCAAAAATGGAGAGGAAGAAGAGTGCAATATCCTTGTGATGTGCTTAACTGAAGAAGCCTAAAAGTGTGTCAGGGGAGCAAAGAAAAAAAAATGAAACACACACACACACACACACACACTCATGCAAACCACTGTGTCTATTGCATTGCATTTTATTGCATTGCTATTGCATTGCTTTAAAGGAATTATTGCATTGCTATAAAGGAATAACCAGAGGCTGGGTGATTTACAAATAAAAGAATTTTATTTGGCTCAAGGTTCTGCAAGTTGTACAAGCATGGCACCGGCATCTACTCAGCTTCTAGTGGGGCCTCAGGAAGCTTTCAGTCATGGTAGAAGGAAAGGGGAGCTGGTGTGTCATGTGGCGAGAGAGGGAAAAAGTGAGAGAGGGAACAAGTGAGAGAGAGAAGGAGGTAGCAGGCTCTATTTAGCAACCAACTCTCAAGAGAACTCAGAGCAAGAACTCACTCATCACCGTGGGGAGGGCACCAAAACCTTGACGAGTCAAACGCTTCCCTCCAGATCCTTTTCAACCTTGGGGGTCACATTTCACCATGAGATTTGGAGGCAACAAACATCCAACCCGTATCACATGCACACACACAATCTGTTACATTTTATTACTAGGCTTCCCAGTCCTAACCTACGAGCTCATTTCCGGAAATCACCTTGAAAATTGCTCTTTTACCAACTAAATCAATTATTGACAATTAATTATATTTGTTAAAAAAAAGGCAAGATGAATGTAGACATTTCTCAGTTACACTAAAATATCTATGAGTTAAAATGTAATTTAAACTTGAGTAAAATCTAGAATTCATGGGAAAATGGTTGTTTTTGTCGAAGGGGAAGGAGCTAAAGGGAAAACTATGTTTTTTATATAAATATAGGTGTCCCTTTATAAAATTTAATTCCTTAGACTGTATTTTGTGTTACCATGTAATTTTCGTTAATATTACAATTTTGAAATTTCTTTCAGGACTTAAATGTCATGTCTCGCTCTAGAGAGACGTAAATGTCATGACACTCTCTCGAAAAGTGAGTTCACATAACAGGTAAAAATTAACATACAGCAGAGCTGTTTTATTTTATGTTGCTGGCATAACAGATACCCTGTTTATTTTTTTTTTTCCATTGTCTATTTGAAATATTAAGTCAATTATGCTCTTTTTTTTTTTTTTTTTTTTTTTTTTTTTTGAGACGGAGTCTCGCTCTGTTGCCCAGGCTGGAGTGCAGTGGCGCGATCTCGGCTCACTGCAAGCTCCGCCTCCCGGGTTCACGCCATTCTCCTGCCTCAGCCTCCGAGTAGCTGGGACTACAGGCGCCCGCCACCACGCCCGGCTAGTTTTTTGTATTTTTTTAGTAGAGATGGGGTTTCACTGTGTTAGCCAGGATGGTCTCGATCTCCTGACCTCGTGATCCGCCCTTCTCGGCCTCCCAAAGTGCTGGGATTACAGGCGTGAGCCACCGCGCCCAGCCCAGTTATGCTCTTATGAATGCTACAGCTCATTTCATTTTTGGATGCTTTGAAATCACATAACTGGTACTTGGAGTTCACCCATACCCCTAAAGCAAAAGATGGCCCAGAACTGGCCCTTTCCAGAGAGAGTGGTGTTCCCAGACACCGTCTGTGAAATATATTACCTTCCAATCCATGATGAAGGAGAGAGAATGGCAAAGACAGTAATATTGGGAGAGACAGAATATATTAGTCTTGATCTTGAACATACCAGAGAGATACCTTTTCATTAGCTCGTAGGCAGGTAGATAGCCCAAGCTCATTCTATGGTACACTCTCACTGTACTACACATCAGAATTCCAAAGTACATAAAAGCTCATGCCATACAGAGGGAGAAAGCCAATATAGTCCTCATTTCTTTGAATCCCATCTTTCCCAGGGGATTTTAGTCGACTCGAAGGCCTAGAGTCATGTTCACTCACAGCTGTATTCTTATTCAACAATAACAAGAGGTGGGGCAGCCCTGGAGCAGATATTTGACCATTAATTCTATTATCTCAGAAAAATTTTGGCTATTTTTAAAATTGCCAACATGTTGCTTTCTCAAGAGGGAAAGAATCACCAGAAATGTATCTTTTTATCATCTTTCTGTACTTTTTGTGTACTCTTGTAAATGTATTACAGGAAATAAGACAGAACAGCTTCACTGCTGATTGCAACAGGAATGTGTAATGTTACTGCTTTCTCCATTTTTCTGTTGACATGCTAACAGAGTGGTTTTGTGAATAAAGGCAAGAGAAAGCGCAGGTAGACTGTCTTGGGATTAATACATGGTACTCGCCAGCCCCCTTCACTCTGTGAGCTAAAAGCATCTTGTGTTCTTCCCATTACAGAACTGGGTTAAAAGATACTCTCCTGACAAAGTCAAGGATGCATATAAAACCTCACTGTTCATATAAAATGACTTCCTCTACATTATTCACATTTTTCTTAACAATATTAAATAAATATTAACCTTTAAACATGGCGGATGGTATTATACTTCTTCACCTTTTAAATATTTAATTTTGTTCCATCTACAATACTCCTGGGGATCCATTATTAATGAATATTGCAGCCAAAAATTTCTTAGAAATTATTCTATAATTTTTTTTTTTTTTTTTTTTTTTTTTTTACTGTTCCATAATCATTTTAGGGTGATATTTTTCAAGACACAGACTTTCTGAAACTCAGCCATCTACAAGATGTCTATCCAGACAACCAGAACACAGTGAAAATAATAAGGGACACTCATCTCTTCTTTGCCGAAAACTGGCAAAGGTGAAAGGCAGCCAATGCAGAAGAGCATTGAATTCTCAACTCTCTTGGGTGTTTTCAGGAATCCAGACAAGAATCTGTTGAAGAACTACCTGGTAAGAATTCACTGCTGCACCTGAACAGTTGCTCTGAGTATAGGTACAATTTACTTCTGTGGGTTGTAGAACCCTGATGGACAGATGCAAGCCAGCCCAAGATTTCAGTCACTGTTGCTGCTAAGGACAGCCTACTATGGGGCTGTCCTAAAAAATAATTCTGTGTAGATTTCAGGACCTCCAAACTTTCATTATAGAGTTTTTCTAGGTAGTTTGTAGATTTTAGTAAGCTTCCTAGAGGAACAGAACTCTCAAGAGTACACTCACAACAGCAAGAATGTTCTGTCTTTGAAAAATAATCATCTCAGGAAACTCAGAAATTTCAAAGTTTGCCACTCAAGCTTGCAGTAGCTTTTGTCCTTGGTCACTTTCTGTCACTGATTACCAAGGCTTATGAGAGAGGAGGCAGGCAGAGGCTGGTTAGGCAGATAGAGAGGGAGGGTCTGGAAGAGACAAGGTTTGCAAGGCCGCACTGCATTGCCCCGTTATGTAGCATGCCCCAGCATGCTAAGTTGGAACCCATTTCTATACAACGTTAATAAGCAGTTTTACATTTCTAACCAGATATAACTTGTTTTGCAGCTAGCAGGAGGAAGTATGGCTAAGAACTTCTTTTTATACCAAGATGTCTGCTCAAAAGAGACTTTCCAGTCACCCACCCAGGTGCAGACAAGGATGGAGGGTGTCCTAAAATTAACCTGAACTCATTATAATGCCATTAGCATTGTGGGTTTCGCTATCCCCCATGGTTTTTGCTTAGGCACTCATGGGTAACCAAGATGAAGTCACTATGGACAACCCCAGGCATGCACAGTTGCAACACCAAGGGGGGGAATTTTACCCTCCAATTAAGGCAGAACCCACAGAAGACCTCCTTGTTTCTGCCACATAAAAGACCCAGAATTCAGCCCCATGTTTGGCAACGCTGTTTGGGTCCCTCTCACCCCTGGGAGCTTTTCTGTCACTTGGTAAATCCTACTCTGCCTTACTCACTCTCTGGTGTCTGCATGCCTTATTCTTCTTGGTTGTAGGACAAGAACTCAGACCTCACTAAACTAAGTAGTAAGGAGACTGCAACACTTACATTTAACACAACATCTTAGCTCATTGTTATCAAACCCCAAGTATATTTGAAGGACATTTTTTTTTTTCAAATGTATTTATGTTTTCATTTGGCTTGATTTAAGTTTTCTTGCTGTTGTAGTTCTCAATTCTTACAACATTTTAATAAATATTTGTTTTCCTAAAACATTATGAACTTAGCTCAATGTTTATAATAATATATGGTTAATCTTTCTGTATATCTCGGTATTTTATAAAGATTCTATATATAACCTTAACATATTTGGGCACTTATCACATTACTATAGCAGTATGCTAAGTTGGAACCTTTCTATACAGTGTTAATAAGCAGTTTCACATTTCTAACCAGATATAACTTGAATCTGAAATACTTGGGTTGATTTATTTATTTTGTACTAGAAAATCAGTCTATTATTTGTTGTACTATATAATATTTGTTTGTGTATTATAGAAAAATTCTATATAATACAATGTATTTGTATTGTAGAAAATGTCTACTGTTTCTTTTATATTTTATACATCTGTAGAATGTCTATCTTGACTTTTACCTCCATTACTTTTTATGTTAAAATATTTATGTTCTCAATATATTAAACTGTTTTTCATTATTAAAAGTAGCTTTATTTAAAATTGTCTAGCTAGATATGACTTTTTAAGCTATGAATACTTGAAAATATTAGAAAAAGTCTTCTATGAAAAATGACTCCAAAAAATGCAAAACTACAAATTTTAGCTTGCATAAAACTTGCCAAAATAAACCTAGCTAATATGTATACACCAAAATAAGTATTAATAAAAATAAATGGCTTCAATATCATACTACAAAATTGGGAAAGATTAGAAAAAATAGATAAAATTTAAAAACAAAAGTATTAAAACTATTAACACATAACATTTCTTCTTGAGAGAGTTGAGCAATTTGTTAGAAAATAGTAATATTTGGTAAAAATAAACCTTCTTAATTTGGAAATACAAGTTGGACAGAAGGCTCAAAGAGTGGTAACAAAAAATGTGAGATATTTAAGTAGTAGACTCTTTTCTGTTAGTAGATAAGCTAACTTATGAAAGTTACCATGTACATGCTATAGTAACACCTGCTTTTCCCTGGTCTGTTTGGAAAAATTTAAATTTAATCCCAGTAACAGGAAGCATCTAAACAGAGGCAGCACTTCTAAATGTGTGAGATACATCTACAAGTCAGCAATTGTAGTTCTTGATGGTTTTGAAAGTATTTAGGAAAGATACACGGTGACTAAGTTTTTTGATGCCCCCATCCGCCTGAATCATATGAACAACACAATAGGTAAGATAATCTATCTACCAAAAAAGTTTGATATAGGGCACAAGAATATAAATAAAATAGCTAAGGAAAGTCTATCAAAATACTGTGAAGCAAAGTGTGGATGAATATTAAATGTTTTAAAAATATGTTAATAGCGGGAAAATTGGACATAAAATGCTTTTAAAATATCAGTTAAAGTAGCCCACTTGGGAGGCCAAGATGGGCGGATCACGAGGTCGGGAGATCGAGACCATCCTGGCTAACACAGTGAAACCCTGTCTCTACTAAAAAAATACAAAAAACTAGCCTGGCGCGGTGGCGGGCGCCTGTGGTCCCAGCTACTCGGGAGGCTGAGGCAGGAGAATGGCGTGAACCCGGGAGGCGGAGCTTGCAGTGAGCCGAGATGGCGCCACTGCACTCCAGCCTGGGGGACAGAGCGAGACTCCATCTCAAAAACACAAAGCCCATAAAAGAAACAAATGAAGAAGCTGAGGCAGGAGAATCTTTTGAACCTGGGAAGCAGAAGTTGCAGTGAGCCAAGATTGTGCCACTGCACTCCAGCTTGGGAAACAGAGATAAACTCTGTCTCTAAAAATAAATAAATAAATAGATAGATAAATAAATAAATACTTTTTGAATAACACTTATTCCATCAAATTGCAAATAGTCAAAATATCCGTCCTTATGTCAAGGAAAAAAAAAAGGAGGCACAGGTTTTAAGAAGAAAGTGATTCCATGGGAGAAAGGATATTGGAATGGATTTTTAAAATATAAGTGCTCACATACATAATTACATAGAAATGCCAAAAATTACACTGAAAGTAATAAAGATGAAAAGAAAAAAATAATACTGGTAAATACCAGGACAGTGACATGGAAATTTGGTTTGAGAAAAAAAAATTTCCACAATGCAAAGGAGAATCACAAAAAGTTAAGTTGATCAGATACAGGAGCTGGATGTGTGACTACTAATGGTAAAGAGCCAGCACGTAGAATTCTGATTTTCTTAAAGGAGAGAGTACAGGGCATTTAATGGAAATATATTTTAAAATATAGGAAAGTCTGTCTGATTACAGAAGACCTAAAAGACCTAATCGAAAGGGTACACAATATATACCAATGAAGTTATTTGTATTTAACCATCTGTGAAACATATATTGATTAAGAAATTCGATTTTGACAATAAATTATTTTGGATTTGAGAAAGAATTTTCCTGTCACTGGGAGGCTGACCTCAGTCCTACCTCAGCAGCAGAGTTGCTGGCAGACAATGGAGCAGCATTCACTAAAATAATTTTGAGGGAGGAGCAAATGGGCCAGGAAATCGAGATCCTTTGACTAATCCACCTTCACAAAGCAAAAGTCCTGGGGTTACCAAATCCATTTGCCTTCAGAGAGTGCATCCCAGTGTATTTTTTCTCAAAAATGTGTTACTTATAATCTAGGGCAAATAGCAACAGGACTTTGAATATCATATTCTAATAATGCCAATATTTGTATCCTTATATCAGAATTCTCTGATCACCAGGCTTGCACATCCAATTGGCTCTTGGGATTTGGATACTTCAAAACGTCCCAAACTTAATATTTACAAACAGAACTAGATGTTTTCTTTGTAAATCCTACACATGCCTAGCCCATTCCATAAATAATACTCCTCTCACTGCTCAGTCAGGCAACCCAGGCGTCATCCCTTGTGAGGGATGCAATAAATCCATGTGTCCCTCACATGCTGCCCTGAATCCATTAATATATCCAACTTCTCTGCCTCCAACACTCTTGCCAAACCCTTCATGTGTTTCCATGGTCACCTCTCAGTCTATGCCCTCATTGCTCTTGGTTGCAGCATCACAACTGGTTCCAACTGTTCTTCCTCCGTCCACCCTTATACCACTATAATATGCAAAATAATAAATTATTAGAAGAAATGTAAATCTCATATTTGAAATAAACTACTTAATGCCTTACAACATTTTTATCTCAAGGTAAGAGGGAGAAATAACCAAAACGTCTTATCATGGCTTTTTCTTTCTTTTTTTTTTTTTTTTTTTTTTTTACGGAGTCTCACTGTTGCCAGGCTGGGGTGCAGTGGCACGATCTTGGCTCACTGCAACCTCCACCTCCCAGGTTCAAGTGATTCTCCTGCCTCAGCCTCCTGAGTAGCTGGGACTACAGGTGCCTGCCACCACGCCTGGCTAATTTTTGTATTTTTAGTAGAGACAGGGTTTCACCATGTTGACTAGGATGGTCTCCATCACTTGACCTCATGATCTGCCCATCTCAGCCTCCCAAAGTGTTGGAATTACAGGCGTGAGCCACCGCACCCGGCCTATCATGGTTTTAAAGAATTATAAGTTCTGGAGCCTTTCTGCTGTCCATTTTCCTTCCTTACCACCTTCCTCCTTGTCAGCTGTGCCATAGCCACTCTTGAACTCATTCCGTGCCTTGCTATCTCCAATCTATTCTCCACACAGCAATATGAATTATGTCAAGGGGTTATCTGTTTAAATCCTTTCTAAGGCTTCACCTGCTCTGAGACTGGAATGTAATTCCATTATAATTGTCTATAAGTAGTATGTCCGCCGAACTTAGCATCCTAACCAGACCATTTTTAAAACTGAAAGGAAGTGTTATCAATATTTAAACAAGGACATCAGGCATAGAAGTGAATTTTCCTGAGCATATTAGGTATATGCTTTTCCTATGCTGCAGGTCATTTTATAAGTTATAGTCATGGTTCACATCTTGTATTCCTATACTGATTACTTCTGGGAGGAACCTAAAACACTTTATTTAATTTCAGTGTCTATATTAACTTCCAAACTCTTTATTTCATTTAGATCTTCTTTATTGAACTTCAGATACACTTTCCATTGTAATGTTAAGAATTTAATGGTTCTAAAAATCAATTAATATTCTATTGTACTTAGCATGTTATAAGCATACTTCTGCTTAATATTTTCATGTCCTAACCTTTAGTATTGTAAGTAAGCCTTATGGACTTATGAGAAAATATTGAGGTTGGTTTAACCTTGCAAGCATTAAAACAAAATAGTTTCTGGTTATCTGACAAATGAAAACAGAAACTTTCACAGATAATCGTGCCCAGTACAGCATTTGATGTATAGAAAGAGCATGTAATCATCTGGTGACAAGTTTTTGAAACTTGGCTCTACAATGACCACTGGAAATACGTATGTAAATTATTTCAACCAGACAGCATGTAAGCAAGTTTGAATAACTATTTCCTATAAACTAGTTTCAAGGTGAATTAGTGAGAAATTTCCACATGTAAAAATGTAGAAAAAACTTTAAATGTGGCATAGTTCCATATTTTTTTCTGAAAAGAGTGGTTCAGTTTCTCTCATCTCGATGCATTTTTTAGCACATGCTTCATTTTTTTCTGTGTTAACTCGTTTAAAATAAATATCACTTACTCTGAAACAAAAGTAAGTGCCAACCACCACAAAAAAAAGTTTACATCATTTTACTGGAGTTTCAAAAGCACTTGTTTATGCAGAATTGTGAGGCTTTGCAATGGGTAGCAATTATCTTCCAAAGTGGGTAAAAAACTACCGCATATAAATATATTGCAGCTTAAAACTGCATATTTTGGATGCTGGTAAAGAAAGAAGTAAAACTAAAGAAACAAATAAGCCAATATTACATCCTGCTGCAGTCCTCTCGGTGGGCTGCATGATATTTCTTCATGAATAAAGATGGAGTAAACCACATTTGTAGCATAATAAGAAAAGGTAATTAGTGTCATCTATTCACCACTGTTAGAATTTGACTAGAGCAATTTGATTACGTTTATCACATTCTAAACTTTGAGTAAGTTTTTCAGCTCTGTAATGCAGTTAGTGGTGAAGTGTGCGGAATAAAAGTCAGCTTCCCAGTATGATTGATGAGCAACGACTCAGAGGGATGGAACTGAAAAAAAGGAAAGGAAAAAAAAGAGTAAGAAATTGTAATATAGATACTGTCTATTGGTTTTTAAGTAAATCCCATCTAAATCAGTTTGAATCGGTGGCAAAACTTACATAAAAGTAGCAGTACTTCTTTCCAAACAAAATCAAATGTGTGTGTGTGGAAGGTTTCCATGTCCATACAGATGGAAAGGACATAATATTTAGGACAAATGCATTATTAGACTTTGTTAAACAGCAAATTAATTTCTCATTTTTAATTTGGAATCATTTAAGATAAAATGTTTTAACATATATTAAATTGAAACATGTAAAGCAAAAGTCCCCATAGTGTTTAAGATACTGAATTATGAATGAATAAGTACTATTTCAGTCTCACATATTAACATTTTCTGGTTAAAAATTCTTCTAACTTAAGTATTTTGTGTTTATTTTTAGCTCCCCCATTAGCATACATATAGTTCAGAAATATTTTCTGAATCAACTAAAAGAGTTAGATGTGGAGCTAGTCCCAGGAAAACCAGCAGCTCAGGGTCATTTATGGGAATTCAAAGATAGGAGGACATGGACAATTTTGACAGGGGAGACATTTGAAGCCGTAAGAGTGTTGGGATAAAGCCACCAGAGCGCAGACAAGGTATAGAATAAACAACAGGTAAGCGGGGTCAGGGGAGAGATTACTGACTCTAAAAGAAGAGTAGCCCTGCATCAGAATCAGTAATGAGATTATGGAGATGACTTTCTGTATCAGCTATGTGTCAACACTCTCCTGAGGATGCACTGGAAAGAAACCAGCACCCTGGATTCAAGGGACTTATGATTTCAGGAGAATATACAATAAACAAAAAAAATATATATTATTTTTAAAAACAAGCCCATTTTGTTTTATGAAAGAAGACAAGGTATGAAAAAAACACAGGGATGAAAAAAGCAGCACTAAAGTAGCTTGTTCGAGTTCTCCTTTTTAAGAAGGGTTTCCTGAGGCAAACACTGGAATGAACTGAAGGAATTAGGGATGTAGAAATCCAGGAGAAGAGCACTCCAGGCAAAAGAAAGAGCCAATGCGAGGACACCAAAAATTCCCTTTTGCCTCCTTTCAGTCAGTCTTGCCTTTCTTGTAGATGACCAATCTTATGATTGTGATGACCACAGCCTCGTTCTATTTGTTCTTCAAGTTCATATAAATGGGATAATGTGGCACATTTTCTTTTGTGCCTACCTTGTGCACTATGATAATGTTATAATGATTCATATTTATTTTTCAGGTTTTTTGGGGTGTTGAGTGATATTTAATTGTATGACTATGCAGCAAGTTACTCCTTTTAAACTGAGGGGTATACAAAAAAGAACACAAAGCTGCTATGAAAGAAATGTTTGCCCAAGTGTGATACGAAGCTGCATAACTATGCAGATGTTTTGTGGATATTTGCTTTTGTTGCTCATATACACAATGGCCAAATTGCTAGGTCATAAGGAAGGCACGTGTTTAATTTTATAACAAAATGACAGATGGGTTTCAAAAGTGGATGCATGATTTCTGTACTCCCAGAAACAATTTATACGTAGCTCCACATCTTCACCAACATGTGATGTTGTCAGTCTTCATATATATTTGTGTATGTGTGTATGTATACTACACACATCTATATGTGTGTATTACACACTGTATTTAAATTAATAAACTTTTTATAAAGTATGTTTAGGTTCACAGCAAAACTGAATGGAAATAATAGCAATTTCCCATACACACCCGTCCCCAAGCTCACACACAATCTCCCCCACTATCCACATCCTGAACCTCGATGGGCACATTTGTGGCAACTCATGAAATAACATTGACACATCGTTATCACCCAACGTCCTTAATTTACCTTAGCGCTTGCTCTTCATGTTGTACATCCTATGGGTTTTGGCAAAGGAATAATGACACGTATCAACCATTATAGTTACATATAGAAGAGTTTCACTGCCCTAAAATCCTTTGTGCTTTATCTGTTCATCTCTCCCTCCCCATTAAATCCTTGCAACCACTGATCCTTCTACTGTCTCCATAGTTCTACCTTTTCCAGAATATCATATAATTAAAATCATTCGGTAGATTTCCAGATTGGCTTATTTTGCCCGTTAACATGTGCTTGATGTTCTTCTACGTGTTTTTGTAGCTGGTAGCTAATTTCTTTTTATCACTAATATTTGATTGCGTGAATGTGCCACAGTTTGGTTTCCCTTTCACCGTTTCAAGGACATCTTTATTGTTACCACGTTTAGGCAGTTATGAATAAAGCTGATATAAATATCCCTATATAGATTTTTGTGCGGACATATGTTTTCATGTTTTCAGTTGATTTGGGAATACAGCAAAGAGTGTGGTTGCTGGGTCATGGGATAAGAGTATATTTAGTTTTGTAAATAACCACATAAGTGTCCTCCAAAGTGGTTGTGCTATTTTGTAGTCTGACAATCAATGAGAGTTCCTGTTGCTCCATATCCTTGCCAGCATATGGTGGTGTCAGTGTTTTGGATTTGGGCCATTCTAATAGGTGAGTAATCATATCCCATTGTCTTTTTTAGACAGAGTCTCGCTCTGTTGCCCAGGCTGGAGTGCAGTGGTGTGATCTCAGCTCACTGCAAGCTCCGCCTCCCGGGTTCACGCCATTCTCTTGCCTCAGCCTCCGAGTAGCTGGGACTACAGGCACCCGCCACCACACCTGGATAATTTTTTTGTATTTCTAGTAGAGACAGGGTTTCACCATGTTAGCCAGGATGGTCTCGATCTGCTGACCTCGTGATCCACCCACTTCAGCCTCCTAAAAGTGCTGGGATTATAGGCGTGAGCCGCCGATCCAGTCCCTACTGTCATTTTAATTTGCAATTCACTAATGACATATGATGTTGAGCATGTTTTCATATGCTTACTTAATATCTATATATCTTCATAGGTGAGGTGTCTTTTCAGGTCTTTGCCATTTAACTGTGTTGTTTATCATCTTATTGTTGAGTTTTAAGAGATCTTTGTATGTTTTGGAGGACAGTCCTTTCTTAGATGTGTCTTTTGCAATGATATTCTCCCAATCTGTGGCTCATCTTCTCGTTCACTAGACATTGTCTTTCACAGGGCAGAAGTTTTTAATTTTAATAAAGTCCCACCTATCAATTGTTTTTTTCATAGATCTTGCCCTTCATGTTCTATCTAAAAAGCCAAAATCATAAGCAAAATACCCAGGATTTCTCTTATGTTATCTTTACAAGTTTTAGAGTTTTGCATACTATGTTTCTGTTTATGATTTATTTTGAGTTAATTTTTGTGAAAGGTGTACGTTCTGAGTCCAGATTAACTTTTTTCCTTGTGGATATTCAGTTGTTCCAGCACCATTTGGCAAAAAGTCTTCTTTTACTCTATGCATTCCCTTTGCTTATTTGTCAATCATTTGACCATATTTATGCAGGTCTATGTCTGGGCTCCCTATTCTGTTCTGTTGATCTATTAGTCTATTATTTTGCCAACACCATATTGTCTTGATTATTTAAACTTTCTCGTAGGTCTTGAAGTCAGGTAGTTTCAGACCTCTGATTTTGTTTTTCTCTTCAATATTGAGTTGGCTATTCTGGGTCTTTTGTCTTTCCATGCAAACATTAGAATCAGTTTGTTGATATATATATAAAAAAAACTGCTGGTATTTAATTGGGATTGTGTTTAATATATAGATACAGTTGGCAAAAACTGACCTCTTGACCTTATTGATCCTTTCTGTCTATGAAAATTGAATATTTTAATTACTTATTTGTTCCCCTTCAATCAGATTTTGTAATTTTCCTCAGCTACATCTTGTACATGTTTTGTTAGATCTATAAAAAGGCGTTCCATTATATTAGGTGCTAATGTAAATGTTAATGCCTTTTTAATTTTAAGTGTTGCGTCTTCATTTTTGGTGTATAGGAAAGTGATTGACTTTCATATATTAATCTTTGTATAATGGTTACAATCTTTCTATAATTGTTTCATCGTTCCAGGAATTTCTCTTTGGCCAGTTGTTTGGGATTTTCTACATAGGGAATGTTTTTGAGAGCGGAGACAGTTTTACTTTTCCTTTCCTGTCTGTATATCATCGATCTCCTTGTCTTTTCTGATTGCATTATCTAGGAATTATTTCCCGCCATTCACAGTTTACTTCAAGTTTGCATGCGTGTGTATGTAAATGAGTGTTGAATTTTGTCAAATGTTTTTCTGCATGTAATGACACGATCTTGTGGTCGTTCTTTGTGAAACTGTTGATGTAAAGGCTTAAACTAATTGATTTTTGAATGTTGAAAAAGCCTTGAATACCTGGGATACATCCCATGTGACTGTGGTGTATAGTTATTTTATACATTGTTGGATTCAACTTGCTAATATTTTATTGATAGTTTTACATTTCTATGTATGATATATATTGATCTCTAATTTTATTTTCGTGTAATGACTTTTTTGGTTTTGGTATTGGGGTAATGCTGGCCTCCTAAAATGAGTTAGAAAGTATTTCCTCTGTTTCTGTCTTCTGTAAAAGATTATAAAAAAAAAAAAAAGGTATAATTTCTTCTTTAAATGTTTGGAAAAATTCACTGGTGAACTGATCTGGGTGTGGTGGCTTATGTTTTGGAAGGTTATTAACAGTTGATTCAAATTCTTTTATAAATTCATCCCTTCATAGTATCTTTTGTATCTTTTTCTTCCTATATGAGTTTAGTTATATTGTGTCTTTGAAGGAATGAGTCCATTTCGTCAAGGTTATAAAATTTGTGAGTGCAGAGTTGTTCCCAATATTTATTTATTATCCTCTTTATGGCCATGGAATCTGTAATGAGACCCTTCTTTCATTTCTGATATTAGGAATTTATATCTTCTCTCTTTTTGTCTCAGCTAGCATGGCTAGATGCTTATACATTCATATGTTTTTAAGAAAATTAACTTTTAGTTATGCTGATTTTCTCTATTGATGTCCTGTTTTCAGTTTTACTGATCCCTGCTCTAATTCTTGTTTCCTGCTTACATTGGACTTAATTTGTTACTCTTTAAAGTGTTTTTAATTCTTGCTATTCTAGTTTTAAGAAGTGGTATCTCATAATGATTTTAATCTTTATTTCCCTCATAACGAATGAGGTTTAACCTTCTTTTAATGTATGGATTCTCATTTGTGATGTCTCTTTAAATATTTTTGTCTTTTGGGGGGAGATTGTTTACATTTTTATTGTTAATTTGTAGGAGTTATTCATATATTCTAGATGCAATATCTGTAAGATATGTATGGTAAAATTTACTTAGAATCTCAGTTTGGCTGTTAATTTTCCTATTTATGTATACTGAAGAATAAAGATTATAAATTTGGATCAATTCCAAGTTGTCATTTCTTATATTTTTTATGGCATCTAAAGAAGTCTTTTCCACCCCTAAATCATAAATACATATTTTTCTATGCTTCCTAGAAGTGAGGAATTTCTGTATAGGTCTATTATCCACAGTAAATTTTTATATTATGTGAAGTTATGTTTGAGGCTTATTTTTGTACAGTTATTCAGTTGTTGCACCATTATGTTTCCAATTATATTTCCTCATCTTCAACAATTAATTACCTGATATATGTGGAAGAGACATAGCAGAAGTGCCACCATTCCACTTTCTTGGACCCGTTGCCAACATATTAGCAACTTTCTGCTTCTCTTCCTTAGAATACTCACTCTTAGAACCGTGAGCTGTCATAGAAGCAGCCCAGGAACTTTGGTGACCAACCATGTGGAAAGGGAGAGTGGCCCATCTGAGCCCAGCCAACTGACATTTCTACAGACACTAGGCTTTGTGAGTGAAGCCATCTTGGAGCCTGCAAATCCAGCTTCAAGCTGCATACCATCAAGTTACTTTGTGGCGACAAAACGTGGGGCAGAAGAATTGCTCACCTGGTCCCTGGCCAAATTCCTGGACTACATATTAGTGAAATAGAATCAGCTTTTTTTTTTTTTTAAGTCACTAACATTCAAAGTAGTTTGTAATTCAACACTAGATAACTAGAATATAATTTGGTGCTTAGAATTTAGGTGCTGAGGTAAGACATGCAGCTTTGGCATTTGGATTGGAAAACAGAAGTTAAAAGGATACAAGAAAATTGTGTGTAAATAACAATTATTTTAGGCTACAGATAAGGACAACCTAGTTTTGCACTGACAGAATAATTAGCAAAACTTTACCCTACATAATGTGGAAAATCAAAAGTGCACCCCATGAATTCATGGATCCCACTAGGGAAATTCCAGGAAGCACCATGTGACTTCTGCTAATTGCCTAAGAAAATATGAGGGTAGAGAAATAAATTAGAAAATCATCGTTTAACAATGACCCTTGTAATCATAGATTGAGACAAGAATGATCAATAATGCTAAAAGTGATGACTGAAAGTTTGATGAGATTCAGAACAATTTCATATTTTAAAGATATCTTCACACAAAATACATACTGGCCAGGCGCGGTGGCTCAAGCCTGTAATCCCAGCACTTTGGGAGGCCGAGACGGGCAGATCACGAGGTCAGGAGATCGAGACCATCCTGGCTAACATGGTGAAACCCCGTCTCTACTAAAAAATACAATAAAACTAGCCGGGCGAGGTGGCGGGCGCCTGTAGTCCCAGCTACTCGGGAGGCTGAGGCAGGAGAATGGCGTAAACCCGGGAAGGCGGAGCTTGCAGTGAGCTGAGATCCGGCCACTGCACTCCAGCCCCGGCGACAGAGTGAGACTCCGTCTCAAAAACAAACAAACAAACAAACAACAACAACAACAAAAACAAAATACATACTACTGGCACATCATTATTATGTAGTACTTTCAACATTATTGTTAATATATTCTTTACAGTGAAAAAATATCAGACACCATCTTAAATGACATATTCTAACTCCCTGGGATAAATCCATATTGTATATCACCTAATACCACGCACTGAGAGGACTGCATTATTATGTTTTTGGTTTTATGGCTTCAGTGCATAAATCATGACTTGTCACCATAACCCTGCATTGTATCCTGGACCTAAAAGTGATGTGTTTGAGTAAATTGGTGAAATAAGTTGGGTTCTGTGTATTAAATGGTAATAGGGGATTGATATCCGTTTACTTAATTTAACGTTGACCTCTGAATAGATAATAGAAGGTCGTTATACACACTGATGTATTGAGAGAAAAGGGGTAATTCATCAGCAAGTCACATGCTAGTTATAAAGCAGCTGTGTGTGTTATTTCTGCAACTTTTCTGCATATTTAAAAGTACTTAAACATTAAAACCTTATCTAAAAGAGAAATAATAGTTATGGCTAGAGAATCATTGGCACAGAGATGGAGCAACTCTGGATCTATATGTGTTAATTTTCGTAGATTTTGGTTTTCTCTAATAATAATTGTCTCGAGTATTTTTCATTCAGTCAGCAGTTGTGGGCCTCCGTAGAGTTCAGTTAACACCTGTAATCTCCCAGTGTTGCTAATTAAAAATATCGAGAATAAAATACCACATTTTAGTATACATTTGCTGATACAACCTCTAGAATAGTCAGAGTTGGATTTTGATTTCACTAGGAGCCCTGGAGCTGTGAGATAATGTGGAAAATACATACATTTTTAATATGTGCTATTTACCTTCATTCTGTAAGGTCTGATTTTCAATACCAAAGGATCATCTTTATTGACAGAAATCTGAATTCAGGGGACATGGAGGATGCCCATCTAAATCATTTTGCTTAGAGAATTAGGAGTGAGAGATTTTTATTTATCATCAATTTCTCATAACTGCTTTACTTTCCAGCACCAAGTGTTCTACACTCATTTTGTGTTTTTCCAACCCAAGCCTAAGGATAAGCCATTTCTTCAAATAGATCTGGTTCTTTTTGTAGGGAATGGTACTTATAAACCAAGATTTGGATGGTAATTATACCCATTGCTCCTAGGATTTTATTGTTTCTAGCTGCCCTAAGCTGACTTTGTTAAGAAACATAAATATAAACACACAAATACATATACATATAAACCGAAAAATGCATCTAGGTAATTGTATATGTATAGACTAGATATAATCCAAATTTAGTTTAAACACCCTGAGTGTGGATAATACCTCCAACTAAAATCTGACACTATGCTACAGAAAATGAGCCTTTCTCATTTTCATATTTATACTTGTTTTTTCCAACTGTGAGAACACTGGCATGAATTATTCTCAAATGCATTTACTTGTGTTTTCCACCTCGTCTGAATTTAACTAAACTTCCAGCTGTGCCAATCTAAAACTTGGCCCTGAATAAGGAAAAGGGGGAGGGGTAATGGGTAAAAGAATAGAAAATGTAGAATAGATCAAGCTGAAAAGAGAATGGATCTAAAACATGGTCTGGAAGATTGTGAAGAGTGGAGACTCTAATCAAATGCCTTTATATCAATAGAGATCATACAGTATTCCCAATGTTGCCTCTAGTGTCAAGTATGTCTTAAGGAATGCACTTTATTTCTCTGGACTTTGTCTTCCCCATTTGCACACTGAGGAATATGAATTGGAAGACAATTCAGGTCTTGTTTTGCTATAAGAATCTAAGCTTGGGCATTTTATTTTAACCACATCTGTCCGAATGTGTAAAAATAAAACACGACAGAAAGTCTGTTAATTCTGTAAATATTTTCAAATTCAATATTAGTCTCCTCTGGTTTCCCTAATTATTCTTCCTGTGATGGAAAGCAGAAGACACTTGAATGAAATGTAAGATTTACATTTAAAATGGAACTGGACTAGCCCGGATTTTATTACATGAATGTACCTTTTATCTGGAATATCATTAAGGAGAGATGCAGAAAGGCAGGGATGAAGGCAATTTGAACATTGCAAGGCCTTTAATTCAATGAGCTCATTTCCTCCTGATATTTGGCTGTGGCTTCTACCTAACCATTTGCACATCTCTTCATGAAACAGCAACTATAATACACAATATAGAATATAACCATGGCAAAGGAGAGTCATTCATAATAGCAAAGAACACCTGTATTCAGTTTGTTCTCATCTCATATATTTATATATATTATATAACACACATTTAACTATACATATTGTAAGTCATTTTACAAGCTGACTTTAGCATTAAAGGAGTATTCTAAATGACAGTTATCAAAAACACCTAAGATCTCCTTTACATAAGATATCAAGCTTTCCATGCACAACGCTTATAAAATAAATGCATTTAATCTCTAAAAAATATTAATTCCTACTCTTGCAAGAACTCCAAGTGTATTGATAGTGAAGAAATGAGGGGCTTACACAGTTCAAACAGACACGTGTGCAAAAGTAAATCCTGCTGAGAGTATCTAGAAAAATGCAAATGGTGACGGAAGATGATTTCCTTTTCACTCTCTTAGACCCATCTTTTAACAAGCTGGTCTTTCTTCTTGCCAACCACAAGGGGAAGAGAAACATTTATTTTTTTCAGCCATTCCCACTGTACTTTCTCAGACCATTTAGAAAATAGCTCTATGGGGAACTTACACAATAATGGTCTAGTACTTGAAGAGAGACATTTGCCAGTGCTGGCATTTCTGGGCATGATATCAAACTGCATTGTGTTGGTGGGCACAGAAGCTTTCTCTAGCTGACAGCGGTAGTAAATCATGATGCCTGTCCAGAGAAGTAAATCTCTGGAAATATTTTGAACTGTGTCAGGTGCTTCTCTGAAACCTTTGTCACATTACAGTAATGAGAGCACTAAAAAAGGTATACACACACACACATTTTTATATAAAATATCAGCCAGTCATCTGTTTAGAGGGTCCACAAGTCCTGTGTTTACAAAATGGGGCAGACTTATCCCAAAGGTTTAAAATGTTTCCTTTACAAAGGAATAAATATTCGGTGGCTTTGCTTGTCATAACAACTATAAAATTTCTACAAACTAACCTATCTTCTCTGTTTTGCTGTTTTGTTATGTTTATCGATATCAATGCAATGCAGACAAAAAAAAAGTCAACCATACCTCAAAAATAATCATGGCAATATATAATCTAGGTATATGCACATTTACGCAGCATGTATGTGATTTTTTATGGTGGTTGTTCTTCATTTCTATGTCTGATAGCATTTATATTATTCATTATGTATTTATTGAGCATCTATTAAATGCTTATTGATCCAGACAATTTTCAAGATATCTTATGTAAAGTTTCCTTGTTCAGACATCATAAATTGTAAGCATTAAAATTAGGTAAATAATGTTAATTCAGGGCATGAATAACTTATTACAAATATGATATTATCGAGAGTAAAGTAAAATTTTTACAAACATTCTTAGGTCTCAAAATCCATTTTTAGAAATGAAAATACAATGATTTAGTTCTCATTTCATGTCAGAGATACACAGCTAGAAAGAGCATTGTATTCACACTTATGACAAGAAAAATGTTGGCCAAACTTATAACATAAACTTATAACTTCTCTGAGCCTATTGGAGTGCTAATGTCTCAAGACAAATTACTAGGGTAATTTTTGGAGAAAGATAGGTACTTACAGAGAAAAGTTAAGTATAAATTTGGTTACTTGGGACAAATCCTGACAGATCTTGTATGTTATAGATTGAATTTTGTACCCAAGAAATCCATATGTTGAAGCCACAAGCCCTAGCAACTCAGAATATAAACTTATTTGGAAATAGAGTAATTTTTTTTTTTTTTTTTTTTTTTTTTTGAGACAGAGTCTTGCTTTGTCGCCCAGGCTGGAGTGCAATGTCACAATCTCAGCTCACTGCAAGCTCCGCCTCCCGGGTTCACGCCATTCTCCTGCCTCAGCCTCCCGAGTAGCTGGGACTACAGGCTCCCGCCACCACGCCTGGCTAATTTTTTGTATTTTTAGTAGAGATGGGCTTTCATTGTGTTAGCCAGGATAGTCTCAATCTCCTGACCTCGTGATCCACCCGCCTCGGCCTCCCAAAGTGTTGGGATTACAGGTGTGAGCCACCACTCCCGGCCATATATATGATTATTTAAGATGAGGTCATAATGGAGTAAAGTGGGCCCCTAATCTGTATGAATTTGTTCTTATAAAAATAAAACTAATTTGAGCTCACACACAGGAGAATACCACGTGAAGACTGAGGGGTATGCTGTCACAAGCCAAAGACCTCCAAAGAGTTCCAGCAAACCACCAGAATCTCAGAGAAGGGTATGGAACGCACATTTCCTGGAGATCCTCGGAAAAAAACTATTCTAAAGACACTTTCCTGTCAGACTTTTGGCCTGCAGGACTGGAAGAAAATAAACGTCTGCTGTTCTAATGACCTGATCTGTGAGTTTTGTTTTGTTTTGTTTTGTTTTGTTTGCTTTTTGTCCTTTTGTTTCTTTCTGCAGCTGAGGTAAACTAGCACTTTACATGCTATGGTCCGAATGCTCCCCAAATTCATGTGCTGAAACTTAATATTTGCGGTAGTGGTATTAAGAGGTGGAGTCTTTGGGGAAATGATTAGATCATCAGCCTCTGCCTTTATGAAAGGGTTTTTGCCATATACAAGCACTGAAGGGAACTCACTTTAGCACCTTTTGTCCCTTTTGTCCTTCGCATCCCGTGCCATGTGATGACAAAGCACTTGTTCCTTTGGCCCCTCTGCCTTCCACCCGAAGAAGACAGCGTTGATGGAGCAGTCTCTCGCCAGACCACAGACATGCTGTGCCTTGGTCTGGGACTTCCCAGCCTCCAGAATCTTGAGAAATAAAATTCTGGTCTTTAAAAATTGTTTAGCCTCAGGTATTTTGTTATGTCAGCGCAAATGGACAAATTGCTGTATGCTGAATGCAGGGTAGTGTGAGAGAGTGAACCTCCTGGGATTCGTGGGTACCAAAGTGTTCTCGTGATCATGCAGGCCTTTCCACCATGAGTACAAACAGCAGTTCACTAAGAAGATTCTCGAGAAAGGTGTTTGAGGGGAGGACACTGGAAAACTTCTCTGAGTGTTGGGCAGGGCCAGAGGGGTAGAAAAGCAGCCCTTGCTGAAACTTCTCCCAAGATCCATGTGCTCTATTTCCATTCACACACAAAAAAAGAGAAAATTTGTAACAATAAAAATTGCTGCCTTTAGGCATGAGTGGAAACTCACTGGGGCTGGTGGAAGGGGACAGGAAGATCAAAACTTCACACCTGGAAGAAGGGCACAAATACGTGCTAGGCCCAACACTGAAGCTGGAGTGCGAAGAGGAGCATCTGGGAAGTTGACACACCTGAGAACCAATACACACACTTGAGAACCCAGGTAGATCGCGCACACACACACGCACACACACACATACACACATATACCCCCCTGAGACCCAGGTGTGCAATGGCTGCCTAAGAGTAAGCCTTAATCAGAAAATCAGAGGATGACCTCTGTCCCCAGCCCACATCACCACAGTTAGAAGATTTTGAAGAGACACATTCTTTCTAGAGAGTATTGCATAGGCTTACAGGGGTGGGAGGAAGAGCCAAGTAGAGAGAAGAAATTGAAAGAAAGAAACTCTCTGGAAAACCAGGCCAGACAAGTGCCACTTAAAAACAATGCATCATTGGAAGAATATGACATTCAGTGCCTGTGGCCAATCTAATGATAAATTCACTTCCAGTACAACTTCTGACTACATTAACTCAAACCCCTACACTAAAGTGATATCCAATAAGAAAATATATTCACTTCACTACCTGCTCTCCTGTGCACTACTTTTCTGGCTTTTAACAACAACAACCAAAAAAATAAAATAAAAAGCCTACCAAAAGGCAAAATCAATTTAAAGAGACAAAGCAATGATCAGAATCAGACTCAGATGTGACACAGATGTTGAAACCATCAGGTAGAAAATTTTAAATATTTATAATTAAACATTAGAAAATCTAATGGACAAGCTAGACATAATCAATGATTAGATAGGTGGTTTCAGCAAAGATAAAGAAACTTTAAGAAAACATCAAATGGAAATGCTAGAAAGTATAGAGTAATGGAAGTGAAGTGTTCCTTTGAGGGAGTAGTTAGTAGGTTTGACAACATAAAAGACTCAGTGAATTTGAAAGTAAGTCAGCAGAAATCACTCAAACTGAAGTTGAAAGGAAACAACAGTTGGTAGAGAAAATAGAGGAATTTAAGAAATGTGGGATAAAAGTGCTGTGTAATCTGTGCAAAACTGGCATCACAGAAGTAAGAGAGAGGAGAGGGAATGAGGCAGAAAACATATTTGAAGAAATAATAGTCGAGAACTTTTTAAATTATACCAGACTCCAAAACACATATCCGAGAAGCCTAAAGGAAACCAAGCACGGTAAATAACAAAAACAAAAAATGCCAAAACCAAACACACATATACAAACAAACATCCACACAGGCATATACTATTCAAAGTGCTGACAAAGAGTGACTTTACGGTACAGAAACCCAACAGCTCTTAGCCAGGTGATTAAGGTTGAACATTGGCTGTAAAAGTCTTGGTGATATCATGCACCTGCTGATCTGACATGATAAGAAGAGTACTTCACCTCTAAGGTATTTATCACCAAAACCCCATAACTCCAGGGTAATCATGACACAACATTGGATACACCCATATTGAGAAGTATCTTACAAAAATCACAGACCACAACTTTTCAAAAGTCCCAATATCATGGAAGACAAGGAAAAATTGAGAAACAGCCACAAATTAGGAAGACTAAGAAGACACATAGGCATATAGAAGAAGGCAAATAGATGCAATGTGAATTCCAGGATTGGATACTGGAAGAGAAAAATGACATCAGTGGGAAAACTAGTGAAATCAGAACAAAGCCCTTAGCTTCATTACAGTATCATAGTAATGCTAATTTCTTAATTTTGATAAGGACACCCTGGTTATGTAAGATGTTAACATTAGTGAAATCCGGATGTAGGGTCTCTAGAAACTGTGAATATATTTGGAATATTTCTATAAATATAACCTTATTTTTAAAAAATGGCTGGACTTTGAAATATTTGAACAACAATAAAAAAGCCATGCATTTTGACAGAGGTACATTTGGAATTCAGTGTACAAATTGAATACAGTTTCTGTTTTCAGGTAGAGAGAAATCTTGAGAATAGATCCAAGGTTTATTGGGGAATATTGAATGGGTGAGTCTTGAGAGCATACAAAATAATATTTATGAACTTTAACATTGGTTTGAAATATGTCTGTGTGTGTGTATATATATATATATATATGTAATATATGTGTATATGTATATATGCATACATATAGTAGAAACGTGGTAAGGTAGAAGAAAATGTCATTTAGTAGGAAGTCAGAAGTCTTATTATGTATAAACCAGAAGAAGCAAATTAACGTTGCAATCAAGTATTTAAAAAATTGAACAAGTACAAATTTACAGAGCCAATAAATTGATATTCAGGCCAAAATTTAGACTGTTTTATTCTGCGTTTATATAAATGCTTTAATTCATAAGAGTTAACCCCCAAAACTTCTCTGTCTAGACTTTTCTCAACCACAGTAAGAAAATATGCTTTAAATATAATATCAAACAGAGGAAAACTTGGTTTTTGTTTTTGGAGTTTTTTTCCCCCTGCTAAAACAACCATCTCCTACACTCTCATGTGTTACTGCTCTATCTGGAATCTAATGTACAAAGTAGAGAAGGAATAAATGTAAAAATAACCTTTAAATACTCAGTAATTTGATTGACCTTAACTATCTTTATCTTCATGGAGGAAGAGACTCTGAGGCCTTTTTTCCTTACATAAACAGAATACATTTTTTCTTTCAAATTGTATAAAATGCACACACATTTTTCACATTCTAGTACCCCTGACAGCCTGTTCCTAGTGGAACCAGTTTTTAGTTTTGCAGTTTGGTTTTGCAGAATGATGAGCGATATCAAATGTTCCCTCTGAACTGATGTTTCAAAATTTTCTCTAATAATTTATTAAACAGATTTTAGTGATATATGTATTACTAAATTTTGTCCCTTGTAAAGATTCCATCAAAACTTAAAATATGATCAACTTTTTGTTGTTGTTGTTGTTGTTGTTGTTGTTGTTGTTGTTGAGATGGAGTCTTGCTCTGTCGCCCAGGCTAGAGTGCGGTGGCGGGATCTCAGCTCACTACAAGCTCCGTCCCCCGGGTTTACGCCATTCTCCTGCCTCAGCCTCCCGAGTAGCTGGGACTACAGGCGCCGCCACCTCGCCCGGCTAGGTTTTTTTTTTTTTTTTTTTTTTTTTTTTTTTGTATTTTTTAGTAGAGCCGGGGTTTTACCGCGTTAGCCAGGATGGTCTCGATCTCCTGACCTCGTGATCCGCCCGTCTCGGCCTCCCAAAGTGCTGGGATTACAGGCTTGAGCCACCGCGCCCGGCCAATCAACTTTGAAACTGGTTAAACAATATTTTTTTCTGCGTAATTGTTTGATTTTCCTTAAGGCTTCCTTAGGCTTTTTCTTAATTGGGCACTGTTAAACACGCTGAATTTGCAGCACTCAAAAGTAAAGTACATTTCAACAAAGCATTAAAATACCATAGAATCCCTGAGTATAAAATCTGTCTTAGCACTTCCTGATCAATGAAGTTCAGCTTTCAGAATATGTGGTGGAAATCTTGCACTCTCCAGTTTACTGTCACCACTTACCTATGAGTCATAGGTAAGTTTGGAAACCAGATAGTCAGAATAAGATTCAGGTAACAGCTGACCTGCATCAAACACAGACATGCACAAATACTGTACTTTATGCATACCTGCTACAGATACTAAAACTCAGTTTTCTTCTGACCACTCTAAGCATACTGACATCAGCTTGTAATGATTTGCACAGGTCTTGAGAGCAAAACTGTAATATTCAATAAGATAAAGGGATAGAAAATAATATCATATTTAATTTTTATACTTTTTCATACAGTTTATTAAACAACCCTTTTACCTGCCCTCAATCACCTGGCTTCTTTATCCCTCTCTTTATGCTTGCTTTGGTTTAAGAAAAAGAAAAGAAGAATCATAGGAAGAAAGAAAAATTAAGAAAGATGTTTGAACAAAAAATAAAATAGACACTGGTATGAAAAATAAAGAAAGTAATGTAATTTCACATTAGTTAAGAGAAAACAGAAGGGCCAGAACCATTTTCCAAGAATATAGGAAATGTAAGATGGTTTCTCTCATTTTAGAACTGTTTTCAGAGGTTCTGAGATCAATTATTACAGATATGGTACATTCCTGATCATTGAGAGCAAGTGTTTTCATTTTCATTGTCACGTGCTTTTTAACTAGCTGAGAGCCAACAAATGTAGAAATAACTGCCAGATAATTTTTATTAAAGTTTTTATGAACCTTTTTCAAATGTTATTATTGTCTTTACTTATACTTTTAAGGCTATAAAAAATCTCCATGAATTATTTTTGGCAATGAAGAATTATCTCAGGAATGCTAAAAACCTAGGAGGGCAAAAAATACCTTCTCCTCTATACTTCTAAACTCTATTTCTTCCAAGAAGACGAACATGGCTAGGCTAAAAGCAAACAAAATGTTAATACTTGTGTTTATACAAACAGCCAAAACTGAAGTTGTTTTTCTTCCTTTTTCACAAAATATTTAGACTTTTTAAAATGAAATCGTGAATCCCTTTTTTTTTTTGAAATCATTTGGAATCCAGTATTTCTCTTGAGAGGCAGTGCAGAAATTGAAAAGATACGTCTATAAGCTTTGGAATAAGTTAGAACTCTATAAAGAACTCCTTAAAATTTAATAGACATGCACAGTAGGCACATCTTTTTACATATGATATGTGTTTCCTCATCATCAAAACAGGAATAATTAGAGAGCTCAGTCCTCAAGATTCTTGTACATGTATCCAGTACACCTTGCTACGTCATAAGCAACAGCACCTATTTAAATTCTCTTCAACATGAAATATTGCTAAGTATCTTCATAGTTAAATCTTTATGTTAAATATTACTATGCCAAGGTAATTGATTTATTATCACTGTTAAGAAACGTTATTGACAATTAACCTCCAGCACACCCCGTATGTGGTCACTTTCAGTCCATAATCAAGAGCAGGAGGATACAGAAGCCAAAGGATGCCTCACTCATCACGTCACAGTATTCCAAATAGGGGCTTATTCTCGCCATTTTTTAAAAATCATATAACAAATTAGTGACTAAATGAAGAAACATAAAATGATTATAAAGCAGAATGTGAGAGAGTTCACCTTTTTCTCCCAGTTTTAAGGTACTTTGACTTGTTCAAAATTTTGTGTAAGCTAGGCAACTTTCAAGTCAGGATCTACTGAGATAAATGTTACTAAAAATTGGCCCTACTTTTGCTTTCTACCAACTCATGGCTTCAGCTATTTCTTGGAGGAAATGGATCAAAGATTTCTAAGGTTTACATGAAATCTAAGGTTTGGGTGAAATCAATCGCAAGGGTCTTTGACGTCTTCTCCCTTAGGATACTCAAGATGAAAAAAGATCACAACACTCCAGTCTGTACTTCATTATGCTTCAAACAGTCCCATGGTAATCCTTCTAAAATTTATACAGACTAATTCAAAAATGTTATTTCTATTTTATCACTATTTCTATTTTTTCACTATGGATTTTTTCCAACCACCTACTGTCTGAAATACAGGTTAAAAAAAAAAAAAAAAAAAAAAAAAAAAAGCTGGATTACTCAGCAGTCTTTAATATCAAAAGTTAGCAGCCAGGAAGATTAACTGACACAAACTTTCTCATCCCAGACAAAATATAAAGTTTAAAGGGGCAAGTGGACTTATTTTGCTCCAAAGACATGGCTCAACACACACACGCGTGCGCACACACACACACATACACATATGTAAAATGCCCAGATGTAGATAGAACTAGTGTGGTGTTGGGGGTGGCATTTAGAAATAGATTATGTAACTGTATGGTATACGCTTTGGTATTTTGTGGTCAATAATAGTCATGGTCAAAAATGGGTCAAATATGATCAAACTCCAGAACGTTGGGACAATGCATTTCCTGGCATGGGTAGGGGCAAAAAAATTCCACTTTTTTCCTCTTAGGGTCTCAGCTGGGTCTGAGGATTAAACGACAAAAAACAGATTAATAAAAGGAAAGCATAAGTTTTATGTGGCATAGGAGCCCTTCATAAAGAAACGACCCACAGAAGTAGTTAGAGACAGTTACTCATATAGCGAATTGGACAAGGAGTAGCAAGTTGCAAAGAAGCAACTAAACTATGCAGGGAGGCTATAAAAATAAGAGTTATTCTAACAAAGTGTGTATAGTATTCTCTCAGTTTCAATTTCTCATCTTTGAAAATAATGATGTCGGATTTACATAGTATTGGAGGGTGTCTTTCATGTGGGAATTTTATCTTCTTTCTCTTAAAAACAGCACAAAGATCAAAGTGATCATTTTGAACCTGCTGTTTTCCAGATGCCTTTAACTCAAATAGTCCATATGCCAGAGTACTATATTTTAACTCCATCACATCTGTGTACATTTATTAGCACCACAATAATAAAATCCTCCGTCGCTACAAGTAAGTTTGGTTTTGGAGTTATTTTCAGGAGCTCAAGCACCCTAAGATTCCCCAGCTATTGGCACAGTATCCTGGTCCTTCTCCTGACAGGACACCATTCTCATAGGGAACTCATCGTGCTTTCTTTTGCTCAATGCTCAGTGCAGTTGCTAATTGGGGAGATAATCGTGTGAACTGGTGCTTTAAGATTGATCAGAGTGTTTTTCTGATCTTTATGGATGTATTTATTTCAGTCTGTTTCTCAGACCCAGTCACTTGTGAGTCGACTAAAAGAGTAAAACCGAACAAAATTTTATGCCTCCGAATTTACTGGGGCGTCGACGAGTGGCAGGCAGTAGTACAAAATCTTTTCCTCCTTCAACCACACAACTAAAATGTTTACCCAGATGCTTTACCTTAGAAACTAATAGGCATCAGCGGGCTCACTGTCATATTGATCACAATTTTACTTTCAAACACTGCTTGAAGAAATTTGATAAAAATAACCTAGCAAGAATTGTTTCTCTCAGCTGTCTTTAAATGCCCTTTGATTTTGGACAGATTTTGAGTATGAGCCAAGTATGTGAATAGTACTTAGAGTCTGAATTAGTAACGCTCTTGGAAATTTTAGCTTTTGCTACTATCCAGAGTCAATGAAAGCAGGTCTGTTCTCTTGCCTACACAGAGATATCAACAGATAAAATAGGATTATATTTTAAGACAGCTTGTATCCTGCCTTAATTTAATGTGGTAAAGATTTTAAAACACTCTAGATGAGTTGAGTAAATTTCCTTCAACAAAAGATAAAAGAGATATAAATATCCTCCTTTAAATGATTGTGATCAATTTATTAATGCAAAGCAAAAATTGCAGCAAAAATGTCATTCTCAGTATTTACAATCATGAAAAATGCAAAATATAAAAATAAAATTATCACATTTGATATACTTAATGCAGAATTCACCCCACCAATGAAGATTTATTGCACCTAGTCAGTGCCTTTACTTAGTTTGTGATACCTTTTCCAGCTACTTCCCTTGGCAGACAGGCTGGAAGCCACATTGCTCTTGATCACACTGTCTGTAGGAGCACAGCGGTGCTTGTACAGGACTGTGGTGTGTTACTGCTAACGTCTTTGTTAGCAAAGTTCTACATCCTCCCTAGTCTGCTATACTGTGTGAACTCCGGGGATGCAATTAGGATTTGTACAGGAGCAGATACAGCTTGCACTGCTCCGGAGTAGACCCCTCACCATGCTGTCCCTAGAGCTCCGGTGGTCACCTAAGTGGAGATGGGCAATCTTTTCATTTCAGAAGAAATCATCATACTTCTCACAATATTCTGTCAGTCCCACCTCCTGCTTGTTTGATTTTCCAAGGCATGACAATTTGTGTTAATTAGCAACATGGAATACCAAGATAGCATATTCTTATCAGAAACACTTTCAATTGTTAACTCTATGGATTCTATTTTATCATAAAATATTCCAGTTGGGTTATGCATTTATTTCCGTATTCCACAGTTCACAAAGTCCTAAGTTACAGATAATTTCATGGTAAAGAAAAATATTGCACAAATAAACTATGTTTCCTTTTGCAGTGACTTATAATCATTCAAAATAAAAGAAAGGATTTCGTTGGAAGAAATCAGAATGGTAACATTTCACAGCATGAAATAAAAATAACTAGAAATTAAATACCTGTCATATATTTCACCTTTTATTTCATCAACTTGTTTCTTTTGAACAACAACTAGTTGAGGATTATTTCCAATTAGTTATATTTTCCCAAACAATGATGGATACAACAAAATCTAGCTTCAGCAAAATATTGAAGCTTTGAACCAAAAACTTCAACTGACCTGGGTTGCACTGTTATTACAAATTCCAAGTACAATTTTTAATAAATTTAGTATTTAAATTTCAAATAATCACCCAGAATATGATTTGTTGTTGAATCTATATCATTAAATCATGTTAAAAATCACAACTGAATCTTGCCCACAAAAAGTACAATAACCTTTGGCTGCAAATGGCAGTGCCTTAACTTGTCTTCTCCTGTTGATACAGAATAAGGATGAAATAATGGCTTTAATTTGCATTCTTTTGCTCCTGAGTCCTTCAGCTCCAAACATGATGTTAGTCAGTGCTTTCAGTATTTCATAATGAATTATTAGTGCATATGTGCATTAGAGCAATGTTAGCATTTTTCCAGGAGAAGAAAGTAAAAGTAAAAAGTATGCCTCTCATTGAGAGACCTGAAAGAGTGCTTTGCAAATTATGTGACCCACAATATTAAACTGATGCATATACAATATTAGAAGATTTTCTTTCTTTTCTCAAGTGGTTATTAATATTGAAAAGCATCAACATTAGTATTTTATTGCCACCAAACATGTGAAGGAAGCTCTGTCATTGGTAAAATTATGTATTGCCTATCATATTTTTAAATATTTGGATTATGTTTTAATTAACATGAAAGACTTACGGCAATAATTAGATATTTATATTTAAAAATATATTTAACTTCTTACCTTTTTCCCATGATTAGCTATATGGATCTGAAAAGCCTTTCAGCCCTTTCATATCTGTTTCTTTACCTGTGTATGCATGGGGAATAATGACAGAATCTTTCTTGATAATTACGTGTGTTATATGCGTCTTCATCTATGACTTTTAACAACAAAAGACCTATCCCCTGTAGCCACACTGCTTACAATCTGGGGTATATACTATATATATATATATATATATCAGGCTCTTTGGTTGACTTCCTTCCTATGGAAGTTTTAGGGTCCAAATGGCTGTTTCTTTTGAACTCCATCTGCCCTTTTCAGACCAACCTGTTATTAATGCTGAAGCTGTGTGCTTCACTGATACATTTGTTTCTATTTAACTGAAGATAGTGAATACCTTTGAAACCTAAACTACTTTTCGGTAAGAGAATAGATACAGTGAGAAAATACCTTTAGGATTACTAGAATCTGTTTGGTCTATTTTAAAAATTTTGTGAGGCATGTGCAAAATGTTAGTATTATATATACCAATGTTGAGCTGTTCAGTAAACACATACTGGTTGACTATCTACTAGGTACTAGCAATATCAATAAATAAGATGAAGACTACTGACCTTGTGGCTCATACATTATGGCAGGACAAGAGAACAATAATCAACATCCAGGATATATGCACAAACGATGCATGATGCTAGAATGTGATCCACGTGTGAGAAAGAGGCAATGGAAAGAAATATTGTGATTGCAGGTGTTAGGCAGGCAGGAAATACCACCAGGAAAGCAGTCACTGAGAAGAGACATTTGAATAAAATGCTTGAAGGTAGTGAGGGGATTTATGCAAAGAATAGCTGGGAGGGCAACACTGTAGGCAGGGAAACACCTGGAACAAAGCCCTAAGTCAAGGTTGTTCCTGTCCCAGAAACAACGAGAAGTCCGGGAAGCTGGAGCACAGTTGGCAGAAAGGAGAAGCAGGGGTTGAGGACAGAGGTGATTTGGCTCCAGTTGCAAGGAGCCTAGTAAAGCAAGGTTACAACTTTGACTGCTCCTGAATGGGAACAGAGAGTCACAGGAGGAGTTTCCACAGAGGAGGAGTCTGTTTTACGTTTTGAGCCTCAGCCTACTGGACTGAGAGTAGAAGATAGAGAGGCAAGAGGAGAAGCAGGAAGACCTCTGAAGTATTTTGGTAATCCACGTATTTTTTATTTATCCTCCACTTAAATCCTAGATGACTATGAGAAAGGTAAAATATTCATAGTGTAGCTCATTCATGAACTCTGAAGAGAAAAAGTAATTGTGTTCTTAAATAATAATGTCTTAAATATATGTTAATAAGAAACAATGCTCCTAATTAAAGTGGAAGGTGATTCAAAATTATTTTGGGAGAGAGAAGAAAATCATAAAACTGAAAAGTGTTTTAGATAAATGAGAAGTTATTCTAAACATGTACTCTGTGTAAGTAAAACGATACCAGTGTGTTTTAGACACTGACTTAAATAAAAGTTTCAGGGACATTTTCAATTTCTTTTCTTTAAATGATCTAAAATAAACCACAATGAGCAAACTAAGATGTGTGTATATAGGTTCAACATAGTTTATCCGACAGTTATTATTAAACATTTTAAAACAAATTAGAGTTAAACAGTAATCACTAAGTGCCTACAAAGAAACCATTTCATTAAAATGATACTTAGCCTCAAGGCCAGCTTTCATATTTGTATGACAAAGGCAGATGGAGAAAATGGAGCTGTCCTTCACACTCCTGCATCCTCCATCATTAGATATATGACCACTGAGCAGGCATCTGAAACTTGAAGGAGGCAGTACTTTTTATCTCAGGGAAATTCCCAGATAACGGCTCACATGACTTCTCAACACTCATATTTCCAAGAGAAGTAAAAATCTGGTTGATCAGACACAGGACCCAACACAGTCCATCCTCTGTGCATTTTGGATCAACTTCCTTTAATAAGTAAGACACCCCAACTGGGAACATCTTCTCCAAGATTCTATTTGATTTCCTTTCTTGGAGAAATTTACAACAAAAAGGTTAGAGAGAAAACATACAGCCCATATGCTCCAAATAACATCAACTTAGGTGAATCAGTGGGCTGGATGGAGGGCTGGTATGGAGGTCCACGCTGGCTTCACTCATATGTTGGACACTTTGGCGTAAATGTCTGGAAAGCTGGGGTGTGTGAATGCTCTCACACAGGATGCAAACCTGTGGCTCCTCCGGCAAGGGGTGTCCAGCATCACAGAGGGAATATTCGAAGAAACCCAAGTTTCTTCAACCCAGGTGGAAACTTCAACTCCTTATGATCTAACTTCAGAAGTTCCAGAATGTCAATTCTGCCACATTCTATTGGTCAAGCAACAGGCTACGTCCATCTCATATTCAAGGGGGAGGAGAATGAAAGTTGACCATTCAATGGGAAGAATCACAAAGTGTGTGTGACCATGTTTAATATACCACAGTCTGGCCACAGATGATTTACATTTCTCCTACCAGCAAACTACCCTCCTCTTTTTCACATCCCTCAAAAGTCTCAGCCCAGAATATAGATGTCAAGTCTGGGACTGTGGTGTGTAAATAAGATCCATGTGGTCCTTCACAAACAACTCCACGAGCATAGTCAAGTTCCTCTCTATTTGGAAACCTGCAGATTGACAAGTTATATTCCCCACCCGTGTCCAAAATCCAACGCACAGATGGGTAGAGGATCATTGTAACAGATACCCTCTATCAAAAAGGGCAAATCACAGGGGATATAGCCACCACTGATTTATAGAGGTCAGTAATTCCTGCATTAAGGCTCAGCCCTGTTCTTGGGAATAACGCATTGCTGCATTTGGTTCTTGCTCCTGTCATCCTTCCTTTTCAATAAGATAAACGAAACAATAATGTTTTTAATTGATCAGGCTCTTTGGTTGGCTTCCTTCCTATGAAAGTTTTAGGGTCCAAATGGCTGTTTCTTTTGAACTCCATCTGCCCTTTTCAGACCAACCTGTTATTAATGCTGAAACCGTGTGCTTCACTGATACATTTGTTTCTATTTAACTAAAGGTAGTGAATACCTTTGAAACCTAAACAACTTTTAGGTAAGAGAATAGATACAGTGAGAAAATACCTTTAGGATTACTAGAATCTGTTTGGTCTATTTTAAACATTTTATGAGGTATGTGTGGGCTTAAGACTCTTAGAAGCCCTATTAGGTCTTTCTGAGGTATCAACAAAGGGTCTTACAAATAGATCCTTGGAATCTGTATCTGAGGCCATTTATGACTTTGAGGAAGTGTTTTGTTCTTATTTTTTTTCAGAAAGAAAATGAGGATGAGAAACAGTTTTATTTTCACACCTAGCATGTCTTCACTTCTTTATATTTCCTCTAAATTCTCCATGAAACCTGTACAATTCTTTCTCGGGCTGATCTCTGTGCCCTCATATTTTATGACAGACAGCTAAAATAAACCATTTGACACTGTCTGCCTCTTTCTTGGAAATATTCCCAGTCAAATTATAAGACACCTTTTCTATTTATCCTCCCGCTGATGATGGTCATTGGCCAAACTTCCCCACAGTATAAAATAGGTTCCATTTTCCTCCAGCCTTCAACAGCATTTGCACAGTCTCCTTTATGTCTTCCCCAACAGTTCCCTTAAGTCCATCCAGATTCCACCATGAGCCCTGTTGAGCATCTTTCAGCTTCTGTTTGCCTCTTGATCCCAGTGTCAATGATGTTATGTTATTTTTCTCATTGCTGTATTCCACTTCTGGGTACCATATTCTGTTCTGGGTATCTATTGATAACAAACCATCACAAAATTAACCAGCTCAAAATAGCTGACTTATTATATCTCATGCATTTATGAGGCAGGTTTTGAGGTCTCAGCTGGACAAATCTTCTGTTTGATATGGAAATTCACTAGGGTCACATGCCAGTATTTTTTTAGCTGGTCCAAAGAGTTGGCATAAAGGTCATAGTTTCAGTGTACCTGCGACCTCCTGGTGCAGGACATTCTTTATTGCGGGTGTTTATCTCCAAGCTGATGCCTCCACTGCAGCTCAAAAATGCTATGCTTTTCCTATAATAGCTTGGCCATCTCCAGGTGGTGTGTTATCTGAAAGCACCTGTGCCACCTTGTTTGTTTGTTTGTTTTCTGTAATCAGGGTTTCTCGGTCATATGCAATGATAATAGTCCAAAAACTGTTTTTGTTTGTTTGTTTGAATGTAATAACCTTAATCCAGAACCCTAAGTGTTTACTTTGAAATTCTCCTAATTAGACTTGCCATCATCTCCACCTGGAATCTTTTCTGACCAGACATATCTTTAGTACACTATAAGATCTATCTGGTTATATAGTCTACATGGCTGAGCTGATTTTCTACTGAAACTTGGTCTTGTTGCAGACGTTTTCCTTTTTGTCCTCTCTCAAAAGTGGTAACTTTGTCTATCACCTCGTAAATGGGTCAAAAAATATTGGCAAGTGTAGAATATGTTGTCCCATAACTTAAATTGGCTTATCAAGATTGTTCTTTCTTAATAATCTGATGAAGTTCTTGTCCTTTATTTAAAGAGAAGGTTTTTACATGCACCAGACTCCTGAACTGCTACTAATAACTTCATGAATACAACAGGCACCATGAACTCTGTCAGGTTTTTCTCCCACTCTCTGGAGCTCGTTTGTTGTTTCAAAACCATCAACACATTTGTGTCATTTCTTGATCTTGGGTTCTTATTTGCTTGGTGTCTTTGACGGAGTGATCATTGTGAAATCTTGTGGTGGACTCTCACACACAGATCATCTCTCCATATTCCCACATCATTTTCTGCCACCTTCTTTCACCATCCACATAATTCATTTTGATATCATCTCCTGGTTCCTGCTGGTACCTGTTGGCTACGTCCTGAAGCTTCGTCAGTATATAATTAATTTCTCCCCAACACTTTGTTGGTCTGTTGGCCATGAAGAAAGTTCTCTGTAGGTCCTGAGTGGGACACGGATGATCTTTCAAGGCAGAGAAAGTTTGATTGTCCTCAAGAAGGGCTGGCATAGAGAGGGGAGGTCATGAGCATTTAAAGAGGGATGAGCTATTGTGGAGGCCCGACAGATTCTAAGAAATCTGTGGTTTCAGTGTTTTAGGATGCATCAACTCAGATAGTCTTAAAACTTTCTATGTGTTACTCCTTCGCAATCCAGGATCCTTACCTAGACATAGGAATTTTCTGGAGTTGAGAATTGTACCTTCTCAAACCTTAATGCTAAAGGTAATTCCGACATGAGATGTACAACATATATACATGGAAAACTGTAAAACTTTACTGGGAGAAACTAAAGTATAACTGAATAAAAGAAAAGATACATCTAACTTAGGATTATATAATAAAAGACTCGATCTTGGTAAAATGTCAGTTCTGCTCAAATATATCTATAGATAGATAGATAGATAGATAGATAGATAGATAGATAGATAGATATCTGTTTTGGTAGAAATTTAAAAAATAATCCTAATATTGGTATGGAAATGACCTAAAATAACTAATAACCAAAACAAGATGTAAAATACAAGAACAAAATTGGATAGTTAAAATGATCTTATTTCAAGACGGCGATGAAACAACACTCATCAAGAGCTTGTGGTATTGGAATAAAGTTAGTTCATAGATAAACAAAACTGAATACAGTTTCTGCACATATTTATACGTATGTGAACAATGAGTTTTAGACAAACTGCAACGCAATATGATAGAGAAAGAATACGACATTAAGCGCATGTTACTTAAAAACTGGACACTTACGTGCAAAACATGAATTTTGATCCATACATCATACTTACATAAATAAACTCAAAGAAGATCATAAATCTAAATTTAAAATTTAGGACAATGATTTAAAAAACAAAAACAAACAAAAACCTATGGCCTCGGGTTAGACAAATACGTTGTAAGTATAACACCAAATGCATGATTCTTAACAGAAAAGATATAGCAAATTAGACTTCATCAAAACTAAAAACTTTGGCTCTTCAAAATAAAATAAAAACTCCTGCCAGAGCGGGGCAGAAATATTTGCAATACACACATGTGATAAATATGAACCCATGATGTATAAAATTCCATAATAAGCAAGTAAACAACCCAATTATGAAACAAGTAAGAGATCTGAATAGAGATTTTACCAAATATATAAAGACAGCATATAAGGACATGGAAATATGTCTTGACTTCATTAGTAATTACAGGAAGGAAAATCAAAACCACAATGAGATGTCAGTAAATCTGCATGAGAATACCTATAATTAAAAAGACAGACCATATCAAGTATTGGTGAGGATATGGAAGAACTGAAAGCCATACCCTGTTGGTGAGAATGTAAAATGTCATGAACTACAGAAAACACATGGACAATTTATTTTACAAAGAATAAATAAATAAATAAATAAATAAATAAATAAATAAATAAAACTAAGCATGTGACTGTCATGAAGCAGCCAGTCCAGGAACATGAGCCTAAGAATAATGACAGGACATGGCACACAAAGACCTGTGCAGAAATGCTCAATGCATCTTTATTTGTAATAACCTGTAAACAATAAATAACCAACAAAAAGTGAGTGGATAAACAGATTATGATACACCTAGACAATAGAATACTACAGAGCAATAAAAGTGATTGAATTACATAATTGTTACACAAAACATGAATGACTCTCAAAATAATATGTTCCATAAAAGATGCGAGACAAAAATACATAAGCTGTATTATTCCATTTAAAGAAAACTGTTAAGATGGAAATTAATCTTTAGTGGTATATGTTTACTTCTAAAAGTGAAGTGAAGAAAGGGAAAAGGACGGACTATATACAAGAATAGAAGAAAACAAATTTGTATGATGAATATTTCCATTTGCTTCATTACAATGATGCTTTCACTGGTGTGTGTGTGTGTGTGTGTGTGTGTGTGTGTGTGTGTGTGTGTGTTTAATGTCAACTGTGTCTCCATACATTTGTTTAAAACCTAAAATAACAGAAGTAAAAAAAAAACACTATCTGGATGAATCGTCCTGTATTTTTCACCAAAAAGTTTACAGTTGTCTCTTCAACACCTAATTCAAAAGGTGTCTTTTTGAGAGATTCATATTTACTGATTTTCTCATACATTCTACTTAATTTTCATGGAAACAATTATCTCTTCTTGCATTCATAGTTAATAAACTTATTCAGCTCAACTTCAAAATAGCGATAACAAAGTCAGCTGACATAATCAGGTTTTGAACAAATGCAACTGAATCTTCGTAAGCGTGTAACTCAACTGTTATGTTCAATAATATACACATTCTAGAGAGTCATCTACATGCTATAAGAAGCCAGCCTTTCTTAGGCATCAGTAAGCATATTTTACATGCAGATTGATGATAGAACAGTAAGAAATTTGAATAGAATGTAATTGGGAAATGTTCTATTATACTATGGTTTATAGTCTCATTAAATATAGACTTAATATTTTCATTAAAACATTGACTTAGTTTTTATGATGCAACACTTGCTTCTATTGCTCATTAATCATTTTCACCTTTTTTTAATTATGAAAACTAATTCATCACAGTGATCCAGTGTTCAAAGAAAATGCTAGGTTCTCTCTAATATGTATGCATTCCACAGTTATTATTTAGAACCCATATTCAGTCAACTTTTAAAAACCTGTACTATCACACATGGAATTGGAAATAAGGGCACTACAACATTCCATTTTTAACATACTCCAAATCATAAGGAAGAACCATGTATGTTCAAATAAATTTTTGAAAGCCAACTCACTTCCTGAATCACTTAATTCCTTGAAAAAGCAGCTATGCTTTGCACAAATTAATGCTAATGGTTAATTCCCTTAAATGACTAGGCTACATTGAAAAGGAGCAAGAAAATAATTTTTAAAATACCCATATGCTTTAAATAAAAATGCATGTTTCAGTACTTTTCTGCCATTTCCAGTTTTTTTTTTTTTTTTTTTTTTCAATAAAAGAGTTGCCAGGGGAACCTCATACTAAACAAAAGCTGCTGTCAAATGTCATCATTAAAGTGAGCTAACATTACCCCTGGGATTCCTCTCTTGGAGGCTCTATTCATTATTTTCTAAATCTGTAAAGCTATCATTTCCAGGGTTTCTTTAGAGTACTGGCATAAAAAGAAACAATCATAATTTGTAAGATTGTCAGGGGAAAAATACTCTTCCCCTCCCAAGAAGTGCTGTTCTCAAAGAAGGGAAAGATTACAGTGTACATCACCCATCATTCCCTCACATGGAAATATATACTGTTGCTTATCAGTTGCTTTCAAAAGAAAAGAAAACATTTTGAAACTAAGTTCAAGAAACCTTTTTCATAACTGTGGGACAGCATGACCTATTGATCTATAACAAAGGAAAAGACTCAAGATGGAATTTTTTTCTTATTTTATTACTTGCTTCTGTGGGTTGAATTATCTCTGAGAAAAATGCTGAGTCCACAGGAAGGTACAAATTGCCCCACTAATAAAAACTCAGAGCTGCAAAGCAATCCAACATGGCCCTAAAGAAAAGCTTGGAACAAGGAAAAAGTCAAGGAAGAGCATGTCATTTGCTATCTTTGATCTAATATTCTTTAACTTCCAAGTTGGATATGTATAAATGGAGAAAGTGTGAAGTCTAGTGGAGAATGTAGAGAGGGCGTTGTTGGGTCACAGACTTTGAAGTCAGACTCAAAGTTCACGCTGTTAGGTTTATATTTTCTAGATCACTTTATCTGGATGTCTGTAAATGTTACTTTTCTTTGTATAATTTTGTTTTAATTTCAAAAGTGGGGATAATAGGGTTGCTGGACAGTAATAGTCCTAGGAAATAATATAGTGACTCCAAGCTGAAAACTAGGAAATGTTTAATAACTGGTAGATGCTACTAATATTATTAACATCATTGCCAAAATTTACATTAGACAGAAAAAAGGATTACTCCAAGTAATCCCTTTAAATTTTAATTGAATAATTTAAAAATGCTAAAATTGTTTAAGCAATGAAGTCACCATACTAATTTATGCAATTAGGCTATTATGTAGCAAAGTACTTGAAGTGATAGTCAATGCATGTAAAACCGAATGCTGTCTTGCAAGAAAATAACATCATTGGAAATGTGGATCCAATTATGCAGAATCAGTCCATTAAAACGTTGGTTGGATCATCTCTTTTTATTACTTATAATAAAAGATTTTACTGCAGAAAAGCTTCAGATCACAGAATATTATAATGAAGCTAAAATTATTTTTCACCATCAAGATACCTCCTGAGTCTTACCATTGCCTAGTTTTTCAATGTGGTCACTATTAACTCAAATATTGAGGTGTAATATCTCAGCAATCTGCACCAGGAGGGAATTCTCAGGTTTTCTATGTTGTACTTGAAAATGAAGTTTTTGTTAAACTTCTGCACTTTTGATAAGATCATTTTTAAGTGAGAACATTGCAAAAACGGAAATGACAGAACTGGGGATTATGAGACTCTTTCTTCAGAAAACAACCATAAGCTACATGAAGATCAAACAGAACGCTCGACATACAAAGTGAGAGAGCAACAGGAAACGGCGGTAGGAGGGTAGGTTAGCTGTAGCCTATCAACACTGCAGATCTAAGTTCAAATAATACTGAAGATAGCACCAAAATTCAATTCTTTCTTCTGAGGGGTTTGGAAATAGATAAAAAATATATAAAACTGACTTATATTTTAAATATGTCTCTGTATATTTAAATTCAGGCTATCTGGAACTAAAATAAAATTTTGCCAAAGAGTAATGAGAGAACACTTTTTTATATAATGATGTTTACATTTAAATACTTTTTCTTACTATTCATAAAAAATATGCAAAACCAAGTCAGACAAAATGATTGATATATTAGCGTGTATAGTTCCAATTTTAATTTAATGGATAAAAATTTTTCTTAGTACTCAAATCATGTATACAGTGGTTGTACTAGTAGTGGTAATGATTTACACCATTTTCATTGATCCATCATCTGGTTTCTAGCTGGCCAGCGGCCCATCCACCTCTCTGTTCTTATCAAAATTAGGGCTAATCTGAACAAAAACATGCTTAGAATTTTCAACGTGGGAATTTGTAATTTCTTGCAGTTTCATATTGTTTAAAACGTCAATTTATTTGTGTATCATAAGACTTTCCCAGATAAAAAGCATTGCATTTTCCTGTTCTATTTTGGAAGACAGATATATGATTATCACAATGCGGGGTACAATGTAGGCCACGAATTTTCTTTTTCATTATTGCTTGTTTCCTTTCACCCATAATAAGATAAAGGCTGGGGTTTTTGTTTATTTTGTTTCCTGCTATTCCCCCAATACCTGAATCAGTGACTGACACCTAGAAGGTGATAGATAAATACATTCCTCCAGCAGCACCCAGGCAAATGAATTTGATACCCAGCTAGCACAAAAAGAATCTAGTTAGGATGGAAATACAGATGGTGAGTTTTATTGATGACACTGACCTGTGAGCCACATAATGAATTGTGACACTGTAGAGAGGGCATGATATCTGCTGTGGCTTGTCCTGAATACCAGTGTTGCTGACTTGTTTGGCTGCAATTGCCCTCAAAATTGCCTTCAGAAGCAGTAGAGTCAATACCTTCCTCATGAGCACAACATTGTTCACTTTTCCTCATGTCTCACATTTTTCTTCTGGTTTAAGAATCACGAGAAATTTTTTCAGTGTTAGAAATGTACAAGTGTTAGAGAATGTGAGCAGTGCATGTGTGCACTATACTTACCTCTCCCCAACAATGATTCTTGTAACTGTATTTCCATTATTAGTAAAGATGCCCTAATTTAGGTCTGATTCATATTTTTGCTAGATGATTGCAATAAACATTTTAACTTATATTTTATTGTCTATCAGAAGATACTTTTCAAAATATTCCATATATGAATGTATTTTCAAATTGTAATATATTAGTATAGTCATGTCAATATATTGTGTAGTAATTAAGTATGCTTACAGAACAACTCTATTTGCTATTTTATAATTTTACGGTTGTTCTCTACGGTTTATTGTATACAGAGTGATTAGACAAATGGTCATTTTTTATTATAAAATTCTACTAGAAAATATTATCCCTTTCAAAATATTGAACATAACTGATATGGTTTGGCTGTGTCCCCACCCAAATCTCATCTTGAATTGTAGTTCCCATAATCCACAGATGTGGGAGGGACTCAGTGGGAAGTAACTGAATCATGGGAGTGGGTCTTTCCTGTGCTGGTCTTGTGATAGCGATGGTTTTATAAAGGGGAATTCCCTACACAAACTCTCTTGCCTGCCACCATGTAAGATGTGCCTTTGCTTCTTCTTTGCCTTCCACCATGATTGTGAGGCCTCCCCAGCCATGCTGACCTGTCAGTCCATTAAACCTCTTTCCTTTATAAATTACCCAGTCTCAGCTATGCCTTTATTAGCAGCATAAGAACAGACTAATACAATAACATATCCAATAAAGGCTTTTTAAAAATAAACATAGATAAGCCCAATATTAATTAGAAATAGATACAAGTAGATATGTATATAATCTTTAAAGAATGTTAATGTATACAATGGTAAAGACAGAATAACATAAGAGCAACAGTGTTAACTCTATGCAATGAAGTACTGCCATGTGCCAAAACACAGCATACATTATGAAGGAAAAGTTAAAAATGTGGGCAAGATAAGGTGTTACATTTTCTGGTCTTTTCTTAGAAGCACATGATACATATTTATATATTTATAACATATACAGACAAAATAAATGAAATTGATGAAAGGAATGTAGAAAAAGTAAAACTCAGAATTATGCAATAGCACTGAAAGAAGAGTACCTAGTCATTTGCTTCAAGCATCGTTTCTCTCTAATCATTAAGAAAGACACCAAAATTAATTGGAGGTAGCTGTATTCTCTAAATCCTGCTGATTTGCTATCAGTCTTTTACACTGGAAAAACAAATGATGTCCAAATATAAAAGACATTTTCATCTTTTATTTTATTATATTCTTCATTTCACTGTTTTGATTTCCCTTATTATCTTACTCTCTCTTAAAAAATCTTAGTTTATTATTGTTTATCAATTATTTTACTTTAGGATTATTCTTTCTGTTTACTTTCTCTAAACCAATACATACTAGATGTCAGGGCCTATGAATTCAAAAGAAGCTCACCTCAGCCCATCAATTAATTGCATTGCTATATCATAGCAACTGAAAGATGTATGCAATAAAATAAGGAAATTTGAGTATTTGGGAATCCCTGAACCAAAGACTTCAAAAAATAATTTCCACAAATGGAAATTAAAAAGATAAGTATAATGAATTTATTGTCTGATTTGCTTATATAATCCACAGGAAGATGTTCCTGAAAAACTACATCCTGGCCAATGGAAAAATGCCATAGCACAGTTATGGTATCGTGGCATTTTCAGTGGGTTACCATTTTCTGCTTAGACTTTGATATATATTTTTGCCTCTAATGTCACAGGTTGGGGGGTGGGGAGAGAAAAATTCACATGACAAAGGATAGTAAGATTAAAGTGATGTCTGCAGAGCCAAAGGGAAACTCAATCCTTTCCAGGTTAAGAAGAGACAGTGTGTGGTAGAACCCATTGGCCATCCAGTAAATTCTCAGTACACTTAAAGTAAACAAATATTATTGTTTAAATAAGCATCAACATTTAAGGAGTTGAAATCGAAAACTCACAAAAAGTCCAGATCAGAATGGCACAAAATTAGAATACACACTTAACAACTACTATGACTACTGGTAAAGACAAGCAAATAAGGATCTATGTGGAATCTGAAAATAACAATTCTGTGTTTTCATCAGATTCTTCAGGAGGAAACTCTGCACTTTTTAAACATTTTAAGTTTTAATTTTTATGGGCACATAGTAGGTGTATATATTTATGAAGTACATGAAACGTTCTGATAGAGGCATGCAATGCGTAATAGTCCCATCATGGGAAATGAGGCATTCATCCACTCAACTCTTTATCCTTTGTGTTTCAAACAATTCAATTACACTCTCTTAGTTATTTTAACATGTACAATTAAATTAATATGGACTGTCGTCACCCTATTGTGCTGTCAAATACTAGGTCCCATTCATTCTTTCCAACTTTTTTTTGTTCTCATTAACCATCCCCAAATCATCTTGCTTTCTTTTTAAAACATCCTCAAAGAACAGCTCAAGGTGGTATCAACATCAGATCGCTAACGTTTGGGTCCTATTAAGAGTAATGATGACTGTGAATTCCATGGTGTGAATAATCATGTGAGTAGAACGGCTCCGTACGTTCTTTTCCAATAGTACTATATTTGTGTGTTTATATCTTATGTGCTTCATATTCATACGCAGAAAAAATAAATCGTATTTTAATTCTGATTTTCCATCATTTTCAAAATCAACATGTTTAAGAAAAAATAGGAGGGCAAATGCAGCTCACTTCTGTGCTTCTGATTAAAGTAAAATGTATAAGGACAAGAAAGAATATCTTCTGTAACCCTGATATTAAACTGTAAAACTATTAAAGGTACTCAAATTTATTTGCAATGCAAATACTATCCATACGGTTAATGCCTTACTCCACAAATTATTTCTGCAAAATGACTAAATTTTAAAATTGTTTTTAAAGTTTAATAAACATTGGGTTATATAAAAACAGTTCCTATGGTAAAGAATCTTTTAAATGCTCATATATTCATGGTTTAAATCTCAACTTGTAAGAGAATGAATGGCAGATGGCAAGAAATAGCTATCCTAACTAGTCAGGATATGATTCTGAGTCAAGCTAAGTCTTCTTATAAATTCCAAACACATAATATTTAACCATATAAAATATGGCAAACACGTTTTTTCTTTATTGCATTTATTTCAGAAGGTAGTCATGAATTTTTCCAAATGTTTAGAGTTGTCTGAAGGAAACACACACTTTAAAAACGTTTATTTTTCAAGCCATTGTTATTTCAAGTGAGTTAAATGCCAATTTTGGTTGAGAAAATATAGCTATAAATACAAAAAGGCATATAAAGCCATACTCAAAAGCCAGACGAACTATATTAAGTCCAAAATATTATCAATTTTATTCCCTTGAATATGTTTCCAAATATGATTTGTTCAAAGATTATTTTCTGGTTGAAACCCAATTTCTATTTAGATGGAGAAAAAGTTCTTATGGAGAATACAATACAGCAAAATTGCTTTAAATTATACCTACTAGTATACTGGTATTTTGCTAGGAAAAATCAATGGCAGCAACCAATTCTTTACAATAGTTTCATTAAATATTACCTATTGGTCTGAAATTTTCTTTTTCTAAAGTTAAAGGAAAAGAACACTTGTATATTGTTTAGGTTGTTTGACCAACTACCAGCTTCAATTAAAATTCTTAGCTGCAAACACTCACTCTAATGTCAAGGAAATCAAAATAAGATATTACTTATCCTACTCTAAAGCTATAGCTGAGGCTACTGGAATTACTTTGGTACGTTAATAGTTGGCACGTTTATATTCTGTTATTGCCATTCATGCATATGCAAAATTTGGAAAAAAATACATAAAACATGTTTTATTTATTTATTTAGTGATTTAAATAAATCATGGTGAGAAATATATTTGCTCAGAGTTTTCTTTTTAATTCTCAGGAAGACTCAGTACATCCTCTCAGTTTTTAACCTCTAAAGTGATAATTTTCATTATTAGTTCAAACATATATTGGATTCTAGTGTTGTTCTGGGCAATGGTGAAACCATGTTGAATTACAGAACAGTTAAACAAATAGATTCGGCCTCTTTAATTATAAAACTTATAATTATATTATGACTTTACATATTTCATCATTGTAAAGCAACCAATGAAACAATTGGAGAAAGCAACGAATTAAACAATTTTACAAATAAATATAAGATGGAAACTCTGAGAATAATATCACAGAAAGCTATGCTGTGCTATAAGGCCATACAATGAGACTATTTGGACCGAAGATTAGAAAGACTGGGAGGAAATTTCTCTGAGAAAATGATGGTGAGGTGCTGAGTGTTGGACAAAAAGCAGGAGGTAACGAAGCAAGTAGTCGGTTAACTGCTTCAGGAATATAGTATAGGGCACATAGTTGCTGGAGAAGGGCCAGTGAGTATAAAGAGGGTAGGTTTGGCCATGGTGTGAGAAAACACTGAAGAGTCCCTAGAACAGTAACCCAACACCGGCCACAATAATATTTTGATCCTTAGTCAAGAGCAATTGTAATTACAAGAGAGTTTTTGACATAATCAGATCTGCATTTTGGAAAAGGCATCACTACAGTCATGTAGAAAACAATAGGTATCAGTCATCTGCCCCATAGTGCTACGGCTTCCTCGGTGGGCAGTCATTCAGGCCAACAGGTGACACATGCAGCCTCTGTTACTTTCCAACTTGGATTAAAAGTTGTCCAGGATGTCTGGTTTCCCACACTGCTTCAAAAAGTGACCCATGCTGCACTTTGGAATTACAGGGCATTTAAAACCACATGGAGAAAAATTTGGTCAAGGGAAAGTAGGAACAGGAGGCAGCTGAAGTCAACAATTCCCTGTTTTCTCTTTTTCATGTGCTACTCACAGATACTATTTCAAGCCTGTGCAGCAATCACTAGCAGGCAAATATGTGTCAAGTGACCTATGTTTCTGTGGGCTTATTTAGAAGCTAAGCTTGAAGCAGCAATATCAGACTCACACGGCTTACCAGCGCTCCCTAACTCACCTCCTTCCCTCTCATCTTCATATTTGTTTTGCATCTCCAAAATGAAGTACGATTTCATCCTTGAGACAAAGTCTGCCTTCCGGAAAAGATGAAAGTTATACATGTATTTATAAACTGAAATCAACAACACTCAAGATAAATTGCACATGGAAATAAACAGGGAGAAAGCTTAAGTAACGGGGAGGACAAAGATGACAACAGACAGAGATAACGCTGGGCAGGACTGGCTTTCGGAACGTAGGATGAATAATGTCTTGGACATGCTGAATTGAGCGGGATGGAAACATATATTGGGAGTCTGGCAGATAGGCTGTGGCAGGAGACACAGAAGTGTGTACCTGCATATATTCAGTGAATGCAGCCCTCGTGCCTGGTGTCCCTGCTTAGGATGACGCAGGAAAATGCCAAAGCAGTCAGCAAGGTGTTCCAACTTGCACTGATTGAATAAAGCCTGACGCTGCTGCACATTGTCCAGCACCAAAAGAAAAATATAACTTGATCCATTAAATAATTAAAATGAAATCAAATAAATAAAGATCAGCGCTGTCAAAGTAAAAAATTAACAATTGTGAAATTTAGGTGAAGGATATAGGGGAGTCTGTGCTTTCATTCTTTCAGCATTTCTCTAAGTTTATTTTATTTAATAAAAATGAAAAGGGAATGTAGTTAACCTTAGAGCTTATTATTCTACTATTAATTTAGAAGTACACTAAAAATGACATGCTATATAATACACACACACACACACACACATATCTATGTAGATATATATATGCATGTAGACATACATATATATGTACAAACAAATATATATGTCTAAAATCAGCCTAGTGAAAGCAGTTTTGTTAAAGAGATGGTGATCAGTTTGAGTGTGTGGAAGAATATGTGAAAAATGAGGAAAAACAGACTTTTCTCAAAAGACGTTTCTAAAAAGTCTTTAGAAAAAATTGGTTATAGTATTTACAAAAATGCCTTTAAAAGCTAACAGATGCTACCATAATAATTCAATGTTAACAAAAATATTGTTAGACATCATGGAAAAGATAAATTGAAGTTGTAACCTAATATATAAATTTTTAAAATCCGTGAAATATTTTTGTATAGTTGTCAATAATAGCCACCCTGCCCAAAAAAATAGAAAAGCTACATCATTTATATTGTATAATCCCACTATACAGTGCATATCCGACAAACCTTTTAGCAAAGTTACAAAAGCCTAATATATTTAAAAATAAAATTAATTATATGTTAGAAGACTTATGGTTAGAGTATCCCAAAGGACAATAGTTTCAGAGAAGAATATGATTAAGAACCTTCGTATTAATAGACCTCAGAACTAGCTGTTTAAAAGACAGATCTATTCTAATAAAGATGGCAGTTTCAATTGGTGCCTGGTCAATGTCTAATCACATATTTTAATAGCTACTTAATGAGTAAAATAATACAAAATGTCTTGTAAGATTTGGGAATCAGTCGTTGTATTAAATGAAATACTTGCATTTCATTACATTTCACTGTAATGAAATGGCATTTAGAAAACCTGTCAAAATTAATATAAAAGGCATTGCCTTATTCCAGTTAGGATTTTGCTTAATAAAAAATTAATCCTTATAATCAAAGTTATTTTTGCCCAAATCATTCAAACAAATTATTTTGAGCAATGAAACATCACATACTTGCTAATAGTAACTATGACAGTTTAAAAGAAGAGTGTCTAAGTATTCCTTCCCAATCAGGCAATGAAACCAAATACGAAAATTGAGGTGAAACCTTGTCTATCAAAGCCATTATATTTTAATACAACGTAAAACATCTAAGGAGGAATTTATCATCTGAAAACGTACATTATAAGCTTTCTTCTCTCTCCATTCAATGTTTACTGTGTGAATCCAAAGAGTTTAGAATTTTATAGATGGAATTAGCATGTGACTTTACCTACAATTTTTACCAGGTTAAACCTTGTCTATCTCCCATAACATCTTGAATAAGCATTAGTGCAAAGAGGAACCTTTTAGTATCCAAAATTCTCTAAATTAACAACCTCTCACTCATTGACCAAAGACTGTAATTTATAATAAATATAAGTCAATACCTACGTAAACCAAAAGTAAAATTCTAACTGCCCCACCAGCCATCTGAATGGACCCCTTCTTTTGCCCAAGAAAATTCCAAAGTTAATTTGAAATATATAACCATTGGATACTGGGCTTACTACCTGGGTGATGAGATAATTTGTACAACAAACTTCTGTGACACATGTTTATCTATGTAACAAACCTTCACATGTACCCCTAAACCAAAAATAAAATTTAAAAAAAGAAAAAGAAGAAACGAATTCAGGCCATGAGGGAAGCAGATATTGGACATGCTTCATTATATCCTCCTCCCTTTGGGAATTCAGGAAAAGTCAACCAGCACTAACATCAAAAAAGTCTTAAGTCTGATAAACATCTATAATTCATTCTCCCTGAAGCCTGTTACTTGGAGGCTTCATCTGCACAATAAAACCTTGGTCTCCACAACCCTTAGCATACCCCAGACATTCCATTCTATTGATAATAACTCAATCAATTGCCAATCAGAAAAATTTAAATCTACCTATGACCCAGAAGCCCTCATTTTGAGTTGTCCTGCCTTTCCAGATAAAACCAATGCAAATCTTAAATGTATCGATTGATGTATTGTGTGTAAAAGCAAGCTGTATCCTGACACCTTGGGCACATGTCATCTGGACCTCCTGAAGCTGTAGCAACAAAGCCATCCTTAACTTTGGCAAATAAATTTTTTAAATTGATTGAGACCTGTCTCTGAAAATTTTGGGTTCACACCTATACTGTGTTTATTAGCTCATTAGTATACTTGGGCTATAATTTTATTTTTTAAAACTATACATTCTACCCACAGCAATTGTGTCAACTTTGAAAGTGTTCCTCTCATATTTTCTAATACAAGGAACATAATTAATAGCCTAGCTACTGTGCTCAAATCCATCACTGCCCTCACATAAAGGTCATGCTTTGCATGAACTGTTCTCTAACCAGTGATTGAGCACACCAGGTAAGTAAGGCAAACCCTTTCCTGTAAAACAGAAGATTCCTCGAACATGGAACTTCGGCTGAAGGACTCTCCATAGCCTTGCCAAGATTTTACTAGAACTATCCTACAACCTGCAATCCCACTTTCCTGCATAGAAGTCTGGCCAGCATCATGGTCCGACAACTAATGTAGCCTACTCCACTTCCCTCCTTGTTTCATTTCCTAGGGCCATACCCGAATGCATTTCTTGCAAGTTCAATTCCATCTTGGTGCATGCTTCTTGAAGGACCGGTACTGGTGTTGCACTTGTGATTTAGAATAGCATCGTGAAAATGTCTGTAACTTAGAATCTTAGACCTACAAATCTTTTTAGAGATTATTCCATTTTACATAGGTAAGGAGAAAAAAAGAAGCCTGGAGAGGCTGAATAAATTTTCCAGTTACATATAGTTATTGAGAAAATCCAGGACTAACTGTACTAATTGACTCTTCATTTTATTTCATATCTAGTAACAACCTACTACTGGAAGGGAAAGATAAATTGTGTCCTAAAGCTAAGAGTGATGTCCGTATCATCTCCGGAAAGAAAACCCACTGTCATTACTATAGCATTAGGGATTGCTTTAAGCATTCCTGTAACCAGGTTACTAATATATCATTGCCCAAAGGACTTCATGAAGAAACGTCATGGAGACCATGCTTAGGGACTCTATTTCTTCTTATTTAGACCCTAAATAATGGAACCTTAATTTTTCTTAACACCCTGAATATATTTGTCACAAGAACTCTGCTTTATTTCAACACACTCATTTCAATACAACCATTAAATGTAATATTTGCCCAGAAAGGCAGTTTTCAAATGAATACTTTTATTACTTCCAATAAATAAATATTGTAATAAAACAAACATTAGACTTCTAAAAACAATAACACCACTACAAATCTGCCTATATCGACGTTCATTCACTATTTCCTCCTTGACTCCACACAAAAAAATAAGAAGCTAACTTCACCTTAACTGTTTTTCCCTCTGGTGTTCAATATTCATTTTAAAGTCTAATCCTCCTTTCAAAGACAAAATTCAACAGAACAAAGACAGAAATAAATCAGTTTTCTGGAAACTAGCTACTTTTCTCTCTGACATACGCTGTCTTATTTTCAGCAGTCTTCAGAGGAACACAGTTTTGTGTGTTTTATAAAGCCCTTCACTCAGTTTTATTCATGAGAATTGCAAAAAAAACTCATTTAATTAAAATATACATGCTTTCTGGATAAGAACCATATATTGTGTAAAACAAAATTAGTATATATACACACATATATATACACATATATGTATATATATTCTATGTATATACACACATATATATGTGTATATATAGGTATCAAATATATATACAATATACACACATATATTATATATGTATATATAATATATATACACATGTATTATATATGTGTATATATTATGTGTATATATGTATATATATTTGTATATAGGTATTATATATAGTATACATATGCATATATGTATACATAATATATGCATATGTGTGTGTATATATATGTATATATTTTTGATACCTGTCAAAGAATATCACTAATATCCCATAATAAGAATAGGTAAGTTTGCTTATAATAGGAGGACTAAATTTTATCCCACAAAAACTAATTTCTTATTTTGAAGTTTAACTTAATTGTCAATCATTTCTTAGGTATAAAATGGAAAAATAAGGAACCACTGAAAGAAGCCATAATATTACATGAAACATAGTATACATCCTGTCAAACTATAATACTTTAAATAAATACATAATTATAAAAAGAAATTATAGTTCCTAAGGCTAATATGCAGGTTAGTAAGTTTGAACCTAGAAATGGCTGTAAATAATACTGTTTTGTTTTTCTAAGACCACCAGAGCGGGTACAAAAGAACCAGCGACTAGGCAAGGGTAGGAGCAAAACTGCAAGTTTATTTTGGTCACCTAGCTTCAAGGGAAGAAGGTGGGTAGGGAGAGGTCTGTTGGCCCCCCGACAAAAGGGGCCCCCAGAGTCACCCGTACAGCTCTCGGACGGAGTTCCCACAGTCCTGACATCCCGACAGGAGTGGAGGACTGAGGAAGGCCGCATGTGGCGTGCCTCCGGAGCGGCTTTTCTAGGAGGGGGAGGGCAATAGGCGGGGCACGGGCGTGTCAGGGGGCGTTCCACAGGTGCGACCAGGTAAATCTTGGTCTCTTCAGATTGACATCACCTGGCGCATGCCTAGTTGGTCTGCACCTTCCCGGGTCGCCGGCTGGATTTTCGCGCGCGCGGGAAAAGTTGGGGGGATGAAGAACCCAGAAGTGCGCCATCTTGCCTCCGTTCATCCAAACAGTCCAACCTTTTATTGATAATAGTGATAAGGGGCGCCGTGGTCCATCTGGCTACTTCCTGCTGTTAAGGGGCGCTGTTAAGGTCGGGGCCCATGGTTGGCATTTGGACGTATGGATGAAGAATAAAATAAAGCACAGTATTAGTATAGGAACGAGGTATGGAAGCATTTGAGGGTTTGAATGTTAGTGTCTGCTAGGCCTGACTTGCTAACATAATAGCAGCACTCTTCTCTAAGGAAGAGACAAGTGCCTCCTTTTTCAGCTGTAAACAAGCCTAGGGCTTGCCTGTTTTGGGCAGCTACTTAGGCTATTGAGGTAGTTCGGCGCTGCAGGGAGGCCAGGCTTTCAGCTGATTCCAATAACTAGAGAGAGGAAAAACAGCCCGTTTTGACGGGAGTGGCGTAGTGGCATGGAAAGTTGCTGGAAAAGCTCTGCTACTTCTGCCTGGCTGTATAGAGTTAGACTGGGGATCAAGGACACGGGGACATAGAGGGATCAGTTAGTGGCTGTATGGTTAAGAGTTTTAGAGAGAGATCAGTTGCATGAGAAATAGCCTTCAATGGGGGCTGTTTTGGCCTCCATTGGGTGCCTGAGTATGATTACCTCAGGATGAATTTGGAGATGAATAACGGAAAGGAAGGATTGGGCAGTAGCACGAGAAATAGCCTTCAATGGGGGCTGTTTTGGCCTCCATTGGGTGCCTGAGTATGATTACCTCAGGATGAATTTGGAGATGAATAACGGAAAGGAAGGATTGGGCAGTTGCACGAGAAATAGCCTTCAATGGGGGCCGTTTTGGCCTCCATTGGGTGCCTGAGTATGATTACCTCAGGATGAATTTGGAGTTGAATAATGGAAAGGAAGGATTGGGCAGTAGCACGAGAAATAGCCTTCAATGGGGGCTGTTTTGGCCTCCATTGGGTGCCTGAGTATGATTACCTCAGGATGAATTTGGAGATGAATAACGGAAAGGAAGGATTGGGCAGTTGCACGAGAAATAGCCTTCAATGGGGGCCGTTTTGGCCTCCATTGGGTGCCTGAGTATGATTACCTCAGGATGAATTTGGAGTTGAATAATGGAAAGGAAGGATTGCGCAGTAGCACGAGAAATAGCCTTAAGGAAGACAACTGGCAGAACTATGTACTACTGAGTGTGTTCAGCTGTCTTATGGCCAAGTTTCAGTGATGAGAAAAAAATTGCCATACAGTAGGCGGACTAGCAAAGGTCTGAGTGTATGAGTGAAACAGCAATATAAGTATAAAATGAGACTTCATTTTTAGTGTAGTCACGGAGTGTCCCTTGCCACTGGAGATGTGTCTGGGTCCTCCCATGTGAAAGCAAAAAGGAACTGGCAGTCTGTGTGTAGGGGTATGGTAAAGAAAGCATCCTTAAGGTCTAGCACAGTAAAATAAGTAGAATTGGTGGGGATATGGGACAGAAGGGTGTAAGGGTTGGGAACTACAGGGTGCGTGGGACGGGTGGCTTCATTGACTAGCCGAAGATCCTGTACTAACCTATACGTTCCATCTGCCTTTTTAACTGGAAGTATTGGAGTGTTACAGGGGGAATGTGTGCGGACAAGAATATGTTGGCTAAGTAGTCGTGTGATAATTGGCTTTAAACCTTGTAGATGTGTCGGAGAGAGAGAGAATTGGGGGCGGTTTGGGAAACGAGTGGGATCTTTGAGCTTGACGAGAACTGGTGGGTGGTGAGCAGCTATGACCGGGGTGGAAGTGTCCCACACTTGAGGGTGTACAGAAATAGGGAAGATGGGGGGTGGGGGCGACATAGGAGGAGCCTGTGCACTTGCACAAAGCATGAGCAACAGGTCATGAGGGGGTTGAAGGGGAGTGGATGAGTTGGTGGGAATGTATATGGAGGCCTTTAAGGTGCTCAGGATGTCTCGGCGTAGTAAGGGGGTAGGGCATGAGGGTATAATGAGGAACGAGTGCGCAAAGTAGTTGTTGGCCAGGCAGCAATTAAGGAGTGGAGTTTTTGTGGAGTGGATGGCTTTCCGCTTACTCCTACTACAGAGATATTGGATGGAAGGCTAGGTCCAGAGAAGGACGGCAAAACAGAATAGGTAGCCTCGCTGTTGATTAAAAAATTGTCTTACCCGCTACCAGGAGAGTTACCCGCGGCTCGGCGAGGGTGATGGGGGTCCCCGAGTCTCGGCACCTTCAGTTGTCGTCATCGTCCAGATGTAGGAGCTGGAAGGAGCTCCCAGGATCCTGGGAAAGGGGGTCACGTGGAGACGCAGCACCTGTTCTCAGGGTGGGGCAATCAGACTTCCAGTGTCCTCCCTGCTGGCAAGCAGGGCAGGGGGTTGCTGGTGGACGAGGCTTAGGACATTCACTGGCCCAATGTCCTGACGCCTTGCACTTATAGCAAGGCTGCATTGGGACTCGGGGACCTTGCGGACACCTGCGGGCATAGTGTCCTGCCTTGCCGCACTTATAGCAGGCTCCTTTCGTAGCCTTGGAGTCTGCGGAGTATGTGCTCTCTGGTCTGGGGTTACAACTGGGCTGTAAAGCCGCTGCTAGGAGCTGGGCCTTCTGTTTGAGGCGTGCCTGTCGCACTGCCTCAGCCGTCTCCTCTCTGGAGTTATAGACCTTAAAGGCTAATTTAACCAGGTCTTGTATTGGTGCCTGAGGACCATCCTCTACCTTCTGAAGTTTCTTACGAATGTCAGGAGCTGATTGAGAAATGAAATAAGACGCCAAAATGGTGGCCCCTGTGGGGGAGGCTGGATCTAACCGGATATATTGGGTTAGAACCTCAGTCAGCCTATTTAAGAATGCGGCTGGATTTTCTTCTGGATTTTGAATAATTTCTTTTAATTTGTTAAAATTTACAGTTTTGTTTGAGGCTGTTTGCATACCAGCCAACAAACACTGAACCATTATGTCTCGCCTACGGCGCCCAGGCTGGTTTGCTTGATAGTTCCAGTCCGGGTCTGCCGAGGGGACTGCTTGCTCCCCTAGTGGGATGGTGGCATCAGTTAAATGTAGTTGGTTGGCGTGCTGCCTGGCGGCCGCTAGGATGCGCTCTTGCTCCTCAGGGTTTAGGGTGGAGGTTAGGATAACCTGGAGGTCATGCCAAGTTAAGTCATAGGCCTGACAAAGGTATCTAAATTCCTTTATGTAGATGGTGGGATTAGCTGAGAAATCACCTAAACGCTTCTCAATTTTGGAAAGATCGGCCAATGAAAAAGGGACATGTACTCTGACTACCCCCTCCGCCCCAGCCACCTCTCGCAAAGGCGCTAACACTGTAGGAGGGTGTGGGGCAGGAGTGGAGACATCAGCAGGGCACTTAGAGCGGGTGTGTGCAGAGACAGGAGACTCAAGACAGCCAGTTGGGGGCCCCGAAGGACGCACGGGACTGAGTGGATTACTAGTAGGTAAGGAAGAGGAAGGAGGAGCCCGGGCGGAGGGAGGAGAAGTATAGGGCGGAAGTGAGGGAAAGCCTAGATCCTCCGGCTGAACAGAAAGGAATGAAGACTCCTCTTTTTCGGGTTCCTGTGGACCGGCGTCCTTGGCTAGCATAACTTGGGCCAAAGAGCATCGGCTACACAGGTCGGGACGAGAGCGTAAGGCCCAAAAGCCTTGTATGTACGTAATTTCAGACCACTTGCCTAACCGCTGGCAGAAATTGCTGAGGTCGGTCAGAACATTGCGATCTAGGGTGCCCTCTGGTGGCCACTGAGACTGATTGTCTAGTTTGTATCGGGGCCACGCCACAGTGGAAAGGAAAATTGACCGCTTCCTCCTAAGGTCTTGTTCAAGCTGTAAGGTTTTTAAATTGGCTAGGAGGCACCCCAAGGGGGTGCTCTTTGGAAATTTGGACTGGGGGTTTCCCATTTGTTTCCTCTTTACCGACACAATGGACCCAATGGACATGGGAATGGATCCCTGCCTGCCTTCAAAGCGTCCTTTGGAACCAGCAGAGACAGACGAGAGGCTCTTGAAGCCTAAGTGGAGATTACCTTCAGGCGGACGTCTCCGTCCTGAACGGGTCTCCCGAGCCACGTGGTGGCTCCAAATGGACCCCGGACCTGCGCAGGATTTCTGGCCGATGGAGGTAAAGAGGAGACAAGGGCACTTACCCCAGAGAGGCCGTGGGAGTGAGGGAAGCGGGTCTCAGGTCCTGGTCCGTCTGCTGCGTGGGAGCAGGAGGAGGTTCCTCAACCCTTAGAGGCCTGAGGAGGGGTCTCCTCCCGGGTCTTCGGCACCAACTGTTTTGTTTTTCTAAGACCACCAGAGCGGGTACAAAAGAACCAGCGACTAGGCAAGGGTAGGAGCAAAACTGCAAGTTTATTTTGGTCACCTAGCTTCAAGGGAAGAAGGTGGGTAGGGAGAGGTCTGTTGGCCCCCCGACAAAAGGGGCCCCCAGAGTCACCCGTACAGCTCTCGGACGGAGTTCCCACAGTCCTGACATCCCGACAGGAGTGGAGAACTGAGGAAGGCCGCGCGTGGCGTGCCTCCGGAGCGGCTTTTCTAGGAGGGGGAGGGCAATAGGCGGGGCACGGGCGTGTCAGGGGGCGTTCCACAGGTGCGACCAGGTAAATCTTGGTCTCTTCAGATTGACATCACCTGGCGCATGCCTAGTTGGTCTGCACCTTCCCGGGTAGCCGGCTGGATTTTCGCGCGCGCGGGAAAAGTTGGGGGGATGAAGAACCCGGAAGTGCGCCATCTTGCCTCCGTTCATCCAAACAAATACTAGATGCATAACCTTGCACTTAACTGAAAACACATATCCACCTAATATTTTCCTAATAATTTTGCCTTTCTAACTTTTCCCTAATAAATTGACCTTCCTAATTTTTTATTTAATGGAAAATGAAGGAACATATGGGTTATTGAGCATTTACTGTGTATCAGACACTAAAGTGTGGCTATAGGTTATTTAGCTTAATTCACTCAAATGTCCTATGAGATAGATAATACCATATTCATTAACAGATAAAGACAACAGTTCTCAAAGAATTTAAATACCTTGCTCAAGTTTATGCAGTTTCTTTGTTGTGGAGTTTAGATTTAAATGCATACATTTCTGACTGTATGCATATTTGTCTCAATTTAACACTGATTCTAAAATCGCATTCTAATGACGTACTATTATTCTTCTAAGAGTTCTGAGAAGTTTTTTTAATTTTATGCTTTTGTTTTGAGTATAAAACAGTTTAAGCGTATTCTGAATCATGGAAATAACCACCAAATACCTTAGTCCTGATACATTAATCTAGTCCTTGTGTTTGCACCTGTGTTCATGATCACAGTGAGCCAGCTGATTCTAGATCATGTATTTTAGCTAAACTAAAAATACCATAACAGCATCTAGTGTTCAAGTGATCATTTCACATCAAGTAAACATTAAGTGAATAATATTAAATTTGTAGGAGAAGAAAGACACCTGTTCATCATAAGAAACAGAAGTACAAGAATGATGACAGCAATTTTCACATTTGATGGAGGAATTTATTATTATTATGAAATTCATCCATACTGTGTATAAATAGTTAATTCTTTTTTATTGCTGATTCATATTTCATTGCACGAATATGTTGGTGGTGACGAATCTGTAGGGGTCTGCAGCAACCTCAATTCTTACCTCCTCAAAAGGAAGAATTTCACCGAGGGGCATATGGCAGAAAAAGAGACCGACCACGGCGAGTCTTAGAGCTGGAGGGAACATTTAGTTAAAAGTTTTAGCAGGGCACAGTGGCTCACACTTGTAATCCCAGCACTTTGGGAGGCTGAGGCGGGTGGATCATTTGAAGTCAGGACTTTGAGACCAGCCTGGACAACATGGTGAAATCTCGTGTCTACTAAAAAAAAAAAAAAAAAAAAAAAAAATTAGCTGGACATGGTGGCTCACACCTGAAATCTCAGCTACTTAGGAGGCTGAGGCAGGAGAATTGCTTGAACCCAGGAAGTGGAAGTTGCAGTGAGCTAAGATTGCACCACTGCACTCCAGCCTGGGCAACAGAGCAAAACTCCGTCTCAAAAAAAAAAAAGTTTTAGAGCAAGAAAGTACACTTGAAAGAGGGCCAAGTGGGCAAGTTGAAAAATAAATGTGTGACTTGACCTTTTGACTGGGGGTTTATATGTTGGCACACTTCTGGGATCTTGCATCCCTTCTTCCCTGATTCTTCCCTTGGGGCCAGCTGCTCACAGGCACAGTGCCCTGCTAGCACTTGGGAGGTGAGCATGTACAGTGTGTTTACTGGAGCTGTGCATCGGCTCACTTGAGGTGTTCTTCCCTTTACCCGTAGAACGTCCCTGGGAGGTCATACACCAGCTGAACTCTGCCATTTTGCCTCTTAATACACATGCTGGAGCCCACTGACCCAGCTACCTACATCTTATCAGGAAGCTGCTGATGAGCAGCTTCAGGCGTTTCTAATCTCTTAGGAAACTGCAGTTCCCTGACACCGGCTGCAAACAATTATTATTTTAGAGAGACAGTGTAACAACTGGCTGACCTTTGCCTGAGGCCCAGCTGACATTCCTGCTGCAGTGGGGTGGGGCCCTCTCCTGCCCTGCTCATGCCTGACTAGCTACCTGCTGTACTGAACATACCACTCTGCTTATTCATTCATTTAATGGTGGACATTTGGATTGTTTAAAGTTTAGAATTATTACAAACAAAGCTACTATGAACATTAATATATGAGTCTTGGTGTGGAAATGATGTTTTGTTCAGATCTTACTTATTGTCTTTACAGTAAGCTTGGGGAAACACCTTTTTTTCCTGTATGATCCTCTGTGCTTTCAGTCTCATTTTCCTAGATAAAGTCATTCCTCAATGGTGTCATTTTCTCCTCTTGGAGACCTTTCAAAATGTTGAACTGGAATGTACAATGCTCTAGAGACAAGCCTACTGCTCATTTCCTTTTCTTCCCCAGATACTGGGAAACTCTCTCTATTCTGACGGAAAACAGGCAAACAAACCTTCCAAGCTACTCTGTTTCTATGCAACACCTATCTTTCTCAAACAGAGGCTTTGGGAAACACAAAGAAAGTCTAGCCAGAACACTACTGTTTGCAAGGTCACCTGTGGGTAGGGACTATAGACGAGGCTACCAGTTTGAAAGAACAGAAGAAAAATAAAAAGAAAGAAAGAAAGAAAAAACTAGAAGTTTATGTGAAATATTAATTTGGTAATATTGGAGTAGAAGTTTTAAGAACAAGCAGTTTGTACCTAGTTTTATACTTGTGAGTTTTGGTTTGTTTTTTTCAGTTAGAAGCAAATCATCAATTACTTTTAAATTTCTTAAAATTTAAATTTTTTTAAGAATCATCTCAAAGTATTACAGGAATTCTAATGGTTATAATTCTAACTTTTTTTTTTTTAGAACGAGTCTCGCTTTATCGCCAGGCTGGAGTGCAGTGTCACAATCTCGGCTCACTGCAACCTCCTACTCCCTGGTTCAAGCAATTCTCCTGCCTCAGCCTACCGAGTAGCTGGGATTACAGGCATACGTCGCTGATTTGTTTTTCTAAGACCACCAGAGCGGGCACAAAAGAACCAGCGAGTAGGCAAGTGTAGGAGCAAAACTGCAAGTTTATTTTGGTCACCTAAGGTGTGGGGAAGAGGTCTGTCGGCCTCCGGCAAAGAAGGCCGACAGAGCCCCCCGGTGGGGCTCTCGGACGGAGTTCCCGCAGTCCTGACATCCCGACAGGAGTGGAGGACTGAGGAAGGCCGCATGTGGCGTGCCTCCGGAGCGGCTTTTCTAGGAGTGGGAGGGCAATAGGCGGGGCATGGGCGTGTCAGGGGGCGTTCCACAGGTGCGACCAGGTAAATCTTGGTCTCTTCAGATTGACATCACCTGGCGCATGCCTAGTTGGTCTGCACCTTCCCGGGTCGCCGGCTGCATTTTCGCACGCGCGGGAAAAGTTGGGGGGATGAAGAACCCGGAAGTGCACCATCTTGCCTCCATTCATCCAAACAGCCGCCACACTCAGCTAATTTCTGTATTTTTAGGTGAGATGGGGTTTCACCATGTTGTCCAGGATGGTCTCCATCTCCTGACCTCATGATCTGCTTGCTTCGTCCTCCCAAAGTGTTGGGATTACAGGAGTGAGCCACCACGCCCGGCTAATTCTTACATTCTTAAGCAAAGCTTTGTCAATCAAGGAATTATTAATCTGGGGTTAGTATAAATATATGCTTTGTCTAAGGTTAACTGCAGAGAGATTATAACATATTTATTTCATTGCTTTAACTGATGTAGCTTAGGATAGTGTGAGTCAGTACTTTTAGCTGATAAACAACAAGGAAATGCTACTCCATCTGAAGATAGTCTTGTGAGTTCCAGGCTATTAAGATATGGCCATTCTTGTATCTTTAATATTACCTCCTGGACTTGCTTTGGAATAAGTGGTCATTGATGAAAGCAGAAGAATAAATTCATTTTTTCACCTTTCAAGGTTTAAAAATATACTTTTGTATGTCTGTTATTTGGCTTGGAAATTGTCTCTCTTACTTAAATTTACTAATAAACCTAGGGCAGAAAGGATCATTTCAACCTTTTAAATAAATCATAAGGTAATTTGGAGCTGAGGATTATCCCTTACAGAAGCAAAATGTCTTATCTTGGATACCATCTTCCTTCCTTCTTATCCAGATTCCAATTTGCAGAGAGTTTTAAGCTTTCAGCTTTCCTCCGATCCTCTGTGTTCTTTTATCCCTATTTCTCATGGTGATGCTGAGCTGCATAGCAGGTGGTTTATGCAGGCTCAAGATTTTTCAAAAGAGCAGTTATCACATTTTTCAACAGCTAAGATAGTATGAATTTGCTTTTCTCACAGTACCTTTTTCTAAAAAAAAAAAAAATGTACATTTTTGCCAACTGTAAATGGAACTCAAACCCCTGGGAGTTTGAACTCATTTCTAGGTTTGGAATCTACGTTACTCAAGTGTGTTTGAAACATGCAAAAATCATTTTCTCTATAGCTCTGGGAAGTCCAAGAGGCTCCAAAACAAGATGATTGCCAGGAACAGAGAAGTATCTTAATATTTTATTCCTTAATATTTTATTCCTTCTCATTGTATTAGTCATATCTGTCCCACAGCCTTAGATAATTTTCAGTACCTCAGAATACATGTCATGCTTTTTAATGATTTTCTTTGTCAAATCTATTTTAAAACTCTACTAAAAGAAAACCTAAGGTTATCCATCTAAATTTTTACACAAAAAAACCTCACAATGTGTTAACAATAGCATTTTCTATTTCATCCAGTGTTTATTAGTATTTAAAATTATGATTATTTTAAAAAATTTTCACATTCAAATATCTTTCATTAAATCTTCACAAACAAATAAGTCTTAAGATAAATACCATTTGTGTTGTCCACAGGACTAGAGAGGTACTATCTGCAAAAATACTTCTCTCTATAAAAGCAAAATCACTGGCAAATATTGCCAAGATCAATGCTTTCAGAATTTTTAAAACTAATCAAAGTATTGCAAAATATTAACCAAAGGCTCACAAAAATCTGGGGATCATGTACTAAAGAAAAGACGACTGAGTCTTACGGAGAGAGAGAGAGAGCTTTGCTGGCAATTCTACTTGCCCTATTTCCATCACAGACTTCCCAACTTAGTGGAAGCATTGAAAGCCATCAGTCTCCACAATCACAGTGAAATCATCAGCCTTGCAGCCACCTGAAGGGGACAGAACAGGGTTGGAGTCCTTCAAAGCCCCATTCCCAGTTAATTGTCACACTATGACCTGAGGACAGCTTCCTAGAAAATCCTACTCACAGGCTTCTCTTTATTTGACTTGACTCAGAGCTTACCCATTGTTTGTGAACAGCCTTTACCCAGGGGCTTTGGAGAAAATAATCAGTAGCAATTGTTTGGCATCAAGGCTGTCTGAGGCTGTGTGTGCCACCTCTTACCCCATGACCCAAGCACTAATTATTTTAAAAATATACTTTTTAGCCAGGCGCGGTGGCTCAAGCCTGTAATCCCAGCACTTTGGGAGGCCCAGACGGGCGGATCACGAGGTCATGAGATCGAGACCATCCTGGCTAACACGGTGAAACCCCGTCTCTACTAAAAATACAAAAACTAGCCGGGCGAAGTGGCGGGCGCCTGTAGTCCCAGCTACTCGGGAGGCTGAGGCAGGAGAACGGCGTAAACCCGGGAGGCAGAGCTTGCAGTGAGCTGAGATCCGGCCACTGCACTCCAGCCCTGGCGACAGAGTGAGACTCTGCTTCAAAAAAAAAAAAAAAAAAATATATATATATATATATATACTTTTTATTTGTTTTAATTTTATATTCTCCTTTTTAATTGATCAATCTATTTTTTCAAATTATAGATATTATAAAAAAAGTTTATAAATAAAATTGATTTTATTTTTAATAAAAATGAAATGTGCATGCTTAATATTTTAATCTTTGAATTATTTTAAAGACTGCTTTTTATTAAATGTTATAGATGTACTTAATTATTGTTCCATACTTATGATCTTAGTCTTTACATTAGTATTTATGCTATTTTCATTTTACATTTTACCTTTTTCAATAATTACTTTATTTCCTTTATTTCCTATTAAGTCACATCTCTCAGGCTTCTGAGCCCAATCCAAGCCATCGCATCCCCTGTGACTTGCACCTATATGCCCAGATGGCCTGAAGTAACTGAAGAATCACAAAAGAAGTGCAAATGCCCTGCCTCGCCTTAACGGATGACATTCCACCGCAAAAGAAGTGAAAATGGTCGGTCCTTGCCTTAAGCGATGACATTATCTTGTGAAATTCCTTTTCCTGGCTCATCCTGGCTCAAAAATCTCCCCCACTGAGCACCTTGTAACCCCCACTCCTGCCCACCAGAGAACAACCCCCCTTGGACTGTAATTTTCCTTTACCTACCCAAATCCTATAAAAGGCCCCACCCTTATCTCCCTTCCCTGACTCTCTTTTCAGACTCAGCCCGCCTGCACCCAGGTGAAATAAATAGCCATGTTCCTCACACAAAGCCTGTTTGGTGGTCTCTTCACACGGACGCTCATGACAACGTCCATCACCCATTAATCTATGCCACCATTTTTTTGTTATTGAATTCTTTAATGTCATGTACAATATACAATTTGGTTACCTGGAGCATCTCGTTGAATTGTGAGGTTTTCCATTAAGAAGAAAATACATTTTTTTAAACAAATACTTTTAATGTAAAGTGTTTTGTTGTTGGTGGTGTTTTTTTTGTTTGTTTGTTTTTTGTTTTTTGTTTTTTTCTGAGAATGAGTCTTTCACTGTCAACTGGGATGGAATGCAGTGGCATGATCTCTGCTCTCTGCAACCTCCGCCTCCCAGGTTCAATGATTATTCAGCCTCAGCCTCCCTGGTAACTGGGATTACAGTTGCCTGCCACCATGTCCAGCTAATTTTTTGTATTTTTAGTAGAGACGGGGTTTCACCATGTTGACCAGGATGGTCTCAAACTCCTGACCTCATGATTCGTCCACCTTGGCCTCCCAAAGTGTTGGGATTACAGGTGTGAGCCACTGTGCCCTGCCAATGTAAAGATTTTAAAAGTTAGTATGCATACAGAAAATTTCTAAACATAGGTGTGCCACTAAATTAAATAAACTCATCCATTTAACATCCTTACCTCCTTCCAAAATAATCACTCTCCTGACATCTAAAACAGAAGATGAACTTTTGTTTATTACTGAGCTTTATTGAAGTGGAGAGAATATACTCTTTCATATCTGACTGATTTTATTCCATGATGAGTTTACAGGGTTCACCCAAGTGTTGCTTCACCATTTTTTCATTCTTATAGCTATGTAGTTTAAGTAAAAGGTTTTCCAGTTTGATTTATAGACTTGATGTAATTTTAACCAAAATCTCACGATGGTTTTTGGAAGTTAACAATCTCATTCTAATACTAACAGGATGTATGAAATGAAAATAAAATCTAGAAAACTTACAATATTTTAACACTCATGATAAAGCTATGGTATTCATGAATACTGGGGATACCCTACCCCCAATATTTCACTTGGGTTCTTTTTCTATTTCCCTAAGCATTGGCTGGTCTGAGAAATAAAGGGAAAGAGTACAAAAGAGAGAACTTTTAAAGCTGGATGTCTGGGGGAGACATCACATGTCCGCGGGTTCCATGATGCTCCTGAGCTGTAAAACCAGCAAGCTTTTATTAGCAATTTTCAAAGGAGAGGGAGTGCACGAATAGGGTGTGGGTCACAAAGATGACATGCTTTAAGGGCTACAAAAGATCACAAGGCAGGAGGTCAGGGCAAGATCACAAGGCCAGGGCGAAACTAGAATTACTAATGAACGTCCATGTCCCTCTGTGCATGCATTGTCATTGATAAACAAGGTTCAAGAGCAGAGAACCCGTCTGACTATAATTTGCCAGGCTGGAATTTCCTAATCCTAGCAAGCCTGGGGGCGCTGCAGGAGACTAGGGTGTGTTTCATCGCTATCTACCTCAGCATAACACTCCCAGGGTGGCCATTTTAGAGGCCCCACCCTGGGAATGCATTCTTTTCCTAGGGCTGTTAATTATTAATATTCCTTACTGGGGAAAGAATTCAGCGATACTTATGTTACCCATTGTTGGTAATAAGAGAAATATGGCTCTGTTCCACCTGGCCCACAGACAGTCAGACTTGAAAGTTATCTCCCTTGTTCCCTGAAATTCGCTGTTATCCTATTCTTAAGGTGCCAGATTTCATATTGTTCAAATACACATGCTCTACAAACAATTTGTGCAGTTAATCAATCATTACAGGGTCCTGAGGCGATATTCATCCTCAGCTTACAAAGATGATGGGATTAAGAGATTAAAGTAAACACAGGCTTAGGAAATCACAAGAGTATTGATTGGGGAAGTGATAAATGACCATGAAATCTTCACAATTTATGTTCTTCTGCCATGGCTTCAGCTGGTCCCATGATTCAGGGTTCCTGACTTCCCGCAACACATGAATATAAGATAACAGTTTAAAGGCAGCCAGGAAGACCAAAGGAACCTAATAGGGAGCCCAGAAATAGACATCTGATTTTTGCCAAAGATTGCATGATAGTCCAGTAGGGAAAAGATGGTATTTTTAATCAACAGCACTGGGTAATGGGTTAAGTGAATATCCACATGCAAAAAAAAATTGTTATCTTTTCACATAGTATACAGAAACTTACATTTTAAATGTCTAGGACAATCAATAGGCTTTGATATAAATGTAAAAGGTAAAACAAAAAACTTGGGGGAGAAAACATAAGAAAATATGATAATGATTTGGGGTAGGTAAATATTTCTAATCTTAATGTATGCAATGATGCCTCAGAACTTTATTCTGTATATGATCATTTTAATGAACAACGAATTATTAGATGACCAACGTTTTCCTTCAACCTTAAACTATATTTAATATCTTAGAGAAATCTTAGGTGAGCTTCCTTTTTCAATCTGTTCTTTTTATGTTTGACAACTAAGAGGATTATTTCCTTATCCCTGGTTTAAAAAACAAAAATCACCAGTAGCATTTCTCTCAGAAAATACTGATTAAAACCTATTAATAGAATATTCTATTTCTAATACCTGATAGCAAGAAAAACAAGACAACAAACAGTAAGTCATGATAAAACTCAACACTGAATATATAAAATAAAGGGACAAAAGTATGTGCAATAAACCATTAAAGCTTTTGGCAAAAAAAAGAAGATCCATATATATCCTTCAAGGATAGACAAGGCAACATTTTTTTGTCTCTCTTTGACTCCCTGGAAACACTGTTGATGAGCTAATATCCCAAGAACGCTCATTAGTGTTTCTAAATTTGGAATTTCAGGCAGAAATATAGTTTTACCTTATGCCCTACCTTGCCTAAAGGATTTAAACCTGCCTACTAGGATGATATGCATTAAATATGGAATATTAATAAATTTATTTTCATTATCCCTAATGAAAGCATAAGCATCAGGAATTGACATTAAATTATTGAATGAAATGCAACTTCTTTTAAACTGTGTAGACTTATTCCAATAGCAGAAGTATTAATTTTTGTTTTTACATATAATTTCAAAAGAAATAAGATTATAACTGTGTCCAACTGAGTTATCTCTCTCACTGATATTGCATACTTTCAAGACACAGAAAAATAGATTACCAAATTGTAGTTCAGAAGGAAAGATAGAAATATGTTTTAGATAAGTCTTCAGGAGAGTCAGTAAATATCATTTGACCATATATACGAATGAACAGAGGAGTCTGACAGATTATTCACTTCATTAATTACAAAAAATATAAAATGTATAAAAATATGTCATGGTAAACATGGCAAATTAAAAAGTAAAAATAAGAAAGAAATAAAAAAGAGAAGAAAAAGAAGAAAACAAAAAGACAAGTGAAAAAGATAAGGGAGGTAGGAAAATACAGATGAAGGATCCATTCAGGATGAATATGAACCTAAAATAAATTAAATTTTCAAGTGTTTAATGTTGTGAAAATAATTAAATAATATCAACAATTAAGTAAATACTATCTCTTATAGCTGTATTGTAATAAACATAATAAAAAAGATAGTTTTAGAGCTAATGAAATTAATAGAAGTCCAAAAAACATTTTACAAATAAAAATTAATAGACATGATTACTGCCAAATAGGCATAGCTAAGTTTTAATTACTGAAATAGAGAAAATTTTCAATATAATCTCAATGAAGGCAGAGAAAAGACAAAACAATTAATGATATTGTGGAAAATATAACAGATATGGAAGACAAAGAAAAGTGGATCAAGGCACAGGTCCTTTTTTTTATGTAACAGACAAAAAAATAAGAAGAAAACGATTTACATATAAAGCAAATAAAAGTGTCTAGAATGGAAATAATGAATAAGTCTATATAGATTTAATAGGAATGCCATACATCAAAAAAAAAAACAGAGAAGTCAAGTACTCAACATTTAAACATATTCTGGTTAAAGTATGAAAACTGTAGAATAAAGACATAGCTCCTTAGTGTCTTTGTCAGCTCAAGCTGTCATGGCAAAATGCCATAGACTGGGTGGATTAAACAAAAGTGAATTTATTTCTTATACCTTTGAAGGCTGAGAAGTTCAAGATCAAGGTGCTAGCAGATTTTGTCTGTAGTGAAGGTTTTCTTCCTGGCTTTCAAATAGCTCCTTGCAGCAATACATGCAAGCAGAAAGAGCCTCTTCTTACCAAGACATAAATCCTATTTGGAAGCCCTCACCCAGATAACCCCATCTATCCCTAATTAAGTCTCAAAGGCCCCATCTCCAGATACCATCACATTGTGAATTAGGGCTTCAACATTTGAATTTTGGATGGGGACAGGAGAACAGAAGGACACAATTCAGCTCATAGCATTCAGTTACTTAGGCAGAAAAAGGGGTTATCTATTAGGGAGGAAACACTCAAGTTGGCTTTTGATGTGTTCAGGGTAAAAGTCCAGTATCTCAAGACATGAAGCAAAGTTCCTATACTTCAATTTAAAGTGAGAATTGAGAAAATGATATAGCTCAGTTATTATTAGATCATAAACACAAAAGCAAAACATTCATAGAAATACAAAAACCTGGAATTTGGGTTGGGTGGATGCTCCATTTAGTGGTATCATTTTTTTCTTCATTTGCTCCTATTTGTTTAATGTTGGCCGACTATTTAGTGGGAATATTTCAGATTTTTTTAAAAAAGATGTGTCCAGAGAGCTCGGAATGATGAGGGTGTGCTGCAATGATACTTGGAGAAGAAATGAGAAACACAACCCACGCCAAGTTCACATAGATTTTCTTCTGTTTTCTTCTAGAAGTTTTATCATTTCTAAATGCATGCTACACTTAGATCTACTTTGTCATGTTTAGATCTATTTTGACTTGCTTTTTTTTGTATAATGTGTGAGTTCTGCGTCCAGGTGAATTGTTTTGCATATGAGCATCCAGTTGTTCCAGCACCATTTTTTGAAAGAACTACCCTCTATCCATTGCCTTGCCTATATGCCTTTGTCAAAAATCAGTTGATTACATTTGTGAAGGTGTATTTACGAGCTGCATGTTCTGTTCCATCAATCTATGTGGTATCATTTTGACAATACCGTTTTGTGTGATCACTGTAACCTTTATACCAAGTCTTAAAATTAGGTAGTTCAAGTCCTCCAGATGAACCTCATTCATCTTCTTCAATATTGAATCGGTTGTTCCAGGTTTTTTGACTTTCAACATACAGTTTTTAATCAGGTTGCCAATAGTAAAGAATCCTGGCTTTTGTTTAATTTACCAGGATTTTTAATGGGTTGTATCATAGTATCCTTTTTGTAAGGATGTGTGTGAGGAATCCTTTCCAGAGTTCATTGCCAAAAGTAAATTTTGCTTCTTTTCAGAACATGGAAGACCTTTCAATAAAAGCTATGCAGGATAAGTTAATTCCTTTTTAATATTGGCATCAAGGAAGCAAATAAATTAATCATATTTAGAAATAACTCTGGTCATTTATTATTTTTGTATAGTTGTTAATTTGCTCTTTATTTTAACACCCAAACCTGCATACAAATTTACATGCATATATTCATATATATTGCAGGCCTATTAGTAGTAGGTAAAATATAAATTATAACTAAACTAGAAATTGGATAAATATAAATGTGCAAAGATAGAATAAAAATAGAAATTTAAATCAAAATATCAGTTAAAATGTTATCACATTTTGGTTCAGTGAAATCTTATATTTTGCATCAATTTGCTCTTCATGTTAAAAATAATAGTTACTCAATGAGAACACATGGACACAGGGACGGGAACAACATACACTGGGGCCTGTAGGGGGTGGAGTGGGGGAGGAAGAACATTAGGAAAAATAGCTAATGCATGCTGGGCTTAATACCTAGGTGATGGGTTGATAGGTGCAGCAAACTTCCATGGCTCATGTTTACCTATGTAACAAACCTGCACATTCTGCACATGTACCCTGGAACTTAAAGTTTCAAAAAAAGAATACTAATAGTTACTTTTTCATGTAGTTTGCTTTACTTTCGTTTCAAGTGATTCTGTAACAGAACTGGAGAACATGGCATAAGCAAGTGCAAACTCCATTATGTTCCTCAAAAGAAGAGTGTAAGAGCAAGATAATTTGCAATATTTTCAGTTAGTGGAGATGAATGTTTTACTACAGCTGGAATTCAAATTTATAATTTAAAAAAATCTCTGGAAATGCATTGAGGCATTATAATGGAAAACAATACAATGAGCCCTAACTTTACTTAGATTATTTGAGTAGATGAACATTTGCAGAACAGGGAATTTGAGGATAGATTAACAACACTACAGTTATATTATTTCTCCATATTCTGCACAGAACTTCCCTAGTATAGTGGTTTCTCTTGGAACTCAATGACAGAAAGAACTACTCTGTTTTTAAATGGTTAAACTACTTTCTCTGGTATACCTTTTGTAGATCATGAAAAATATATTTCATAGGATGCTGGCTCTTTCTTTTGTACATAAATAGCACTTTTCATCAATGCCCTTCAGCAAGAACAAACAACAACTGTTGAAAAAGAAGTGTGCTTAAGAGATATGATGTATATAAAAGAGTCATAAAACTAAGAGTAGAACACAGAAATCTTGTCAAGTTTTTGTGTTCATAAAGTATATTACTTTTTTTTTTTTTTTACTCAAATGTATTTGTGGCCTTGTCACAAAACTAAAATAGTAACTCCGAAAATGGTTTACCCCCAGAATCCATTTGCAAGCTCAAAATATCATCTACCCATTATCTCCAGGAATCTCACCTATACCTCATATTTAGTGAGTGAACTTATAATTACTCTTTAAGGCCCACATCAAACCCTTTGGGAAGGGTTCCTGCTAAACTCTAAGTACATTTGGGATTCTAGTGTGCTGCACTTTTAAATTATATGCTTCTACATTGGTCTCTAGCTCTAGACTCTACACAGTTTGATAAAAGTGTACATATGATCAGCATCTTTTTTTTTTTAACCAAAATAAAAGTATTACTTACCACTACCAAGTAGTAAGAGGTATAAGGGCACTGGGTATTTTGTTACTTGTGTGGCTTCTGGACCATTCAGATTATTAAATTGAAATAAAAAATCTCATTTATAAAATTATCTGTACACTTACATTTTCCATGTCTACTATATAAAGTACATTGACCTTACTTCAACTTGCAGTCTATTGATTTGTCTCCTGAAATATTTTTTATTCATTAATATTCTCCTTTCTTTACTGTATTAGTTTGTTCTCACACTGCTAACAAAGACATACCCAAGACTGGGTAATTTACAAAGGAAAGAAGTTTAATGGACTCACAGTTCCACATGGCTGGGAAGGCCTCACAATTATAGTGGAAGGCAAATGAGGAGCAAAGTCACGTCTTACATGGTGGTAGCAAGAGAGCTTGTGCAGGGGAACTCCCATTTATAAAACCATCAAATCTCACTAGACTTATTCAGTACCATGAGAACAGTATGGGGAAAAATCACCCCATGATTCAATTATCTCCACCTGACCCTTTACATGTAGGAATTATTACAATTCAGGGTGAGATTTGGGTGGAGACACAGCCAAATCATGACATTTACCTTCTTTCCTTTCTGGAATGACTCATGATTTTTTATTCAATTATCTCCTATTAATGTCCTAAAATTTCCTGCCTCTTGATCTTTGTTCCTAACTGGGTCAGTTCAGATCTTCCACAAAGCAGAAGCTGAGCCTGAATTGAAATTAGATGTAAGAAGCCTCCACATGGTGAAGAAAAATGGGAGTGGCCACAGGCAGGGAAAGTCCCCGTGCCAAGGTGCTCTTGTGATGCCTGGGGGGAGGAAAAAGGAAAGGAAGGAGAGAGCAGAACACAAAGACTCAGGATCAGGGCAGCTTTGACAAAGCGTGGGCCCAGGCAGGCCAACAAGAAATCCCAAAGCAAAGATTGCTCTAAGAGTGACTCCCATGGGCAGCCCGGCCCAGCTCCAGCGTCTTTGCCGCACTCTGTCATGGCCTTGGCATAAAGGCTGTGCTGAATCCCAAAGCAGAAAGTGGGCACCCACACTGCTTGCTGTAGATTGTTCTGAAGAGATCTGAGTGCTGGATCTCTACAGCTGCTCCCATCGACCCCTCCCCCACAGACCTGATGCCCCATCCACTTGCAAATAACACACCTTTCATAGTTCCTGCGGGTCTCTCTTCAAAGTTCCTGTGGGGTATCTTCATTGCGTAAAATAAAGGAGAGAGACTATTGGGAAAAATTCAGTTTCCCTCAGTGTCACAAACCATATTCAACATCTCCCTCCTCCATTACATATTTTTAACTCCTCTGGCCCTTGCTATTACCTCTTGTTGACTTCCCAGGTAGAGTGACCCAAACTTGGGCTTTCTGCATATGTTAATTGAGTTAAAATTGGTTAGGGAGAAACCTGAACTAAGTGAACCAGCTACTTAGGGTTCCACATGCATCCCTCATGCCCTTGAAGTCCGAGTGTCCAGGAGGCAGCCAGAGCTGTCTTTTAGTAGACCACTTGCCTGTGCACTGATAAGGGAGTACCCTCATGGGGAACCACAATTCTTAACCCTGTAGAGTTCAGAGTTAAGCAGACAGGAAGCACAGGGCGTGGAAGTGATGGTGAGTGAGCTTCCACACCCCACACCTTGGTTCCTTGGGTTGCATGGGTCTTGATTTCCAAACCCTAGTATTCTTTATTATGGAAAATTAATATGTATTCCATTAGATGCATGGGGAATCCAGAATTTTTAAAATTATATTAAAACTGAGTGCATAGAAGTTAACATAGCTCAGGGGAATATGCACAAACCTAAGTTGGTCCTGCCCACTAGCTTGGGGTACCAGAAGTCACAAATCCTTGCTGTATAGAAGCATCTTCTACTTATTTATCCAAGATTTTCACAAATTAGGAGAAAATCAATACAAATTTCTAATTTATTATAAATCAAGTATGAAACAAGCTTACAATGTGTGAGAGTAAATAGAAAGAACAAACAATATATTTTAATTATAGAACATATCAAGGACAATACAAATGGGCTTTATTAGAGATAGACTATGAAATAACTACCTTGTAATATTTAAAATCTTAAATTGCAAATAAAAAAGAGATTATGAAAATGGTGTTGTATATTTCACATTCACAAATGATCCCCACAATTATTGAATGATCCCCACAATTATCAATAATTTCTCCGTTCTCTTCTATTTTATTTCTGGAAGACCCAATTAACTAGATTTCTATTTGGTATTGAGTCTCTGCGGTATCCTTGGGAGTGAACTACAGGAGACTGGGTTTTTTTTTCTCTCTGAATGTACATGAATCTAGTTTCATTTCTTTCCATCTCTAAAATAAAAATTTACTACATATGTGTTACTTTCTTTCCTTCTCTTTCTCAGCCTTCCGTAAAATGTTTTTGAATGTGTAATGAGTCCTTTTCCCCCTTTATCCTCTGTTAAAGCTAGCAATAACAATCTTTATAAAACTCTCTAGGTTAATAAAGATAACAATAATCAAATCTTCTGAAATAAAAAAGAACAAAATGGAAAAAATGAATACCATATATAAATGGGAGGAAGAAAATGAATAAATAAGTACTATAACTCATCACGAAGTATGTAAATAAAGACACTAAACTACTGGGTGTAGAAAAATAAGACATGAGCATTTAAAAATTAACATATTACTAACACGGTGATCGTTAGAAGTCATGAAATAATCTTGACTTAGTTGTCTTGTATATTAATTTTTTTGTCTAATTAGTATATCTTAAGTTCTTGTCATCTCAAGGTGTTTCTGGACTATAGTGCCCAATATTAAGCTATTCTTCTATATTTTTTTCACAGAAAAAGTATGCTTTCCAGAGGTTATGTCAAAAATTTATTTTTGGCATAAAACTAGATATTAGGAATTATATGATATGGGATAACTCTTGACCTCAGATAATCAATTGCACAAGTTCTATTATTATCTTACAACCTTAAGTCCACCAGACTCACTGTAATTAATGTATAAAAACATTCATACAAATGTAGTCATATTGTAGTATGATGGCTTCTGAATAAACTTGAGATACCTCAAGCTAGTTTACCTGACTCTTTTCAAGTTTACCTCTATATTTCAAACAAACTGGAAAAGACATTTTTATTGAGAGAGCACGGATAAAACAGAAGCATGTGGAAATGGGTTATTCACTTCTCTAGAGTTTTACTCCTGGCTACAAAATAGGATACTCATATGATCCTGGTGCTCTTTGAGACCGAATGTAGAGAGTGATGGATTACAGTGTTAATGACTTATCTTCTGCTATTACTTGGCTGTGCTGGGCATGCATTTTCTGTGATGGTTGAAAAAAAAAAAGCAACGGGTTAAAGGGAAGTGGAATAAAGCTGATTCCAACTCAAACATCACCAGAAGGACAAAAGTTTAATTATATTGAACCCAATGTGTGTAATACATAGGCCTTCTCTAAAAACAAATCCAGCTCTTTGCCACTCCTAGGACCACCACCACACTCCTGTCCTCCAAAAAACCAATGACTTCTTGACAGTTCCCTTGCTCCTGAAGTTGTTACACCAAAAGAATCTTTCTATCATAGGCTTATTCCTGCCTAAGACCGAGTCATAATGTTAAAGCCTACATCTTACTGACTCACTTTTTCTTACATGGGGAGTCAAATTTTGGTAATATGTATAAAAGTATTTCCCTGTTCACATAATAATCATCAGTACGCATTTACATGTTATTATTGTACGGTATATCTATTTAATCACACGTATTTTCATTTTCTCTCAAAAATAAATTTTATTTTAGTATTTTATAGCAAATTGTACATACTTTGACTGAAACTTGCTTTATTATTTTTATTTATCAAAAAGAACTAAAGAAGATAGAGAAGAAAATAATTTTTAAATCTAATATAGACCCTTAAATATAAAGAAATATTGAAATACATCAAAAGAACCACTTACATTTTCTTTTCAGATACTTTAAAAAACTCTGTTTTCTTTATTATTACCAAATATTAACTGCTGTTTGTTCAAATGACAATATCTAATTTGGGAATATTAAAAAGTAAAATAAAACAATAACATACCAGAAAGTACTAGCACAGCTGGAAAATGTCACTGTTATTCTCCTTTGCAGAACAGCCTTTTCATATTTTATGTGGATATGCTATGATTGTTGCATCTGTGATGCTAACCAACCATTTAATATCACATAACAGGAAAGTGTAAGCCTAGTACTAGGCTAAATACGGGCTAGAAATTGTTACCATGAAACCATGTACTTAACAGCAGACTCAAAGCTAGAAACAATCAGGAACACGAGGACATACTAAAAAGGAATAAATAAAAATGAAAAATAACAAGATAATTACTTTCCTCAATTTCTAAAAAGAGTATTGATGAAAAATAAAAGGCCATATTATTGATTATTCATGTCATCAAATTATAGCAGATTAAAAAATGAAAACTTGCCAATAGAGATCAAATTCTATGGGGATAGACACACTTATGTATTTACATGTGTGTATGTTTGTGTGTGTTGTGTGTGTGTGTGCCTGTATTCTTTCTTAGGTGATGCTTTTAGATTAACATAAAAATATATTTTTTTGTACTACCACAAAAGGCTTCGTTGTCAGACTTACATAAAACTAAAGTCTTATTAGATAACAAAATTTACTCATGAAGGTTAAGACAGTGAAGCAATGCACACTGAGTTCATTCGATGTAGCTTTCTGAAGTCTCTTTTTCTGAGTGAGGAGATAAATCACATAATGCAGAGATGGATACAAGGAAGCCACTTAGTTTTGGGGTCCTTTTTTTGTAACTTGACAGCCATATTGCTATAAATTCCATATAATATGTCCTTTCTTCTGACAATTGTACCTCATAAATACAGAAATTTCAAATTTATTTATAATAATCAATCTAGATTGAACAGGAATGACTTTCCTAAAGCATTTTTAAATGAGTACAGACCAGCACATAAACTCTTCACAGTTACATTGCAGCCAGTAAATTCCAACTGCAGGTTTCCAGGAGGTCTGGTTAGGGTCTGTGAACACAAGTTCTCTTAAATGGAATTTGGAGGAAAGACTTTACTCCACTGTGCAGGAAAGACATTACTCCAGTGAGCGGTTTGCCAACGGGGAGATGCAGGCTCTGGTGTAAAACAAAGATGCTTTCCAGAGAACAAAATGAAGACAGATTTTACCTCAAACATTTCCTTCCAGGTTCCCACTCAGGTCTGTTTATGCAAATGAGGGATGGAAACTTGCTTAGTTCTGATTGGTTGATGCAGATGAGTTCTGATTGGTTAATACAGCTGATCTCTGATGGGCTGAGGCAGGTGAGCTATGATTGGTTGGTTCAGGAGAGCCATGGACATTCCAAATATTAAAAGGTACGGGTATTCAGGGACCTCAGAGAACATGTGTGACCCCTAGTCAGCAAATGGTCACTTGGCTCTATAATGACCACTGGGCTCTGAGTGGCCACTCAGGATTCATCTTGAAGAGTTAATTCTTTCAGATTGACGGTTTATAAAAGCGCACAGGCATAGCTGAACTAGTATTTTACAGACCCACTGCCAACCCTTACCTTCCCATATTTCAAGGTAAATTAGTGTCACAAACTTACTGCAACAATGAGGTTTTACATTAAATCTGAAGCAAATTTACAACTTACCATGTTATTTATTTTAAGGTTGAGGCGTTGGACATACAACCTCAGGAATAATCAAAGTCCAAATGTGATTCATAAAAATTTTCTCTATAAAATTTTAATTTCTAACTCACACATTTAAAAAAAAAGAAAGAAAAATAAAATGATAAGAAATATTTAGCTAAAATAATACTCTACATGTAGCAGAAAATCTTATGGTTGATACATCAATGTGGCTATTTGAGACTTTGAATATATGTTTCTATTAATTGCAGCAAATACAGGGAATTATCCACAGTCCTTCCTATTCACACAATAGACAACATTTCTACTAAAACACATAAATGGACCATGTTTCTTGCAGCACTGCTCACAGTAGCCAAGATTTGGAAGTAACCTAAGTGCCTGTCAACAGATGAATGGATAGCGCGAGCGACAAAGAAGACCGGTGATTTCTGCATTTTCAACTGAGGTACTGGGGTCATCTCACTAGGGAGTGCCAGACAATCGGTGCTGGTCAGCTGCTGCAGCCTGACCAGCGAGAGCTGAAGCAAGGCAAGGCATCGCCTCACCTGGAAGCGCAAGGGGGAAGGGGATCCGTTTTCCTAGCCAGGGGAACTGAGACACACAACACCTGGAAAATCGGGTAACTCCCACCCCAATACTGCGCTGTAAGCATACAGGCACACCAGGAGAATATATCCCACACCTGGCCGGGAGGGTCCCACGCCCACGAAGCCTCCCTCACTGCTAACACAGCAGTCTGCCGCGATCTATCCGCAAGGCAGCAGCGAGGCTGGGGGAGGGGCGCCCGCCATTGCTGAGGCTTAAGTAGGTAAACAAAGCCGCTGGGAAGCTCAAACTGGGTGGAGCTCACAGCAGCTCAAGGAAGCCTGCCTGTCTCTATAGTCTCCACCTCTGGGGACAGCGCACAGCTGAAGACCAACAGGGGAAGTAGCAGGAGCCGGTGCAGACGAGAACGACTCTTTCTGACAGCTTTGGGGAGAGCCGTGGATCTCCCAACATGGAGGTTGAGATCTGAGAACAGACAGACTGCCTGCTCAGGTGTGTCCCTGACCCCTGAGTAGCCTAGCTGGGAGAAATCCCCCACTAGGGGCAGTCTGACACCCCACACCTCACAGGGTGGAGTACACCCCTGAGAGGAAACTTCCAAAGTAAGAATCAGACAGGTACACTCGCTGTTCAGCAATATTCTATCTTCTGCAACCTCTGCTGCTGATACCCAGGCAAACAGGGTCTGGAGTGGACCTCAAGCAATCTCCAACAGACCAACAGACAGTCCTTCTGACTGCAGAAGGAAAACTATCAAACAGGAAGGACACCTATACCAAAACTCCATCAGTACGTCACCACCATCAAAGACCAGAGACAGATAAAACCACAAAGATGGGGAAGAAGCAGGGCAGAAAAGCTGGAAATTCAAAAAATAAGAGCGCATCTCCCCCTGCAAAGGAGCGCAGCCCATCGCCAGCAACGGATCAAAGCTGGTCAGAGAATGACTTGGACGAGAGGAGAGAAGAAGGCTTCAGTCCATCAAACTTATCAGAGCTAAAGGAGGAATTACGTACCCAGCGCAAAGAAACTAAAAATCTTGAAAAAAGAGTGGAAGAATTGACAGCTAGACTAATTAATGCAGAGAAGATTATGAACGAAATGACAGAGATGAAAACCATGACAGGAGAAATACGTGACAAATGCACAAGCTTCAGTAACCAACTCGATCAACTGGAAGAAAGAGTATCAGCGATTGAAGATCAAATGAATGAAATGAAACGAGAAGAGAAACCAAAAGAAAAAAGAAGAAAAAGAAATGAGCAAAGCCTGCAAGAAGTATGGGATTACGTAAAAAGACCAAATCTACGTCTGATTGGGGTGCCTGAAAGTGAGGGGGAAAATGGAACCAAGTTGGAAAACACTCTTCAGGAAATCATCCAGGAGAACTTCCCCAACCTAGTAGGGCAGGCCAACATTCAAATTCAGGAAATACAGAGAACGCCACAAAGACACTCCTCCAGAAGAGCAACTCCAAGACACATAATTGCCAGATTCACCAAAGTTGAAATGAAGGAAAAAATCTTAAGGGCAGCCAGAGAGAAAGGTCGGGTTACCCACAAAGGGAAGCCCATCAGACTAACAGCAGATCTCTCGGCAGAAACTCTACAAGCCAGAAGAGAGTGGGGGCCAATATTCAACGTTCTTAAAGAAAAAAACTTTAAACCCAGAATTTCAAATCCAGCCAAACTAAGTTTCATAAGTGAAGGAGAAATAAAATCCTTTACAGATAAGCAAATGCTTAGAGATTTTGTCACCACCAGGCCTGCCTTACAAGAGACCCTGAAGGAAGCCCTAAACATGGAAAGGAACAACCGGTACCAGCCATTGCAAAAACATGCCAAAATGTAAAGACCATCAAGGCTAGGAAGAAACTGCATCAACTAACGAGCAAAATAACCAGTTAATATCATAATGGCAGGATCAAGTTCACACATAACAATATTAACCTTAAATGTTAATGGACTAAATGATCCAATTAAAAGACACAGACTGGCAAACTGGATAAAGAGTCAAGACCCATCAGTCTGCTGTATCCAGGAGACCCATCTCACATGCAGAGACATACATAGGCTCAAAATAAAGGGATGGAGGAAGATCTACCAAGCAAATGGAGAACAAAAAAAAGCAGGGGTTGCAATCCTTGTCTCTGATAAAACAGACTTTAAACCATCAAAGATCAAAAGAGACAAAGAAGGCCATTACATAATGGTAAAGGGATCAATTCAACAGGAAGAGCTAACTCTCCTAAATATATATGCACCCAATACAGGAGCACCCAGATTCATAAAGCAAGTCCTTAGAGACTTACAAAGAGACTTAGACTCCCATACAATAATAATGGGAGACTTCAACACTCCGCTGTCAACATTAGACAGATCAACGAGACAGAAAGTTAACAAGGATATCCAGGAATTGAATTCATCTCTGCAGCAAGCGGACCTAATAGACATCTATAGAACTCTCCACCCCAAATCAACAGAATATACATTCTTCTCAGCACCACATCGCACTTGTTCCAAAATTGACCACATAATTGGAAGTAAAGCACTCCTCAGCAAATGTAAAAGAACAGAAATTATAACAAACTGTCTCTCAGACCACAGTGCAATCAAACTAGAACTCAGGACTAAGAAACTCAATCAAAACCGCTCAACTACATGGAAACTGAACAACCTGCTCCTGAATGACTACTGGGTACATAACGAAATGAAAGCGGAAATAAAGATGTTCTTTGAAACCAATGAGAACAAAGATACAACATACCAGAATCTCTGGGACACATTTAAAGCAGTGTGTAGAGGGAAATTTATAGCACTAAATGCCCACAAGAGAAAGCAGGAAAGATCTAAAATGGACACTCTAACATCACAATTAAAAGAACTAGAGAGGCAAGAGCAATCACATTCAAAAGCTAGCAGAAGGCAAGAAATAACTAAGATCAGAGCCGAACTGAAGGAGATAGAGACACAAAAAACCCTCCAAAAAATCAATGAATCCAGGAGTTGGTTTTTTGAAAAGATCAACAAAATTGACAGACCGCTAGCAAGGCTAATAAAGAAGAAAAGAGAGAGGAATCAAATAGATGCAATAAAAAATGATAAAGGGGATATCACCACTGACCCCACAGAAATACAAACTACCATCAGAGAATAGTATAAACGCCTCTACGCAAATCAACTAGAAAATCTAGAAGAAATGGATAATTTCCTGGACACTTACACTCTCCCAAGGCTAAACCAGGAAGAAGTTGAATCCCTGAATAGACCAATAGCAGGCTCTGAAATTGAGGCAACAATTAATAGCCTACCCACCAAAAAAACTCCAGGACCAGATGGATTCACAGCTGAATTCTACCAGAGGTACAAGGAGGAGCTGGTACCATTCCTTCTGAAACTATTCCAATCAATAGAAAAAGAGGGAATCCTCCCTAACTCATTTTATGAGGCCAACATCATCCTGATACCAAAGCCTGGCAGAGACACAACAAAAAAAGAGAATTTTAGACCAATATCCCTGATGAACATTGATGCAAAAATTCTCAATAAAATACTGGCACACCGGATTCAGCAGCACATCAAAAAGCTTATCCACCATGATCAAGTGGGCTTCATCCCTGGGATGCAAGGCTGGTTCAACATTCGCAAATCAATAAACGTAATCCAGCATATAAACAGAACCAAAGACAAGAACCACATGATTGTCTCAATAGATGCAGAAAAGGCTTTTGACAAAATTCAACAGCCCTTCATGCTAAAAACGCTCAATAAATTCGGTATTGATGGAACGTACCTCAACATAATAAGAGCTATTTATGACAAACCCACAGCTAATATCATACTGAATGGGCAAAAACTGGAAAAATTCCCTTTGAAAACTGGCACAAGACAGGGATGCCCTCTCTCACCACTCCTATTCAACATAGTGTTGGAAGTTCTGGCTAGGGCAATCAGGCAAGAGAAAGAAATCAAGGGTATCCAGTTAGGAAAAGAAGAAGTCAAATTGTCCCTGTTTGCAGATGACATGATTGTATATTTAGAAAACCCCATCGTCTCAGCCCAAAATCTCCTTAAGCTGATAAGCAACTTCAGCAAAGTCTCAGGATACAAAATTAATGTGCAAAAATCACAAGCATTCTTATACACCAGTAACAGACAAGCAGAGAGCCAAATCAGGAATGAACTTCCATTCACAATTGCTTCAAAGAGAATAAAATACCTAGGAATCCAGCTTACAAGGGATGTCAAGGACCTCTTCAAGGAGAACTACAAACCACTGCTCAGTGAAATCAAAGAGGACACAAACAAATGGAAGAACATACCATGCTCATGGATAGGAAGAATCAATATCGTGAAAATGGCCATACTCCCCAAGGTTATTTATAGATTCAATGCCATCCCCATCAAGCTACCAATGAGTTTCTTCACAGAATTGGAAAAAACTGCTTTAAAGTTCATATGGAACCAAAAAAGAGCCCGCATTGCCTAGACAATCCTAAGTCAAAAGGACAAAGCTGGAGGCGTCACGCTACCTGACTTCAAACTATACTACAAGGCTACAGTCACCAAAACAGCATGGTACTGGTACCAAAACAGAGATATAGACCAATGGAACAGAACAGAGTCCTCAGAAATAATATCGCACATCTACAGCCATCTGATCTTTGACAAACCTGAGAGAAACAAGAAATGGGGAAAGGATTCCCTATTTAATAAATGGTGCTGGGAAAATTGGCTAGCCATAAGTAGAAAGCTGAAACTGGATCCTTTCCTTACCCCTTATACGAAGATTAATTCAAGATGGATTAGAGACTTAAATGTTAGACCTAATACCATAAAAACCCTAGAAGAAAATCTAGGTAGTACCATTCAGGACATAGGCATGGGCAAGGACTTCATGTCTAAAACACCAAAAGCAACAGCAGCAAAAGCAAAAATTGACAAATGGGATCTAATTAAACTAAAGAGCTTTTGCACAGCAAAAGAAACTACCATCAGAGTGAACAGGCAACCTACAGAATGGGAGAAAATTTTTGCAACCTACTCATCTGACAAAGGCCTAATATCCAGAATCTACAAAGAACTCAAACAAATATACGAGAAAAAAACAAACAACCCCATCAAAAAGTGGGCAAAGGATATGAACAGACATTTCTCAAAAGAAGATATTCATACAGCCAACAGACATATGAAAAAATGCTCATCGTCACTCGCCATCAGAGAAATGCAAATCAAAACCACAATGAGATACCATCTCACACCAGTTAGAATGGCAATCATTAAGAAGTCAGGAAACAACAGGTGTTGGAGAGGATGTGGAGAAATAGGAACACTTTTACACTGTTGGTGGGATTGTAAACTAGTTCAACCATTATGGAAAACAGTATGGCAATTCCTCAAGGATCTAGAACTAGATGTACCATATGACCCAGCCATCCCTCTACTGGGTATATACCCAAAGGATTATAAATTATTCTTCTACAAAGACACATGCACACGTATGTTTATTGCGGCACTATTCACAATAGCAAAGACTTGGAATCAACCCAAATGTCCATCTGTGACAGACTGGATTAAGAAAATGTGGCACGTATACACCATGGAATACTATGCAGCCATAAAAAAGGAAGAGTTTGCGTCCTTTGTAGGGACATGGATGCAGCTGGAAACCATCATTCTTAGCAAACTATCACAAGAAGAGAAAACCAAACACCGCATGTTCTCACTCATAGGTGGGAACTGAACAATGAGATCACTTGGACTCGGGAAGGGGAACATCACGCACTGGGGCCTATCATGGGGAGGGGGGAGGGGGGAGGAGGGAGGGATTGCACTGCGGAGTTATACATGATATAAATGATGAATTGATGGGTGCTGACGAGTTGATGGGTGCAGCACACCAACATGGCATAAGTATACATATGTAACAAACCTGCACGTTATGCACATGTACCCTAGAACTTAAAGTATAATTAAAAAAAAAAAAACACACATAAATGAACAGTATTTCATCTGCAACAGAAAAATCAAACTAAGGTCTCCTTATATGTGGCAAGGAAAACATTCCTTGTGTGTTAACCTTGGCTTTTGACACTTGACAACTTCCTGCAGATGTCATTCATGTGGAAGGTGATTGAGTTAATTAGTTGCAAAAAGAAGGGAAGACTAAATTAAGTAGAGTTGAAATATTAATCAAAGGTATACTAAAAAGTTGATATGTTAGTGTTATCCACTCTATATAGATATGTTCAGGTGATGTTTTTACATATACCGTAGACTTTTTTTGTCTGTTTACTCTGCCAAGTTCCAGGATGCCAGGATGCAATATGCTTTCAGGCTTCTTAATAATACTAGTTCTAATTATTAAGTAATCTCAAAAATTATCCATATATGCTTTATTTGGGGTTGAAGGGTTGGACATATATGCTTTTTTGTGGATAATTACATTTATTTGGGTACATTGAAAGTATTTAATGCATATTAGTGTGTAGTACTATTAAGTGAAGTGGATCTTCATTGTTCAGTCACATTTTAAATTTAGAAGTGATAAATGAAATAAATCTTTATTAGTTTGAAATATAATTATTACTGTAAATAGAAAATAATTGTTTTAATTTTGCATGAAGTCTTTTGAAAAGAGCACCTTCAATTCTAAAAGAAAAAGTTTCAGCACTAACATTTTCTTTTTTTTTTTTTTTTTTTTTGAGACGGAGTCTCGCTCTGCTGCCCAGGCTGGAGTGCAGTGGCCGGATCTCAGCTCACTGCCAGCTCCGCCTCCCGGGTTCACGCCATTCTCCTGCCTCAGCCTCCCGAGTAGCTGGGACTACAGGCGCCCGCCAGGTCGCCCGGCTAGTTTTTTGTATTTTTAGTAGAGACGGGGTTTCACCATGTTAGCCAAGATGGTCTCGATCTCCTGACCTCGTGATCTGCCCGTCTCGGCCTCCCAAAGTGCTGGGATTACAGGCTTGAGCCACCGCGCCCGGCCAGCACTAACATTTTCTTAGCTAACCACCTCTTAATCATATTGGTACAGCTTTCTTTATAAATATGTTAATTTAATTAATAATGCTACCATCATTTTTGCTTGCTGGGAGTAGAATGTGTCTCGTTTGGTCAGCTTTGCACATATCCGCTTGGTAATATTTTTTAATTTTCCAGTTTAATTCTCAGGGAATAATGGTATTTCCTTGTATTCATTTATCTTTTTAAAAAGTAAACTACCAAATACATATGTCAATGTTGTTGGAGAAAATCCACATGCTGCTAAAATCTAGATCAGTGCTTTTAAAGCAAAAGTGCTTTAGCTTCCCAGAGATATTGATAATGTCTGGAGAGTTTGGCTGTCACAGTGGGGATGGGAGGTGGGTGTATGCTGCTTACCTCTAGTGGATAGGACCCAGGGATGCAGTTAAACATCTTAAAATGCACAGCAAACTCCCCCACATGAAAGAATTATCCAGTCCAAGCCGACAATCGTGTTGAGGTTAAGTTATACTAATGCAAATAAGGGAAGGCAGGTTACTTTAGACAACATAGAAGAAGACCTCTCTGAGGACGTGATAAATGTAAGAGATGAATAGCAATTATAGCATGAAATGAACTTGGATATCTAAAACATAAGATCACCCAGGGCCTCAGCTATGCTGAAAATTCTCACTTAAAGCTAACGGGAATTGGAAATCCTTGAAGGGTTTTAAAGCATGAAGTAACATAATTGAGTTTACATTTTAAAAGTCTTGCAATATAGACTATGGTTGCAATGTAACAAGAACTAAAGCAAAGCCAGAGTTTATCCTAATGATAAACTATGTGATTCATGTAGGTATCTTGACACACAACAGTGGTAGTAGAGATGAAACAAAGTGAAAATTGTTATAAATATGTATAAGGAAAACTACTAGATTTACCAATAGATTTGAATATAATGTTTAGATAAATAAAATTAAGAATCATCCCTAGGTTTTTGTTTATTTAATGATTTGAAAAAAAATTAAAAAGAAGACATAGTGCCTTTTATTGAGTTGGAGCACACTGGGGGAGAAGAACTATAAAGAGATGTACTTAAAGCAGTGCTTTAAGTACTATATTGGCAATGCTCATCAAATATACAAGGTAAATTTTGAAAAGACAGGGGAAAATGCTAGTCTGAATCTCAGAGAAGAAATTGGTCCTGGAGAGCTTTCTAGAACACGGACAACATGTTTTAAATGTAAGAATGGATGTGATCACATAAGACAAAGTCAGAAGAAAAAGATGTCTGTAATGAAGCCCTTAGAACTGTTATCATTTATAGTCTGTAGAGAAAATTAAAGTAGAGAAAGTTCCAAGCATTGAAACAATATCCAGGAAACTGTGGTCTCCAAAGTAATCAACCAAACAAATAAAATGAGAGTTTTGTGAAATAGAGAGTGGTAGGCTTGTGAATTATTGTTGAGGGCCTAAGTAAGTATAACACTCGTTTCAAAGAAAAAAAAATATGTTTGTGTTGCATTTGAAAATGGGCTTATTGTTAATAACTTTGGCATGAAACATTTTGGTCAGCAATGACAGAAACCAGACATGACTGGAACAATGTGGTCTCCAAGCAATTTTATTATTGAGACAGATTTTTAAAAACTAGGAGAGACTATAAAAAGATGATGACCTAATAGGTTGTGGCAGATAGAAATGTTCAAAGAGAGAAAAACTTTGCTGTTACAGAATATATATAAAGTGACAATCTATAAATTCCTAGAGCACTTGAAGTATTGTGTTTGAAACCAGTTTGGACTGGAAGGACATGATCTTGAGAAAAAAAGTCTCCTATTGTAACAGGAGGGAAAGGATGCTTGACGGTGAAAGAGCATTTGTAGATTTGATGATGAATGAAACGGAGGTTTCTACTCATTATGAAGTATGAGTGTACCCAAGTGGGTGACGTCTTCTTGCTTAGGGTATGGGCAATCATAATTCCATGCTAAATAGAAGCCTCCTGTATTTCTTCCTACAAGATTTCTACAAATTACAAGAGAGTAAATATAAATTTCTAATTTATAATCATGAAACACAAAAGAAAAAAATCTATAATATATAGAAGTCAGTGGAAAGAACAAACAATATGTTCTCACTATAGAACACATCTAGAAGTGCAGAAATGGAATTTGTTATACATATTTTAATAAATAACTGTATATCCAATATTTAAAAATAAACATATAGAAAATCAGTTGGCTGTAAATATGAGGATTTATTTCTGCGTTCTCCATTCTGTTCCATTGGTCTATGCTTCTGTTTTTATACCAATACCATGTTGTTTTGGTTAGGATAGCCTTGAAATATAATTTGAAATCGGCTAGTGTGACACTTGCAACTTTGTTCTTTTGCTCAAGATTATTTTGGTTAATTTTGCTCTCAGTTCCATACAAAATTTAGAATTTTTTTCCATTTCTATGAAAAATAGCATAGGTATTTTGATAGGAATTGCATTGAATCTGTATATTTCCTTGGGCAGTATGGTTATTTTAATGATATAAATTGACTCATTCCATAAGTACAGGATGTCTTTCCATTTCTGTGTGTCCTCTTCAATGTCTCTCTTACGTATTTTGTAGTTTTCTTGGTAGAGATCTTTCACATTATTTTTTAGATTTATTTCTAGGCATTTTGTTTTTGTAGCTATTTTAAATGGACTTGACTTCTTGGTTTGAGTACCAAGAACATACAGTGGGGAAAGGACCCCCACTTTAATAAATTGTACTGGGAAAATTGGATATTCATACGCCGAAAAATAAAATTGGATCAATCTCACACCACATAGAAAAGTCAACTCCAAATGGATGAAAGACTTACCTGTAGTATCCAAAACTGTAAAACTACTAGAAGAAAACTTAGGGAAAACACTTCAGAGCACTGATATGGGCAAAGATTTTATGGCTAAGATCTCAAAAGTGTAGACAACTGTAACAAAAATAGAAAAATAGTAGTATAGTAAACTAAAAAACTTCCATACAACAAAGGAAACAATCAACAAAGTGAAAAGACAACCTGTTGAATGTCAGAAAATATTTGCAAACTATTCATATGACAAGGGACTAATATCCAGAACACACAAGTAACTACACTCATCAATCAATAAATAAATAATCCTATTAAAAAGTGGGGAAAGGACCTAAACAGATATTTCTTAAAGAAGACAGAAAAATGGCCAACAGGTATATGAGAAAATGTTCAACATCACTAATCATCAGAGAAATGCAAATCAAAACCACAAAGAAATATTATTTTACCCCAGTAAGTTTGGCTATTAATAAACAGACAAAATAATAGATGCTGTTGAGGATGTGGAGAAAAGGGAACTCACATGCCCTGTGGGTAGGAATGTAAATAAGTACAATCACTATGGCAAGTAGTATGAAGACTTCTTAAAAAACTAAAAATAGGCCGGGCATGGTGGCTCAAGCCTGTGATCCCAGCACTTTGGGAGGCCGAGATGGGCGGATCACGAGCTCAGAAGATCGAGACCATCCTGGCTAACGCGGTGAAACCCCGTCTCTACTAAAAAATACAAAAAAAAAAAAAAAAAAAAAAAAACTAGCCGGGCGAGGTGGCGGGCACCTGTAGTCCCAGCTACTCGGGAGGCTGAGGAGGCAGAATGGCGTGAACTCGGGAGGCGGAGCTAGCAGTGAGCCAGGATCGCGCCACTGCACTCCAGCCTGGGAAAGAGCGAGACTCTGTCTCAAACAAAACAAAACAAAACAAAAACAACAACAACAAAAACTAAAAATAGATCTGCCATATAATCTAACAATCCCACTACTAGGTATTTATCCAAAATAAAAGAAGTCTATCAAAGTGGCACCTGTACTTGCATGTTTATTTCAGCACTATTCATGGTAACAAAGATGTGAAATCAATCTGAGTTCATCGACAAACAAATGAATAAAGACAACGTGGTGTACATACACAATGGAATACTATTTGGCCATAAAAATATCATTATGCCACTGGGCGCAACATAGATAGAACTGGAGGTCATCATGTTAAGTGAAATAACCCAGTCACCGAAATGCAAATACTTCATGTTCTCACTCACAGGTGAGAGCTTAAAAACTTATTTTACACACATTTAATGCATGTAAAAAATACTCACATGTACCCTATATATATGTAAAATATTATATCTCAGAAAAACAAAATTTAAAAAGACCAATTTTTAAAAACTAAAAATATTAATAAAAAATTAAAATATTGAAAATCACAAAGGAAGAGGAAAGAGATTTTGAAAAGTATCAGGTTTATTTGAACACAAAAAAATCTACTAATTTAAAAAATGAAAATAATGATTAGATAATAAATTAGGAGACTGACAATTTGATTTGAAGAAACTTTCAGAATATTTAAGAATGAGTAAAGTATTAAAGTAAGGTTATGGATGAAATGGTTAGAATTCAGAGGCTTAACATAAAGTGAAGTAGAGTTCTAATCGAAAATACAGATTGGAAGAAAGGCACTGTTTGAAGAGATAATGACTAAAAATTTTTTAGAACCAATGAAAAACAAGATACTATTGATGAGGAAGTATAATGGATTTCAAGTAGAATAGACTTTTAAAAAGTCATACACAAAAACCTTGTATTAAAATTCTGGAATAGCAAAAGATATAAAGAAGGCTTAAAATTAGAAAGAGAAAAACATCACCTAAAAAACGGTTTCTAGTATGCTTCTTGGTGGCAACAGTAAGATCCAAAAAACAGAATAATAGTATTTTCCAGGTCTTGGAGATAAACAATTGTTGACTTAGAATTGCTCATCCAGAGAAATTGTCTTTTAAAAATGGAAGATGAAATAAAGATAATCCCAAAGAACAAAAACTGGAAGAATTTAACATTTTTCTATTTTCACCAAAGGAATTTAAGTAAGACATACTTTGCCATGAATGAACGTATCACCAGAACAAATTGCATGAGGTGCAAGAATGGTGAAAAATATGATGCATCAAATAGTAAATATAAATACACATTTATCATAATAGTAATAGACAATACTGTTGCTCTACTTTTTGTGATGAAAAAGGACATATATAAAATGAGAAAGGACATATATAAAATGTCAGAAAAAAATGTATACTTGTAAAATATGATAGGAATTAGTGTTGCAGGGATTTATGTTAGTCTGGGGAGGAAATGAGATACTCATTAAAGTTACACAATGTCAAATATGTATGGCAATATTTCATGAGTAACCACTAAAAGAAAAAGTATAACTTTCACGAATCTGAAATTGTAGATAAAAAATAGTGGAGAAAACTAACGAAGCAAAAGATCAACTAACACAAAAAAGGCAAAGGAAAGAAAGACAATCATGATCGATAAGAGTCATAAAGTCATAAATAATGCCTTAGGAGTTAACACAAACCATCACAATCATAACGGACACAAAATGTACCACCTGGCTCCCCTGTAAAGAAAGACTTGCTGCCCAGCTGTGAGGGGTGTGGTAAACAGACACAGTACCCGCTAGCTTTCAGTTTATTCGGGCCTGGCATCAGCTACAGAGAGCTGCCAGGCCAAAGCAACACGTTTCCTGGGCTGCCCACATCTGCTGTCTGTGAGAGACAATGTGGAAAACTCAGACATTTTGCTTGTCTCCAGAGCTGCCCATCAGATTGGTTGAGGATGGTGGGGACTGCATAACAGACTTCCTCCTTTCTTTTTTCAAAGGAGAGGAGAGCCCACACTGCAGCCGTTGGTACCTGACAGGGTCTGAGGAACAGAATAGAAGATGAGGCTTTGAAGCTAGATCACGAGTGCCAGTTTGTAATGAAGAGTCCCATCACTTCAAGTAGGTGGGACACACAACCACGCTGGAAGGAAGGGGCGGGTCCCACTGTTAAAACCTTACCCCGGAAGGAAGAGGCGGGTCCCACTGTTCAAACCTTACCCCGGAAGGAAGGGCTGGTCCCACTGTTCAAACCTTACCCCGGAAGGAAGGGGCGCGTCCCACTGTTCAAACCTTACCCCGGAAGGAAGGGGCGGGTCCCACTGTTCAAACCTTACCCCGGAAGGAAGGGGTGGTCCCACTGTTCAAACCTTACCCCGGAAGGAAGGAGTGGTCCCACTGTTAAAACCTTACCCTGGAAGGAAGGGGTGGTCCATTTTTAAAACCTTGCCAATGGTGAATTGAGAGAAGCTTTCTGTAGAAATGAATGCACTAGCAGGATTTTTAAATTGAATAAGGCAATAGTAGGTATAAGATAATGGAATTTGGTGCCTCTTACTAATCATCACTGATGCTCTTTGAAAAGATAAAGAAAGGCTGAAGGTAAATTACAGAAATAGAAAAGCAGTTTTGAAAACCAGAGGGATGTTTTGTTACAGAGTGTTCATATCCTGTGAGGGCACAGCAAAGAAAGCCAAGGGTAAATCCCAGTATTTAATAATTCCACTGACTGAACACAAAGAATAGTGAAATCCCTGCCAAAGTAATTTTTATAGCAAATCTAGGGCTCTGGTTTTAAAAATCTGGCATGAAGACATAGGAGATGGTGATATCTGGGCAGATGCCCCCAATTATCTGGGCAGATGCCCCCAATTATCTGGGCAGATGGCCCCTGAATGTTTTCAGACTACAAAAATGGTCCACACTTCTCTAAAAGTCGCCATTCTGGTGTCTGTGAAAACCATTTGAACACTCTGGTATAAATACAGACTGATCCGAGCTCAAATTCAAGCAAACTCATGCACTAGTTGCTGCTGACATTGAGATCTGACAACCTGGCTAGAGCAGAAATAATATGACCTCAGGTACAGAATATGTAGTCATTGAGATAATAAATACATTCTGTTTACTTCATTCTGAAAAGTGAGTTAGAAATACTTTGCATAGGCCGGGTGCAGTGGCTCACACCTGTAATCCCATTATTTTGGGAGGCCGAGGCAGGCGGATCACTTGAGCTCAGGAGTTCAAGACAAGCCTGGGCAACATGGCAAAATCTCATCTGTACAGAAAAAAATTAGGTGAGCATGGTGGCACGCACTTTATGGTTCCAGCTACTCAGGAGGGTGAAGTGGGAGGACTGCTTGAGCCTAGGAGGCGGAGGTTTTAGTGACCCAAGATTGGGCCACTGCACTCCCACTTGGATGACAGACTGAGATCCCTTCTCCCCACCCAAGAGATAAAAAGAAAATAAGTAAATAATTTTTATAGTCATGGAATGGACAATCACATACATTTACAGTTGTGCCCACATGATATCCTGTCACCGTAGCTAAGAAAGAAAGCCTCTTGTGTATTCTTTTGTCCATTCCCGTCTATGAAAACGCCTTCTGACCCACTTTCCAGATGAAGACAGAGCAACAACAACAACAAAACAGAGACGCAGCACATTGATTCTAATATGCGGAGCGAATTAGGAAAAGAAGACACAGCTAGCATGCTAGGGATGTTGGCGAGAGACGTGTTCTACATGGTGGAAATTAAACTGTACAGAGATTCAAAGGCTGAACGCATCCATAAAATTTGGGGGGTTCCAGTGATCAGGCATATGCTGGAATGTAGTTCCAAAGTAAAATAAAAGTTACTGCCTTTTACTTCTCCCACCACAAGAAAAAGAAATGTTTCTTTGTGCTTTGGAGGCAAGATATAACACATCTAGGAATACTTTTACAGCCTAAATGTCAAGTTTTGTGAAAGAAAGCCAGGTTTGGGTGAGGCCCAAAGCAGCAAGTGACAAAGGAAATCAATTGGAAATTTGTTACATTAAGAGATCAAAAATGATCTCCAAATGCGTAAATGAAATAACAGGCTTAAAAATAACTCATGAGTCAAAGGAGAAATCACAAGAGGAACTTTAAGGTAGTTTCAATTGGTTAAATTAAAAACACAGCACATCGAAAATGTCGATGCAGCTAAAACAGTGCTTATAGAGAAATGTATGGAACCATAAGTTTGTTAGACAATAGGAAAGATCTCAAATCAGTGTTGCAAGCTTCGCTCTTCAGATAATAGAATTTGAAGAGCAAATTAAACACAAACAGTATATGTAAGAAAGCAATGAAGGTAGAAGCTGAAATCAATAGCATTGATAACAAATATATGATAAAAGTAAATAAATACAAAAGTTCGTTGTTAGAAAATATATGTTAATATTTCGACAAACTTTTAGCAAGAGCCTTTTTAGAAAAACAGAGAGAAGACAACGTTTACAAATATCAGAAATGCAAAAGGAAATCTCACTCTAGATTTTACAAACACTCAAAGGAGAATAAAGAAATATTATGAATAATTCTAGGCACAAAAATTTGAACACTTAGCTGGCCATAAAGTGGACCAATTTATCAAAATCTACAAATTACCAAAAACGTGTTTAAGATGAAATATATAAGTTGAATCGTCTTAAAACTAATGATAATATTGAATTCATCTGATAAACTCTTCCAAAAACTGAATCTCCAGGCCTACAAGATTTCATTCGCAAATTCTAATGAATTTAAAGAATATCACCAATTTTACATAACCTCTTCCAAGTAGTAGGAAACTGAATACTTCCCAACTGATTTAACGAAGTCAGAATTATTCTGTGCATTAGGCAGACTTCTCTAGAAAAAGCAGAATTAGTAGGATATATAAAGATACATAAGAAGGGATTTATTATGGGAGTTGTCTCATATGCTATGAAGGCTGAGATGCTCCATGATATGCCCACTACAAGGGGGAGAACCAGGAAGTAAGCAGTGTATTTCACTCAAAGATGGAAAGCCTGGGACCCAGGAGCTCTGACACTTAAGTGTAGGAAAAGAAGGATGCGCCAGCTCAAGAAGACAGAGAGGATTTGCCCTTTCTGCATCTTTTTGTTTTATTTGGCCCTCTGTGGATTGGATTATGCCCGTCCACATTGGCGAAAGTCAAACTTTTTTACTTGGTCTTCCAATTCAAATACTAAATTTTTCCAGAAACACCCTCACAGACATACCCAGAAATCATGTTTACCAGCTATCTGAGCATCCTCTAGCCCACTCAAGTTGACATATATAATTACTCATCACATTCTGTTTCTAAAATCAGGAGAAGAAAATAAAAGGAAAACCACAGCTTAATATCCTTCATGAACATAGAAAAAGCTCAATGAAATCATAGCAAATCAAATCCATCAATATTTATGAAAATATTATATTATAGTCAATTAAGGTTCCCCTCAGAAATGCAGCTTTATTTAATACTAAAAAAATTAATCAATTTAATCCATCCTGCCAATAAAGTCCACATGATCTTATTCATTGATCCAAGAAAATGACATTTAAAATATTCAACATCTATTAGGTACAAAATTTCCCAGCAGATAGGTATAGAAGAGAAATTCCTCAATCTAATAAAGGGCATCACCCCCGCCCCCCCCCCCCAAAAAAAAACTACAGCTAATCTAATTTAATAGTGAATGTCTGAATGGCTTTCCCCAAAGTATAAGATGAAGATAAGACTATTCACTCTCATCACTCCTATTCAAGTTAGTACAGCAATCTTAGGTAGTGCAGTAAGGCATAAAAAAATGAAAGATGTATTCATTATAAAGAATTAAAACTGTCCCTATTCACAGCAGACATGACTATTTGTATGTAAAAAAATCCCAAGAAATGTATAAAAATTCTGCTAGAACTAATGTGAGTTTAGCAAGGTTGCAAGATACAAGGTCAGAACACAAAGATCAATTGTACATTCGTATATTAGAAATAAGCCATTAAAACATGATTTTTAAAGCAATATCACTTACAGTTACTCCAAAAAATGGAATAATTTTCCATATATCCAATGAAACATGTACAGGATCTGTATGCCAAATGAACTACAAAACACTCAGGAAAGAAATCAGAAAAAGTACATGTAATTGGAGACACCCGAAGTGTTCAGGAATTGAAAGATTGACAACATAGAAACTACACAGATACTTTTCAAGGTGATACATTTAATTCAATTCCAAACATAATTCCAGCAGATTTTTTTTTAACTGTACAGAAGCAATTTCTAAATTGTAATGGGCAGGCAAAGAAATTAGGACAGCCAAAATAATTTTAAAATAAGAATTAATTTGAGGAGTCACATCACCCAATATTAAGACATACTATGAAGCTATTGTAATCAAGACAGTGTGATATTGGTGAAGGGGGAGTTGAATAGATTCTATTCAATAGAACAGAATAGAGTCCAAAAATAGACTCACACAAATATAGCACATAGCTTTTTGGCAAATTTACAAAGACATTTCAGCGGAGAATAGATTGACTTTTCAGCCTATGGGTTAGAAAAAAAATCGGACCTTTATCTACAAAATATAATAATGATAACTTCAAGCTTAATGTCATAACATACAAAAATAACTCAAAATAGACTAATAATCTAAAAGGAAAATCATGTAATTTTGAGGGAAAAAAAGCATGTAAAAAAATTATGGCCTTAATTTAGTCAAAATGTTTTTAAATGTGACACCAAATGTGTGATCTATAAAGGGAAAAAATGTTAATGGGACTTCATCAAAATTAAAAACCTTTGGTCTACAAAAGACGGCATTATGAGACTGAACACATGAGCTACAGATTGAGAGAAAATGTTTGCACATCACATATCCTAAAGAGTATTTGTATGAAAATATACACTCAAAAATCAGTGGTATGAAAAAAAGCAGTATTAAAATATGGCCAAAAGACAAACAAACCTTTCAACAAAGAGGATATAGATGACAAATAAGAAAATGCGATTTAAAATCATGGCGGGATACCACTCCAAACCTACTAAACGCCCAAAATAACAACAAAGTTGAACGGGCAACAAAAATGTAGCACAAAAGGAATTTTCAGGTAGTATTTGTCAGAATGAAGAGTATTGCAGTCACTGTGGAAAACTGTTGTTGCGCAGGTTCTTATAACAAACGTATACTGTATTACCATGTAAGTCAGGGATACAACTCTCAGGCATATTTCCAAATAAATTTAAAACATATTTACACAAAAACTTGTCTACAACAGCTCCATTCATATTCACCAAATCTGAAAACAACCCAAATGCCTTCAACATGTGAATGGATACACCAGATGTGCCGCATCCATCTAGTGGAATACAGGTATCCCATTCCCAGAGTGGAATACTACTTAGCAATCCATGAGAAGGGTTCATGGACTCATGCAGCACGGATGCATCTCAGAGAGGTTATGACGAGTGAACGAACCCAGTTCTAAAAGGTTGCATATTTCATCATTCCATGTAGACGACATTCTCAAAAAACAAAACTATAGGAACCGAAAACAAATGAGAGGTTGCCAAGAGGCCAGGATTGTGACAAAAGTCAGAGGAGTACCAGAGCGGTTCTGAATCCTCATTCTGGGGATAGTTGCATGAATCTATACTTGTTTTAATGTTGATAGAACTGGACACATAAGGGGTCAATTTTACTCTATGTTTTTCGTTTGTTTGTTTGTTTGTTTTTTGAGACGGAGTCTCGCTCTTTCGCCCAGGCTGGAGTGCAGCGGCGCCATCTGGGCTCACTGCAAGCTCCGCCTCCCGGGTTCCCGCCATTCTCCTGCCTCAGCCTCCCGAGTAGCTGGGACTACAGGCGCCGCCACCTCGCCCGGCTAGTTTCGGTTTTGTATTTTTAGTAGAGACGGGTTTCACCGTGTTAGCCAGGATGGTCTCGATTTCCTGACCTCGTGATCCGCCCGCCTCGGCCTCCCAAAGTGCTGGGATTACAGGCGTGAGCCACCGCGCCCAGCTCTATGTTACTTTTAAAAAGTAAAATGAAGTACTTTTTATAAGTGGAATCATGCAGTGTCTGTTCTGTGCCTAGTTTATTTTACTTAGCATATTGTCCTCAGGGTTACTCCAGGTTGTTACATGGGTCAGGATTTCCTGATTGTTTAAAGTTGAATGATATTCTGTTGCATATAAATGCCGTATTTTTTTTTTAGCCATTCATTTGGTTAGTAAATAAATGCCATGTTTGCTTCATTCATTCATTTGGAGTGCAGAATGGTGGTTCCAAGAAGGTGGAGAGATTTCCGTATTAGCCCCTTGCTGTTCAACAGGTAGGAAGTTTCAGTTCTGCGAGACACATGATTCCTAGAGATCTGCTGTATAACATCGTGTCTACAGTTAACAACACAGTTTTGTATACTTAACAGGCGTACAATACAACAGTGTGCTATTAATCTATGAGATTCATCTAAGTTGTATGTGTATCTAATACCCGCGCATATGTATTGCTAGGCAGCATTCCACTGTATGGATACAGCAGTGTTAAGAGGGTAGATCTCATGTTTAGCATTTTTATCACAATTAAAAAATAAATAAATACAATGAAAATCCTTAATGTATGATAAACTCACTGTTCAGGTTGCATTTGGGGGCATTAGAACAAGATCTATTTATCTTTATTCTTACTGAACAATCAGAAGAGTAAGATTTAGAGAACTTGAACCATTCACCCAAGTTATAAAACTGGTATAGGGCTACATGACTTGCTGTGATGAACTTTTGAGCTTCTTCTCATTTTCCTCTTTTCTTGCACTCAGGAAACTCTGACTCTTTCAGGACCTCCCCAGTTCTACATTCCAGCTCCTCTTTCACTTCATGCTTCATGAGACTTCAATGCCCAGTAGATCAACAATTCCCTGAATTTCCCCCACCCTGACCCCAATTTACATATTCGAAATTTTCCATGTGTATACTTGCCCAAATGAGAATGTGGGTATTAGGTATATTCATTGTTGAATACCTATTATCCCCACAATAATGTAAACTCTTTAAAGATTGTCTGGGATTATTTCAGCATCCCCAGCACCTAGCTTGATATTTACTTGATATGTGGGACTCTACAGAAATATTTTTGATTTAGTTGAATTGAATTTTATTTCCAAATAAGAAGACTTTTTTATATTATTTAACAGGATGCTGCATTAGGATTATTCAAATAGTTCAAGATTTTGCAAAAATGGCTGGCAGTTAATTCATATCTGCCTGACTTAAAATTCCAAACCAATGAATGATTCGTTCTCGTAAATATACATACTGTTTTTCCCCCAAAAGACATTTAGCTTATATTCCAGATTGAAGAAACTACTGTGCTTTGAAAAACAACGCTCTTAAAATTGTCACAACTATGTGTGTTACTCTGTGTGATTTTTTTCCCTCAGAAATATGCATTATTTTGTTTCACAATACATTTAATCACTTAATCAATAAATGTTCATCTTTAGCAAAGTGAACTGCAATTATTAATTGTGTAGATATCCCAACTCTAGAAAGTACAATCAGTAATTAAATCACCATGTCTTATCTTAATAAATAAATTGTAATGAAAAATGTGTAATGGATATTTTTACCTTAATTTAAAATATTTATCTGTGTTAATTATTAGATATAAATTCCTAGTAAAAATTATAAATATTTTTAATTACAGTATGTTGATATATATTACCAAGAGACCTACCAGGAAAGTTTATCAGCGTATATTCACTCCAGACATTTGCCTCATCTATAGATCCATGAAACACGGCAATTCAATATGTACAAATATAGCAAGTTATGTTAGTTTAAGTATCTTAGGAATACTGACAAGGCTGAATAAGTTCTGATTTTATATAGGAAATAATGTTGGTTTCTAAACAATATCACTTGTTTTCCTCATACAGACTAAAGCAACATGTATAATTGTATTAATCAGTGTTTTCCAGAGAATCAGAGCCAATAGTCTGTGTATATATCTACAGAGATTTATTTTTTAAGGAAATGGTGAATGCAGTTAAGGAGTCTGGCAAATCTGAAATATGTAGTTTAAGTCCAAAGGTTATCCAAGACAGAGCAGATGATTAGGGTTAGGGTTAGGGTTAGGGTTAGGGTAATTCAAGTTTGAAGGCAGACTGCTAGCAAAATTCCTTCTTGCTCAGAGAATATCAGGCTTTTGTTTTATTCAGGCCTTCAGCTGATTGGATGGGGCCCACACACATTATGGAGAGCAGTCTACTTTAAAGCCACCGATGTAAATATTAATCACATCAAAAAAGACCCTCCCAGAGGCATTCAAAATATTGTCTGGCCACATATCCTGGCACCGTGTGCCAGCCAAGTTGACACATAAAATTAACCATCTCAACAATATAATATTAGTGAGTCGATATCTAAATTTAATTGACCATTTGCATTACAAGTCATTTTTATGTTCATAAGTGTTCAAAAGCAAAGCAATGATATCTAACTTTAAATCACTGAATAAAAAATGCATTTTAAATGGAACATATGGTAACACAGTGCTGATGGCAACTTTAGTCTTTAAAAGTATTTAGAAAAGTGCAATTTTTTTGGAAACTGCAATAAACATTGTAATGTTTGATTCTATTACCTGATAGTGACCAATTGAAACCAAAACTCACTTATGAAAACTAGTTTCAGGAAGTCTGTTTCTTTGGAAAATTTTGAACATGAAAAACATTTTGATCTGCACTGGTTTTTTTTCCCCCATTTTCCATTTCAAAGATTCAGATGCCTTTTCATATTTCATCCCCATGGCAGGCAGCCTCAGATGCGTTTCATTTCAGAATTGTAAGGATCTTTGAATACCATTATTCAAAGTAAAATGAAATGAATTGGAGAGTTATCAACCAACATAAAGTGAAAAAAAAAAAAAAAAAAAAAAGCATTTCAGAGGAAAACCTGTGACTTTTTTTCCAAAATTTATTATTTTTTAACAAGAGACAATCTAAGTGTCATGATCCCTCCTGTGCGCAGGCCCAAATCTTGTGACTTTTTGCACTGAGTCCTGTGAATTTGCACTTTGGCTATGGAAGAAGGCTCTCCAGCAGAGAAGCCTGAGCTGACTCGCCTTCTATTTAGTGGCCGTGAGATTTTCATGTCAGTCCTGCCTCTGCACCAAATGTCTCTATTATGGCAGACAGGGAAACCACTAAAAATTCAATTAACTAAATTACACTGCAGTATTCATTAATAATAGTACCTTTTATGTACATATTCACTTTTAACAGGGCAGACACCTCGATGTGAAACAATGCATGCCAAATAATGGAATATGTCAGGCCCATCAAGAAAGTGTTTGTCCTCTTTGCTAATACACAACTGATAAAGGGGCTTTGTAATAAGTTCAAGCTAGCAACAGTTACATTGCCCTGTCTAAATGTGAGTAACGGCATGCTGAAGACTGGCATGAATATAAGGAAATTGGCATGACGAGAGGGGCTTTCTGGAGTTTTGTTGTGTGGCACTTACAGAATAAGACTCTGGAGACGGAGTGGGCAGTACGATATTTTCAACATAGTTAGCCCCAGATAGGGAGCAGCGGCAGGCAATGGAGAGTTACATTTACATGAGTTTCTATGGAACTCAAATAGTCAAAATACACTCTTTTAATATCCAGGTAAAAATGTGGGACAAGTGAGTGTACTTGGAAAAGTGAGCATCATCTCTACTTTTTTTAATGAAAGATAACATTCTGGTCTTCATAGGACCGAGAGGAATGTTGGGTTTTGAGCTTGTTAATAATGTTGGTGGCAATAATGATCATCAGAATAGCTAACACATATTGAATGGCTGTCATAGAATAAGCACTGTGCTGAGGGCTGTATGCACTGAAGTCTCACAAGAGTCCCACAGGAAGCACAGATCATTGTCCCTTGTGAGGAAAGCTGCTCCCCCTATAAGAAAAGCCAAATTTGTTCAGGTAGCAAAAGGAGATTCTTTGGTTCCAGGAGGAACCAAACATGAATGAACTCAGCATGGTAACTTGCTCCCATTGACAGCTCTAAGGGGTGAACACGTGACTAACTTCCACTACAAGAAATAGAGGCTGAGCACGGTGGCTCACGCCTGTAATCCCAGGTCAGGAGATCGAGACCATCCTGGCTAACATGGTGAAACACCGTCTCTACTAAAAATACAAAAAATTAGCCAGGTGTGGTGATGGGCACCTGTAGTCCCAGCTACTCGAGAGGCTGAGGCAGGAGAATGGCATGAACCCTAGAGGCAGAGCTTGCAGTGAGCCAAGATTGTGCCACTGCATTCTAGCCTGGGCGACAGAGCAAGACTCCATCTCAAACAAAAAAAGAAAAAATGAATAAAAGAAATAGAATGGGAACTCTTATGGGGATGGTTTATTCCAAAATGAAAAGAAAAAGCTAAAAACCTCAAGAAGAAAGGTTGTTTTGATTTATCTCCTCCTTTCCGTTACAAACATGGGCACGATGTCTGAATTGGCAGAAGCCAAGATTCTTAAACCATGAAGCGATAAGCCTAAGTGGGACAAAAAAAAAAAAAAAAAAAAAAAGGACCGAGAAGAAGCCTGGTACCCTGGTGGTGCGGGTGAGGCACTGTCCGATTTAGATCTCCTTAACCCTAACTTCTCTATATATGAGAAAATAAACAAACCCTTTTGTTTGTTTAAGCAACTCATGCCAGATTTTCAATTACTTACAGATAAAAGCATACCAAACTGATACAAAATCCTATGAGGTTTTACTGTCAGTAGAAGTGTTATGGCTACAAATAACAGAAACCATCACTAAAACTGCAGTACAGTAAGTTAGTTTTTTATTCCTGATGTTATGTAGTTCAGAGAAGAGCTTCCAAATGGGGCAATGGCACAACGGTACCTCAGGACACATGGTTGTGACACAAATAGAATATGCTGAGGGGACGGTCTTGTCAGCCTTGGGGCAGCCGAGCCAGCTATGGGCAGCTGGTTCTACTGAGCTGGTCACCAACGTCAGTGTGATTTACAAATACTGTCATTTCATAGCTATGGGAAAAAAAATTGCTGGAAGCATAGATTCAGTGGGAGAGACTTTTAGAGATGCTAGACTCAGAGACTGAAAAACTTGGGTTCTTTCTGTCCCTCTACTCTTCCACCTTAGATGCTGGCTTTATCCTCAAGGCAACACTGCCAGTATTCATGTCACATTCAGACACGAGTGAGTTCCTCTCGTGGGACCAAGAGATATCTCCCAGGACAAGTCAGCGACTTCCTCACATATGTTAAATTGAATGTCAATTTTCTGGTCGATTAGACGTCTATAATATTCAACACAACTATAAAATTTTTTAAAAATTATTCTTAGACCTCAATGTGCTATCTGATTTAAATCTCTGTATCTATGTATTTATATTGTAGCCTATGTTTTCATAGAAGTTCCTGTATTTATATATATATATATGTGTGTGTATATATATAGGCAATGTATATATATAAATATAAAATATATATAACATTTATACTATGTATAATATATATTGCATATATATCCTGTATTTTATATATATAATATATATGGTAATATAGTAAGTTTGTCATCTAGTGAGTACTTGCCTTCATTTCCTCACAAAGAGAATATTTGATTACAAAACTTAAAATCTCCTAATGTAATTGATAAGGAAACCGAATATCAAATAAAATTCAAATTAGTCTTACTAATTTTTTGTCTTTTCTTCTTTGATTGTCTGCAGAACCATTTTCTGTGTCTAAGTATGATCAACCCAGACTGGCCTGCGCTTGCATCTCCTATTGGCCGCTTCCTTGATGTATAATTCAAGGTAACCGCTTATCTGCACTTTGGATTCTTCATATGTAAAATGAGTTGTTGTGGCAAAGAAATGAGGTTACGCCTATAAAGCAAATAAAAATGTAGCTATTTTTTCTTAGAATAAAAGTTTCTTCAGCAGAAAGAATGCCTGTAGTTTTATTTTGTGCAGTGTCCAACACATTGCTGTCACTTATTAATGTGATATTATAATAACCTCTTTTATTATTATAATATTTTTCAGTGTCAGCCACAGTATTATTGTTATATAAAGCAAAGCAATAATCTTACATAACTAGTTTCAAATATCTCTAGTAATAACACATTTTGTCTTCATTGAAATTAAAATATCCAGAGCTTCTTAGCCATCTATGCTAAAATTAGAGGCTGTTTATTTTTTCATTATTTTAGAAATAATGTCTAACTACATCGTACTGTCTTTTCTTATAGTACATATTCTTTGGTGGAAAATCAGTGAATTTCAATGAGAAGTTTGATAAGTCCCAAGTATTGTGTTAGATTTGCTTTTCTAGGTATTCAGTGTGCCTCATGAGAGGCCTTAACAAAAGATATGTGGATAGATTCTTATCAAGTGCCCTTCAGAGTTTGAGGCATATTGTGAATTTGATTCATTATTCCTGTTTTTATGTGCAGTAGTTTTACATTAATATTATCTAAATCTTTTTGTAGACAGTTTCTAATTTTCTCTAATCAGCCAGAGCTCTGATAGAGATTCATAACCTCTTGAATTCATCAATTTGGTAAAAAAAAATATATATATATATATATATATATATATATATATATATGATTGGAGCAATCATGAAATACAATATCATAAAAATATCTGTTTGCATAGCTTTATAAATGCATGCTATTTTGACTTTTGGTATTAACACTATTTTTCCTATAATTTAGAGTTCTATGGCATAGTAAATATCATTTAAATACTGTAAAATTATTGAAACTGTAGCAAAGCAATCTGTCCCATAAAAATTGTGGTATGTAAATGTATAAAGACTATAATTTCTGTATGAGAAATACAGGCCTGTTAATATGGCAAAATGAGAAGAGACAAAATGAATATCTAAATATGAATGAAGAGTCATTTGCATAATTTAAAATACATATAATTAAAAAGACCTAACAACTTAGAAATGAAGATAATCAAGTGAAGCCTCAACCATTTAACATTTTTGTTGAAAGAGAAAAATGTAAGGTACTACAGGAAAAGTCTGCTACAAAAAACAAACAAACAAAAATCATTACATTTTCAAGTCTGAGTGAAGTAAATAAGAAAATCAAGGGAGAAAATGGCATAAAGTATAACAGAGTAAGATAACTAAGTTAGACTGTGTTTCTCTTTTAAAGAGTTGATGTGAACCAAATACAGTTTTGTGGTGTCCAGGGCATACATTTATCTCTGTACATAATAGCTCTTAATCAAACATTGTAGTGTTAGGCTAAGTTGAATCTGAATCTCTAAGTTGTCTAATTTTGCTGTTCTTTTGCTGACTTCATACTAAAGTATACTTTATACTAAAGTCAGTAAAAGATTAGAGCCTTTGCCAATAATATAAATAATATTGCCAACATTACTAGATCATAATTTGACTCAAGTACTCTGCAGTGCTTTTCACTTCTTCACCTAATGAGGACATTTATATTGAGGTTAATGTTGAGATTTATAAAAAATTGTTGTTAGTCCTTCCGCAAAGTTAGTAACTAGAAGAAGAAAAGGAGATAATGCAGCATATGATGAATTTGACAAATGGTGCTTTTAGACCAGTTTGCTGTTTACAGTGGAGGCTATCACTCATAGGTACTGAACCATATGCAAATGCAGGACATTGTTTTAGTACATGACAAATAACTTTTACCATGTCAGGTAATAGGTGCTTCAGTGAAATCACATTGTTAGTTATTTATCCAGGATGTGTGTGAGTGTATGTGTGTGTATCCTGGAAAGTATATGCTTTTTATCTCTTTCTACTATGCTAAAAGGAAAAATAATTACAGACATAAAAAATATAACTCCAGTTAGGAGTGGTAGCCATTTCTTAAGAAGGTTAGCATATTGATACATGTAAGTTATTTTATTAGAAGTGCAATTGGTCCTTATCTCATTTACTGACTTAAGAAATAAATAAAACCCTCAACTACCCTCTTTGAGTGAAAATGCAAATTACTGGTTTTTACATATCGCATGAAAAATGCGTAATATTTCTATCTTAACCAGCCAGTCTGTTCCCAGAATGCAAAGGCCAAGAAGGCATGTATAACCACAATCATATCATAAAGCATGTGCTTTTTGTTAAATCGACCAGTTCAAGTTATCAACCTCATAAGTTGCCTTTCCTTTATATTCACAAGAAAATAGAAGTTGCATTGTCATACAATCACCTTCACTGTCTTCTATGGCTAGTCAAATCCAAAAAGAATTTGTTGACTTCATAAGCATGCTGTTTATAATTCATTCGAATTTATCATAGCCATTCTTTCAGCCTTACCTCTGGGCCCTCTGCCCCCAGAGACATAGGCAGTTATGCAGAAGCCATTGCATTTCTCAAACTACCCATGGTTTTGCTCACCTTCTTGCCTCTAATCCAACTTTCCTTTCATCCTCCAGTTATTTCTCCATTTTCTTAGACCGCCTAAGTCACCTTCCAGGATTTTTTCAAGTTTGTCTTAATTCTTGCTGTTCAAGAGAAACAGACTTTTTCTCTGTTACCCGTGTGTCTATTTTCTGCATAAAATTTTGGATGCGAAAAGAGAACTTCTTCAAGCTGGCTGAAGTAAAAAGGGGAAATGGACTAGAAGGACACTAACTGAATAACTCACAACTGGCTTTATCATTAGTGTCAAGAGGCACCTAAACAAGGGATGGCAGCAGATATCTTTTGCTCTCTTGTTCTCTCTCTCTCTCTCTCTTTCTCTCTGTCTCTGTCTCTCTCTCTCTCTCTCTCTCTCTCTCTCTCTCTCTCTCTTCCTCGTCTCTCCTCTCTCAGAAACCATATGTTATTTTGTTGATAAATTTTTTTTCATCATTTTTTTCCTGTATTCCCTCTTTCTGAACACCAATTTTCTCCAGGTCTCTGAGCACAAGGCCAAACACCTTCTGCAGAGACACTGACAATCTTCTAATTTATGAGCTCATACTAGACCTACAAAGTCCCTGAGTCCTCATAAAAACTCCAGAAGATTGAGAATCCAATCAATTCGGCTTGGGTCGGGTGTTTACTCTGGTAAAAATTGTTTTGGCTATTTTGTTTGTATCTCAGCACACATTTAACCAGATCTGTTAAGATGAACTTTTGAAGAAGCATTCCTGGGAAAATTGCATTGAAAATTTCCAAGGTACTTTCTAACTATGACTATTATGGCTCTTAATGCATTATGTTTAAATAAGGCAACTTTCCCCACAAATCGTGAGGTATGTAAAAGTATGAATCATAGTTTCTTCTTTTTTTTTTTCGTTTTTGCCCAGAGCAAGCTTATAGTAAATTATCTAGAAATGTGATTGGAATTAATGCAATGTGTTGCCCTTAAGATTATACCATCCGATGCAGTATCATGTGAACTTACTAGACACGTTTCGCAAAGGTGATTTGTGAACTTTGACTTGTATTCAAATATCTGAATTTAAAAATAATGCACTGTGGCTTGGATACACTTGGGAGACTATCAGGGAAGCTTTAACTAGATGCCAGTTTGTGAAATGTAAAAGCTTAAGTAACCACTTGGACTTTGTTTTTACTTAAACAAAGATATATTAACACACAAGTAACAACTTGATGTTGTAGTTATCTGTTGTTGCATTAACAAACTACCCCAAACTTAGGGACATAAAAGAACATCCATTTATTTTCTCATGAGTCTTTCGGTCAGCACTTTGGACAGGGCAAAGAAGGTCCCTCTCAGCTATATGACTTCAGACCTCAGCTGGATGGTTCAAACGCCTGGAGGCTAAATGGAGGGTTCAACTGGGGTCATATTTCCAGGAACTTGATTCTGACTGTCTCACATCTTAGATTTGTCAATTCTTCTCCACATAGGATCTTTGCATTTCTCAATTCTTCTTCACACACTATCTTTGCATTTCTCAATTCTTCTCCATCTGTGATCTTTCCGCATGGTGAACGTGGTCTTCCTCACAATATGGAGGTCTCTAGGGATTTGGATTTCTTACACTGTAGAAGACTTCTCCTCAGAAGGAAGCAGACAGGCCTCTTAAAGGGTAAACCTAGAACTACAAGATTATCATTTCTAATGCTCTGTATTAGTAGAGGCAAGTCAAAGGGCAGACCAAGGTTAAGGGGAGATATACAACTTCCATGTACAGGGAGGGAAGAAGGGAAAAACGGCCATCTTTGGAGACTGTCGAGCAGAGACATGTAATACATTTAGATACTGCTTTAGCAATTGCATTCCAGCTTCAGAGCAAATGCTGCATATCATCTATTGATTAGTTTTTAGTGTTTATATGAATTTAGAGTCTCATTTCCAATTTCCTAAATATTTTTGTACCATTATTTACTTATTTACTTATTTTCACTTTCCAAACAGATACACCTAGATTGACAAAAATGACTGAAAATTAAAAGCCTAGCATGAGGCTTTGGAGGCACTCAGCACTCTCAAACTGTTTTACAAGTATTATCAGGAGAAATGCATAAACTGCTATATAACTCTTGCTCACCAAGATGATCTGACTTTTCCTAGATAACTGAAAAAACTTTTTTAGTGCTTTAGTGCATTTTTGTTAGCACAGATCGAGACACTAAGAAATCTAGACATGCAAGGTTACCCAGTTCTATTGGTGATATAATGAGAAGTTCAAGGTTATGCAACTAAAAGTGCTCCTATTGTCAAGTACTTCACGCTTTTATTTCATAATCATTTAAGAGATCTCAGAAATTTTCAAAATGCCCAAGATTTCATGTAAATGTGTTCTGTATTCCAGGAAAACTTTCTTTAACAGTACAGACAGTGAGCTCAATCGGGTGCTCAGGCCAGAGGTAGGTGACCTCTGTTCTCCATCATATTCAGTACGAACTCTGGTTCAGTTAGGGTTTAGTACAGCTTTGAATAACAGAAAACTCAACCAAGAATGGCTCAAATAAGTAAAGCATCCTTTTTCTTCTATAAGACTAACAAAACTTTCTGTAGGTTTGCAGGTCAGTGTTCAGCAAAGTAGCAATGCTACCAGGGACCTAGAATCTCTCTTTTTGCCCTGCCATCCTGAGCTTGTGGCCCTCGCCCCCTTAGTCTGTTTAAGCTACTCTAAGAGAATGCCATAGACTGACAAACAACAGGAATTTATTTCTCACAGTTCTGGAGGCTGGCAAGTCTGGCTTATAGAGAGCTGGTTTCTTACCGTGTCCTCATGTGATGGAGACCAAGGGAATTCTTGAGGATCTCTATTATAAGAGCACTAATCACTTTCCAAAGATTATACCTTTGAATAGTATCATCTTTGGGGTTTTATGTCTTAAAATACGAATTGCAGGAGGACACACACATTCAATCTAGGGCATCGTCATAGTCACATAATGAATGCTACACCTTTAGGAGTTGTTCACACACTTCAAACAGAAAAAAATTATTTGAAATGCTTAATACCTTTTGCTGTGAGTCTTTGTACCTTTGATAGGAAAGGGAGCCTACCCCAGAAAGCTCCCCTTAAAGCTATTCAGCCAGGTACATTTTACATAACCACTTCTGTTTGGAAAAGGAGTCTAAAAAGCTGATTGATTTAGTTTTATAATTTCTAGGATAAGTGAAGGCAAGGGGAAGGGGCTTTGAATGGGTTCTCTGATCTAGTCTGCAGGATATGCTACTCTTCAGATTCTTGTTATTCAATGCAATCGACAGATACAGTTTCCAGTAGTGAGGATGAATCTTGATGTATATGTTTATGCTTCAGTTATAAAATTGGAGCAGGAAAACATAGATTTAAGTTGTCACTCAGCTATTGCGAAGGTGACTGACCTTAGACATATTGCTATTTATATAATATCATCCAACCTGCTATTTATAGATCAGATAGGAGGATATCAAAGGAAGAAACAAAGAGGAACAGGTACCACTTCATAAGGAAATGAAACGTTCCCATTTTCACTGCACATGAAAAGAAACTGAGAAAACAGATACAGGTTTCCACTTACACGTTACTGCTCTGAATTGTGGAACATGACCAGAACTGCAAAGATATCCGGGAAATTAAGTCTTATTTTGCTAAAATCATTACCACTGTAACCAATTATTTCAAGAAAGGAAGGAGGAGAAAATGGATTGTGAGTATTCAGCTTGCCGTATCTGTCATATCTACAGTTGGGTATGTGTAGGTATGGCGAGGATCAAATATTCATCGATTCTTTAAATCGTTGTTCATACCTATGTATGGATTTCCTGTGACAAGAATCTTCTGTATGTACTTGAAACTGCAATTATCAGGAGAAATGAAACATTTCCATTGTGATACTTACATTGCAGTAAGGAAAGAGACAACAAAAATGTAGGCAAAAAATGTGTAATGTAAATCAGATAATGATGAGTGCTACAAGGAAAAAAAAAAGCTGAATGATAAACTAGAGAACCTCTGGAGGTGGAATTGGGCTTTCATTTAAATGATATTGGCTGGAAGGCCTCTCTGAAAGAGTATGTATGACCGACCCTCAATATATGAGTAGGACCCAGAAATGTCAAAAATCAGAAAAAAGCATGTGAATATTGAGCATAATTAGGGAGGAAAAAGCCCCTACAAATTGGCTTACCATGTGGGAGCTGAAAGAGGGCATGGTAAATGAGATGGTTAGGGTACCACATGGGATTCGAGATTTCTGATGACTCAGGCATCATGGTTTCTTACATGCCATGATAGGAGCTTCGGATTTTATCCTCATAATAATAGGCACCTGGGGGGCACTTGAAAGAGGAAAATATATGTGCCTTTTATTGGTAGAAACTAGATTGTTGATGAGATTAGAGTCAAATCTTATATTACATATTTTATATATGCTTAGTATTCAAATATGAATTAACTTTTTTCAGCAACTTTTCCAAATATTAATTATATTGAAGTCAAATCAAAAATACATCACAGGGGGCGGAGCAAGATGGCTGAATAGGAACAGCTCCAGTCTCCAACTCCCAGCGCGAGCGACACAGAAGACCGGTGATTTCTGCATTTTCAACTGAGGTACTGGGGTCATCTCACTAGGGAGTGCCGGACAATCGGTGCTGGTCAGCTGCTGCAGCCTGACCAGCGAGAGCTGAAGCAGGGCGAGGCATCGCCTCACCTGGAAGCGCAAGGGGGAAGGGGATCCGTTTTCCTAGCCAGGGGAACTGAGACACACAACACCTGGAAAATCGGGTAACTCCCACCCCAATACTGCGCTGTAAGCATACAGGCACACCAGGAGAATATATCCCACGCCTGGCCGGGAGGGTCCCACGCCCACGGAGCCTCCCTCACTGCTAACACAGCAGTCTGCCACGATCTATTCGCAAGGCAGCAGCGAGGCTGGGGGAGGGGCGCCCGCCATTGCTGAGGCTTAAGTAGGTAAACAAAGCCGCTGGGAAGCTCAAACTGGGTGGAGCTCACAGCAGCTGAAGGAAGCCTGCCTGTCTCTGTAGTCTCCACCTCTGGGGACAGCGCACAGCTGAAGACCAACAGGGGAAGTAGCGGGAGCCGGTGCAGACGCGAACGACTCTGTCTGACAGCTTTGGGGAGAGCCGTGGATCTCCCAACGCGGAGGTTGAGATCTGAGAACGGACAGACTGCCTGCTCAGGTGTGTCCCTGACCCCTGAGTAGCCTAGCTGGGAGAAATCCCCCACTAGGGGCAGTCTGACACCCCACACCTCACAGGGTGGAGTACACCCCTGAGAGGAAACTTCCAAAGGAAGAATCAGACAGGTACACTCGCTGTTCAGCAATATTCTATCTTCGGCAACCTCTGCTGCTGATACCCAGGCAAACAGGGTCTGGAGTGGACCTCAAGCAATCTCCAACAGACCAACAGACAGTCCTTCTGACTGTCAGAAGGAAAACTATCAAACAGGAAGGACACCTATACCAAAACCCCATCAGTACGTCACCACCATCAAAGACCAGAGACAGATAAAACCACAAAGATGGGGAAGAAGCAGGGCAGAAAAGCTGGAAATTCAAAAAATAAGAGCGCATCTCCCCCTGCAAAGGAGCGCAGCCCATCGCCAGCAACGGATCAAAGCTGGTCAGAGAATGACTTGGACGAGAGGAGAGAAGAAGGCTTCAGTCCATCAAACTTCTCAGAGCTAAAGGAGGAATTACGTACCCAGCGCAAAGAAACTAAAAATCTTGAAAAAAGAGTGGAAGAATTGACAGCTAGACTAATTAATGCAGAGAAGATCATAAACGAAATGACAGAGATGAAAACCATGACACGAGAAATACGTGACAAATGCACAAGCTTCAGTAACCGACTCGATCAACTGGAAGAAAGAGTATCAGCGATTGAAGATCAAATGAACGAAATGAAGCGAGAAGAGAAACCAAAAGAAAAAAGAAGAAAAAGAAATGAGCAAAGCCTGCAAGAAGTATGGGATTACGTAAAAAGACCAAATCTACGTCTGATTGGGGTGCCTGAAAGTGAGGGGGAAAATGGAACCAAGTTGGAAAACACTCTTCAGGATATCATCCAGGAGAACTTCCCCAACCTAGTAGGGCAGGCCAACATTGAAATTCAGGAAATACAGAGAACGCCACAAAGATACTCCTCCAGAAGAGCAACTCCAAGACACATAATTGCCAGATTCACCAAAGTTGAAATGAAGGAAAAAATCTTAAGGGCAGCCAGAGAGAAAGGTCGGGTTACCCACAAAGGGAAGCCCATCAGACTAACAGCAGATCTCTCGGCAGAAACTCTACAAGCCAGAAGAGAGTGGGGGCCAATATTCAACGTTCTTAAAGAAAAGAATTTTCAACCCAGAATTTCATATCCAGCCAAATTAAGTTTCATAAGTGAAGGAGAAATAAAATCCTTTACAGATAAGCAAATGCTTAGAGATTTTGTCACCACCAGGCCTGCCTTACAAGAGACCCTGAAGGAAGCCCTAAACATGGAAAGGAACAACCGGTACCAGCCATCGCAAAAACATGCCAAAATGTAAAGACCATCGAGGCTAGGAAGAAACTGCATCAACTAACGAGCAAAATAACCAGTTAATATCATAATGGCAGGATCAAGTTCACACATAACAATGTTAACCTTAAATGTTAATGGACTAAATGCTCCAAGTAAAAGACACAGACTGGCAAACTGGATAAAGAGTCAAGACCCATCAGTCTGCTGTATTCAGGAGACCCATCTCACATGCAGAGACATACATAGGCTCAAAATAAAGGGATGGAGGAAGATCTACCAAGCAAATGGAGAACAAAAAAAAGCAGGGGTTGCAATCCTTGTCTCTGATAAAACAGACTTTAAACCATCAAAGATCAAAAGAGACAAAGAAGGCCATTACATAATGGTAAAGGGATCAATCCAACAGGAAGAGCTAACTCTCCTAAATATATATGCACCCAATACAGGAGCACCCAGATTCATAAAGCAAGTCCTTAGAGACTTACAAAGAGACTTAGACTCCCATACAATAATAATGGGAGACTTCAATACTCCACTGTCAACATTAGACAGATCAACGAGACAGAAAGTTAACAAGGATATCCAGGAATTGAACTCATCTCTGCAGCAAGCGGACCTAATAGACATCTATAGAACTCTCCACCCCAAATCAACAGAATATACATTCTTCTCAGCACCACATCGCACTTATTCCAAAATTGACCACATAATTGGAAGTAAAGCACTCCTCAGCAAATGTAAAAGAACAGAAATTATAACAAACTGTCTCTCAGACCACAGTGCAATCAAACTAGAACTCAGGACTAAGAAACTCAATCAAAACCACTCAACTACATGGAAACTGAACAACCTGCTCCTGAATGACTACTGGGTACATAACGAAATGAAAGCGGAAATAAAGATGTTCTTTGAAACCAATGAGAACAAAGATACAACATACCAGAATCTCTGGGACACATTTAAAGCAGTGTGTAGAGGGAAATTTATAGCACTAAATGCCCACAAGAGAAAGCAGGAAAGATCTAAAATGGACACTCTAACATCACAATTAAAAGAACTAGAGAGGCAAGAGCAAACACATTCAAAAGCTAGCAGAAGGCAAGAAATAACTAAGATCAGAGCAGAACTGAAGGAGATAGAGACACAAAAAACCCTCCAAAAAATCAATGAATCCAGGAGTTGGTTTTTTGAAAAGATCAACAAAATTGACAGACCGCTAGCAAGGCTAATAAAGAAGAAAAGAGAGAGGAATCAAATAGATGCAATAAAAAATGATAAAGGGGATATCACCACTGACCCCACAGAAATACAAACTACCATCAGAAAATACTATAAACGCCTCTAGGCAAATCAACTAGATAATCTAGAAGAAATGGATAATTTCCTGGACACTTACACTCTCCCAAGGCTAAACCAGGAAGAAGTTGAATCCCTGAATAGACCAATAGCAGGCTCTGAAATTGAGGCAACAATTAATAGCCTACCCACCAAAAAAACTCCAGGACCAGATGGATTCACAGCTGAATTCTACCAGAGGTACAAGGAGGAGCTGGTACCATTCCTTCTGAAACTATTTCAATCAATAGAAAAAGAGGGAATCCTCCCTAACTCATTTTATGAGGCCAACATCATCCTGATACCAAAGCCTGGCAGAGACACAACAAAAAAAAGAGAATTTTAGACCAATATCCCTGATGAACATTGATGCAAAAATTCTCAATAAAATACTGGCACACCGGATTCAGCAGCACATCAAAAAGCTTATCCACCATGATCAAGTGGGCTTCATCCCTGGGATGCAAGGCTGGTTCAACATTCGCAAATCAATAAACGTAATCCAGCATATAAACAGAACCAAAGACAAGAACCACATGATTGTCTCAATAGATGCAGAAAAGGCTTTTGACAAAATTCAACAGCCCTTCATGCTAAAAACGCTCAATAAATTCGGTATTGATGGAACGTACCTCAAAATAATAAGAGCTATTTATGACAAACCCACAGCTAATATCATACTGAATGGGCAAAAACTGGAAAAATTCCCTTTGAAAACTGGCACAAGACAGGGATGCCCTCTCTCACCACTCCTATTCAACATAGTGTTGGAAGTTCTGGCTGGGGCAATCAGGCAAGAGAAAGAAATCAAGGGTATCCAGTTAGGAAAAGAAGTCAAATTGTCCCTGTTTGCAGATGACATGATTGTATATTTAGAAAACCCCATCGTCTCAGCCCAAAATCTCCTTAAGCTGATAAGCAACTTCAGCAAAGTCTCAGGATACAAAATTAATGTGCAAAAATCACAAGCATTCTTATACACCAGTAACAGACAAGCAGAGAGCCAAATCAGGAATGAACTTCCATTCACAATTGCTTCAAAGAGAATAAAATACCTAGGAATCCAGCTTACAAGGGATGTCAAGGACCTCTTCAAGGAGAACTACAAACCACTGCTCAGTGAAATCAAAGAGGACACAAACAAATGGAAGAACATACCATGCTCATGGATAGGAAGAATCAATATCGTAAAAATGGCCATACTTCCCAAGGTTATTTATAGATTCAATGCCATCCCCATCAAGCTACCAATGAGTTTCTTCACAGAATTGGAAAAAACTGCTTTAAAGTTCATATGGAACCAAAAAAGAGCCCGCATTGCCTAGACAATCCTAAGTCAAAAGGACAAAGCTGGAGGCGTCACGCTACCTGACTTCAAACTATACTACAAGGCTACAGTAACCAAAACAGCATGGTACTGGTACCAAAACAGAGATATAGACCAATGGAACAGAATAGAGTCCTCAGAAATAATACCGCACATCTACAGCCATCTGATCTTTGACAAACCTGAGAGAAACAAGAAATGGGGAAAGGATTCCCTATTTAATAAATGATGCTGGGAAAATTGGCTAGCCATAAGTAGAAAGCTGAAACTGGATCCTTTCCTTACCCCTTATACGAAGATTAATTCAAGATGGAATAGAGACTTAAATGTTAGACCTAATACCATAAAAACCCTAGAAGAAAATCTAGGTAGTACCATTCAGGACATAGGCATGGGCAAGGACTTCATGTCTAAAACACCAAAAGCAACGGCAGCAAAAGCAAAAATTGACAAATGGGATCTCATTAAACTAAAGAGCTTTTGCACAGCAAAAGAAACTACCATCAGAGTGAACAGGCAACCTACAGAATGGGAGAAAATTTTTGCAACCTACTCATCTGACAAAGGGCTAATATCCAGAATCTACAAAGAACTCAAACAAATATACGAGAAAAAAACAAACAACCCCATCAAAAAGTGGGGAAAGGATATGAACAGACATTTCTCAAAAGAAGATATTCATACAGCCAACAGACACATGAAAAAATGCTCATCGTCACTCGCCATCAGAGAAATGCAAATCAAAACCACAATGAGATACCATCTCACACCAGTTAGAATGGCAATCATTAAGAAGTCAGGAAACAACAGGTGTTGGAGAGGATGTGGAGAAATAGGAACACTTTTACACTGTTGGTGGGATTGTAAACTAGTTCAACCATTATGGAAAACAGTATGGCAATTCCTCAAGGATCTAGAACTAGATATACCATATGACCCAGCCATCCCACTACTGGGTATATACCCAAAGGATTATAAATTATTCTACTACAAAGACACATGTACACGTATGTTTATTGCGGCACTATTCACAATAGCAAAGACTTGGAATCAACCCAAATGTCCATCTGTGACAGAATGGATTAAGAAAATGTGGCACATATACACCATGGAATACTATGCAGCCATAAAAAAGGATGAGTTTGCGTCCTTTGTAGGGACATGGATGCAGCTGGAAACCATCATTCTCAGCAAACTATCACAAGAAGAGAAAACCAAACACCGCATGTTCTCACTCATAGGTGGGAACTGAACAATGAGATCACTTGGACTCGGGAAGGGGAACATCACACACTGGGGCCTATCACGGGGAGGGGGGAGGGGGGAGGAGGGAGGGATTGCATTGGGGAGTTATACATGATATAAATGATGAATTGATGGGTGCTGACGAGTTGATGGGTGCAGCACACCAACATGGCATAAGTATACATATGTAACAAACCTGCACGTTATGCACATGTACCCTAGAACTTAAAGTATAATAAAAAAAAAAAAAAAGCAAAAAAAAAAAAAAAAATACATCACAAAGTACTTAATACTGTTGCCCATCAACTTTGGAAGTCCTATCGGAGATAACTGACTGTTGTTATGTAACCTTAAGATTTGCTGAAAATGTTGGTGAAACAAAGTAGTAAAAGCAGCATAATTAAGTTGCCCAGATAGGCATTTTGTGTGAAGTACGCAAACAGCACATAGTCCATTACTGTCCATTGATATTCAGCTCATGTCTACACTTCTATAATCTTCCTGGGTCTGCACACTTACTCATATAGTATCGCTGTAGGCCCCCAACCCACCCTCCAAATCTCAACTTGAATTGTATCTCCCAGAATTCCCACGTGCTGTGGGAGGGACCCAGGGAGAGGTAATTGAATCACGGGGGCTGGTCTTTCCCATTCTACTCTTGTGATAGTGAATAAGTCTCATGAGATCTGATGGGTTTATCAGGGGTTTCCACTTTTGCTTCCTTCTCATTTTTCTCCTGCTGCTTCCATGTAAGAATTGCCCTTTGCCTCCTGCCTTCATTCTGAGGCCTCCCCAGACATGTGGAACTATAAGGCAGTTAAACTTCCTTTTCTTCCCAGTTTCAGGTATGTCTTTGTCAGCAGCATGAAAACTGACTGATACACTTACAAATTACATTTCCAGGTTTCCTTGACAAGTGAGTGATGGTTAAGTTCTCACTGAAGATCTGCACACGAAATTTGAGGTGAGAAGAAGGTCGAGGACACTCTAATTCCACAGATGGCTTTAGCATCTTCTCCAGTTGCAGCTGAGCTTGTGTTTCATCATGAAGGTGGTGGTCCTATCAGGAGGCGTGCTGACTGCATAGTTCCTGTAGCATTAATTAATAACATCGGGCATCAGGAGCCCTGGAGTACACTCAGAACCAATAGTGTCAGTTCGTGTGCGTTTATATGTGTGTGTCTACCTCATTTTCAGCAAAGGTAGGTTCATAAAGATGGACTTACTGAAGTCTAAAAGAAAGTTTGCTTCCTTAGCTAAGGAGCTAAAATGAAATCAGATCCCTGAGAGTCACAAATGGTTCCTTTTTGTTTTTCTGACCCTACTAACCCTTTTTAAACCTATTTCTTCTAAAAAGTCCACCTGCAATCCTAAAAGTGGTTTCTATTTTCATAACAAGATCCTGATTCATAGAAGTCATAACAGCTTACATTGTAATAATGTTGCATATACACCAATCACAATCAGAAAATCTGCACCATATAAAGAGGCAGCTTCTGAAATATATAATTTTAAACCAGATTATCTATTTGAAAATAATATACATAGGAACTGAAGTTATCTTCAGAAGTTTTTAGGTTAAAACATAAAATAAAGTATAAATATAAAAGACGAGATATGAATGCCTACAGCTTCAAAGAGCTACATTTTTATTTCAATGATTTTTGTCTATAGACTATGTTCTATTATATTCACTTTCCTCTTACTATTATTTCCTTGTGTCTAGTACTCTCATTGATTTAAATTTAGATAATTGATTTACAGTTCTCATGATTTTTAAATTAAGCATTTAAAGCTATAAATGTATCTCTAAACACTGCTTTAGCTGCATCCTACATATTTTGAAGTGTTGTGTTTTATTGTAAGATTAAAATATTTCCTAATATCTTTTGTTTCTTACTTGATGGATGAAATGTAAACATATGCTGCTTAATGTTCAGGTACTTGGGGGATATTTTTGATATCTTTTTCTTACTAATTTATAATTTAATTCCATTATAATCAGATGAAAAGTTAAAAATATTTGAAAATTAAATAAAGCAATTTAGCATCTTAGCTTGGTAAAGGACAACAGTGCCTGATCATCTCAATAGACTAGGCATTGAGAAATTTCAATTACCATTTTGATGAAAACAGAAAGAGAAGATAAAAGTCCTCTTACTAAAACAGAACAGAAGGATTGTCATTAAGTTAATAATTGAGTTATTCAAAGGAACCTACGTCTAACATCTCATTTACTGGTCAAAGAATGAACACATTTCTTCTAAGCAGTACAAGAAAGGGAGGTTCACTCTCATCGCTGCTATTTAACATTGTGATGGAGGTCCTAGTTAGTGCAACAGGTTGGAGAAAGAACATAAAGGGCACAGAAGAAAGAAGAAACTATAAGTGTTTTATTTGCAAATTACCTGATTATATACATAGAACCTCTTAATGAATAAATTAAAATGAAGAAATATAAAAGTAACAAGTGAGTTTAGCAAGGCCTCAAGAAATGAGGCAAATATCCTCAAACACAAGCAATGAAAAATTAAAGTCTAAAATTTTAAAAATTATATTTAAATAGCAAATTCATCATTAAATATTTAGAGATTAGTTTAAGGAAATATGTGCATGGCCAATACACTGACCCAAAAATGCCTAAAGAAAAGAAGAACTCAATAAAAAAAAATATATCATGCTCATAGATTGAAAGGCTCAGTATTAAGAAATTATTATAGAACTGTAAAGAACCTCAAATGGACAAAACAGTCTTGTGCAAAAGGAACAAAGCTGTAGGCATCACACTACCTGATTTCAAAATATATTAAAGTTACAGTGATCAAAACATGATGGTGCTGGCATAAAATCAGACACATTGACCAATAGGATAGAGAGCCCAGAAATAAACTCATGCATTTGATCAAGTGACATTCAGCAAAGGTGCCATAAGCACACAATAAAAGTGCCATAAGCACACAAAGGAAAGCACTGTATCTTCAATAAATGCTATAGGGAAAATTGGTTATCTATAAGGAGAATACTAAATTCATATCTCATTTCACATATATGAGTCAACTATAAACAGATCAAAGATTTAAATATAAGACCACTGATCCACTGATCCCACAAAAATACAAACTACCATCTGAGAAAACTGTAAACACCTCTATGCAAATAAACTAGAAAATCTAGAAGAAATGAATAAGTTCCTGGACACATACACCCTCCCATGACTAAACCAGGAAGAAATCGAATCCCTGAATGACCAATAACAAGTTCAGAAATTGAGGCAGCAATTAATTAGCCTACCAATATATATATGCGCCATAGAATACTACTCAGTCATATATATATATATATATATATATATATGGCTGAGTTATATATATGTATATAACATTTTCTTTATCCATTTGTTGGTTGATGGGCTTTTCAGCTAGTTCCATATTTTTGCAATTGCAAATTGTTCTGCTATAAACATGTGTATGCATGTGTCTTTTTCATGTAATGACTCCTTTTCTTCTATGTAGGTGCCCAGTACTGGAATTGCTGGATCAAATGGTTTTAGTTATTTAAGTAAAATCCATACCATTTCCAATAGTGGTTTTACTGGTTGACATTCCCACCAGTAGTATAAAAGTATTCTTTCACCAAATTCACGCCAACATCTTTTTATTTAAATTTTAAAATTATGACCATTCTTACAGTAGTAAGGTGGTATCGCATTGTGGTTTTGAGTTGCATTTCCCCGATAATTAGTGATTTTGAGTATTTTTTTATATGTTTGTTGACTGCTTGTATATCTTTAACAGAGTAGATTTTAGATGTTCTCACCATAAAGGAAGGATAAGTATGTAAGGTGATAGATATGTTAATTAGCCTTATTTAAACATTGTACAATGTTTGTATTATCAAACATCACACTGTATCCCATAAGTATATACAATTATTATTTGTCAATTTAAAAATATAAATTTAAAAATATATATTGATATCAGTCGTAACCAGTTTCTTATAAATTCAATGCAATCTTAAGTAAAATCTCAATACAGTTCCTTGTAGAAATTGGCAAGATGTTTTTAGTAAAATTATTGATAGATACCTGTATAGATATATACATACGTGTATACAGAAATTGAAAGGATTTTTAATGGTAAAAAAATTTATAGAAAAGTAAAAATAGAAGATTTATACTACCTAATATAAATAATTTTTAGAAGGTGCAATAAATAATAAAGGAAGTGTGGTGTTGGTATAAACTGTTGTAAATATGGAAAAAATGAACATCATAAATATTTCAGAAATAAATGAGTGCATATGTGGTAAGTTGATCTTTGACAAGATGTCAAGGTCAATCAAGGGGAAAGGAATAGGTTCTTCAACAAATGGTGCTGGAATAATTGGAGTGTCATACAGAAAATAAATTAATCTCAAACACAACTACACATTATCTTTAAAATTAAATAAAATTGATAATTGATTTAAAAATAAGACCTAAAAAGTTAAGTCTTTGATAAAATGTGTTAGGAGAAAATATTTGCAATTTGGGCACAGGCAAATATTTCTTAGGACAGCAATCATTTAAAAATGAATAAATTTGACTTTGTCTAAATTCAAACTATTGCTCATAAGAAGTCTTCATTAACAATAACAAAATACAATGTCATATTGTGAGAAAATAAATGCAAAATTGTTTCTAACACATGTCATATATCAATCAGTTTTAAACTATTCTTTTAACTCTGTAACATAGCAAAAGTAGATAAAAGAGTTGAGTAGAAAATTCACAAAAAGATATACCAATGGCTAATAATCATATGATGATCAATACCATTATTGGGGCTTGCTGGGATTACAGGCATGAGCCACCTTACCTGGCTGGAGTATCATGTTCTTATTGTTAATAGAGTAGAACAATAATTTGTCCCAATGAACATGTTATTCTGAGTTCAATTTCAGTAATCAGAAATATTAAGGGATAATTTGCATTCCTAGTCTAATTTGATCAGAGTCAAAACTCTATGGTGAGAAACCACTACAGATTTATGAGTGTGGCTGAAATTAAAAACACACACCTCAATGTTGTGAAGATGTGACACTAGACCTCTCATCTATTGCTGGTAGGAGTGTAAATGTTATAATCATTTTGAAAGACTATATGGGGCTTCTTATGGAGTTAAACATGCACTCTCTATTCCTGGACATGTACCCAAGAGAAATTAAAACTATGGCCATGCAAAACCTTGTATATGAATGTTCATAGCAACATTATTTATAATAGCCTAAAAGTAGAAACAGTGCAGATGTCTATCAACAGATGAACAGATAAATTGTCATATATTTATGCAATGAAATATTACTCAGCAATAAAAAGGAAACAGATTTTTAATACATGCAACAACACAGATAGGATGCAGGACAGGTTCTTGACTTTGCCCAGGGAAGAATTCAAGAGTGATCCACTGGTGAAAGAATGCACTGCTATTAGGGCTGCAGCAGTTTTGCAGCACCCTGACTGCTCCAGTTAAGAAAGGCTACCCCATAGGCAGTGTTCAGAACGCAGCAGCATGGGATTGGTTTTCAGTCATATTTATACCACATTTAATGACATGCTAATTAAGGGGTGGGTTATTCAGAATAGCTAGAAAATGGCCGGTAACTTCCAGGTATTGTCATGGCAATGGTAAACTATCCTGGCACTGCTGCAAATGCCCTGTACTGATGGGCAGCAAAAGGTGCTTCCTGAACCTTTTACCGGTTTCAGGCAGTCTTTAATCTGGTCCATGATGAGTGCTGCCTGCCTCCTACCTCGGAGAGACCTCAGAAACATTTTTGCTCGGATTAAATAAACCAAAACAGATACAAAATATACCTACTATCGGATTCCATGTCTATGAAATTCTGGGATAAAAATGCTAATCTTTGGTGTTGGAAAGTAGTTCAGTGGTTGTTTGGGTTGAGAGTCAAGGGGTTTAGGGGATTAACTGCAAAGGATCACAAAAGTAATTTTTGTGATGATAAAAAATTATTTTGATTGTGATAGCAGTTACAAGAATGTATACCTTTGTCAAAATACATAGGGCTGTACATTCAAAATAGAGCATCTTATTAATGTAAATTATAACTTGATAAAGGTTATTATAAATACATAGTAGGTATGAAATAGTTTAATAACACCATATTTTGCATATGCAAATTAAGTGTTTACAAATAGCCAGATTAGAACCTGTATTATCCCTTTCATAACTATATGTATATTTGAACATCAATACTCCCTTCCATGTTAATCAGGATCTTTAACCTTGATAAATTAGTACATTTATAAAACTTTCCTTTAGATCAAAATGTATTGATAATTTAGAGGTTATATCAAATGAATGAGTTAAATATGTGAAAAAATTTGAAAAAGATGTTTTATAGACAATAAAGCCTTATAGAGCAAGTATTTGAAAGACATCAAGTGTTCATAAATTTATATTTCACTTTTTGTTTTGGCGACTTGCAAGCATACATGTAAAAGGGTACAGTCACTTAAAACAGAATAAAAACAATCTAGTAATTACCTAAATATAAGTAAGCAACTTATTATTTCAATAAAAAGACCAAGTGATAACTATAAATCACAATGGGATACAAGAGTTGGAAGGAACTGCAGTAAAACACAATATTCACTATTTATTTAAGCTCAGTTTTTCCTAAATTTATGTATGAACAGACAAATAGAAAAATTATTTTAATAGGAACATTATGATAGTTCCTATTAAAAGAAAGATGCTGAGAAAAAGCTACATTTCGTTAGCAAAATGCTCTGATACCACAGATATAACTGCACATAAAATACATGAGATCAACATTTGGATAGGCCAAAAGACAGAAACCATATGTCTGTATAATACAGTTATATGCATAATATTGTTGCCAGGTATATCTCACCTGGGAAGAGTGGCATTTTGTAGACTAGTTTTCGTTTGCTTCCTCATTGATAATTTTTTTTTTCCTTTTTTATGCCAGTCAGCACGGTTATTCTAGTTTTGACTATGAAAATTAGACCAAGGAATGCAAATTAGACCTTAATATTTTTGATTACCGAAACCGAACTCATAATAACATGTTCATTGGGACAAATTACTCTTCCACTGTGTTAATAGTAAGAACATGATACTCCAGCCAGGCAAGGTGGCTCATGCCTGTAATCCCAGCACTCTGGGAGGCCGAGGCACGAGGATCACTTGAGCCCAGGAGTTTGAGACCAGCCTGGGCAACATGGTGAAACCTCATCTCTAGTAAAAATACAAAAAATTAGCTCAGCATGGTGGTGCATACATGTAGTTCCAGCTGCTCGAAAGGCTGAGGTGGGAGAATTGCCTGAGTCCAAGAAGTCAAGGCTGCAGGGAGCTGTGATTGCACCACTGCACTCCAGCTCAGGCAACAGAAGGGAGACTCGGTCTCAGGGAAAAAAAAAGAAAAGACCACGATCCTCTATAGAACATGTAACCTTTTCTAATATCCTCATTGTAATAATAATGTGAATGAATGCTAATAATAGATTGAGTTAATCTAGATTTTTACAAGCAAAAATTATCAGTCAGTTTTGAGATAAGAAAATTTTTATAGATGTCCACCTACATGAAAAAAGATCACTACTCCTTTCATGATTATCAATGAAGTCTAAATTCTTATTTTCTTACTTCTGAAAAGACGTGGCTATAAACGTTCATTTTCAAAATTAACCTCCAGGAAATTCTACAAAGAAGAATATAACAGAGTAATTAAAATTTATACAGATAGTCCCCAACCTAAAATAGTTCTACTTATCATTTTTCTACTTCACAACATGGTGAAAGAGCTATGCATTGATGGGTGTTATTTACAGTTGGGTTATGTCCAGATAAATCTATCATACAACGAGGATGTAGCACCATTTCAAGTCTATGAGTATCTGTACACTGGGGACAGATCCAATGGGTTGAATTTCTGACTCAAATGCTAATGTTCTATGTGACCTTTAGTCAATTAATTTACCTTCCTGTGACTCAGTTTCTTCAGCTATAAAATAGGGATGATGCCACTCTAATAGTTAATTTTATTTGTCACTGTGACTAGGTCACTAGGAGCTCAGATATTTGCCCAAACATTAGCTGGGTGTTTCCGTGAGGGTATTTTTTAAAGATAAGATTATCATTTAAATCAATAGAAGGAATAAAGCTAGTTCTCTCCCTAATGTGGGTTGGCCGCAACCAATCAGTTGAAAGCCTGAATACAACAATAGTGGTGACCCTTATCCAAGTAAGACAGAATTCCTCCTATCTGATTCCCTTCAAACTAAAACATCAGTTGAAGTTCCTGCTTTCAGATGCAGACTGAGCCATCAGCTCTTCCTAGTCTAAAGCCTGCCAGGCTACTGAAAGAAATTACACCACTGGCTTTCTTGGTTTATAGAACCTCAGACTAGGACTGGAAATGAGCAACCAGGTCTCTTGGGTCTCCAACTTGTTGGCTCATCCCAATATTTTGGCATATACCTGGTTCCATAATTGTGTGGATCCATTCTTTATAATAGATCACATATACACATATACTCACCCTATTGGTTTGCTACTTCGGAGAACCCTGACTCATACAACTACCTACCTACTTCATGTGTTTTTAGTTAGAAATAAATAAGCCAATACATAATAAAGACTTTAAACAACGTCTGACAAAAGGTAAGAGCTCAAAAAATGTTTTGATAGAACTTAAATGGTCATGTGTCACTATCTAAACGGTTCTCCTAATTTGGTTTGGAGAGAAGTCCCTACTTAGAATTATGATCATAATAATTATTACATCCTAATATTTAGGAAGCAAATTTTAGTCTACATTAACATATTTATTTTCTTGTAAAGGAGATAAAAAGAAGAAGTTTTTTTATTTATATAAATTAAATGCAATAAATATCTCTGGAACATAACTTATACAATAATTCTTAGTTAGCACTTAAAGAAACAGAGCCTGTTTTGAATAAAAGCATAATGCTGAATAAAATATATAATACAGTAAGAATAGATTACAGGGAATGACAGGAAAGAAAAAATCATGACAGAGAAAAAGTTAAAACAAAGTCATAGCTGGGTGTTAAACACAAAATCAATCATTTCAGTATGAATGTGAAGAAATCTGCTTCTAATCAGTATGAAATAGTATGGACCAGAATTACTCTCTTACCTGAAGGAACTAAATAAACAACATAGTTGAAATTCAGTCAGTGCAAGACAGCAATCTTGAAAGAAGATCTACAACTGAGACAAGACCTACAATTTTTCAGGTTACTGCAGGAGGTTTCCTGTTCACCAGGAGGACAATGTAGAGGAAGCCTGACCACTTTCCTAAATGGAAGAGATGGAGTTGGGAGCACAGAGCAGCTAAGGTGCCTGGACTTCTTAGAGTGGGGTACCAGGGAGAAGGGAGTTTCCCAATGAAAGAGAGAGGTCTAGAGATTTGCAGAGTACACCACTCACCCTATTGGTTTGCTGCTTCAGAGAACCCTGACTCATACAACTACCTACCTACCTCGTGTGTTTTTAGTTAGAAATAGATAAGCCAATACATAATAAAGCTTTTAGGTGTCAAACTGACCACGTTAAGGAATACCTCGAGAACTGGTGAAGCATTATTTCTGGGGGTGTCTGTGAGAGTGTTTCCAGAGAAAACTGCTGTGAGTTGGTGAACTGAGTGGGGAAAATCCAATGGTGATGTTGGTAGACCCTTTCCATTTGGCCAGGGGTCCTGATAGAACAGAGGCAGTGGAAAGGCAATTTCCTTTCTATATTAGTCCAATTTCATGCTGCTGAAAAATACACACCCTAGACAGGGCAATTTACAAAAGAAAAAGCTTTCATAGCTCCATGTGGCTTGTGAAGCCTCACAATCATGGCAGAAGGCAAAGAGGAGCAAGTCATATCTTACATGGATGGCTGCAGGCAAAAAGAGAGAGAGCTTGTGCAAGGGAACTCCTCTTGTTTAAACCATTGGATCTCATGAGACCTATTTACTATCACAAAAGTAGCATGGGAAGGACTTCCCCCCATGACTCAATTAACACCCACCGGGTCCCTCCCACAAACACACGGGAATTCAAGACGAGGTTTGGGTGGGGACACAGGCAAACCATATCAGCCCTAGGCTGGAGGTTGATAAAATCCTACAAAACAAAGCTTAAAAGCAAGGCCCCCCAAAAATGAAACTGTTTTTAAGTAAGTAAGTTGAATTCCAGAACAAAGTTCAAGATTATTTATTTAACTGTACCCAACACCCAAGCAAGGAAAAAATTCACAATAGTTATAATCTAATGAAAATTACTAGGCATGCAAAGAAACAAAGAAACAAACAAAAACATGATTTATACATGGAGGGAAAATCAATCACTGAACTATGATATCAATGGTAGAATAATAAAGGGCATTATAATAGTGTTCATACCCTATTCCTTAGGCTAAGACGTGAAAAGAAAAGTTGAGCATGTAGAGACATGAAAGAAAAAAAAAAAAAAAAAAAAAAGCCCAATCAAAATACTAGAGATAAAAAGATAAAACACAGGACATAAATGAAAAGTGCACTGGGCAGAATTAACAGCTGATTAGATGTTATAACAGAAAACATTTGTGAACTCAAAACAAGAAAAAAATTGTGAACAAAACAAAACAAAACAAACCTCAGAAAAAGATTTAAACATTCTACCATGAAAAGAGATAATAAAATCCTCAAAAGGTGCTAACGAACATAGCATCAGGCTTGAATATCCCAATATGCATGCAACTGGAATCCCTAAAAGAGAAACAAAATGGGAGGGAAAGCCAGAAAAAATCCTAAAGGTTTATGCACCCCTAAAAAAGAGGTGTAATATACAGGAAGCAAACACTTGCAGAAGTGTGAAGAGTAATAGACACATCCTCAGTTATTATTGATGATTTCAACACCCTTCCCTCCATGTTTTATAGAAATAGTAGGCAGTAAATCAGTTAAGGAAATGCAAGGCTTATACAAAAATACCAACCAACCAACAGGGCTTAATTGGTATGATGAAACATTCAGTTCAACAACAGCGGAATATAATTTCTGCCTCACTCTGCCCCCCCAAATGCCTTTATGACTGCATTGTTCAGAAGAGAGGAAAAGTAGTGAAGAGAAGGGAAAAGAGAGGTCCCCGTGGATATTTAGCTGATAGAAGAGCCATGGATTCGAGAAATTGTAGTCACCCTTGGCAGTCTGAATTTTAAGCACTTGATGACTGTTAATTGACCAGAAACCCAAAATTTGCATAACAAATTACCTTTTACCTCTTGCCTGATTTACTGCAAAAGTCATTAAATGGTTATCCACGTCTCTAGAATTGGCCCCCTCAGATTTCTTTTCCCTTTATACTGCCAGAGTGATAATTCTACAGTGTAAGTCAGATCATTTGTATCATTTCTTTTCTTAAAACTCATCAATGGATCACTGTTGCATTTAATACAAATGTCTTAGCAGGATTTTAAAGGTCTTCTACTGTTTGCATTTCGTATTTGAGTTTCACTATTTAATCATAATTATTTTATGTAGTGGGACATGCTGTTCCTTTTTCCTGGCATATTTTCCTTTGTTCTTGCTATCAATCATATCAACTTACCTCTCAAATATTAATACCTCTAGTAAATTGTTCTTGATACCAAATTTGGTTTACGTGGCCCTCCTATGTTCTTCCATAGCACCTGCTAAAAATAAACTATTAATTTACCACATTACAGAGTAATTAATCTGTATATGGTAATTATCTGTTTCCTCATGTGTCTTCCCCCGTAAAGTGTAAGTGCCTAGAAGTTAAAGATTTCACCTTCTTGATCATGGCACACCAAGATTCAGTCCAGGTGGTAGGCACAAAGTTGATGGTGAACAAGCATTTGGGGGTGTATTTTAGCTATGACCATAGAAGCTCCAAGATCCTGTTTCTGATTGAAGCAAAAAAGCAGTTCATCTGGACAAACAGGTGTGTCTTTAATATACAAAGCACACCTCCAAGATTATCAGGAACTGCTCATATATTTCTAGAGATTGTCGACTGCAAAAAATCTCTCTGGGGTCTGGGAAGGTTGACGGAAGCAGGATTTTCACAATGACTTTTAAAGAAAGACTATCCACATTTTTCTCTTGTCCAACAAGGCCCTAAATTTTCCCTCGGCTTCACTAAACATAGACGCATTTTCCTGCCTCTGTGCCTCTGATCTCCCGCTTACCAGCCCTTACAGAATCCAGGTGAACCCCCACGGGCCTTTTCTTCCTGTATTCTTTTCTTAGAGCATTTATTTCCAAAAACTCGTAATTATAATTTTTTTATCTGCCCCTCTGAGATGCAAATACCTTTAAAAGCTTCTTGACTGTTTCACAAACCAGGAATATTTTTCTCAAGGACCCGGGAACCATCCCTTTGGAATGTAATCAAGGAATAAAGGAAAGGATTGCCTTACCTCCCAATCCCTTTGGGAGAGTAGGAACCTAACTTCAGAGGGGGTACCTTGCTTCATGCAGATATGAGAAAGATTACTTGCTAAAAATCACATAAAACAATGCAATGATTCCCCCTTATATATATGTGTGTGTGTGTGAATATACATATACATACATATATATACACATATATTCATATACACACATATGTGTATATGTTGTGTGTGTGTGTGTATATATAGATATAGATACAGATATATCACTTACCATATGAAGATAAAACTAAGGAGTGTCCCATATATCATTTGTAGCTAATCCCAGTAGAAATTCTATTAACTACAGGGGAGAGAAGTTATCTCCTGAGGGAGGGTCTGTTTTCTATCTGCCTAGGTAATGTTAGGCCAGGAATCTAGACCGAACATGGCGGCGTTACCCGGCGTAGCAGGCCTTTTGTTAAAGACTCCCTTCACCCTTGTACACACCCGCAGACTTACATGCGTCAGAGTTCTGGGTCGGCAACCCCCCCCACCCCCCCACCCCCCCCCACCCCCCCACCCCCCCCACCCCCCCCCCCACCCCCCCACCCCCCGCCCCATGACCGGCAGCTCACCTGCATTCCACAAGTTCGTAAACAGCAGTTTCGGTTAACAGCTTCCAAAGACCCCTTCCTCATGACCCTTACTCGACTCCTGCCCTAGTAGTTTCAAGACCCCCCAGGCCCTGTTTGCACAACCAGCTTCCTTACCTCTCGGGCTATAAAAAGCCCCTCCCCTCCTCCCTCAGCGCAACTTCCTCGGCCCATGCCTTTGGACCAAAGAACCTCGCCCGTGAGTCCTAATAAAGGCTATTCTCACTGCCATTTGCCTTGTGTCTTTGTTCCCGGTTCGGCTCACACCTCAGTTTACCTTTACAGGTAATTCTCACATAAACACAGAGTCGAAGGCAGAAAGGGAACACAATACTAATAATAAACAAATACATATGTCACTGGGTTGCTCTGAATAAGAAATAAGAAACAGGTGATCCTGCCAGGGTGGAAGTGAGGGAACCAAGTCACATCTGTGCATGGGGGAGCTATTCACCCACCTGAGCTCAAAGACTTTGAGCAAATGCATTCCACTTTTAAATCAAATCAATATAAATGTTTTAGTCCCTTTCTTTAGCTTTACATTTGTATAAGTCCGCAGAACTTTACAAATAATCATTTAAAAATCAGAAGGGAAATCTTAGGAAAGCCATTTGGTCCCCTCAGCCTTTAACTTTCTTGCCAAATTGGCCTGTATTCAGGATTAACATTATTCAGTTAAAACTTCTTTGCCCAGGAGTGATCCTTATCCATGACGCAGGTTTAACTAAAACTTCTCAGGGAAATGCTTCATAAAACCAGACAATCGCTATATGAATTTGCAGTGAGAAGTGAACTGGTTGTGCTGTTGAATTGATTCCTCATCTACAAACTATAAAAATCACATATGGAAATCATATGGCCTCATTTCAGGGAGGAAAGATTAAGAACAATAAAAATTAGTTGTGAAAAATGGATGTTTAATGTCATTAAGATTAAAAGAGATAATGTGTTTCTTCATTCTTCTTACATAAAAGATTAAAACTCACAAACACAGGACAGATCATTTATCCTGAACCTCTGTGGATGGGCAATGTCAGTATTTTGCTTCTCTGACTCAACTTTTTAGATATTTTCATAGATTGCAAGCACCATCAGTGACTGATATATTCGTATTTAGATATTGATTATAGTCTATGAGGTAACTGTCACACCTTCCTGGCAAACTCACGCAGATTTATTTGCTTCTGTTGTTGTCGTTGTTGCTTTTTCCATTAAAGTGATGTTGTATATTACTTTGCAATTACATTTTTCTAAACTTATTCTTTCGATCTCAAACTACAATCCCATCACCCTCTTTTCTAAGACCATAGAGGATACCTCTTCACATCTGTAAGTGCTGATATGAAATTCCTCTATAACAGGAGCCTTGATGTTTAAAAGAAAACTATTGATTCACTTTCTGAGAAATAAAACAAGTTTTTCTGTCTATCCTTTAAGAAGACTTTGGATAAAACGTCAAATGCCCTTTCATTTTAAGACACAGTGAGTGTTTAGGAAATGACAAGTTCCTAAACATTTGATTTTCAAGCTCTGGAACCATTTAAAAAGTAAGTCAATATCTTGCTCACGCAAACTTATGTTTGTCTAGCTTTATTAACCTCTAAGTTTATATTCACATTGCAGCTTAGATTTTTTATTAGCATCACGCTCTAACACTGAGTTAGAGCTGCCTCGGTGCAGTTTAGAGTTTTTAAACTCACCTTCTGTGGATCCAGCCAGGAGATGTAAGAAGTATACATTGAAAATACCCAACTCTATGGAAATCAGCAGAAGTAAAGCAATGAGGAAGAGGCTTGAATGGAAGCTTTAGATTGGATATGCACCCCAGAGATGCACAGTTACCATGGTGATAAGAGCTAGATAAATACATAGAAAAACTGACAAATGGACAAACTAAGATCTTATTTCTAAACTCACACCTTATATGATTGACTATTTTTTGATGAGCAATGTTTATCTGTGCCAAGGGAAATACAACATTAAAGAAGACGTTTAAAATTCATTAGCATTTCAAAATAATCACAATGTATTTTAAGTGAAAAAGTACATCCTTTGGCCCATTGCTTCATTTTTCTGATTGTGACATAATCTCAGACACATACAGAAAGAAGCCATGTTAATAACCATGTGTGCAGAGGAGAGATTTCTACCAGCCATGTTGAGGAGGCGTGGAGTGGCCTGGGCCTTTCTGCCACTGTTGGGAGCTGGGATCCTGCTTAGGAAATGCTCTCCACTTGCAAAGACCTCTCAGCTCATCACCTCTGCTTAAGAATTTCATTCTGCATGTTTGACATCCTCTAAGCAAAACTGAAATTTCAAAGGTTTCTCTAAGTTTTTTTGTTGCTAAAAGTGCATACCAAAATTCAATTTTAGATGATGATATTTTCTTGTTTGGAGAAACAGATGCCCCCAAACAATTCTGTATGCTCTATTTGGTTATCAAAAAACAGACATGGATTTCAGCGTGGGGGAGCAGAGGTCCTCAGCAACATGGTGGGCGGAGTTACTGAGCGGGGGCTCATCCCTAAGAAGCTTTCAGGAAGTGCATAGCTACTGTCTCTGGTACTTATGTTTGCTACCCTTTCGCTTGATAAAATTATCTTATATCACCCTCAAGCTACAGCAAAGCCTGTTAAATCAACACACGCTTTTGTAAAGTATTTTGAGGGTTCAGAAACGAATCTTGGTTTCTTTAAATTAGAAAAGAAGCAGTGAGAATAGCATAAAGAATTGAGGACAAAAGAACCACAAGAATGACAGAGGAGTTGAGACCTTCAGCCAAATGGAGAAGTCAGTAGGATGCTCACATAGATGTGGGAGAGGATGGAACTCCTCTCAGTTATATAGACTATGAACTGGCATTATTGTTTCTGGAATATAAAAGGAAATAATGGTCCTTCCTAAGACAGATTACTGATAGTTATGTAGTTACCTTACATGTGAAGGGCAGCTCTGGTACACATGTGAAAAACATACAGCTTTGCTTAATTTCTCTTAAAAAGATGGAAACATGTCTCAGTGACAGATTTAGATTTTAAAGACATGGATGTTTGAATGCATAATAAACGCACAGTTAATATTTATCATTTTAGATAGTACTCTAGGAGCTAGCCAGCATGGTTTGATACAGATACCTCAATAGGAAGTTTGTAATAGCAGGTGACAATTTGTGAAGAAGATAGTTTTAAGATATTTCTGTTAAATAGTCTTCCAAAAACTCTACTGGCATCTGATTTTCTAAAGGAATTACTCTGGTCACCTGTTATCAAATCAAGAGTTTAATGAAATTATTAAATAGTATACCAGTATACCACTTAAATTTAAGAATGATTGGAGGAAACATGTACAATATTGTCAAAATATGTTGCTTTTATTTTTCTTTCTTTTCAAAAAATTTAACATAAAGATCTATATAATAGATGTTTATTTGAGTTACTGTAGGCAGAGACTCAAAGATCTCAGACTTGTCATCAAGGCAAATACAGTCCTTGCCATCAAGAAGTTTAGAGTTATCCTATGTGATGAGTGAGCTGGAAGGGTGATCATGGAGAAAAGGGAAACAGAAATTACTCGATTAAAAGCAGAGTATTCTAAATGCAGAGTATCCTAAGACTCAAAAGTGCTGATATCTTATTAGAAACCCAAGAAAGAAGATATTAAATCTGTTTGTGGCATAGAAGAGGCTGTCAGGATAGAGTTTCAGCTATTATGCTACAGCATTGCTACAATCAATTTCAAATCACAAATAATTAAAAACAAAGGTCAGAGCGTCATGTATGGGGACATTTTTTAATAGTCAAAAAGTATTTTTGAGTTTTCCTCATTAAAAAAAATTTTGGAAAATCCACCAAAAATTAAAATGTTTAGGAATCCTTTAATGAATTCCAAATCTTTCCAGTACACAGAATTTAAAATAATCTGTAATTGAATATATGAGTGACTAGATGCATAGCAGACACATAGCAGTCATAGTCTCTGGAGGAGGGAGGAGACACCCCATTGACTCCATAGCCTACTTCCACCCAAGACAATTCAGGGCTAGGATGGCAAACCGGCTGAAACTACACCAAATCAATACACATCCAGTGACTTTGAAAACTTGTATTCCTTTGAGTCTCATGCAGTCTATGTATACTATCATTCTTTCTCATTTCTCTATTATATTCACCTCAATTATCATATCACTCAAACCTATGGATGAAGACCTTTGAAAACTACTTGTCATCATCTTGAAAGATTTCATCACTGATGTGGCACACACACTTAAAATACTAAACCTAACAACATTTAGTCTTTGCTCACCGAGGACTTTCTGGTTCTGAACACATTCCCTGCCAAACAGTGGGTGTACTGTAAGCACACAGTAAATGCTGTCAATCAATTAATCAATGCAATCAATCAATCAATTAATATGTGATCAAGACTTCTGCTTCTCTTTTAGGGTCATACGTAGCCTATTGTCATTTGAAACTGCTCAACCTTATAAATCAAAAAGTTATTTCTTTGCTTCTTTCATGTAGCTTTCCAGCACCATTTCTTGCCAGGGTTATTTTCTCAAGCAATGCCTCATATACATGCCATATCTTATAACCTTCATAGACACCTTTCACTTCTGTATTTCTCTGTTTTTAAAAATTTATGTTTCTTTCTCATCTCATTTCATTCAGAATTCAGCCATCAATCTAGGAAAAAGAAAAAAAAAATAGCAACATATTTAAATGCTTTTCTTCTGCTGCACCCATTCAGCAAAGAGCCAGACCCAGTTGCAATCTTTAAATCTATAATCTAAGTAGATTGAACCATAAGCTGGTTCAATACATGACGATGAACCATCGCATGTTGTCTCTCTCACTTAATGGCACTGCCCTGTCAGTCAAACCTCCAAGGAAACAGGAATCTTGTTTCATGGCCTGCTATATAACACTTCCGAAAATCTTTTCTCTTGAAGTGCATGTTTTCATTCTTGTAGTTCTGAAATCAGTTCTTAATAGAATCAGTCAGGTAATCTAAAACATGAAACTAACCATGCCATTTTCCTTAAACACACACACACACACAAACACACACAGACCTCTCACTTGTCTTGTAGAAGATGAATGGCAAACTACTCAACACGTTATATGAATGCCTTTGGACCCCTACCTACTTCCCTGGAATCAACTCTAGCCATTTTCTGCCTGCAGTTTGCACACCTTCTAGTTGTAGTCCAGACACCTCATAACATTTGGTGTGTTTGTTGCTAAGATGACCATCCTATCCACTCTTCTCTCATGTTCACCTTGAGGTTTCCTATTACTCTATAAAATTAATGTGAATGTTCTCTGGGAAGTCTTCCAGTCTTCCAGGTTTCTCTCCTTCTCCAGGCTCCTTCTGCATTTCAAAGGTTCTATGCTTTTTTTTTTTTTTTTTTTTTTTTTTGAGACGGAGTCTCACTCTGTCACCCAGCCTGGAGTGCAGTGGCCCGATCTCAGCTCACTGCAAGCTCCGCCTCCTGGGTTCACGCCATTCTCCTGCCTCAGCCTCCCGAGTAGCTGGGACTACAGGCGCCGCCACCCCGCCCGGCTACTTTTTTGTATTTTTTTAGTAGAGACGGGGTTTCACCGTGTTAGCCAGGATGGTCTCAATCTCCTGACCTCGTGATCCGCCCGTCTCGGCCTCCCAAAGTGCTGGGATTACAGGCTTGAGCCACCGCACCCGGCCAGGCTCTATGCTTTTACATAGTTTTAGAGTTTTTTCAGAAAGTTAGTTCATGTTTCTTTTTCTATTAGAATTGAACGAGAATCTATTTTATACAGTCCTGTAACTGCAGAATTTCACACACTGCTCACCATTTAGTACAGACAGGTCTGATAAAATTAATCACTAACTCAATTTACCAAGGTAAATAAGTAACATAAATACCTCATTCCCAAAGTTCAATTAGTCATCACATCGCATCCATTCTATTTTTTAAAAACAATTTTTCAAACTCTGCATTTTCTTCTCCATGCCCTCGTGTAACTATACTAATACATAATCTCAAAATATTTTATCTGGAAAACTACAAATTCAATTCATTCTCTCATTTTTATAATATTAGCAATTAACCCCAATCAAATTACATGGTATACATTTTCTAAAACATATTAATGATTCTGAAGACTTTCCTAGATTTGGTAAAATACTCTAATTATATTTTAAATATCTATTTTTTCTATCCTGATATGGTTTGGCTGTGTCCCCGCCCTAGTCACATCTTGCTGTAGCAGGGACCTGGTGGGAGGTAACTGAATCATGGAGATGCGTCTTTCATGTGCTGTTCTTATGATAGCGAATAAGTCTCATGAGATCTGATGTTCTTATAAAGGGGAGTTCCCCTACAAAAGCTCTCTTGCCTGCCACCATATAAGACATGACTTTGCTCCTCGTTCACCTTCCAACATGACTGTGAGGACTCCCCAGCCATGTGGAACGGTGAGTCCATTAAATCTATGTCCTTTTAAATTGCACAGTCTGGGGTACGTCTTTATGAGCCACATGAGAAAGGATTAACACATATCCCTTGTGCAATTCCCTAGTCCTCTCCTTGGTGAATCTTCTTGTTCACCTTCTATGGCTATCATGTTAAACAGAAGGTTTGTCAATTCTTCTTTGCAGATATGTCTTCATGCATGTTATTTCCTTTGACTGGATTATGCTACAAAGGTGCCATGACACTTTAGAAAACCACTCAATCCTCAAAGTCCAATACAACATTTCTGTCATCAAGAAAACAGCTGTCAATTTATTTATTTCTTCTTCATATTCCGCTTCGGCCTTGTTAACATTCCCACAGTTATGGTACCACAGGGAAGGCCAAAGATTTGTTTCCCTGTTAATCTGTGAGTTCCCAGAAGGGAATGAGCATGTGTTGTCTTTAAGACCTTTCACAGTCTGACAGAAATGGTATTCACTCAATATAGGTGGGATTATACTCAATGGTGTAGTCAGGACTTTCCAGAGAAACAGAGCTGACAGAATATATACATAGAGACATATATAGGAGGGGATTTATTAGGGGCACTGCCCCATAGCATTGTGGAAGCTGAGAAGTCCCACATTAGGCCATCTACAAACTGGAGACAAAGAAGCCAGGAGTGCGGCTGAGTCCAAGTCCAAAGGCTTCAGAACCAAGGGAACAGATAGAATTAAAGGCCGAAGGCTTGAGAGGGTGAAGTTGGATTGGGAGCAGTTGGTCCCTGGAGAGAGCCCTGGATTCCAAAATCTGGAGGAACTTGGTGTTCTGATAGCCAAGGGCTAGGAGAAGAAGGGTATTCTGGCTCTAGAAGATGGAGGACAATAGCTCACTTTCCTGGAGTGAGGTGATATCTTTCTGTGGTTTTGATTGGTATTTCTCCAATGACTAGAGATGTTTAGCACTTTTTATATACCTGTTGGCCATTTGTGTGTCTTCTTTTTATAAAAGTCTATTCATATACTTTGCCATTTTTAATTAAATTATTATTATTACTTCTTTGCTAGTCAGGTGATTATGTTCTTTATATATTCTGGCTATTATTCTCTTGTGAGATGGGTAGTTTTCAAATATCTTCTCCCATGTTGTGGGTTGTTTCTTCACTTTGTTGATTGTTTGCTGTACAGAAGCTTTTCAGCTTGATGTGATCTCATTTGTCCATTTTTGCTCTGGATGCCTGCTGCTTCTGAGGTTTTACTCAAGAAACTTTTGTCATCTCACCCCAGTTTAAAATGTCTTTTATCAAAAAGACAGGCAATAATGGATGCTGGTGAGAATGTGGAGGAAGAGGAGCCTTCAGATGCTGTTGGTGGGAACTTCAACACAAAATAGTTGGTGTACCACCACAGTAGTAGAGCCACTATGAAGGACAGGGTGGATGTTCCTCAAAAAATAAAAATAGAACTAGTATAGAATCTAGTAATCCCACTGCTGGGCATATACCCAAAACAAAGAAAATTGGTTTATCAAAAAAAATCTGCCCTATTATGTTTATTTCAGCACTATTCACAATAGCCAAGTTATGTGATCAACTTAAGTGTCCACCAACAGATGAATGGATAAAGAGAATGTGGTATATATACACAAAGGAATAATATTTAGCTATAAAGATTAAGAAAATCTGTCATTTGCAACAACATTGAGGAACTGGATGGACATTATGTTAAGTGAAATAAGCCTGGCACAGAAAGACAAATATCACATGTTTTCGCTCACTTGTAGGCGCTAAATAACTTTATCTCATAGAGACAGAGCTTAGAGTGATGGTCATGAGAGCCTGGGAAGGGTAGTGAGGAAGTGGAGACAATATAGAGAGATTGTTAACAGGCATGAAAATACAGTTGGTAGCACAATAGAGTGACTATAGTCAGCAATGATTCAAATAAGTAGGGGAATGGAATTAGAATGTTCCAAATTCAAAGGAATGATAAATGCTTGAGATGATGGATATCCCAATTACCCTGATTTGATCATTACACATTGTATGCTTGTATTAAAATATTACATGTACTCCATAAATACATACAACTATTATTTATCAGTGTATCAGTAAAAAAGAATTCAGTCTTCCTTCCCTTATGATTATTGTTTTGTTGTTGTTCCATCCAGGTTCCCATCCAATTGCATGGCACCAGCCCACATTGAGAGCAGTTCTTCTCCACTCAGACCACCACCTTCCCCATTCAGATCACCTCCAGAAATACCTTCACAGACATGCCCAGGTCAGTTTAATCATTCTAATCAAACGCCAAACCACCAAAGTTTCCCTTCAGCGAATCAACAGACAGACTCACTGCCTGCTGAAACATTGAGAATAACTAATGCAATAATTGAGAATAAATGATACTTTACCAGTTATCTGTGTATCCCTTAAACCAGTCGAGTTGACATCAGAATCAACCACCACATTGAACTAACTTGCATTTTTGGAAATTGCATTGTGGAATCTTACTGGATGCCTGAGAAAATGACAGGTCTTTCTTTCTTTTACTTAATACAAAATTCTGTTTTAGAATTTACCACATTGCTTTCACTAATTATTCATCCCCCAAGCTCAAGCATAGTGGCCGTGATCTATTCACATGTATCAGAGTGCTTTGCACATATTCAAAGCTTCATAGTCATTATGAACCGACTGATTGAATAAATGAATAACTAAATGAATGAATAAAAGAAGGGTAAATTTAGCTAGAGAGAAAATAACTATGCAATGATATGTATGGGTTCAACCAATTAAAGTATTATACATTTCATTATCATTTCCCGAACTACCAAGAAAATCTTATTTTATGCAACCAGGTAGGGAAGTATTTAATAATTTTTAGTAACTTTCCAATGTTGGAACAACCAAATTATAATATTTTTTTCTCCTAACCAATTTTATAATTTATTTTTAGCTTAAAGCCTAAAGTTGAAGATTTGGAAAATAACAAATGTGATTTGGTGATATATTCTTGATACTTTACAATACCTGCAAAACATTAATATAAACTCTTTAAATAGTACCTAAGAATATCAATAAAAGTAAATGAGCATGAAATTCCTCGTTCAATGTGTAGAGATAACACTTGATATCATATGTATTAGAGTCTATGGACCTCCAATCCCCCAACCACCCTCATGTTACAAGAGAACTCCAATTCTGTCCTTCACACTCTTCAGTAAGCTGTACATGAGGACTGAGATATTGAACCAATTGGTCAGGTACCTTAATCAAGTAATCATATGATTGGCACGTTACCAAGAAATGAAAATACAGTTGAATTGGGACAAAACAGAACAGAAATAGCACCTTAGAAACTGGATGCAAAGATTTACAAATTGAGTATCTGCAATTAACGTAAGACAGAAAGCACCAGTGAGGACAGCTGTGGGAGTCAACAGGTCACGTCCAGGAGGAGCAGTAAGGCTGTTCATCAAGAATAAAGGCTGCTCCTGCAATGAAACTGATATAAGAGGCACAATAAGATGAGAAGCAAACAAATTTGATTTTTAACAGCTATATATTGAGAAATAGTACACATACCATACAATTCAACCTTTTGAAGTGTTCAATGCAATGTTTTTAGTAAATTCACAGTTAGGTGTATTATTATCATAATTAATTCTAGAATAGGGCTTCCACCTGCAAAAAAAAAAAAAATACAGAAAAAGAAAGAAAGAGAGAGAAAAAAAGAAAAAACTATGTAACTTATATGTATCAACCCCTCCTCCCACCCCTAACTCCAGCTCACCACGGCACCCATCCCTAAGCAACCGCAAATCTACTTGCTTCCTTTACAGATTTGCCTATGCTGGACATTTCCTATGAAAGGGACCATAGAATTATTGGTTTTAGTTCCATTTGACAGATCAGAACATCCACATACACACACATAAACATGAGAAAGAAGCTGAGTAAGTTTCTGAATTTCACAAAGCTTCTAACAGTGTCAAGATTTGAATGTAGGCAACTTGACTCCAGGTTCATGGCATCATTTGTTATAGCAGATGCTGAAATATCATCGCTGTAACTATATGTCAAGAAGAGATGAGCAGGAAATTAGACCAACTAAGTATATCTAACAACGGTAAATTGGAGGACACGTTATTTGTATATTTAATTAGCTTTTTTTCCTCAAACTTTTGACCCATCCTATAAGATTGGATTTTATTAGACAACTAATGTCAATAATGCACAACTAGTCTCTTTTCCTTCAGGAGTTGCAGCCTTCTACACAACCCATTATAAAAGAAAGTGAGTAAAATCAAAGAATTTGGCTAGGAGTATAGAGATTTCCAAAGAAAGAAAAAATATCAAAGAAATTAAGTTGGAATTAAATATCAATGTTAAAATTAACATAATAATTTAAAGCATTTTAGAATTATATTAGGCAAGTGTTTGGAATGTTAGAATATTTTAATCTTACCAATAATGAATTGATGAAATATAAACCAAATTTAAGCTGATCCTTTTTCAGAATTAGAATTATCAGAGATTAAGTACGCAACCACTCTAAAAACAAAATGCTAAAATGTTAATATTTACTCCCTGTGGCAGTTATTGCTAATTTTCTCCAATGTTCATTTTTCCTTTCCGTAATATCTGTAATAAAATCTCACTAAAGTTATAGACTACATTTTGTAGCCTTCTTTGCAGCTAGATGTACACATGGCATTAAAAACCATAATCTGTGACTTCCACAGAGCACTGCCATTTCAACAGGAGACTGGAAGCAAATTCTACTCTTTTTGATTGTGAGATTAAGTTAAAATGTTCATGAATAACTTGGGTTAGACACTATTCTGGGAGTTGAATGACTTTTGTATTTCCTCTATGATCTCAAATGAAAAGATATTTTTTAAAAATATAATCAATAAATTATGAAATTTAATATAATAAAAATTTGAATGATTTCTTCAGAAAGAAAAAAATATATGTAATCCAGCTTTCTGTGTCATGCAAAATGATCTATTTATAAATTTATTCAAATAATATTATATATATATATACATGTACATATGAGACATTCTCCAAAATTTGAAGATGTGATAAAAAAGGGGGCTTATGGAAGGGCAAACAATTTCCACAGCTGCACCCAACAATTGAAAAATAAAGTAATGATATCCTACAATGTGTAATCAAGCAGAAAAAAACACTCTTGTCCTAATGAGAGAGTTGAGTAAATCTTTACACAGGGGTAACATTTGAGATGACACTAACAAACAAACAAACAAAAAATGGAAAATTGCCATATATGGCTAAATGGGGGACAGAATATCCAGAGGCAGAGAATAACGTGTTTCTAGATGATGAAGCTTGGAAGAGCATAGTGAGTTTGGGAAGCTACATGGTTTTTGTTGTTATGAAAGCATAACAAGCAAGATGAAAAGTACTAGCAGATGAATGAAATTATAGGCTCTCTATAATTACATATAGTGTATATATTTATACACTATATATAGTGTATGTATATGGTGTGTATATAATATAGATATTGATAGTGTATATATCAACTATACATATATAGAGTGATCTTTAGATTACCACTGTGAGAATTTAGAAATATACTTTTCAATATACATGGCATTAAAGTTATATTTCTAAATTTTTATATTTAGTTATTTTTCTAAAATTATATTTAGTTATATTTCTAAAAATATATTTCTAAATTTTTATATATAATTATAGTAATCCTTAGATAATACATAGTGATCCTTAGTTATATAACTATATACTATAACTACAGTGATCCTTAGTTATATTTTATTTTTAGTTTATTTCTAAAATCGTATTTCTAAGTTTCTATATAATTATAATGATCCTTAGGTGACCATTGCAAGAATTTAGAAATACTAAATTGTAAGACTGATGCCTTTTAGCAAAGGAGTTTGTAAAATGTATCATGAGACCTGGTGAGATCCAAACATCTTTCAGTCAATTGAGAGAATGTGGGAAATGTAAATAAGACGTTCCAGATATTCTTTGAAATCGACAGTAACATTCTCTAAGCATGACAACAAAAGGTAGGATTGCCACTGACTGTTGGGACTTTTAGCATATCCATTTAACAAACAATAATTTTCTGATGCAACATATGCTTCAATCAGCAATTTAAATATCTATAAATGAAAGCTATCTGTGGAATGTATGTAGAAACTAAGGACATATTTCCAAAAAGTCAGCAAGATATATTAACCATTATAGAAAATATAAAGATGGACTAAACACATTTCTTTTGTGTGTACAAACAACTAAAACACGGTCCATTATATTATAAATATAATTCAAAATGAATCAACTGACACAGGAAGTCAATGGAGAGAGAAATCTCAACTGATTGGGAAAAGCCAATCCATTTTGTGCAAGATTCTGTGCAAGGCATAGAATACTGGATTAAATAGAACTAAATTAAAATAAATAAGAAAAGGCTTAATGGAGATAGTAGTTTTACAGTGAAGAGATGAAAACAGAAAACACACATTCCAGAAAGAGGGTTTCTTATGTGCAGAAGCTGAAGGTGCACAGAGAGGGAAGAGTGGAGACAGTCTGACAGGTGATTGGATACACAGAGCACAGTGTGGACAATGAGGCTGGAAGAGCTCAAAGAGGAGGTACGGGGAGATTCTATTTAAAACAGTGTTGCTAATCACTTTAATTAAGGACATACAGAATCGTATGCAATCAGGAGTTTGATTCCCACTTGAGAATCTCGACTTAGTTACATTCTATAAATCTCCTCAATTTTAATTTGTTGAGGCTCATACCAGATGATCGTGAACAGAATAATTTTTGGCATAAACTACTGTCCATTTTCTAAAATTAAAGTCAAAAGAGTAGTTAACTGAGGTTCAACCGACTTGTACGACACTTATAAAATCGTCTCACTGGAAAATTATTTTTATCTAAACAAGTTTCAAAATAACTAGGATTCATCTAAGTAAGGAAATCAATCAGTCATCTTTGACTCATAGAAGTACACAATTCATGTTTTAACCATAGTCAAATATTAATAAGTATATGTAAAAAATGCTAAAACAAATTATTGTGATAGGTTCATATAATGAAACAATATTTGTGTCTTGTCTTGTTCTTCTTCATATTTTCTTAATGACCTGGTTAAGGAAAATGAACTTCTTATTTTATTTATCTTAGAAATTTTAAACTTCCTAATGGACAGGAAGAAAAATGTCCTTTAAAAAATATGTTTTTTTCAGTGGTAAGTGTATGTATTTTTCTGTAAAATTAGATCACCAAAGGATCTATAAAGCAGATGGTAATAGGCATTACTATCATTAATTTCTGTCTAGAAAAATGCAGGGGATAAATTATTTTTAGATAACTTGAAATGTTTCCTTTCTGTGGAGCATGTTTGTTTATGGAAATTTCTGGATTAAGTAAAACACAGTTATGTGTTTATATATTTACATGTATATAACCATTAGACTGGTCTTGGTATTGAAAAAGTGAAAATTTATATAGCAAAGAGATACTTTTGTAATGTGAAAGTAAGGGTGATGATTTACGTCTTCCAAACTTACCCGTGATTTTCCCTAAGGTGGCCCAGGCTCTCAGGAGGAATGTTGTTCCTTTGTTACTCATGCTAATCATCAACTTAAAAACAAACTAAAAATGTACTGAAAAAAAGTGGTGCCAAAGGACTAAAAATAGACACATTTTTATCGGATTTCGAAAATGCACAAGGAATCATCTTGGAATATATTGAATATTAAAGTTGAAATTGACACAGAACCATCTAATTCGTTTCCATCCTAATTATTCTAGAATAGTCTTGAAATAACTGACTTCAAATAATTAAAAATGTTAAAAAAGAATCACTGAACATCAATCTTGGATAACTATAAATAAGTCATAAATTAACTATTTTGTTTAAAAAATGTTAAATTTATATATTGCAGATTAGGAAATCAGCAGTTCTGCAATATGTTCTAATATATTATTTTATCAAGATATTTGGAGGTGAAAACAGCAAGATATGTACCCATAAAGAGAAGTAAAACACTGTCTTTCCCACTGTGTGCTTCAATACGTAGAATCCATGGACTATACCTTCTGCATAGCCATGCTCCATTTGTAAGAGAACAAATGATCTGAGCCCACCAGAGCAGTAATTTCTTTCTGTGCATATTCAGAGACTAGAAATTCAAGAATTCAGCAGCACTAGAGTAAAAACAAATCAAGTGGCAGCACAACTATATCTTGAGATGAATAAAATGTCTCAGAATTGCATGGAATACAGAAGTAGACATTTCTAGCAGTTAGTATGTTCCATCTGCACTTAGAGCTGTAGATCCAATCTACTTCCTTTTCATAGTCAGGGAACGAAAAACCAAGCAAGATTTGCATTCTGGCAAGATGTGGCCCTGATATTTACCAGCACAGTTAGGACATAGCCATCTATATTGATATACATCTATTTCTAAGAGGAAAAAAAAAAAAAAACTATCAGTAACTACTGAATAGTTTCATAATAACAGTTACAATTATAATGATAAACTACTCATTGAAAACAATTAGAATTATTTCTTAAATTATGTCTCCAGATCTCATTCTCACTGAGACAATTTCATAATTGTACACATCAACAGTGATGCTAATCCATCCCCTAGTGCATTGGAACAGTCAATGCTAATGTCCTTAGATGTTCAGTGTAACTCCTTGTGCCTTGTAGCAATCTTTTGGCAGTATAATATACTTATATAACATGTATTTAGAGTCTGAGGACAGCACATTTCTATTGCCAAACTTAATCATTACTGCTGGGGCTGTTATCCTTATTTATTTTTACTTTCTATATTTTGCTTTTCAGTTTGAACTATGGAATTCTACTTCCTATGGTGATTTTATCAATCTGCAAGGGCATGAAGTGATCTAGCTAAATAATGACAGTGTCATCAGTACCTGTGATGTCATCTGGAGTTATGTTGTAAGGCAATGAGGACTTCCACATCTGTCTTCAAAGAAATATGAACTTAGAGATAATATTTTTTAAAAACAAATGAAAACACTTTTTATCTATTCAGCAGTTTAGAAGCAATCACACTCTGTGGTAAAATGCTTATCAGTTTCATTATAAAGAAACCATTATTTGAAAGTCACTTAGCCTAAAAAGTAATTTCTCCTGATAGAGATTTGTTTAGGATTTCTAAATAGCATTGATTTAGCCACCTTCTCTATAGCGATATTTGACTTTCATAGAAAGGCTTAGTTGTAGATATAGAATGTTGCTAAAATATCAAACGGTATTAGTTCATTTTCCCATTGCTGATAAAGACATACCCAAGACTGGGCAATTTACAAAACAAAGAGGTTTACTGGACTTACAGTTCCACCTGGCTGGGGAGGCCTCACAATCATGGTGGATGGTAAAAGGCACATCTCACGAGGTGGCAGCAAGAGGGAGAATGAGAGCCAAGGAAAATGGGTTTCCCCTTATCAAACCATCAGATCTCATGAAACTGACTTACTACCATGAGAACAGTGTGGGGAAAACCACCACATGATTTAATTAACTCCCACCAGGTTCCTCCCACAACATGTGAGAATTATGGGAGTACAATTTAAGATGAGATTTGGGTGGGCCACAGAGGCAAACCATATTATTCCACCCTAACCCCTCCCATATCTCATGTCCTCATATTTCAAAACACAATCATGCCTTCCCAACAGTCCTTCAAAGTCTTAACTCATTTCAGCATTAACTCAAAAGTCCATAGTCCAAAGTCTCATCTGAGACAAGGCAAGTCTCTTCCACCTATGAGCCTGTAAAACCAAAAGCACGTTAGTTACTTCCTAGATACAATGAGGGTATAGGAATTGGGTAAATACAGCCACGCCAAATGGGAGAAATTGGCTGAAACACAGGGGCTACAGGCCACATGGAAATCCAACATCCAGTGGGGCACTCAAATCTTAAAGATCCAGAATGATCTCCTTTTACTCCATGTCTCATATCCAGATGATTCTGATGCAAGAGGTGGGCTACCATCGTCTTGGGAAGCTCCGCCCCTGTGGCCTTGCAGGGTACAGCCTCCCTCCCGGCTACTTTCATGAGCTGACATTGAGTGTCGATGGTTTTCCCAGGTGCATGGTGCAAGCTGTCAGTGGATCTAGCATTCTGGAGGCTGGAGGACAGTGGCCCTCTTCTCACAGCTCCACTAGGTGATTTCCAAGTAGGGACTCTGTTTGGGCGCTCCAACTCCACATTGCCCTTCTGCACTGCCCTAGCAGAGGTTCTCCATGAGCTAGGTTCTCCAGCGCCCTGCCACTGCAGCAAACTTCTGACTGGGCATCCAGGCATTTCCATACATCTTCTGAAATCTAGGCAGAAATTCTCAAATCCCAATTACTGACTTCTGTGTACCCACAGGCTGAACACCAAATAGAAGCTGCCAAGGTTTGGGGCTTGCACCCTCTGAAGACATGGCTTTCATCCACAGTTGAAGTGGCTAGGACACAGGGCACCAAGTCCCTAGGCAGCACACAAAGGGGGACTCTGGGCCTGGCCCACGAAACATTTTTTTTTTCTAGGGCTCGGGACCTTTGATGAGAAGGACTTCCGTGAAGACTTCTGACATGCCATGGAGACATTTTCCCCACTGTCTTGGAGATTAACATTTGGCTCCCTGTTACTTATGCAAAGGTCTGCAGAGGGCTTGAACTTCTCCCTAGAAAATGGGCTTTTCTTTTCTATCACATTGCCAGGCTGCAAATTTTCTGAACTTGTATGCTCTGCTTCTCTTATAAAACTGAATGCCCTTAACAGCACCCAAGTATCATCTTTAATGCTTTGTTGCTTAGAAATTTCTTCTGCCAGATACCCTAAATCATCTCTCTCAAGTTCAGAGTTCCACAAATCTCTAGGACAGGGGAAAAAATGCTGCCAGTCTCTGCTAAAACATAACAAAAGTCACCTTTGCTTCAATTCCCAACAAGTTCCTCATCTCCATATGAGACCACCTCAGCCTGGACCTCGTTCTTCATATTTCTATTAGGCCATTGGTCAAATCACTCGACAAGTCTCTAGGAAGTTTCAAAGTTTCCCACATTTTCCTGTCTTCTTCTGAGCCCTCCAAACGGTTGCAACCTCTGCCTGTTACCCAGTACCAAAGGCGCTTCCACATTTTCTGGTATCTTTTCAGCAATGCCCCACTCTACTAGTACCAACTTACTGTATTAGTCCCTTTTCATACTGCTCCTAAAGACATACATGAGACTGGGTAACTTACAAAAGAAAGACCTTTAATTGATGTATTGGTTCATCTTCACTCTGGCTGCTGATAAAGATGTACTTGAGACTGGGCAATTTACGAAAGAAAGAGGTTTAATTTGACTTACAGTTCCACGTGGCTGGGGAAGCCTCACTATCATGGTCAAAGCCAAGGAGAAGCAAGTCCCATCTTACATGGATGGCAACAGACCAAGAGGGAATGAGGAAGATACAAAAGCAGAAATCCCTGATAAAACCATCAGATCTCATGAGACTTATTCACTACCATGAAAATAATATGAGGGAAACTGCCTCCTCAATTATCTCCCACTGGGTTTCTCCCACAACATGTGGGAATTAGGAGAGTACAATTCAAGGTGAGATTTGGGTGGGGACAGAGAGCCAAACCATATCAATGGGACTCACAGTTCCAAGTGTCTGTGGAGGCATCAGAATCACGGCAGAAGGCAAAGCGGAGCAAGTCACATCTTACGTGGATGGCTGGAAAAAAAAAAGAAGAGAGCTTATGCAGAGAAATTTCGGTTTTTAAAACCGTCAGATTTCATGAGACATATTCACTATCATGAGAACAGTATGGGGGAAACTGCCGCCATGATTTAATTATCTCCCACCAGGTCCCTCCCACACACGGAGGAATTATGGGAGTACAATTCAAAATGGGAATTGGGTGGGAACACAGAGCCAAACAATATCAGAAACTAACAATATTTTTTTCATTTTTCCCTGAAAAAATTGTTACATCTTGATATACTTAACCTATTTAGAATGTAACTGCAAATATTATAATAAAATATTTTTATTTATTTATTTTATTTTATTTTTTATGGGACAGAGTCTCGCTCTGTTGCCCAGGCTGGCGTGCAGTCACACAACCTTGGCTCACTGAAACCTTCATTTCCCAGGTTCAAGTGATTCTCCTGCCTTAGCTGCCCAAGTAGCTGGGATTACAGGCATCCATCAACACACCCAGCTTTTTTGTATTTTTAGTAGAGATGGGGTTTCACCATGTTGGCCAGACTGGTTTCAAACTCCTGACCTCAAGTGATCCACCTGCCTTGGCCTCCCAAAGTGCTGCGATTTACAGGTGTGAGCCACCACGTCTGGCCAGTAAAATATTTTTAAACTAAAAAAAAAAAAAAAGTTACAAATTACAAGCATTGCTTTCTTTTTTTTTTTTTTTTTTTTTTTTGATAAAATGAGAGACTTTCTGACCCTCAACGAGAGCATACTTATTGGTATATAATTAATTTGTATTTGTTTCTATAAAGAATAAGAACTAAAATATTTGTGAATGTTTAGAATTTTTTCATGTTTAAAAGTGAATTACTGGGGATGTCAATAATGTCCAATAAAATAAAGAATACGAACAATACATAAGTAGGTAACAGTGTGTGAAAAGTTCTTGGCCTTTTGACCTAAACTGATTGGTCTTGAGAGCCAAATTTCTGGCAAAGCCTATACTTATATGTCTTCATTAATACAAATGCAAATATTTAGTGTTAGGTAGTTAAAGCCAAAGTCCACCAGAAGGCAAAGTAATTATTATGGTAAATAACATTTAGTAAGACAGAAAGGCAAGGAGGCTTACTGGCATTTACCTAATTGATATAAATCTCCAGTTGCATGCCTGTTCAGTCTTTCTCAATAGCGTGCCTCTTCAAACTCCAGAAGTATCCAACACTGTATCAGGGAGTGCTGCATTTTCTTTGGGTAATTTGTTAGGAGACAGAAGAGTGGCCACTCCTGTCTTCACCATTTACAAATCATGTGAACTGGTACAAATCATTTAATAGCTCTAATGCATTTCACATTGTCAGTACGAATAGCCTCACAGCACTGTCATGGATGTACAATGACATTGTATAATATCTCTGAAAATGTTGCAATGTATAAATCCCTGTATAAATGAAATATAGAATTTTTATATATATATAAATTATTTCCATAGATACATGATCTTGATAACATTAAGACTGAAAGGGAATCCAGTTTTTTGAAAAACTGAATTTTGGAGTAAATCATACAGAATGAATAACCTGTAGAATCATAACGTCAGTTCTTATAAAACCTTATGCAACGATAATAGCTGTCAAGTTTGTTCCATAGTTGACTTCCATCCCAGAATTCCATTTCATTCTATTTGGTCTTATTACCTGCATCTAGAAGGCAAAACTCTCTTCTATTTCCTCCCAAGTGATATGACACTTGGGAAAGGTAGATCATGACAACCTCTATTCTAGGGTCACATTGATTTTTCAGACATGCAAAACACATCCCACTACATCAGAAAGCAGCACCATTATTAATCCTAGCTACTTTCCAATGGACACATTTGAAACTGACAGTTACAGTAGTAAAAAGCAATGAGGGGAACTAAACTCAGGGAAACAATCTTATTACATGTAACAGGTCACTAAGTGTACTTATGATTTTGAAAGCTAGTGTTTTACCCAATACACTTCTAATTAATTAAATGTGCTAAAATTATATTATTGATCTGTATTGCAAATGTATATATATATATTGAAAAATATAATTGCTGTATATTTTCAGTAAATATCATACTTTCTTTTATAAAATAAAAAGGAATTACTATTTCTCTCCAGAAACGTTCTGAAATTGTTCATTTTACACCATGGATACACAACTGATACACCATTTTACACCACTGATACTTGGTCATGTCTGGCTATGGTAGGGGATGGCAATCTCTGAATAGACATATGTATATATACATGTATTTCAAAACTTTGTTATTTATCAGGGTAGAATCTTAGGCCTGAGCAACTTTATTGCAGTTCAGGTGGCTTAGGAAGTGTTTGTTTTTACTCTTCCTACAGTGGCAGGGTATGATTGCAAGAAATGGTAGCAGAAGGGTTTCTGACCACTCTGTAAAAGTAGATTGCTGTTGCTTAACACAGTAAGAGACACATGGTGAGTCCAGGTGACTTCTGGCCTTCCCTCAAAGTCAAAAAATGCTTCCTTCCCCTTGACCCCCAGGAAGCCTGATATATTTGCCTGGACCCTGAGCTACGATGCAGTTCCTCCCTCCCCGACCCCAAGCAAGCCTGAGGCTTTGCTTCATCTGAAAGACCTAGGAGTGGGGTGGAATTGCATGCCTATGCACCACCAATGTGGACAATTGCAAGTCTGCACTGCTCCCACTCAGACTTTCTGAAGAATACCAAGGAGATACCCTTGGAAAAGAGCTTGCAGTTCATTGCAAACTTTCTTTATATTTGCATCTCCCAGAGATTCTAATTCTTCGTGATCACCCATATAACTGGCAAACATTAATTAAGAATTTAGCAGTCTTCACAGCCACTTTTATGGTAGTTACCTCTACTTCTTGTGTTCTTAAAATGAAGCATCACCGGGGTTCCCTTGAAGTGGGGTTTGTTGCATTTTAAAATTCAGCCCACTTGTTTGCCTTGTGACCAGGGTTTCTGATAAACTCAAGAACAAGTAATTATTTTGGCAGTTATCAGATTTTTTTTTATAATTATGGTGAGAAAATGCTCTCATGTATAGCTTTCTATGTACTAAGCATAATGCCACTGTTTTTGGGTATTGTAAATAGTATAATTTTAATATTTTCATTATCTTTTATTATTTCCTCAGGCTGAGGGAGCAAAAGGAAAATTCTAAAATCATCAAAACTGAGATGTTTTGAGGAACAGCCCCATAGGTCTGAAGGTCAGACGTTGGAAGAACAGTGATTGACTGGATGGTGCTGGTGTTGACGGTGGGCTATGTGTACGTGGAGGGTGGACCATGGAGCTGGTTCCGCAAACCTCTAAAACTAATGAAATTGAATTCAGCTTCTGCTTTGGGGAGGCTCTGTGGCTGCAGACGAAAGTTTTGCTAGGATAACGGCTTCAAGGAACTGCAAGCGAACAGGAAGCCCCAGGGAAGTAAATGAAGGAGCAAATCCCTTTCTTTCTCTTTCAGTCACATAGTTTTCTTGTAGTTGTCCTACTGGGAGAAGTTAACACAGAGATATCTGGAAAAGCAGATATGTCATTGGCTACGTTCCCTACCTTATAGTGTAAAATATCGTAATTAACTTAATAACTGGCACACTCACCTTAAGAACCACGAGTAATCCCATAATGAACAAATTAAAAAAATACTGGTAGGCCATTGAGAAAATCTACAATAATAAGCAAAAGTTACCAAAAAAAGAAAACACACAGGAAAAGATGGCAATATGAAAAAAATGATAGCTGCACTGGCAGAAATTTCAGAAAGACATAGAAGGGAAAGCAAAACACAAATATGAAAGCACAATTTTCAGTGAGAATAGACATAGGAGAATAAAAACGACATGAAGATACATTAAACATAGAAATGAAAAAGTGTAAATTAATTCAATTGGAATAAAGGAAAACCAAATATAATTTATAGATACAGACGCAATGAGAAAGACACAATATATAAAGAATCAGTTTATAAAAGATACACTAATAAATGTATAGACACAAATTAAATTGAAATTTAAGCAAACTTTTTAAAATAAAAAATACTTACTTGAATCTACATTTTAAAAATCACAACTTATCCCAGAGTAGTCTACATTTATACATGAACAAAATAGAATTATTAGAGCTTAATGATTAAGAATGGATATTTTGGCAAACAGGCAGAGAACTGGATCCTTGATAAGGGAGAAGAATGCAAACTCAAATTTATTCTTTGCCGTATTCAACATAAACAATAGTGAAATAATACCCTCAAAATAATCAGAGAAAAAAAAATGGAGTGAAGCTTCCAAACTATATACTCTGACAGGCTTCTTTTTAATCACACAAGGTATTAACATTTTTTAAAGTTGCAATCACTTAAGAAATATTATTGTGGTGAGATTGCCTTTTTCTAATTTCTGGAAGATAAATAGCATCCGATCAGACACAATTGAAAAAATCATGCCTTAAGGAGTGATGGTGAGCGATGAATTTATTTACTTATATAAGGACACCCTAAAACAAATATTGACATTTGGGATATAGAACAATAAAAATGGAATATACTCCTAAAATAAAAAAAATACAAATTTTAAAAGTTGGAAGTAAAAGATGGAAATAAACATAAGATGTAGAATAAGCTATTGATTCCTCGTTTATTATAGCAGGGAGTCATAAATGTAGTTTAAAGCTGACAATTTGGCTTTTATTGATGAAAATCTGATGATTTAGAAAAGGAGGGTAAAAAGAGGAATCATAGATCTTCATAATGTTATTATTCATAATAGGGCATTTATAGATATTCTACAAAAATTAAAAATGTTAGAAATATTCAATAAACTTTTGAAAAAAATGCAATCTACTTTAAATACAAGACTGTAGGCAATAAATAAATTTTGAAAACTAAGGAAAGATTATTAAAGGAAAATATATTAAATGCAGGGTACTACATAAAACATCTAAAAAGTCAATCCATACATGTTACACAACAGTAGCAAAATAAACCAGTCTCCCCGGTTAAGAAATAAAAGCTGATTTTCTATTGTATCAAAAAGCAAAAGCCAGCCAGATATGTAACATCTATTTTAAAAACATGTAAACTAAATGATTTACAATGATGAAAATGAAAAGACCCAGCACAAAGCCATATTAAGCAATTGCAAAAGAAATCCATTATCAGGAACAGACTTTGTTACGTCAAAGTTTGCCTTCCTCAGTTAAGCTGAAAGTCATGCGTGTCTCTAACTGAGTACCATAGTTATAGCTACATGTTGCATGAGGACAAATAGATGGAAGCCCGTTACATAGTTGGAGAGTGTAATTAACTCTGAGTAAAATCAAATCAGTTTTTAAAAAATATCTTATAAGATATAAAACCTTATAAAATGTAGAGGATATATAATTGATAAATATTATTCATGTTACCCTGGACATAGAATATCATTACATTAAGTAATAAAAGTTACCATTATATAATTACCATCATATTAAGTCATAAAGGAAAACTTAGAAAATTAAGAATAGCAGGCCGGGCGCGGTGGCTCAAGCCTGTAATCCCAGCACTTTGGGAGGCCGAGACGGGTGGATCACGAGGTCAGGAGATCGAGACCATCCTGGCTAACATGGTGAAACCCCGTCTCTACTAAAAATACAAAAAACTAGCCGGGCGAGGTGGCGGGCGCCTGTAGTCCCAGCTACTCGGGAGGCTGAGGCAGGAGAATGGCGGGAACCCGGGAGGCGGAGCTTGCAGTGAGCCGAGATTGCGCCAATGCACTCCAGCCTGGGGGACAGGACAGAGCGAGACTCCGTCTCAAAAAAAAAAAAAAAAAAAAAAAAAAAAAAATAGTAAAGACAATGCTTTTTGATGGCAATATGATCAAATAAAAATAACATCAGAGAATAGAAATCGCCTGTGTTATTTAAATTGACAAACACTTCCTTCTTAGACAACACTGGCATGAAGATGAAATGCAAATACATTTGCACATGATTAAATAAATGATCTGAAATTCCTAGATCATAATTTTTGTGATGAAGCAATATAAAATTTAGAGAAAAAATTAGCTTTAAATACTTAATCTTAAATCAAGAAAAAATGGAAATAACTTTTAAGAAGATTAAACAAATAAAAGAAAAAATTAATGATATAAGATTAAGATAAATGCAGAGTGGATTATAGAGCTAAATAAAAAATACAAAACTATGAAACTTCTAGAAAATAAAAAGGAAAAGAAAATCTATGTTATTTTGGATTCGTCAATTTTTAATTTTTCTATGCAACACCAAAAGCATGATTCTTGCAGAAAAATAAGTTGGATTTCTTTTTCAGTGAAAGAAAGTAGGATCTCTTTTCTTCTCTGTGAAAGAGAATGAAAAAACAAGCTAGAGAGTGGGAAAATATATTTTTAAAACACATATTTGATGGAGGACTGGCAAAATATACAAAGAACTATTAAAACAAAAGGAAACAAATGATTAAAAGTTGACTAAAGATGAGGACAGACACCTCATGAAGAAGATATACAGGTGACAAGTAAGTACAGTCAACTCTTGAGAAACCCAAGGGTTAGGGAGCCTGACACCCTGAACAGTTGAAAATTCAAGTATAACTTTTGATTCTCCAAAAACTTAACTCCTAATACCCGACTGTTAACCAGAAGGCTTACCAAGAAATAAACAGTTGATTAGCACATATTTTGTATGTTATGTGCACTACATACTGTATTCTTACAATAAGGTAAGATAGAAAAAAGAAAATAGTATTAAGAAAATCATAAGGAAGAGAAAGTATATTTACTTTTTATGAAGTGTAAGGGTAAATGAATCATTATGAAGGTCTTCGTTGTCTTCAGTGGACTTAGGCGGAAGAGGAAAAGGAGAAGTTGGTCCAGCTGCCTCTGGGTTGACAGAAGTGGAAGAAAATCTGTGAATCAGTGGGCACGTATAATTCAAACCCATGTTGTTCAAGGGTAAACCGTATATGAAAAAGATATTTTCTTATTAGGGAATTGCAACTTAACACAGCAATAAAATATGACCATGTATCTATTAGAACTGCTAAAATCAGAAATGTTGCCATCATCAAATGCTGGGGAAGATGGGGGGCAATAGAACTCTCATTGATTGCTGACAGAAGTGCAAAATAGTATAATCACTTTGGAGAACGGTTGGCAGCTTTTAAAAAAAGAAATTAAACATGGTCTTGCTATACAATCCAGCAACCCCACTGCTAGTTATTTACCCGAAGAAGTTGAAAAGTTATGGTCACAAAAACTTGCTCATCAATGTTTACAGCAACTTTATTCATAATTGACAAAAATTGGGAGGCACCAAAATGTCATTCCATAGGTGGATGGATAAACTGTGATACATCTGTTATCAAACTACAAAAAACACGGAGGAAGAGTAAATGCATAGTGTGTGAGTGTCCTTTTCAGATGGGAACGAGGCCTATGTGAAAAGGTCACATACGGTGTGATTCTAACTACAGTTGTCCCTTGGTATCCACAGGGGTATTGGTTCCTGGATGAGCTCCCTTTACCCTCACTGTGTGAATATCAAAATCAAAGGATGCTCAAGTCCTTTATATAAAATGCTGTAGTATTTGCATATAATGTAACCATATCCTTCCACGTATTTAAATAATGTCTAGACTACTTGTAATACCTAATAAAGTGTAAACACTATGCAAATAGTTATACTCACTGTTTGCTACTGTATGATTTTTAAAAAAGTATTTTTGCTTCACGGTTGGTTGAATCAGAGAATGTGGAACCCACTGAGAAGGAGGGTCATCTGTATGTCTATGACATCTTGAAAACACATAAAGACACTACAAAGATCAGCGGCTGACAGTGGTTCAATGGGGGAAAAAGGCAAAATGAATTGAAGCGTAGGCAATTTTTAGGTCAGCAAAACTGTTCTGTATGATATTCTAATGGTAGATACGTGACATTATGCACTTATCAAAACCCATAGATTGGTACAACACAAAGACTGAACCCTAATGTATATACTTGAGTTAATAATGTATCAATATGGATTATTAATTGTAACAAATGTGCACACAAATGCAATAGGAAAAATTATATGGGGGAGAGGGAGGAGGGAATATATGGGAATTATATGGACTTTCTGTTCGTTTTTAACATTTAAAAAAAATAATCCTAAAACTGCTATTTTTTTTTAAGTCTTCTTTTGAAAAGTCTCTGATCATGTCCTTTGTCTACTTTTTGTTGGGATTGTTTGGTTTCTGTTTGTAAATTTGTTTAGGTTCCTGATAGATTCTGGATATTAGACCTTTGTTGAATGCATAGTTTGTAAATATTTTCTCACATTCTGTAGGTTGTCTGATTACTCTGTTGATTGTTTCCTTTGCTGTACAGAAGCCCTTTAGTTTAATTAGGTCCCATTTGTCAATTTTCGTTTTTGTTGCATATTCGTCAACAAGATGTTTTGGCATCTTCGTCATGAAATCTTTGCCAGGTCCTATGTCCAGAGCGGTATTTCCTAGGTTAGCTTCCAGGGTTTGTGTAGTTTTAGGTTTTACATTTTACATTTGACTCTTTAACTCATCTTGAGTGGTTTCTGTATATGGTGCAAGGAAGAAGTCCCGTTTCATTCTTCTGCATGTGGCAAGCCAGTTATCCCCGCGCCAGTTATTGAATAATGGGTCCTTTCTCCATTGTGTGTACATGTGTGGTATTAATATACGCTCCCTATACTGTTTCATTTGTCAGTGTGTCTGTGTTTTGTACCAATAACATGATGTTTTAGTTATTGCAACATTGTAATATAGTGTGAAGTCCTGTAACACAGTGCTTCCAGCTTTGTAAATTAGTTTAGCAGTGGGAGAAAGCAGTGTGGATGCTCCTCAAATAACTTGAAACAGAATTACCTTTCGACCCAGGAATCCCGTTATTGGATACATATGCAAAGGAATGTAAATTGCTCTACCATAAAGACACATGCACAAGTGTTCATCGCAACGCTATTCACAATAGCAAAGATAAGGAATCAACCCTAAATGCCCATCAGTGGTAGACAGGATATGGAAAATGTGGTACATGTACACTATGGAATACTACACAGCCATAAAAAAGAATGAGATCATGTCCTTTACAGCAGCATGGATGGAGCTGGAGACCATTACCTTAAACAAACTAACGCAGGAACAGAAAACCAAATACTGCATGCTCTCATTTATAAGTGAGAGCCAAACAATGATAACATATGGACACAAAGAGGGAAACAACAGACACTGGGACATACTTGAAGGTGGAGGGTGGGAGGAGGGAGAGGATCAGTAAAAATACCTATTGGGTACTATGCTTACAACCTGGGTGACAAAATAACTGGTACACTAAACCACTATGACACGCAGTTTGCCTATATAACCGACCTACACATGTACCTTTTAACCTAAAATAAATATTATAATAAAAAATAAAAATAAAATGTAAAAAATGCAAGGAAAATAATTAATTAGATTGCAAATACAGAAAAAATAAACCACACTCATATAATTTAAAAAACAGCATGAGTCACAAAAATGTGTATACATATATAGCAATATTTTTGTAAAAGTAGATCATATATAAATATATATATATAATTATAAATGCATTCGTGTGTGTATTCATATTTGCTTATAACTACTAAAAGAAACTCAAGGTATTATAAAAGCTGATATTGGGTTTCAGTTGACAGCTTGAAGAGACAATTTAACAGAGGAAGGGAAAGAGATGAAAGAAAAAGTAGTATTGTAAAATTTTAAAGCTCATTTTGGGAGACATTTTACTGAGAAGCTTCAAATTGCTTTAATTAAATTTTAAATGTGATAAATTTAGAAATAAATTAAGCTTCATTCTTTGTAAAGAACAACAACCTTTGAACAAGCACTCTGATTCAATATCATAAAAGGAAAACAACTTGTGTGAAAATATATCATTTTACATATATATATATTTTGAGATGGTGTCTCACTCTTGTTGCTCAGGCTGGAGTGCAGTGGTGAGATCTCTGCTTACTGCAAGCTCCATCTCCCGGGTTCAAGGGATTCTCCTGCCTCAGCCTCCCAAGTACCTGGGATTACAGGCACACACCACCATGCCCACGTAACTTTTGTATTTTTAGTAGAGATGGCCAGGCTGGTCTTGAACTGCTGACCTCAGGTGATCAGCACGCCTCAGCCTTCCAAAGTGCTGGAATTACAGATGTGAACCACCGCACCTGGTCCATTTTACATAATTTTTAACTGCTCATAATATTATGGGAATTTAAGAAAGTATTACTTCCATAAATTAGAGAGCATTTTTCTTTAAAAACTTGAAAAATGTCACACCTCGTGATTGCCTTTATGTCGTGTGCCATTGCAGTAACAGATTTCTAATATTGTTTGGCTCTGTGTCCCCTCCCAAATCTTATGTAGAATTGTAATCCTCATTGTTGGAGGAGGGGCCGGGTGGGAGGTGATTGGTTGATGAGGTGCACTTCCCCCTTGTTGTTCTTATGACAGTGAGTGCATTGCCATGAAATCTGGTTGTTTAAAACCGTGTAGCACTTCCCCCTTCTCTCCCTCTTTCTCCTGATCCAGACATGTAAGATGTGCGTTCTTCCTCTTTGCCTTCTGCCATGATTGTAAGTTTCTTGAGGTCTTGCCAGTCATGCTCCCCATACAGCCTGTGGAACTGTGAGTCAATTCAGTCTCTTTTCTTTATGAATTACCGAATCTCAGATAGTTCTTTATAGTAATGCAAGAATGGACTAATACAGTGTCACATTTGTATTAACTGTTTTCATAACACATATTGAAAATTTGTTTCACAGCTTTCATTGAAATATTTTGTGCTGTGTCCAGTTTTCTCAACTTAGGTAATCACATTTATTGAAATGAAGCAAAAATTAATAAATCAACTAAAAGCATTTAAAGGTTGCCATGTTTGATATCAAAAGTTTGACTAACAATGTTAGTTATTAGATTCATTAATTCTATCTTGGAGAAAACTCATGAGTATGACTCTAAAACTAGAGTGAACTGGCTGTGTAAATTTTGGTTAAATTGGAGTCAATCACACATAAAGTAATTGCAGACCTCACATTGAATATTACCTTTATTATAATAATCCATAACAATGTTTATGCATATCTTTTCTGGGTGAGTTGTCCAATAACATTATGGAGTTCAGAAGATTACGAATTTTTGTATTAAGTCTGTTCAGGCTGCTATAACAGAATAACATAGACTGAGTGGCTTATTAATGACAGGAATTATTTCTCATAATTTTGGAACCAAGGACTCCCAAGATCAAAGGATTGGCAGGTTTAATATCTGAGGAGGATTCCCTTCATAGAGGGCTGGCTTCCTGCTTCATCCTCACATGGTACAAGGGGCAAGAGAGCTCTCTGGGATCTCTTTTACAAGGTCATTAATCACTGCCCAAAGGCCATACATCTTAATATCATCAGCTTGGGGTTTAGGATTTCAACATATGAATTTGAGGGAAACACATTCAGTCCATTACAGAACTGTTGTATCATTTTTACTGATACAAAAGATGAGGATAAAGTGGTTGCCTTGTTTTGATGAGGGTCACAGAAACAGAAGATGAAACCAAAATCTTGAACTCTTTCCATTACACACTTTTTCCTTCTTCCTCACTAAAATCTTGCCCCAATAATATCTGCAGGATTAATTTTGCAAGTGATGGCCTTAATATTCAAAGTCGCTAAACTGCTGTGATAGCATAAAAAATCTTTCCTTTCATTGTATTACTATTAATTTTGTTAGAATTTGGATCCTGATACTGTAAAGTTTGTCTTAAATTCATTTTTTATCTGTGTAATCTCAAAAAAATTCATTCTATGTCAGTACATTTTAGCTTTCTCATAAGTAAATGTAGAGAGATTGAGAAAATAAGTTAGATAAGGTGACTATCCTTTGAAAACTGTAACAAGTATAATACATGCAATTCTTTTTAAACTGGAGATTGGTTTAGAGAATGAAATGCTTCTCATAGAAGTGTTACCATTATATTTTCCTCTACTCTCATACAAAGACAGACATGCTGACACAGGCAAAAAATTGACAGCAAAATGAAGACAGAGATAACTAATGAAAACTAAACAGACGTGTCATTAATTCTAAATATAAAATTATTCTACACCAAATAAATATAATAAGAGTTATTTTAAAGCCACTTTAGAATAAAGGTTAAATAACACCAATTATAAGAGTAAATAAACAATATAAATAAATCAGAACTCTTTTTTCTTTCCTTATGTAAATAATATGACTTAGTTCTATCTCAATTGTTTTTTCAATTATTATTTTGATGTAAGAAATTTTAAAAAGTGAGGTTTCTTTAGATCTTTTGTGAAATTTCTAGACTAAAATTCTCTAGATAAATGTTATATATTATTCATTATGGAGGCATTAAAGGAAAAGTCTTACAAGATAGAAGTGCTTTGGGAGGCCGAGGTGGGTGGATCACAAGGTCAGGAGATCGAGACCATCCTGGCTAACACAGTGAAACCGCATCTCCTGTAGTCTCAGCTACTTGGGAGGCGTGAACCTGGTAGGCAGAGCTTGCAGTGAGCTGAGATCGTGCCACTGCACACCAGCCTGGGCGACAGAGCAAGACTCCCTGGGCGACAGAGCGAGACTCCGTCTCAAAAAAAAAAAAAAAAAAAAAAAGCTAGTGGTGTATTAAGATCTGAGTCTTCCTTGTATATTATGTAGGCTCTGAACACATAATCAAATCGAATTACAGTACCATATATATAATCCTTCTTTTTAAAAAATCTGATCAAAATTTTACTTGGAGGTAATGAAAAGCAAAATCCATCCTGACTCCTTTCTACAATAATAATTAAATGCAGGATTGTTTGTGCACAAACTTAATAATTTCTAACTATCAACCACATTGTAAACACAATCCAAACCAAATGATAATTGTTATCACCACAAACTGCAACAACCTAATGATTTATAAAATTACTAACACCTTCTTTGAATTTTCTCTGGAAGTCTAAAAGTACTTTAAAATACAGAAGTTTATTTACAAAGTTACCAATAAATGTGGACACTCTCTCCTTCCAAACAAGACCTACTTTAAATCGACCATTCAATTTCAACTTTCAAATGTTGACTCCTTGAAGATGCTGGATATTTTTAGACACAAATTTTATAGCCATGTTTCTTATGCTGGAATGTTAGAGACAAACAGTTTCATTACTATAGCCTTTCTTTGTGGAACTACTTTTTTTTTTTTTTTCAGAGCTATTATCCTAAATGTGGGTATTAATGGCACTACCCGTGGAGTGGAAGCATTAGAGCTGCATAACTTTCAGATATTTATATAAATCTTCACTATAATGTCACTCCTGGCAAACAGCTGTGCTGTGATATGTCACAATGATGAATCATCAAGCATGGTAAAATCTAAAGGACAGTTATATAAAAACTTGTATTAATAAAACATAATTTTCACAAGTGCAAAATGAACATTTGCATATACTCTAAAAACTTCTATAGCATTTACTCCAAAGTGTCTAGTACATGACCATAATTTAGGCTCATGATGATTTCCATGTGGTATTTCAAAGAGAAACAAATCCCTTTTTAGGATATAAGACTGACAGTTAATTGTACAATGTGAGATTATGTTACAGCAAGATCTAATGTAAGTACCTTATAAAATTACACTGGAGTCCCAGTCCAGAAAAACATCACGTGGACTCCTTTCCCCCGATACTGCCTGCTAAGTGTCAATATAAAGCCAGTAAATGATGGAAGGACAACCAAAGCATAACTCAGAAACGTCGAAAGAGGAAAGCACGCTAAGAAGGAACATCAGGACTGGAGGAACATTATACAGCCAGCATTTTCTTTTCTTTTTTTTTTTTTTTTTTTTTGAGACAGAGTTTCGCTCTGTCACCGAGGCTGGAGTGCAATGGCACGATCTCGGCTCACTGCAACCTCCTCCTCTCGGGTTCAAGCGATTCTCCAGCCTCAGCCCCCTGAGTAGCTGGGATTACAGGCATGTGCAGGATGCCAGGCTAACTTTTGTATTTTTAGTAGAGACGGGGTTTCACCATGTTGGTCAGTCTGGTCTCGAACTCCTGGCCGCAGATGATCTGACTGCTTTGGCTTCCCAAAGCGTCAGGATTACAGGCGCGAACCACCGCGCCTGGCCTTTATTATTATTATTATTTTATTTTTCTAAGTTCTTGGGTACATATGCAAGATGTGCAGGTTTGTTACATAGGTAAATGTGTGCCCTGGTGGTTTGCTGCATCTATCAACCCATCTCCTAGGTTGAATTAGCTCCAGCATGCATTACCTATTTTTCCTAATGCTCTCCTGCCACCCCCTTTCTCCTCCAATAGGCCCCAATGTGTGCTGTTCCCCTCTCTGTGTCCATGTGTCCTCATTGTTCAGCTCCCACTTGCAAGTGACAACATGCAGTGATTTGTTTTCTGTTCGTGCATTAGTTTGCTTAGGTTAATGGCTTCCAGCTTCACCTGTGTCCCTGCAAAAAACATGATCTCATTCCTTTGTAGAGCCAGCATTTTCTGACCTCTCCCTTCCCTCCCAACAAGTAACAGATGATGACTTAGGTAAGCTAATTTCTCCTCAGGAGTACCTTCAACAAAACCAGGGCAGCCTAGTAGTACTGGGCTGACCAGATGCCCCACTGACAATAAGAGGACAGAGAAAGCTCCTTTCACACCAGACTACTGGACCTGACACTCTCTTTCCTTCCCAGAGACAACAATTCATCAGCAAGGAGGATGTCACCTCCACAAGCACCTTCCCAAGAAGCAGTCTTAGTCTCCTGGTCAATAGACTCTCTTTCCCCAGCTTAAGACAACAGGCAGTTTAAACGGAGGTAGCTCCTTTTACCTCCTCAAGCAACACCAGGAGGGTTCAGTGAGAAGCCCAGCAACACGATCGGAGATAAATCAAGCTGTCCAAAATTGTCCCTCAAAGTCGCTGATAATTCAATCATCATTAGACCCACAGCAATGGGCCAGGTCCTGTGTGCTAAACCTCCACAGGATGGCGCTGTGCTAAATTAAAATTGTAAGTGGAACCAAGAGCCTCCTGACAAATATAGCTAAAAATCCTGATTACAATTAAAAAAAAAAAAATTCACCCATCATAAGGAGAATGTCACAGGAAAAATGAAAAAACACAATCAGGTTGGGTGTGGTGGCTCACGCCTGTAATCCCAGCACTTTGGGAGGCCAAGGCAGGAGGATCACTTGAGGTCAAGAGGTTGAGACTAGCCTGGTCAATACGGTGAAACCCTGTCTCTACTAAAAATATAAAAAATTAGCCGAGTGTGGTGATGCACGCCTGTAATCCCAGCTACTCGGGAGACTGAGGCAAGAGATTTGCTTGAACCTGGGAGGTGGAGGCTGCAGTGAGCTGAGATCACACCATTGCACTCCAGCCTGAGTGATGGAGTGAGACACCGTAAAAAAAAAAAAAAAAAAAGACGCAATCAACTGTTGCCTACATTGAGATGAACCAGAGGTTGGAATTATCAGACAACGACATGAAAGCAACCATCGTAAAATGTTTCAACAGTCAAAAATTATCTCAAAACAAATGAAAAAAGAGAAAATCTCAGCAAAAAATAAAAATTGATGGAAAATAACCAAATAAAAATTATAGAATTGATAGAACTGAAAAATGTTATGATGAAAATCTTTAAAACTCCAGTTCTCTGAATAGGCTCAATGGTAGCATGAGATGACAACGGGTAAGAGAGTAAACTTAAAAAGAGATTAAAATAATTTACCCAACCTGAATAAAGATAAAAATAGACTGGAAAAAAAAAAAAAAAGAATAGATCCTCAGGAACTTGTTGCAGCAATAAAAAATATCCAACTCACATTTCCAGAATCACAGAAGCAGAAAGAGTGAAGTGAAAGGGTGTTCTAAGAAATAATAAGCGAAAAATTCCCAAATTTGTCATAAGACATAAACCCACAGATTCGAGAATCTGATTGAAGTACAAATAGGAAGATCTCCAATAAGGCAAGCAAAAGAGATGATACAAGACACGCATGTTGCAAAAGAAATAATAAAACTGTCACTAATGCAGGTGACCTGGTTGTCTACATAGAAAGTACTGACTATACAAAAAGAAAAAGAAGAAAAAAGTCTTAGAACTGCTAAGTGAGTTCAGAAAATGTTAGAATACAAGATCAACATAAAACATGAAACATGTTCTCATATTCTAACAACGAACTTGCAGAAACTGAAAATAAAAACTCAACACTATTTGTAGTCACTCAGAAAAAAGAGTATACATAGAAATATATTTAACAAAATGTGTTACAAAATGTACGTGCTGAAGATCACAAACTGCCAAAGGAAATTCAAGAACACCTAAATAAATGGAAACATACTGTGTTCATGGACATCAAGATTCAACACACTGAAAATGTCACTTCTCCTCAAATTGACCTATAGGTATAATTCAATTCCTATCAAAAACCCAATAGGGTTTAAAAAAAAAAAAACACATAGAAAAGCTTATTCTAAAATGTATGTGGACAGGCATAGACCCTAGAATAGCTAAAATCAACCCTGAAAAATAAAACAGAAGTGAGAGAAATCACTCATTAGAAATTAAGGCCTTTGTATAACTATAGTAATGAAAATAGTATTGCATTGGTAAAGAGATAGATATGTAGATCAGTGAAGCAGAGAACGATAAGACAGACTGTATACTCACACAAATATGTCTAACTGGTTTTCAACAAATAAGGCAATTCATTGGAGGAAGAATGGTGGTGCTAGAACAGTGGACACCTATAGGTAACACATTGACATAAATCTCACATCTCATACAAAGGTTAAGTCAAATGGATCATACACTTAGAATATGCAAAATTATTATTCTTTTAGAAAAAGAAATAGGAGAAATTCTTCAGGATATAGGGTAAGTCAACGTGTTCTTAGACATGATACCAAAAACATGATCTATAAAGAAAAAATTGATAAATTGGAATTTAAACAAATTTTAATAAAACCTTTGCTTTGGGAAAGATCCTGTTGAAGGGATAAAAAGAGAAGCTACAAACTAGGGGGAAAATATTTGCAAATCATATATCTGACCAAAACAAAAAAAAAAAAAATAGAGGCACTACCAAGTGTTGACGAGAAATTAGAGAAACGAAAACAATGATATATTGCCAATGGGAATCTAAGTATAGCCACTATACAAAACAGTTTGGTAGCTTCTTACAAAACTAAACATGCAGTTATCACACCAAACAGCAAGTGTACTTTTATGCAGAGAAAACAAAGCTTGTGCCCACATTGCAACTTGCCCCTGCATGTTCATAGCAACTTTATTCATAATAGCCCCAAAGAGGGAACAACCCGTCATTCCCTCAACAGGTGACTGGTTAAACTGCTGTGTCCATGTCATGGATGACTCCTCAGCAATAAAAGGGAATCAACCACAGATAGATGCCACAACCTAGATGAATCTGCAGAGAAATATCCCAGCTGAGAAAAGCTAATCCTGAAAGTTATACAGGAGATGATTCCCTTTATAATCCATTCTTGAAAGGATAAAATTATAGAAATGGGGAACATATTAGTGATTGCCAGGGATGAAGGAGCAGGACAATGGGGGAGAGTGAGTGTGGTTATAATAGGGCAGAAAAGGGAACCTTGTTATGATGAAATATTCCGTCTTGACTGTGTGAATATCAACACCCCCATTGTAATACTGTACTATAATTTTCAAGGTGTTTCTATTAAAAAAAAAAAAAAACAAGGTAAAAGGCACATGGGATCTCTTGTCAATATTTCTTATAACTACATATAAGTCTACAATTATGTTAAAATAAACAATTTAATTTAAATAGACTGTTCTCATCTTTAGAAAAATAAGATAATGGTATCCAACCCTTTTCAGATATCTAAAGTCATTTTAAGTGTCTTTTGGTGGTTGCTTTATCAATTTAATCACTCTAAGAGAGGAATCCTGTTACCACTGCTGCTTTTAATAATGGTGATATTCTAAGGGCAATCACTCCTGTTAGAGCTTCTAAAAGGAATTGCGGACGTGCAGCTGTAACCATCACAGGGAACTTAAAAATGCCTGATAGGCTTACTCAGTTTATCCTTATCATGAACCACAAAGTATTAATACCTTCTACTGCTCTTGTATCTAATATCCAGAAGGAAAGTGGTTGGGAATGCTAGCACATTTTCCATGGTTTTCTATTAAATCACACTTCTGCTTATCTTGTCCTTGACAGAAACTGGGCCTGGTTCATTTAGTGGGCAGCGGGGCATACTTCCAGTAGTGTGTAGCATCACTATTGGACCATCATCTGATCATACAAAATGAACCGAAAATAATGCTGAGAAAATTGTTTTCTGTCTCCCTCAAGAAAAAATATTGGATGGCTATTTATCATCCATTTCTATGAATATTAAAAACCTCTAGGCCGGGCATGGTGGTTCACGCCTGTAATCCCAGCACTTAAGGAGGCTGAGGCAGGCGAATCACCTGAGGTTGGGAGTTCGAGACCAGCCTGACCAACATGGAGAAACACCATCTCTACTAAAAATACAAAATCAGCCGAGTGTGGTGGCACATGCCTGTAATCCCAGCTACTCGGGAGGCTGAGGCAGGAGAATCGCTTGAACACGGGAGGTGGAGGTTGTGGTGAGCCAAGGTCGGTGAGCCGTTGCACTCCAGCCTGGGCAAGAGAGAAACTCTGTCTCAAAAAAAAAAGAAAAAGAAAAAGAAAAAAAATCTAGATTCAGCTTTTATATAGCATGCTCATGAGTTTCTATAAAATTTAAAATGACAAAATACAATGTATAGAAGAAGGCAATGTTAATCTATTTTGTTGTTTAAGAAAAGAAGTACTCAACAGCAAACTTGGATTTCAGCTTTTGCATTTTCCCTGGTCCTGTTTTGAGATTATTCGATTTCTCCCCACTTTGGGTTAAGTCTTGCTCCTCATTCCCAGAATCAATGATTACTTGAAGCTGTATGTCATTTAATCAGTCCCAAATTCTGTGCAATACGTCAGAACGCACACTAATTATTTTGGTCCAGTTGAAAGTTCTTCTCTATATAGAACCCAAATCTTTCACTTACCCACAAAGCCAACAGTTGTTTTGTTATTCATGATCTCCCAGTAACAGCTCAGCCTCAAGGGAATTAGAAGAAAACTGTGTGACTTGTGAATTGTTATTTGTCAAATCAAACTCAGATGCTGCTGTTATCCCTAGAAGTTGAGTCACAGTCTTCCAAATCTCTCCCTTCTTAGTGCACAGATGTGACAGGCACCCATACCTTTTCAACTGAACTTGTTTTTCTCTGAAAAATTAAGCATTTCATATAAAATCCATTAATTTTTCAATAAGAATTAAATCCTTGAGATGTCTGTAAACATTTTATTTTAATGTTACAATTTAAATATGATTCAGTTGCTTAGCAAAAAAACACTGGAAAAGTGTATTTCTTACATTTTTAAATGTGATATAACACAAACACACTGTCATATTGTATAAGTAGCAGGTAAAATTACATAATGTAAATAATATATCACGTGATGTTTTCACCGTTATTTGTAATCGGTATACGATTTGGGGGAAAAATAGATGTCTTAAAATAAAAATTATGTCAGCTTCATTGGAAAAAACCAGAAGACTATTTTAAAACGTCAGGTGACTGAATCATGGTGAGTTTTAATTAGAGAGAACTTGAGGGGTTAATGACAAAGAACTCTACGTGGAGAAACCATATGTCTCAAACACAAAACCAAGAGAAGAGCCAGAGGACAAGGACACCTACCCAGAAAAATCAAGCAGTGTTCTGCCAGGGGCTGACTGATCTTCGAACTAAGAATCAGGACTTGATATGAAAGTAAAGTGGTAGAAATGGGTAAAATACATTTATTTTAGGCAATGTAAAATAAAATGAGTGGCATTCAAATAAAACAATTACTATTAACACACGAAATACTTGGGATTCCTTTCCCTTCTTCCTTTCTTCTTCCTCCCTTCCTTTTTGCGTATGTATTATGTGGAATTATTTAATATTGCATTAATTACTGACTCTCAAATACATGATACTTGCTATGGACTGAATGTGTCTTCCCTCTAAATTCATCTGTTAAAGGCTTCACCCCTAATGTGATTAGAGTTGGAGAGAGGGACTTTAGGGAAGTAATTAAGGTTAAATGAAGTGCTAAAGGCAGGGTCCTGATCCTATAGGAAAAGTGGCCTTATAAAAACAGACACACCAAACCTTCCTCCTGCCCCTTTTCTGCTCAGACACCAAAGAAAAACCCTGGGAGGACAGAAAAACGCAGCTGTGTGCAGGCCAGGAAGAGGGTCCTCGCCAGAACCTAGCCAAGCTAGTGCCTTTCTCACATTGCTCTGATTTCCAGCCTCTACAACAGTAAGAAAATCCATTTCTCTTACTTAAGCCACCTAGTTCGTGTCATTTTCTGTTATGGCAGCCCAAGCCAACTAAGACGATTCTTATTTTACCACATATCGAAGCTATAAAAGATAAGAGAAGTAATTTTGAGTGACAGATATCACAGTTGAGAAAATCAAATTTGAAATGCCTTTATACAATCAACAATATGTGCGTACATTTTAACAATAATAAAATACATAGGTAATGTAAAAGAGTGTGCATAACCAACATTTTATCAAAAATATATCTGGGGCTTAGATAAAAAATAGGACCTGGAAGGAGAAGTATGGCAGAGACTGAACGTCCCAGCCTCAGGGTGAATCAACCTGGAGGCGTCCCGTTGTCAGAGTGAGTGTAAGGTAAGGTTTTCTCACACTTGAACGAGACAGGTCTGTGTTTTTTCCAAGGATGTCTAAGTCCACTATTCTCCCAAAGGCAAGATAAAGGATAACAATGATCTAACCAGTTACTTTTAATGTACTGTTGAAAGTTCAAAACTCCCTTGGGACACATGGGGCTGGCCTGTGTACACAGCTTGGGAACATAAGAGACTGATAAATTACACCTGGTTTGACCACCTTGGCTAAGTGATCAGTGAGATAGATATTAAAGAAACCCATCTGAAACTGTTGCTCAGACTTATCTGAAACTACACTCCCTCATACAGGTCTTGACGGTTCACAGTCTGAAGAACAAGTGTGTCCTCTGTGGCTGAGAACGGACCCCGAGGGACTTCACCTGGAAGTCTCTGTGTTCCCTAAGCTTGCGCAGTCATTCTACCTCCAGCTTGCAGCAGCCTTTACCTTAAAGCTTTACGTGGTTCACGTTGTGGGAACTTGTGATTCCATTTAATTATGTGATCTTGTATATTCAGTGCAGTAGGTCATTGGGTTAATGACAGAAGTAGAGACTTGACTAATTTTCCTGCCTTTCTCAAGGCTACGTATTCACATCATTTCTGATCATTTGTTTTCCCGAAACAATGTAATGTAATCGATTCTTGAATGTTAGGACGCTGAACACAATGGTCCTATAGTGCCAGTTTATCCCACAGATGTTCTTATTCTTGCTTGCTTCTAGGACAAAATATTCTTTCCTCAAATTTTTATCTGTTTAATTATGAGAGATTATGCAGATTAGCAATGAGTTCTCACCTTTCCTCTAAACATGTTTTATCGTCATCGTAATTCTTTAATGACTGAATTTATCCAAAGTAACTGACATCTATCCAAAGTTTTTATGTTGTCGCTAGTCTTCTTGGAGAGATGATGAGTCTTTCATAAAGCCTGATTTTCCTTGCTGCGTCTTCATAGTGAAAAGAGTACACGGTGTATTACATGTGCTATTTAATGTTCGTAAAGCAGTTCAAGGTGCAGTTTTGTGCTGTGCTCTGAAGAATCTAATATACTACATAAATTTGAGTGGGGATGACTTGTTCTTGGTAATCTACTCAGCAGTTCTGTAAAAATAGGATTGTCCTTTCTCCAGGGGTGGTCATATTAGATATTTGTTTTTCTTGGGAAAAAGTCTCTGCCTTTTGCCAAACAGACTACTATCAGCAAGACTCATTTTGCCTTTCTCGTAGCACCTGTCCCTATTCTCATGTGTGCATCTTGGGAAGAATGACTGCTATTCTTTTATTTTTCTGTAGACGTGTTGAACAAAGTGGTGATGATGCATAAGGAAACTTCTATTTAAAGTGCTCACATCTATAGAATGCTATTGAGACATCAGTGTTATGGAAATCAATGCTCCAATCAGAGTATTGACTACTCTTATGGAAGTCCAATCATTTGATTTTTAAGGTTTTTCTACCTATTAATATTTTATAGAATGTTTTCTTTCAAAGATCTAGCATTAAAGCATTTTATTTTAGTCTTATTTCAAAGCCCTACATTGATACAATCATAATCATTATATATGAACACAATAAGATCAATACATGATTTTTCAACTTTAAACAATGTTACATAAAATGGAGCAATAATGAATGATAAGAAATGCCACCGGCTCAATTAGACTACATTTAATACGTTTTTCTTCTATAGAGATTGTATAACGAATTTTGTCATACAGTTTGTTTATTAAATGGTATGAAGAGTAATATTTACTCCATGTATTTCTGTATTCATATTCTACTGCCATCACAAACTTAGTGGCTCAAAACAACCCAAATTTATGATCCTATGCTTTCTGTGGATCAGGAGTCCAGCACACTGTTGGTGGGTCTACGCTCTGGTCTCCTAAGGCTGAAATCAATGCATCAGTTGGTTGTATAAGCAAATTTTGCTGGATCTCCAGATTTTGGGATGGCAGTAGACCGTTCTAATGGGTTCAATAAAAGTCATTGGTTGGCTGGGCACGGTGGCAATTCCAGCACTGTGGGAGACCGAGGAGGGCAGATCACGAGGTCACTAGATTGAGACTATCCTGGCCAACATAGTGAAACCCTGTCTCTACTAAAAATACAAAACTGAGCTGGTCATGATGGCACGTGCCTGTGATCCTTGCTATTTGGGAGCCTGAGGCAGGAGAATCACTTGAAACAAGGAGTCGGAGGTTGCAGTGAGTTGAGATCATGCCACTGCACTCCAGCCTGGCTACATAGCAAGACTCCATCTCAAAAAAAAAAAAAGTTATTAATTTTTCGACTTCTGTAGGTTTTTCTTATTGTTAAAAAGAGAAGCGAGGGGGGCGGAGCAAGATGGCCGAATAGGAACAGCTCCAGTCTCCAACTCCCAGCACGAGCGACACAGAAGACCGGTGATTTCTGCATTTTCAACTGAGGTACTGGGGTCATCTCACTGGGGAGTGCCGGACAATCGGTGCTGGTCAGCTGCTGCAGCCGGACCAGCGAGAGCTGAAGCAGGGCGAGGCATCGCCTCACCTGGGAAGCGCAAGGGGGAACGGAATCCCTTTTCCTAGCCAGGGGAACTGAGACACACAACACCTGGAAAATCGGGTAACTCCCACCCCAATACTGCGCTTTAAGCAAACACGCACACCAGGAGAATATATCCCACACCTGGCCGGGAGGGTCCCACGCCCACGGAGCCTCCCTCATTGCTAACACAGCAGTCTGCGGTGATCTAACCGCAAGGCAGCAGCGAGGCTGGGGGAGGGGCGCCCGCCATTGCTGAGGCTTAAGTAGGTAAACAAAGCCGCTGGGAAGCTCAAACTGGGTGGAGCTCACAGCAGCTCAAGGAAACCTGCCTGTCTCTGTAGACTCCACCTCTGGGGACAGGGCACAGCTAAAAAACAACAGGGGAAGCAGCAGAGGCCTGTGCAGATGCGAACGACTCTGTCTGACAGCTTTGAAGAGAGCAGTGGCTCTCCCCACATGGAGGTTGAGATCTGAGAAGGGACAGACTGCCTGCTCAAGTGGGTCCCTGACCCCTGAGTAGCCTAACTGGGAGACATCCCCCACTAGGGGCAGTCTGACACCCCACACCTCACAGGGTGGAGTACACCCCAGAGAGAAAGTTTCCAAAGTAAGAATCAGACAGGTACACTCGCTGTTCAGCAATATTCTATCTTCTGCAACCTCTGCTGCTGATACCCAGGCAAACAGGGTCTGGAGTGGACCTCAAGCAATCTCCAACAGACCTATAGCTGAGGGTCCTGACTGTCAGAAGGAAAACTATCAAACAGGAAGGACACCTATACCAAAACCCCATCAGTACGTCACCATCATCAAAGACCAGAGACAGATAAAACCACAAAGATGGGGAAAAAGCAGGGTAGAAAAGCTGGAAATTCAAAAAATAAGAGCGCATCTCCCCCTGCAAAGGAGCGCAGCCCATCGCCAGCAACGGATCAAAGCTGGTCAGAGAATGACTTTGACGAGATGAGAGAAGAAGGCTTCAGTCCATCAAACTTCTCAGAGCTAAAGGAGGAATTACGTACCCAGTACAAAGAAACTAAAAATCTTGAAAAAAGAGTGGAAGAATTGACAGCTAGACTAATTCATGCAGAGAAGGTCATAAACGAAATGACAGAGATGAGAACCATGACACGAGAAATACGTGACAAATGCACAAGCTTCAGTAACCGACTCGATCAACTGGAAGAAAGAGTATCAGCGATTGAGGATCAAATGAATGAAATGAAGCGAGAAGAGAAACCAAAAGAAAAAAGAAGAAAAAGAAATGAACAAAGCCTGCAAGAAGTATGGGATTATGTAAAAAGACCAAATCTACATCTGATTGGGGTGCCTGAAAATGAGGGGGAAAATGGAACCAAGTTGGAAAACACTCTTCAGGATATCATCCGGGAGAACTTCCCCAACCTAGTAGGGCAGGCCAACATTCAAATTCAGGAAATACAGAGAACGCCACAAAGATATTCCTCCAGAAGAGCAACTCCAAGACACATAATTGCCAGATTCACCAAAGTTGAAATGAAGGAAAAAATCTTAAGGGCAGCCAGAGAGAAAGGTCGGGTTACCCACAAAGGGAAGCCCATCAGACTAACAGCAGATCTCTCGGCAGAAACTCTACAAGCCAGAAGAGAGTGGGGGCCAATATTCAACATTCTTAAAGAAAAGAATTTTAATCCCAGAATTTCATATCCAGCCAAACTAAGTTTCATCAGTGAAGGAGAAATAAAATCCTTTACAGATAAGCAAATGCTTAGAGATTTTGTCACCACCAGGCCTGCCTTACAGAAGACCCTGAAGGAAGCCCTAAACATGGAAAGGAACAACCAGTACCAGCCATTGCAAAAACATGCCAAAATGTAAAGACCATCGAGGCCAGGAAGAAACTGCATCAACTAACGAGCAAAATAACCAGTTAATATCATAATGGCAGGATCAAGTTCACACATAACAATATTAACCTTAAATGTTAATGGACTAAATGCTCCAATTAAAAGACAGAGACTGGCAAACTGGATAAAGAGTCAAGACCCATCAGTCTGCTGTATTCAGGAGACCCATCTCACATGCAGAGACATACATAGGCTCAAAATAAAGGGATGGAGGAAGATCTACCAAGCAAATGGAGAACAAAAGAAAGCAGGGGTTGCAATCCTAGTCTCTGATAAAACAGACTTTAAACCATCAAAGATCAAAAGAGACAAAGAAGGCCATTACATAATGGTAAAGGGATCAATTCAACAGGAAGAGCTAACTCTCCTAAATATATATGCACCCAATACAGGAGCACCCAGATTCATAAAGCAAGTCCTTAGAGACTTACAAAGAGACTTAGACTCCCATACAATAATAATGGGAGACTTCAACACTCCACTGTCAACATTAGACAGACCAACGAGACAGAAAGTTAACAAGGATATCCAGGAATTGAACTCATCTCTGCACCAAGTGGACCTAATAGACATCTATAGAACTCTCCACCCCAAATCAACAGAATATACATTCTCCTCAGCACCACATCGCACTTATTCCAAAATTGACCACATAATTGGAAGTAAAGCACTCCTCAGCAAATGTAAAAGAACAGAAATTATAACAAACTGTCTCTCAGACCACAGTGCAATCAAACTAGAACTCAGGACTAAGAAACTCAATCAAAACCACTCAACTACATGGAAACTGAACAACCTGCTCCTGAATGACTACTGGGTACATAACGAAATGAAAGCAGAAATAAAGATGTTCTTGGAAATCAGTGAGAACAAAGATACAACATACCAGAATCTCTGGGACACATTTAAAGCAGTGTGTAGAGGGAAATTTATAGCACTAAATGCCCACAAGAGAAAGCAGGAAAGATCTAAAATTGGCACTCTAACATCACAATTAAAAGAACTAGAGAGGCAAGAGCAAACACATTCAAAAGCTAGCAGAAGGCAAGAAATGACTATGATCAGAGCAGAACTGAAGGAGATAGAGACACAAAAAACCCTCCAAAAAATCAATGAATCCAGGAGTTGGTTTTTTGAAAAGATCAACAAAATTGACAGACCGCTAGCAAGACTAATAAAGAAGAAAAGAGAGAGGAATCAAATAGACGCAATAAAAAATGATAAAGGGGATATCACCACCGACCCCACAGAAATACAAACTACCATCAGAGAATACTATAAACACCTCTACGCAAATCAACTAGAAAATCTAGAAGAAATGGATAATTTCCTGGACACTTACACTCTCCCAAGACTAAACCAGGAAGAAGTTGAATCCCTGAATAGACCAATAGCAGGCTCTGAAATTGAGGCAACAATTAATAGCCTACCCACCAAAAAAGTCCAGGACCAGATGGATTCACAGCTGAATTCTACCAGAGGTACAAAGAGGAGCTGGTACCATTCCTTCTGAAACGATTCCAATCAATAGAAAAAGAGAGAATCCTCCCTAACTCATTTTATGAGGCCAACATCATCCTGATACCAAAGCCTGGCAGAGACACAACAAAAAAAGAGAATTTTAGACCAATATCCCTCATGAACATCGATGCAAAAATCCTCAATAAAATACTGGCAAACCAGATTCAGCAGCACATCAAAAAGCTTATCCACCATGATCAAGTGGGCTTCATCCCTGGGATGCAAGGCTGGTTCAACATTTGCAAATCAATAAATGTAATCCAGCATATAAACAGAACCAAAGACAAGTACCACATGATTATCTCAATAGATGCAGAAAAGGCTTTTGACAAAATTCAACAGCCCTTCATGCTAAAAACGCTCAATAAATTCGGTATTGATGGAACGTACCTCAACATAATAAGAGCTATTTATGACAAACCCACAGCTAATATCATACTGAATGGGCAAAAACTGGAAAAATTCCCTTTTAAAAACTGGCACAAGACAGGGATGCCCTCTCTCACCACTCCTATTCAACATAGTGTTGGAAGTTCTGGCTAGGGCAATCAGGCAAGAGAAAGAAATCAAGGGTATTCAGTTAGGAAAAGAAGAAGTCAAATTGTCCCTGTTTGCAGATGACATGATTGTATATTTAGAAAACCCCATTGTCTCAGCCCAGAATCTCCTTAAGCTGATAAGCAACTTCAGCAAAGTCTCAGGATACAAAATTAATGTGCAAAAATCACAAGCATTCTTATACACCAGTAACAGACAAACAGAGAGTCAAATCATGAATGAACTTCCATTCACAATTGCTTCAAAGAGAATAAAATACCTAGGAATCCAACTTACAAGGGATGTCAAGGACCTCTTCAAGGAGAACTACAAACCACTGCTCAGTGAAATCAAAGAGGACACAAACAAATGGAAGAACATACCATGCTCATGGATAGGAAGAATCAATATCGTGAAAATGGCCATACTGCCCAAGGTTACTTATAGATTCAATGCCATCCCCATCAAGCTACCAATGAGTTTCTTCACAGAATTGGAAAAAACTGCTTTAAAGTTCATATGGAACCACAAAAGAGCCCACATTGCCAAGACAATCTTAAGTCAAAAGGACAAAGCTGGAGGCGTCACGCTACCTGACTTCAAACTATACTACAAGGCTACAGTAACCAAAACAGCATGGTACTGGTACCAAAACAGAGATATAGACCAATGGAACAGAACAGAGTCCTTGGAAATAATACCACACATCTACAGCCATCTGATCTTTGACAAACCTGAGAGAAACAAGAAATGGGGAAAGGATTCCCTATTTAATAAATGGTGCTGGGAAAATTGGCTAGCCATAAGTAGAAAGCTGAAACTGGATCCTTTCCTTACTCCTTAATACGAAGATTAATTCAAGATGGATTAGAGACTTAAATGTTAGACCTAATACCATAAAAACCTTAGAAGAAAATCTAGGTAGTACCATTCAGGACATAGGCATGGGCAAGGACTTCATGTCTAAAACACCAAAAGCAACAGCAGCAAAAGCCAAAATTGACAAATGGGATCTAATTAAACTAAAGAGCTTCTGCACAGCAAAAGAAACTACCATCAGAGTGAACAGGCAACCTACAGAATGGGAGAACATTTTTGCAATCTACTCATCTGACAAAGGGCTAATATCCAGAATCTACAAAGAACTCAAACAAATATACAAGAAAAAAACAAACAACCCCATCAAAAAGTGGGGAAAGGATATGAACAGACATTTCTCAAAAGAAGACATTCATACAGCCAACAGACACATGAAAAAATGCTCATCATCACTGGCCATCAGAGAAATGCAAATCAAAACCACAATGAGATACCATCTCACACCAGTTAGAATGGCAATCATTAAAAAATCAGGAAACAACAGGTGTTGGAGAGGATGTGGAGAAATAGGAACACTTTTACACTGTTGGTGGGATTGTAAACTAGTTCAACCATTATGGAAAACAGTATGGCAATTCCTCAAGGATCTAGAACTAGATGTACCATATGACCCAGCCATCCCACTACTGGGTATACCCAAAGGATTATAAATCATGCTGCTATAAAGACACATGCACACGTATGTTTATTGCGGCACTATTCACAATAGCAAAGACTTGGAATCAACCCAAATGTCCATCTGTGACAGAATGGATTAAGAAAATGTGGCACATATACACCATGGAATACTATGTAGCCATAAAAAAGGATGAGTTTGCGTCCTTTGTAGGGACATGGATGCAGCTGGAAACCATCATTCTTAGCAAACTATCACAAGAACAGAAAACCAAACACCGCATGTTCTCACTCATAGGTGGGAACTGAACAATGAGATCACTTGGACTCGGGAAGGGGAACATCACACACCGGGGCCTATCATGGGGAGGGGGGAGGGGGGAGGGATTGCATTGGGGAGTTATACCTGATATAAATGATGAATTGATGGGTGCTGACGAGTTGATGTGTGCAGCACACCAACATGGCACAAGTATACATATGTAACAAACTTGCACGTTATGCACATGTACCCTAGAACTTGAAGTATAATAAAAAGAAAGAAAGAAAGAAAGAAAGAAAGAAAGAAAGAAAGAAAGAAAGAAAGAAAGAAAGAAAGAAAGAAAGAAAGAAAGAAAGAAAGAAAGAAAGAAAGAAAAAAAAAAAAAAAAAAAAAAAAAAAAAGAGAAGCAATACGTTCTACCTCTTTACATGTGGGAGCAGAGATGGAAAGCCCCTACAGCTATATGGGGTTATTTTCTAACAATGTTCTACCACTTAAGCTACTTTTCTGATAGTATCATTGGGCCTTAGATAATGTCTAAAAGTTATGTTAACTTTTTCCAATTTCTTTTTCAAGCAGGTTAAATATTTCTGATTATTCCCCATGCTGTGAAGCATTTTCTTCACTTACGCTTAAGGATACAACAAAGACATAATATTACCTACTGTTTCATAAAATACCATTGCAAAATGCAGGCCATTAAATGGATCTAACTTTTAAAAATATTCTAAATATAATGAAAAATAAGAAATAAATCATGTTAAGGTGGAAGAATAGGAAGGAAAGAAATGTATGTTTGGATATGTTGTATATCCTGGCAAAAAAATAATTACACCAAAAATACTATTTGAAGTAGTTACCATACTGAACGACTATGAAAGCCAGAAGCAAGTGATATAACAAAACAGTGGTGAAAGATAAATGTTAAATGACTTAATTACAGAATACAGTCGACCCTTTAACAATGTAGGGGTTAGGGGTGCCAACCCCGTGCAGTTGAAAATCCACATATAACTTTTAACTCCCCAAGAAAGTAACTACTGACAGACTATGACCGGAAGCCTTATCAATAACATTAGCAGTCAGTTAACACATATTTTATATATTATATGCATTATATACTACATTCTTTTTTTTTTTTTTTTTTTTTTTTTTGAGATGGTGTCTCACTCTGTTGCCAAGGCTGGAGTGCAGTGGCACAATCACGGTTTCCTGCAGCCTCGAACTCCCCAGGCTCAGATGATCCTCCCACTTCAGTTTCCCTAGTGGCTGGGACCACAGGCGCCTGCCTGACTATTTTTTATTCATTTTTTTATAGAGATGGGGCCATGCCATGTTGCCCAGGTTCAACTCAAACTCCTGAGCTCAAGCCATCTGCCTACTTCGGCCTCCAAAGTCCTGAGATTGCAGTTGTGAGCCACTGTGTTTAGATCCTATATACTGTATTTTTGCAATGAAGTAAGCTAGAGGAAAGAAAATGTTATCAAGAAAATCATAAGGAAGATAAAATACATTTACATTACATTAAGCTCATCTTCCTCATCTTCACGTTGAGTAGGCTGAGAAGGAGGAAGAAGAGCAGTTGGCCTTGCTGTCTCAGAGGTGGCAGAGGTGGATGAAAACCTGGGCACAAGTGGACCTATGCAGTTCAAACCCTTATTGTTCAAAGGTCAACTGTAATTTATTTTCAGATTATGTAAATGGGAAAAAGGAAGTAAGAGAGTGTTGATTAATGACTAGTTCTTTGCACAATCACCCTTCAGCTACGTTGTTTGTGGTTGAGAACAAAGATTAAAACTATCAAAAATGAACAAATTGTCATTACTCCTGAGAGATAAAGAGAAATATGGACTGAATTCATAAAAGGAAACTGGCAACACTAAATAATAAGAGTACATGTCATGTTTGAGTTTTATCAAAATTATAAGAATTATAGGAATAAGTTTTTCATCTGTAATAGTTGAAATAAGACTTTTAAAAATATTAAATATGTTGCTATAAACATTTCTACATAGAAACATAAATACATGCATACATGAAATAACTTTCTTAAGCATATTTTTACTTTAAAACTTTTGTTGTTATTGTTTTTTACCCAAATTCATTTCTCTTTTGCTGTAAAGTAATTATGCTTTATCATTCAATATTGAACACAACAGTCCTACTTATTTTTAGAAAATTATATTCTGGGCTACACACCTTTATAGAATAAAATAACACTTGCTTGTACAAATCTTGAATAAATCTCATGCAAATTTCACATCAATCCTTATTAAAAGGTAGAAATCCCATATAAAAACCATATGCCAGAGAACAAGTAAAGCCCATGAAGGCAGGAAGGGTCATTTTATATGACATTGATCTCCCTAAATCTTCCTTTGAGTACTCTACCACAATGGGTTAGAGATACATCAGGTTTCTATGGCCTCTGTAACTAATTACCACAAACTTAGTGGCTTTCAACAAATTTATTATCTTTAATTTCTGTAGGTCAGGAGGCCAGTGCTGGTCTCACCTGGTTAAGATAAAGACGTGGGAAGGAGTGCATTTTTTTTTTCAGGATGCTCTCAGGGAGACTCTGTTGCCTTGCCAGATACCAAGTATTTCTCACATCACATCTCTGTGACCAACTCTTCTGCTACTCTCTTACATTTTTGATAACTCATTTGATTGGGTTGGGCCTTCCCGAATAATCCAGGATAAATCTCCCTATTTGAATGTCTGCTCATTATCAAATTTAACTGTTATCTGCAACAGTATCTTTGATTAATTCCCTTTGTCATGTAACAGTAGGATATTGTTTTAGTTTGTTAGGGTTGCCATAAAAAAGTACTACAAACTTGGTGGTATAAACAACATACATGCTTCATCTCACAAGCTCAAATAAATTTACGTTCTAATAAATGTAAATTGAAATAAAGACTGGAGGCCAGAAGACATATGTATGTGCCAAAAATTTCCCCTTTTTATAAAGAACACCTGTCACATTGTGTTAGAGTCTACCTAATGACCCCATTTTAACTTGATCATCTGCAAAGACCGAATTTCCAAAAAAATGCCATATTCATAGATATTTGGAATTAGGACTTTAACATCTTTTGGAGGAATGAAATGTACCCATGACATGTATCCACAGGAGTAATACAAGGGATTAGGAAGTGGGAATTTGTTGAGGTGATTTTTCTCCCTAGCACAAGTGATTCTGGCTATCCAAAAGATTTCTGATATATAGGAAGACTGACAGTCTAGCAAAATATATGGACATGAGCTACTTACAATTAGCTTTCTTCATGACTTCTATTGAGTAAATATGTCTTTATACATTTCAGCTTGGTCTCTTTTACACCAAGGGAAATTAAAAGGAGTTTAGTGTGCCCATGAGTTTGCTGTAACATTTCCATACCAGTGTCTTCCTTGAGCGCATTATAGAACTGGTGAGGAAAATAAGTACAGGATTCCAGGAAAATGAATCTTAGAAAACACAAGCAAATGCTGTGTTTCTATTCCCTTTTCTCCATTTTCTTCAGCGTCTGCCCTTCAAAGATTCTGCTTATATTATATTAGAGCAATCAACAGGTCAGTTTTTTGCAAGTTGTATCCAGTTGGTTGAATACTGTAAATCTAAAAATATTTTACTCCAATTTTGTGCGTGTTAGGAATAATTTAATTTGATTTTCTATATGAATTGCCTAGTGGAATACAATATACAAGAAGAAATATAAATAATGAATTTGCTATACCTACTTTAGCCTTATAAATAATTTAACTAAAATAAAGCAAAATCTATTCGGTCTAAGTAAGTCCTAGTTCAGCACACATAATTTTTGATGTTTCTGAGATGGTGAAATAAAGATACAATTAATCTACAGCCCTCTTATCAAGACCTATAAAAATTGAGCAATAAAATGTCATCTGATTGTGCCATTAGCAAAAATGAATTTTTCATAATCTCTTAGCAACTAAATAATAAATTATTTTTCAACAGCTTTTAATGAGATGAAAGATAATCAGCAGTTGCAATAAAGTGCTGTAGCATCCAATTTGTATGAGCAATCTATTTTCTGTGAATAGTGAAGTCCTCATATCTGTCTTTGGAACTAGAAATTATTTAATCACAATCAAGAATCATAACAAGATCATTTACTAAGAAACAACTATATTCTCTTCACTACTATCCTTATCAAGACTAGTACTGTAAACATGTTTAAAAATTGTTATTATTTTATTGAAGCACAATCAAATTTAGTACTGTTGATTAACACATTTGGTCTATTAAAATCTTATGGTTTTATTTTATGTTTTTAGCATACTCTTTCTCTCTGTATTTTTTTTTTTTTTGAGACGGAGTCTCGCTGTGTTGCCCAGGCTGGAGTGCAGTGGTGAGATCTCGGCTCACTGCAAGCTCCGCCTCCCGGGTTTACGCCATTCTCCTGCCTCAGCCTCCCGAGTAGCTGGGACTACAGGCGCCCGCCATCTCGCCCGGCTAGTTTTTTGTATTTTTTAGTAGAGACGGGGTTTCACCGTGTAGACCAGGATGGTCTCGATCTCCTGACCTCGTGATCCACCCGTCTCGGCCTCCCAAAGTGCTGGGATTACAGGCTTGAGCCACCGCGCCTGGCCTTCTCTCTGCATTTTTATACATATGAATACAGGTGATCTTTTATGTGTTTATACATAACTAATTGTCAAATAGTTCTATTATAACAGAAATTTTCATACAAATGACTTCATTATCACTATGTGAGACCATTCTTCTCAAATTGTCCTTTAAACCACACTGTTTCTGAGGCTTCAATCCATGCTTATCTATTGTCTATGCTTCCCTAATTGGTATACTAGGTTTCAATTTATTTTATTTTATTAACATGAGAGCTCCCCTTCCCTCTGGAATAATTTTAATTGCATTTCCATAGTAAATCAGAAGAGTCAGACAAGAACCGAGTTACTCTTTTTGAAGCAGGGGTGTTCGCCATAGAAATACCGCTATTGAACATCAAGGCACCACAGAATATAGTTTTAAACACCATCATCATTGAAAATTGGTGAGATTTTGGAGCTAATATCTACTTCTAGATGCGGAATCAATGATCTCTTGCTTCCTTGTTGCATATTCTTGAGTGGGTAAACTCCTCTCAGCCCTTTCCTAAATGTGTGCACTAAGATACAAACTACTGTGTTTTACCAAGAGTCCTTATCAATACTTAACAATATCACAGTTATGGTCTCCTCACTGAGCTACAGAAACATATTTCTCCAAACTTCCACAGGATAGTAGACAAGAAGCTCAAATTCAATCTCACAAACACTAAATTTATTGTGGTTACTGGTCAAACTCCACCTTACTTTCCAGTTTATTTCTCCTCCTATAACCACGACTTTACTAAACGTTACCAATTGAATGTTACCAAGTGTTACTGCCACTGAATCAAGCAGCACAACTTGAGTCTCCATTACGACATATCCATTTTTTTTTTAGTTCTATTGATTATAAATTCCAAAGTTTTCTTCAATTTCTCTGTACCTCTGCGCCATCCTTGGTACAGCTGAAATCAATTTCGCATCATCTGGTAGATACTTTATTTCAGTAGTCTCATAGCTTTTCTCCATCATCTACTCACACAACATAAATACAAGTATTCTGGTTCGCTAAGTCTTCTTTATATAATTTTCTACTGCACGTGATTTAAAACCTACCATCCTTATAAAGGTATACAAGACTTTTGTGCATGCTGTTTCATATTTATATCTACAGCTTTATGTTACACAACTTCAACCTTGCTTTCAGTGAAAAATTAATGATAGAATCCTGGATACGACACCCTCATTCTACTTTGCAATCTGTTTATTCTTCTTTGATAGCATGTTTTCATCTCATTCTTGTATACAAAACTCAGTTTCAGTATCACTACTGCCAGTAGTGCTAGCTCTTTTGGTTTAGGCTTTCCCACAGGTAGACTCTGAGAAAAGGGTAAGTTCAAGTAATTTCCTTGGGAGGTAATACCCAAAACAACTGAAAAGGGAATGGGTGAGACCAAAAAGGAAGCCCATTACAGATGTGTCATTGAACAGAGGTATTATTGATACAAGTATTGGCAACCTGGAAAAAAATAAGCAAGAGGCCAATGTTGCTAGGAAAAAACAGGGAGGGGGTGTTATAAATTTGAAATCAAAGATTTGGCGTTTTTCTAACTTATTATGCCCTTTTGGGGGGTGGGGTAGATCAAATATGAGTTTTCAAGCTTGCACTCTCAAAAATCACAAACTATGTCTCTTCTGAACATCAATATTATCCCACTGTAATTTTTTATGGTACCAGATATGTAAACTGCATATGCCACATGAGTGATATCTTATAGATTCCATTTCTCCATCTAGTGACCATAAAATGTGACCATAAAAAGGCCAGTAGTTTAAAAAAAAAAAAGGCAGTTTAATTATAGATTCTCTTTCCATCGCTTTAAAGATATTTCTTAGAGGGTTACTTTTAAAAAGTAAAATTATTCCTCAGCAATGACACCTGTGGTCTTATTTTTAACTTTTCCACATACTCTTGTGTTATACTACCCAGGTCTTTTTTTCCTGTCCTTAATTTTTGTCATTATAAATTCCAAATGCCTCATAACTAAACTTCAAACATTTGAATGATATGCTTTAGTATCAAAACATATTCTGATAATAAATAGTGTCATTCATTTATTCACTCGTTTACCCATTCATGAATGGGGCTACTTCTCAAGTACCTTGCCAGTTCCTAGGACACAAGGTAAATGAGGCATGATCTTTGTCTTAAAGGTGTCAGAGTCTAACAAGAAAAACAAACAAATGCTAATTTAAAAAAAAAACACTTTGGTGTGATAAAATGGTATAGGAGAAGCAAAGGAGACATTGGTTAACTAATTTTTGAGAAAACTTCGTGTGCCGTTGTATCTTGAAGGATGAGTTTGCAAAATAAATGAGGAGAGTAACAGAGAACACTGTGTGAAGACAGAAAAAAAAAAAACACCATGAAAGATAATATGAAGCGCAAGGGATGGCAGGCAATTTGGAAAGATTTTTATACAGGACAGAGAAGTAGAGAGCAGCAGCAGATGAAATCAAAGAACAAAACAGAGGCTAGAGAAATGCCACGATATGGTCAGCACTGGTGGAAAACGTGACTATTCTAAAGTTGTAGTTCATTATCACTTTGGGAGGCCGAGACGGGCGGATCACGAGGTCAGGAGATCGAGACCATCCTGGCTAACACAGTGAAACCCCGTCTATACTAAAAATACAAAAAAACTAGCCGGGCGAGGTGGCGGGCGCCTCTAGTCCCAGCTACTCGGGAGGCTGAGGCGGGAGAATGGCGCAAACCCGGGAGGCGGAGCTTGCAGTGAGCTGAGATCCGGCCACTGCACTCCAGCCTGGGCGACAGAGCGAGACTCCGTCTCAAAAAAAAAAAAAAAAAAAAAAAGAAGAAGTGTGTGTTCCAGTTGTACAGATCTAATTTCTGCTTGAGCCCTTGATATGACCATGTATTAACATTTATATTCTGCAATAAGAGATAGGTAAATAGTGGCAATGAATGGGACACCCATTTTTCAGCTGTGATGAATTGTAAAGTCATGATTAAAGGTCTGAATTTCTTAATTAAACATTTGTTTTCCTGTGTTGAATACAAATTTGGATTTTTAAATTTTTTCCAAATAAGACTCATAATTAGATCAGTTTTGGAATTTCACATAAAATATACATTCTTCAAAACTGGAAACCTCACATCCGGTGTTAATTATGTTACTAGAATAAGTATGAACTCCTGATTTCACTCATTATTCAGAACAGAAATGAAAGGGTGTCTTCTAGAACATAAGAATAATTTTGCCATAAATCATTTTGGCCCTAAGCATGTTTAGCTTTTTATTTTCTGGAACTACACTTATAATCATTTAGAATCTGTATAGATTACAGATAAAAATTCTGACCTTCTAGTTTTTTTTTAAATCTACTTTCAACCATCTTTTCTACTCTCGAACATCTCCTTAGTCAAGTGAAACTTTAGTTATTACCAATAACCACGTACCTCAACATTTTAATATCAAGTATCCCATTTCCTAAACAGCATCTTGTCTTTTAAGTGCACATTATCTTCACTCTAATAATTAGTTACTTCTTTCATCATTTCAGGATTTACAGTTGTACTTAGTGGGGTGGAGCATAGAAAAATACAGGTACACTGTCTTATTTAGACCTGAAGTCTGGACTTTGCTTTTGATCACAAATAGCTTCTTTCTCATCTATCATCAATATTGTCTTTTAAAAAATCATCATTCCTAAAGAATATTCTAATATCTCACATTTTAAATAAACAAAAAGACCATAGATACCACAGTTCTCAGCATTGTCACATTTCTCTGCTACATTTCATTGTAAAATATCTCCATGGTGTTCCAAACCCACTGGTTCCCCACTACCATTTATCCCTTTTCACATTTTATCGTTTCACTCAAAACAGGCTTTTATTTCTAACTTTCCACTGAAACTGCTTTTATCAAAGTCACAAATAGTGTCTTTTTTGTCAAATGCATTTTCTATCTTTAATCTCTGTCTTTGATTGTCAGCAGCATTTGTCGTGATTAATTATTCTTTTCTCCTAGTTTCTAGGGTTCCACACTTTGCTAGTTTTCTACAGGAACCACTGAAGTCTCATTTTCAATTTCCGGATTGACTGCACTCACTTTCAGAAAATCCAAAATTTGGGATGCCTCTGAATTTACTTTCTGATTCCTCTTTAGAAATAATTGCTCACACCCTAGGTGATATCATCTTCATCTACAGATATCATTTAAATACTAGGATTACCATGTCTTTATCTGGAAGTTCTACTTCTCCTCTGTGTTTCCGAATCCTGTATTTGATTGCCTACTGGGTATACCATCATAGAATTCTAGTAAATGTTTTAAAATTAACATTTACAAATCTGAACTCTGTCACTGGCATCATTTCTCTCCAAGGTTCCTATTTTTCCCATCTCAATAGATGGCACCACGAAGTGTAAATCCATGACTCCTTCTTTCCCTCATAATGAACACCCAATCCTCAGCTTATTGCCTATAAATTCAAAGCACATCATGAATGTGTCCACATCTCACCAATTCAATTACCATCAACTAATCCAGACTGCTATCATTTCTTACCTCTATTGCTGCAGTGGCTTTTTAACTGGTTTCTCTGGTATTTCTAATGAATTTACATGACAGCAAAATAAATAATTTTAAAATATTAATCATATTTTATAATTTCTGTGGTTAAAATAATAAAATATTCCAATGAGGTAGAACGCCCAACCTCCCAGTATGCACAGTATTCCTCTTTCTCGTTCTATCACACTACTCCAGCACAGTGGTTCTTATACTCGGTTGCACATTGGAATTACACAGAAAACTTTACAACTACTGAGTCCATGGTAATGCCCTCAGTTAGTCTAGTTTAATTGATCTGTGGTGTAGTCAGGGCAATTAAGAGTTTTAAAAGTTTTCCAAATAATTGAAATATGCAGCAAAGTTTGATAATCACTGCTCTAGCCAAATTATCCTTTTTGCTTTCAATTGAAGAAGCCAAACTGGTCTCCACCTTAAGGACAGGCACACCCATCCCCCAATTGACTGATAACAACTCATAGCTTCCCCTCCCCTTTACAGCTAAACTGAGGTTGCCTCTTTCAGATGCGAACTCTCCAATCTGGGAGCTCATTCTTAATTAAGGACTGTCTGACACAGAGAGGTACCAAAGCCAGCCTTATTTCTTCAAGATGAGAGTAATGCTATGGAGAAATTTCTGTTACTGAATGTTTTCATGGAATTAGACAAAGTTTCTAGCTAAGACTGTTTTCTCTTTGCTTTCTTCCCTTGCCTTATCTTGCTTCCCTCACTTGAACAAAAATATTAAGTCACCTTATTAAATTTTTGTCACTTGCCCTTTCGTATGCCAGGGATGCTTTTTCCAAATATTGTCACACAGCTTTCTCCTCTTCATTCAAGTTTACTCAAATGTCACCTCCTAAGAAATGCATTTATTATGACTTTGTTTAAATATACCTGTTTCTCCACTCCCACAAACTTTGTTACTGCAAGTATTTGATTTATAGCACTTTACATTCTATATTTGTGTATTTGCTACTGGAATAGAAGCTCCATGAGATCATTGACTACCTCTGTTGTTACCTCTATGTCTTCAAAATGTACTTAATATCTAGTAATTAATTAGCAAATATTTCTTAAATGAACCAATCAATGGATAAGCTCCAGCTTGTCTTTAGCAAGCTGAGAAGAACAGGAATCGTGGAGCATGGTGATGATTACACATTCTGAAGCTGGTATCTTGGGACTTCTCCAAAACTCTCTGTAAGTTATGTCCACTGACTAATGACTGGGCTATATTCAACTGAACAATCATGATAATTCAATTCCATTATGAATGAGTCAACTCTATAATTAAACTAGGCATGAAGTAATGCATTAAAGAATACATATTACCTTCCATAATTTAGATATAATGCTAGACAATGGGAGACAAAGACCCACAGACTCATTGCACAGTGCGTCATAGCTAATGATGAAGACAATACATTTTTACATAATTAAGTTATATTGAGATGGATATTAAGAGAAATGACCAAGAAAGTGTAAGCCTGAACATACTGTGCTTGTGGGAAACGGGGAAGAAGCGGTAGCGGAAGAAGGTGTCACAGTACTAACACAGGAGCAGATATTTGATAGAAAATTATTTGGCAGACAAGACAAAAAGGGCAAGGAAATAACAAGTCAAAATCATAATGACATAAAAAGCATGATAATCTCGGAGAGGCTCAGGTAGCTCGGTATAGCCAGAGCCTAGGGTAAAATTAAAGAAGCGCCAATAAGCGTGACCATAAAGTAAGCATATTTTCAACAGTTAAAGTAGCTTGCTTTTGCCCAATAATTAGGAAGAACTATTGAGAGTTTTAATAAGCCTTGTTATGGTCTCTCTTCCTAAAATGACAACTTTAGTTGCAATGAAGAAGGTGGATGTGAACTAGAGATACAACGGGATTATTTGTAATTGTCTCTTTATATTCCAGATAAGGAACTATAATGAGCTCAATTAAAAGCATTTGTGAAGCAGAGAGAAAAGATTCATTAAAAAACAATTTAGGGACATGTTGATATAACTTTAAAAGCATTTGGATGTGGATGAATGTAAGTTACGAACACCACAGATGGCAACATATGGTCTAGGTATTCTATTGTTTAATTTTAAAAAAGGAATATCAAAAAATATTAAAAAGAACTAAGATAATCCAATTAGTCATTGCAATTACACACTTTATGAAACCTGACCGTACATATTCAAGGTAAGTGAAGAGCAAGTATTTTTTTTTGTCAATACTACAAAAATTAAAACCTTGAATATTTATTCAGATCTTACTCTTGAGACTCAGGAATATTGAGAACTGATTGCCCTGGTGTTCATATTTTGCTCAGAGGTTTAAGTAACTGATTTAAGTAATTAGAGAAGGACTCTATATTCATCTTTGATAGTAAATGTAAGTTTCAATCCCTGAATACCTATTTTCCACATTTATGCCTCTCTCTGAAATACGGTAACTTTGCATTTTTCCAATCATTCAGTCCCGCATTCTGATGTTTGCTTCTCACTACGCCAGGCATCCAGACAGCTGGAAACTACTACTTCTCCTTCAATTGGGTGCCTGTGGCAACAAGAGTGTGAGTCTCTGGAACATTAATTTGGAATGCATTGCAATCAATTTTAAAAAATTAAAGAATGACAGTAAGGTGACAACTTTGAAACCTAATTTTATTATTCACTGACCCATTAGAATAGTATTTTTAAGTTTATAAATTCTATCTCTAACAAGATATATAATAGGGATATTATCATGATTCCATTCATTTATTTTAAAGATAGAAAAAATTCCTTTAAAATGTTATTCTAGCAAAATATACGTAAAATAAAATAAACATTTTAAACATTTTTTGAGTGTGCAATTCAGTAGCATTACGTTCATTCAAACTGTTGTGCAACAATCAGCACCATCCATCCTCAGAACTTTTTCATCTTCCCCTACTAGAGCTCTGTAATCATTATTAAACAGTAGCTTCCTATTTCTCTCTCCCTCTTCTACTGTCGGTCTGCATAAATTTGACTAGTCTAGGACACTTATATGTGGAATCATACAATATTTTCTCTTTTATGACTGACTTATTTCATTTAGCATAATATCCTCAAAGTTAGTCCATGTTGTAGCATGTATCAGAATATCCTTCCTTTTACAATCTGAATAATATTCCGTTGTATGTATATGACACATTTGATCAGATCACCTGTCAATGGATACTTGAATTGCTTCCACCTTTTGGGTGCTGTGAAGAGTGCTATCATGAATATGGACATACAAATATATGTTTAAGACCCTACTTTCAGTTATTTTAGGTATATATCTAGAAGTAAAATTGCTAGATCATATGGTAATTCTATGTTGTTGTTTTTGAAGAGTTGCCACACTGTTCTTCATAGGTACGACCCTATTTTATATTGCTAGTAGCAATGCACAAGAATTCCAAGTTGTCCATAACCTTACCATTTGTTATTTTTTTTATTAAAAAATATCCTAAAAGGTATACAATGACCATTTAAACAAAATTTTACCCAGACTTTCCTAGAGACAAGGAAAATGCAATGTTATTAAAGATAAATAAAATATCTTAAAATTTAGTTAGCTAATTTCAAGCTTAAGAGTTCTCATCAGTCACAGCAAATTATTTGTGATAGGATATTTGTTATATTTCAAGAGTCCCATTACCATCCAATAATTTGGTGATCAGCTAGAAGAACTTATGTGACCTTACTCTGGGGGTAATTTTTTCATCTGATAGTTCAAAAATAAGATCTATTCTTTCAAATAAGTTACCACACAAACTCATGGATAAGGTTTTATTACAACAAAGCACACAGTGCGGGAACAGCAGGAAAAATATACATAGAAAATGGTAGAATGGTTATTAACAGACTTTGAAGGTCTCCTGATCTCTGTTAAGGCAGAGAAACTTGCTTTTCTCTCCAGTCAGGAACAGTGAAGACACATGCAAGATATCTACACCAGAGGAAGCAACTTAAGTCTTGGGATGTATATTCTTAAATGGATCAATTTACACGACCAACCATGGTGCAGACCCTAAACCAGGCCCCAGATGCACATTATGAATCTTCGTGTTTACTTTAACAATGATGACAGCCTGGCACACCTTGATCCACTGCATTGGACCTATAGGTCCACATCCCTAATCAGTGACCATGTGAACATTCCTGTAATTTAACTTTCAAGCATTTGACCAGTGGTTATTTTTGTGGCTACAGAGATTAGCAATAATTGAGTAAAGCAGATCTGCTGTGTTAACTCTATCCTCACAATGTACACAGAGAAAAAAGAATAATTGGATGTACATCTAAGTAGATAAATATACACAATAAATATATTAGATGGGGAGATTCAGAGCCGTTTCTTAAAAGTAGTTATCTGAATAAGAAATTTCTTATATATCTCTAATTTGAATTTCACATACAAACCTTTTGCCAAAATATTTCCTCTATGAACAGCCAAAAAAAAAAAAAAAAAAAAAAAGAGCACATTATACCATCTTGTTCAATCTGTGTAAATGCTGGCAATACTTATTTTGCTGATTCCAAATTTGCTCTTTGCCAGGGCACAATATTTAAAAACATATCCTTGGCAAAGTTTTAAAAGTAGATTTTTCCAGTATGCAATATTTAATATTCAATGGTAACTTATTTGAAAGAATGGATCTTATGTATGAACTGCCACATGAAAAAATTACCCCCAGAGTTAGGAGAGCTTAAAACAACAAATACTGTAATCTCACAGTTTTTGAGCCTCAGGAATCCAACGGCAGCTTTGCCTTTGTATAAAGGTCTCTGACAAGTTTGCAGACAATTTATTGGCTGGGGCTGCAATTTCACCTGGAGACTTGACTGGTGAGGAGAGGATGACCACCTAAGTTCATTCACTAGGTTACTGGCAGATCTCATCCCTTAAATTATAGGCTTCTGCACAGGGCTGTCTTTACACGAAAGAAGACTGTTTCCTAGGAGTGCGCATATCAAAGACAAAGAGAGGAGAGAGAGGAGCCCAGTCCTTGTATAACCTAACATTAGAAACCATACTTTTTGTATAACCTGTTCTCAGAAGTGACATCCCTTCACTTCTGCCATATTCTATTGGCCAGAAACGATTGGTCAGGAATATTCCGGGGGAAGAAATTACACAAGCGTATAAACACCAGAGGCAGAGACTTTTGGAGAACACCTTAGAGGCTGCCTCCACGTCATGCAGAACCCCCTCTCCAAATTCTTGGCTTTTAAATTTCTCACATTGCCTGTATGCTGGGATGAGGAACCTTCAGTATTCCCAAATGCTAGCACGCAAATTTAATAAGCAATCTAACCAGATAAAATTTGGTTGTTAGAAGATCCATTCTAATTTGTGACTACCAATGAACTGAATTGTGTTTTACCCAGGAAGTAGAGTAGCTAGATCTTCACCCATTCTGCATTTAGGATTCTCAGTCTAACACTGAAAACTTAAGTGACCTCAGATCTCAGATTTTGACTTTGTCCTTTTGGAAAAGGATTTAAAAATAGAGTTAATAAGCTGGGCGCAGGGCTTCACACCTGTAATCCCAGCACTTTGGGAGGCTGAGGCAGGCGGATCCCAGCTACTTGGGAGACTGAGGCAGGAGAATCATTTGAACCCAGGAGGGTGAAGTTGCAGTGAGCCAAGATTGTGCCACTGCACTCCAGCCTGGGCAACAGAGTGAGACTCCATCAATAAAAATGTCTGACAGCTATTTTATTTTATTTTATAATTTATTTATTATAATTAATCTATTATAATATTTTAGATATATTATAATATGCAATGTTAACTTATACTTAATTATGTAAATTATGTAAAAATAAGCATCTACTATCCAATATAATATTAAGAGAGTGAAACAAGTTACATGCAAATGTATGGTAAGTTTAACTGATGATAGAATTTTTAAAAGATCATTTAAGTCAGTATTTCCCAACATAGATGTGAACATAATAACTGAACTGAAATATTTTAAAATCTAAACTACCTAATTCCACACAAATGCACTAAGTAAGAATTTCTTGGGCGACCCCTGTATAGGAGATGAATTTTAAAGGTGATTCAAATGTGCGATGTGTGTTGAAAGCCACTAAGATAAAAGATTACCTTATGCGAGCAATAGAGGGTCTGAGAAAACTACTGGAACACCCAAAGGTACCTAAATTATTGAAACCTCAGGTTGAAGGCATGAGAGGGGTTCATGCACTGAAAAGGGCAGTATTAGTTACCAAATAATTGATGAATTTACACCTTGCACTGTTGTTGCTCACTGGAATAAATAACATTTTCAATTTTCATATATGGCTTTTGTGTGCTTCTTTTGCAAATGCACACTGAGCGCTTTCAGATGGCTCTAAATTGAGTTTTTCTCTTGAGTTTTCAACATACGATCGTCAAGAAAATGTTACTGACAATTATGGCAATATATAGTACGATTTTTAAAAGTACAGTCTGAATGCCTTCTGATGACTATTGTCAGAAAAATTCACATGAATCACATTTCAGATCATTGTTACACAATAGCAGTTTCAGGGATGATGCGATGTTTTACGTCTGCACTGTACGTTGTGCAACCACTATTCACATGTAGCTAATGAGCACGTGAAATGGAGACAGTGAGGCAAAGAAAGTAATCTACTTTATTTTATTTTGTGTTAATTCTTTTAAATTTAAATTACCATAGCTACATGTGGCTAAAGGTAACCTTATTTGAAAATACAACTAGATTTTTTTAAGACGAAATTCTTCAGAAACTACACTTCCATTTATCTGTTATGGCTTATCCTTAACTTTGATGATTAAAACTATGTTATTCTTTTTGGTTTCTACTTCACTTACAAAAAAAATGGGGAGAAGTTTTATTTAATTTTCAACAACTCAAATTATTAACTGTAAGGGTTTAAACTCTCCTTGGAATTACAAAGTTATATTTTACTAATTTTATATAAATAAACTTTAAATTGGACAGGATATGCTAAGGTGGCTGAGTTTTTCTGATAAAAGTTGCTGAGGAAACATTGTCCTTTGAAAAAGAGAACCACATTTATTTTAATATTAAAGTCATGATTATAATTTTAAAAATACAATTGACATTCAAAATACACAAGGCTCAAGTAAACCTGAAGCTGAATGCATCCCCTCCTGAATCTAAAATAAAAGTCAAAGTTAAAAATCTGAAAATAAATAGGTAAACGGATAATTTAGCTCTTAGAGGAGAAATAAATGATCAAATTAAGATAAGCAATCAAAAGTGCCTCCCTCACTTTCAAGAGTAAGCTTCGATTATTAAATACTTTTAGTAAGGGCAGCCCAAAGCCTTATTTCTTAAAATGAAACTCTGTAAGTTATAAGTTGCAGCTATGTTAGTTATATTTTTAAAAATATTTCTAAGAATAAATGATGTATAAAATTTATCAGTAGGATACACAGAAATTGCAGAAACATGTATAATATCAAAACCACAAGAAGATATCATCTTACCCAAGTCAGAACAGCTATTACAAGTAACAAATGTTGGCAAGGATGTGGAGAAAAGGGAATGCTTATTCACTGTTGGTGGGAATGTAAACTAGTATAGCTACCATGAAAAACAGAATGGAGATTTCTCCCAAAACCTAAAAACAGAATTATAATTTTATCCAACAATCCCACTACTGGATATCTACCCAAAGGGAAAGAAATCATTATATAAAAAAGATACCTACAATTATTCACCATAACAAAGATATGGAATAAACCTAAGCATCCATCAACAGATGAATGGATTAAAAAAGTGTGGGATATATACACAATGGAATACTATTCAGTCATAAAATGGATGACGTCATATTAGTTGCAGCAACATGGATGGAACTGGAAGTCATTATCTTAAGTGACATAAGCCAAAGACAAAAAGACAAATATTGCATGTTCTCATTTACCTAAGGGAGTTAAAAGAATTGATCACATGGAGGGATAGAGTGAAAAAGTAGGTTTCAGAGACTGGGAAGTGTGAATGGAGGGGTAGGGGGAAGGATGGAGGGAAGCAGGCTAAAGGGTACAAACATACAGTAAGACAGAAGGAATCAATACAATGTTTGAAAACAGAGTACAGTGATGACAGTTAAAGAAAAAAAGTACTGTACTCAGGAGTTAACACTCTAATTACCCTGACTTCATCACTACACTTTACCTACAGGTAACAAAGTTTCACATGAATCCCATAAATTTGTACAAATAAAAATATTTTAACAATTTAAAATAGTAGAATTAAAAAAAATCACTTTGATAAATTGAAAGCTTTGATGTATTTTTTTTAAATCTCACATTTACTTACAGATGTTTGGTTTGGCAAAAAATCTTTGAATCATAACTCAGAACAACAGTAGTTGCTAAATATACAACGCATTGATACAACTTTAGATTGTTTGAAGCTCTCAAAAATGTTTAGAGGTTCAAACTTTTGTGTTCAAAGCTGTTGTATTTGTAATCTTTAATGACTAGATATGCTTTTTATAGACTTTATTTTTTAAATAGGTTTTCTAACACATTTTAATAGAAAATAGAAAGGTTATTTACCTAGACCTATAATGTACATGTATAAAATTCAATTTGTATTTTGTTCCAAAGAAAATGCAGTCAATATATATTAATACAATATTATTAAATAAAATTTATTTAATAATAAATTATTAATTTAATCAACAAATTAACAGTATTAATAAAATAAAATAAAAAATCAATTAAATATTAACATTTACTTAATAAACTATATTATTAATATTTTATTAATAACTGAAGTATCAGAAAAAATCTTAGAAATTATTATTGATTTGTTGCTATGAGAAAGAAGTCAGTAGTTTAGACATAACCAACACAGTGCATGGCTTGTCTGAGAACTCCTGAGACAGTATTGGTGTTTCTCAGGCTGTGAAAGATGGCATCAGAAATAACTATGGTGCACCAGGAGGCTTGTACTGTTTGCTTGCATGCTTATACATGATATTTTTGGAACAGCTTTACATCGACAGCAAAGCTGAACAGAAAATATAGAGTAATTAGATCCCCTAATTACCGCTTCTCTCCCTCCCTACCACACATGCACAGCCTCCTCCCCTCCCCCAGCACAGGGGTGCAGTTGTTACAGTTGATGAACCAATTTTGTCACATGCTTATCACTCAGAGTCCGTATTTACATTACGCTCAGGTTGGGTGCTACAGTTCTATGAATTTTGACAAATGTAAAATGACATGTATCCACCATTACGGTATCATACAAAATATTTCCACTGCCCTAAAACTCCCCTCGGCTCCATATATTCAGCCTCCGTCCCCTCAATTTAACTGTTTCCTTATTTTTGTGATCTAACTTTACTTCTTTATTACTTCCATCCTCAAGGTAGCAGGTACCTGCGCCACAAGGGACATTATAATGCGATGATTGTGCACTGTGTGTTAGGGTCCATCTGATGCAGCTAAAAATCACTTCCTTCCCTGCTCACTTAGCCATGGACACCTTTCTTAACTCCTCAGAAATCTTAATTTCCTTATTTGCGAAACATATATGCATAGCATAGCTCATACGAGGTTAATGGAGTGCTTACATATGTAAGAAATGTGTCCAGTTCGTGGTAATGAATGTCAGAATGAGGAAGGAAAGAGAGGTGGAGAAGGAATTGTGTGCCAGGCAGAGTGATGTGACTCTGCACACGTGATTCCACTTGCTCTATGTTGTATTTATATATTACAACTGGTCCTCTGAATTCAAAATATGCCCAATGATTTTGAAATCCAATTTGAGCAGACAGCATTATTAAATATGGACACCAAAATCAGGCTTAAATTCCAATATTCATATAAAGCAGTGAATACAATGTTTCATAATCCCACCTGAAAAAATTCCAAAAGTATTGTAACAAACTTTTCTACTGTGTAGTATTTTTTTGCTAGAAATTAAACACTTTTAAGAATATATAAATACAATATAGAACAATTGGAATTATGCCCTGTACTAAGCTTTAACATAATGAGCTGTGTTAGTTATTTCATGAAGTTACTTTTTATCTCTGTGCTGTGGGGTTTTTATACATTTTTCTGAGTTATGATTTTGAGATAAAGAGCACACTCCCTTAACTCAGATGCCTGGATAAAAACTAAATTGATGTATACAAAAAAGAACAACTTGTGCCTGAGATTATGGGTTTGACACATAGACACATTTGGATAGTAAATATTAGGGAAGATAAGTTAAAAGACAAAAATTTACATCAGTCATAGAAATTGAAACTACAAACAAAAGATTTGTTCACTGAAAATATTTATCAAGTGTGTATATGTTGGTAGAGTTACACTTTGGTCTTTCAACTTCTTTCTCAAAGAAGGAGTGTGCCAGAAAATCATGTTTCTTTACAAAATTTATGAAACTACGGGTTATAATGATCAGTTTTACATAGAAAGTTATAACTTCATAGCAGACCAGAAACAAACTCATGATTGGTATATTTAAAGAAGAAGCAAAAATGATAAAATATGACTTCATTATTTGGAAGAAGAAAATTAAAATATTGCTTTCTTAATCTGAATTTTGAGACTCAAATTGCATATAAATTATGGAAAGTTTGAAAAATAATCTTTATAGTAAATCTATTAAGGAATCTTGATATATTAAAAATAACTATGTAGTAACAAACAGAAAAACAGGCAGGAATCCTTTCTAACATTAGGCAAAATAACAAACTTTTCTGAGCCCCAATATTCTCATAAACATAATCATTTCTGTCTGGCTCATGGACTTATGAGAATCATATAATATTGATAGGAAAGTGACTTGTAAATTATGAGGCTCTACATGGCGATATTATCATTTACAGTTGTGGCTGTAAATCTCACATATTGCAATAGCATTTTGTATAAAATCATTTTTAAAGTTACATACACAAAGAGATGATCATCCTGAATAAATGTCTCAGTTTTGACAGATCAGTAATAAATACAGAGATTTCAAACTTATCACATGTCTGAACATATAATAATCACATTAACATTTTTTAATGTTATCTCACTATCTCAAGAAAGAAAAACCCAAAAGCAGAAACCAAAAAGACAGGTAACAAGTACAAATTAAAATCCATAATTTATTTCTAGAATTTGAAATGATTTCATTCTTCTTTGAATTTTTAATATATTGTTTACTTTTTAAGAGACAGTGATAGTATTCAGGAAGTATTTAAATTCTATATTTTTTCTAACCCTCAGAGTTTAAATTATCAAATATTTAAAGAAATAAGCCTGGCATAAACAGACCGTTTCTCTAACAAAGGCATCTGTATATTAATTTTCATCATTTTCTAGTGAATGTTTGTTGTTGTTTTTCCCTGTGTTTAAGGATTTGATTTGCTCTCTGATGTAACCATATTCCCTAAGGGAAAAAATAAACACAGATGAGAATCTATCCCTCTTTTAATACCTTTCCTACTGGATTATTTCATAAAAGCTATTAACGCTTTTAATCGTGCCTTTATCACAAATATGCTTGAACTGACTGAACATATATGCCAACCTCACTATAGTATTTGGGAGCAGATAACTTGTTTTTTTAGTCTCAGGGGTCCACAGATACATACTTAATTTAGGTGATTCAACTGATGAGATTTTGAACTTTTTGAGTTGATAACTTTTGGATAAAATTTTGAACTTTGAATTGATGTTGTAATGGGTGGAGATCTTTTGAGAATTGAGGATAAGTAAATGTTTTTGTATAAAGGGCTGACATCAATATTTGAGGGCTAGCAAGCCGACTGTGGCAAGCACAATAACAGCCCCCCAATGATCTCCACACTGTAAATTCCAATATCCATGAATATGTTACTTTATCTGGCAAAAGACAATTTGACTATGTAATTAGTTCATGGATATTAAGATGGTGAGATTATCCTGGAATATCCAGTGGGCTCAATTACATGAGTCCGTTAAAAAAAAAGAAATGGCGAAATGAGTTTAAAAATGAAATGAAAAGGAGAAAAATGAAATTCAAAATGTGAGGGACAGAAGGACACAACTCAACTTCACTGGGTTTTGGAAATGGATGAAAGGGTCACAAACCAGGAATGTGGTTAGCATTTAGAAGCTGTGAATGGCTGTCAGCCAACATCCTGACATGCCATGGGGATTTCAGGCCTTTAACCACATATAACTGAATTCCACCAATGAACCAAATGAACAAGGAGATGGATCTTTCTCTAGAGCCTCCAGAAAGGAGAGCAGTCCTTCCAGCCCCTCGATTTTAGCTCAGTAAAACTCGAGTTGTATTTCTGATCTACAGAATTGTAATATAATACATTTGTGTCAATTATTTCATTAAGTTTATAATCATTTTAGGGTGGTAACATCAAACTCGTACAGACTTCATAATGACGAAGGCAGGACAGTTAATTAGCCTTGCAGCAAGATTATAAATATATGCCGTGCTCCATTCATTACAGGTGAATGTCAACTGTTACTCATTCTCTTTTCTCACAATGTCGAAAAATAATTCCGTTTCCAGATTAAAGGAAGCATATCAAACACCTAGGGCTGGGTTAATCTGCTCTAGCAAATATTCCACACCCGGCACAGCAGCTGCAATCGAGGATACTACTTGGTTGGTTGTGTGGTGGTCCACTATCACATTTCAGGATATGTCTATCTTTTATGCAGTCCAGCTGGTTAAATTAAATAAGCCATCGAAAAGAAAAGGAGTCACCATACTAGCCTGGCTCATTGACCTTGATCAGCAGGAAAAGGTAAAGCTACCTCTACACAATAAAGGAATAGGTGTGAACTTCGGGATGATTGACTAGGGTGCTTTTTTCTAATCCTTTGCCCTATCATGATAGAATGGACTGATGTAGTTCTGATTATCACATTTCAGACCACTCGAGGATGATGAAGGTGTGAGTCTCAATGCTGCATAAGCCACCAAGCCTCGTCAAGGCAAAAGGGTGATGAGAAAGAGGGAAAGAAGGAATATTGGCTGTGGTCCTGGCAATGGAAGTTGCAGTTCATCCAGTGAACCTCCCACTTTTGAGTTCTCCCTTCCCATTTTCCCTTTTGGATGTTTGCTCTAATAAAATCCTTGCATGTTTAATTCCATGTTACAATCTTCTTCTCAGAGTACCCACGTTAACACAGTTTTCTGCTGGATAATGAATGTCACGTTTTTTCCTTACAACTAAGAGAATCGATTCTAAATGCATATTGTGTACTTTTGTCCTAAGTTATGTTCCAAATTCAACTATTAGTTAAGAAAACAAAATTGACCAGTCTTGGCTCACATGGCAACACTCCAACCTTCAGCTTCTGAAAGAACAAGAATATTGAGATCTCTTAGTGTCTATTGTTCCTAAAACCTCCTATATAGACAGACTTTAAACAAATCAAATATGTCTAGATGAAAAGTGCATATTATATCACACTGCATGGCTTTCTAGCATTTAAGTATGCCCATTGACTGTATTTTTATTTTGAATTTTAAAAACTAGCTTGCATGAAGTAACTCATTTATCCTTCAAAAATCTGAAAAAAATATCTACTTTCTTTTTCTAACCAAAATCTTCTAAGTGTGATCAGTTATATATTAGTTAATTAGTTCCGAGTCTAAGATTTCTGGGTAGTATTCTTTCATTCGCTAGCTCTGTCATCATTTAAGACTTAATAATCAGCAACCTATGACACTAATGGCAACATTAACTTATTACTTATATGCTCTATATTCTTTAGTGGGCGTAAATATAGAGCAAAGGATGGTTTTAAGAAAATAAAAATATATAAACAAATGAATAAATAAATGTTTACAAATGGTCATTAGGCTACATCTGTTCTTTATTAATCCACTACTTCCCTCTCCATCTCATGCTGCCATTTCCTTCACCAGTTTTCAGTTGGGGAACATGTGTTATTAAGGTAATAACTGCTTTATTTATGTTACAACTCCTTTAGAAATATTCTTACCCCATTGTAATGAGTATTGCATGATGTAATATTTTCAGCTGGTGAGAGTGCTTGCAGGAGCAGCTATATCCCATCTACTTAATGAAAGACACGGTGACAGTAACTCTGCAGTCAGGACAATTCAAGGATGTGGAGGCCATGTGGAAAAAAAGGATTAGATGATTCTCAAACTGTAGCCCCCTATCAGATTAGGATAATAAAATGATTAATATGTGTAGAGGAACCCAGAATTCACCAGCCAGCCTGCCCCTGGATGTCACAGGCTCACTCATGAGGTACAAGCGATGTCTGTACGATAGCTGTCATTTTTCTCTGCTGTCAATCAAGCACTGAAAGGGTAAACTGTTTACATTTGGGCTGTCTAGGCATAATATCCAGATGCTTGAAAATCTGACCACTCAGGCAATGAAGGCTGGTGACCAAGCATGCAATCACACATACACCATGCCCCTGACACTTGGAGTGTTGGGCACTAGATTGCCTAAGCAGTCATTTTAGACTGCTTTAAATTTATTTTAAATTTTCCTAACCCAGTGCTCACCACTCACCTGTAGGTTGTCTGAACTAGTAAAACTCTTCACCTGGAAAGAAGGAAATACCTCGAAACATGAAAGATGGAGACAGCGTGCTCTTGTTAAATGTCTTGTACTTGGGTGCCCCCAGGAGATGTATCACCAGCCTGCAGATGTACCTCTCAGAATGTGTGCTCTCCTCCCTTAGTCTATTGTAATTCTACATCTACCATCTGTCACTGAATGCACCAGAGGCAGAGGCAGGTTACCACTGGAAGACAAAAAACTCTCTTTAAAGGGAGTTTCTGCACCTTGGCTAACACTATCAGTTGCAAACAGATCAAAGCAGCAGCGTCCACGGTGCTGCATTCAGTATTCTGAGATCCATTCTCTTGTCTTGTCCTCACTCCCCCAGCTGCTGATGATTTAGGGGATGGGTTACAACATTATGCATGAGTTTTCATTTCCTATTTGTTGTCCCAGCTTCTTCTAGTGTCTCGGAAACAATGCCAGTGACAACTTTCACAACATTTGTGGGTTGAAGGAGTATGGGTTGCTGACAGTGAAGTATGAGGCACAGGTGACATACTTTGAAATCAAGTATAGACTGAAAAGTAGGGATAAAGTTAAGTCTAAGACAAGTTTTGCTCAAGCTGACTTTCCATAAGCAAAACTACCCTCCGACAGAGCACCATGGAAACTGGATATAGCTGAATGTTTAATTAAGACAATGCATCCTAGTAGAGTAGTGGTTGGCAATCTTTTTCTGTAAAGTGACAGATAGTAAATATTATAAAAGTGATCATTTTTTACAGTCTCCATTGCAACTATTTGATTCTGCTATTGTGTCATAAAAGCAAGATACTATCATGGATGATATGTAAACAAGTAGGTGGCTCAATGAAATTTTATTTGCAAAAGCAGGGGGAGGCCAGAGTTGACCTGTTCATTTTAGTTTTCTGACCCCTGCAGCAGAGTGACAAGAAAGCATATTGAAGAATGGGCATGACTGAGCCTTAGCATGATAAGACTTTAACCACAAGGCTTAGGTCTCAGTTCCCATACTTTGCTAGTATGCTAGCAAAGCTTCCTCTGCATCCTTTAGCTTTATCTGCAAGGCTGTACACCAGTCTGACTGTGGTGAGGAAAAAGCTGGGTTCGTCTAATCAATATAAATGGAGTTTGGAACAGAATTAGAGACCAAGGTCATACCATGCCACACAGTTCTAGCTACCAGATTGGATCCCATAACTGTTCATGTCAGAAGAGGGCTGCTGTTTCCTCAGTTTTGCACCTTAAGGATGTAAAAAAGAACTAGGATTTTGCCCCTGCACCTGTCTAAATGATGCAGTATCTTTTGGAATCAGGCAAAAGCTTTTTATCCATTCTTGACTTTTCCATGAAAACAGAGCTCCAATAAAATAGGTTTTTTTACTGATCTCTCTTGCCGCCTCTCATCCATTTTATCCCTAGAAAGAAGAAAAAATTATCTAATTAATAAATCAGGAAGAATAAATTCAGGATGCTAGGTTCAGCTCCTTAGTTCTTTTAGTGATTGAACTACCAACAAGAAATAGAAAGCATACATTTCCTCTCTGCTCCTCCATGTCATAAATTTGCACATGAAGACTGTTTCCATTGAGATACATATGCACAAATGGTTGAGCATTTTCTGTGTTTTGAAAGAAGTGTCTAAATCCAAAGTTCAGCATTGGAAAGCACAATTGCCCACAGACAAAATCCACACTTTTATCAGCAGTAAAAGTGCTATTTTCCTTTGCCCAACCAATATTCCCCATGTCTGTTCTCCAATTCAATCAGACTTTTGGCAAAAACTGGATGTTACTTATTAGGTCTTCCCCTAATATTCCCAGCAATGTCATTGCCAGACTCAGTCTCCAGGTTAGTAAGCTCTACTGTTCATTCAGGGAGGGCTGCTTTTTAAAAATAAATTCATTAATTAATAAATACCTCAAAACTAAAACAATCAGAACACATGATTCTTTATTTTGGTGGATATAATCTATTTCCTAAAGCTAGAGTTTGGGGTAAATGATATAAGCATGATAGAACTTTAGTGGGCTACTCAACAATTACTATCCCAGTAAATAAATCATTAACCATCACCTAAGATGCTTGGGAGTCAAACATTCTGTTTGCTACTGAAGCAGTATTGCTTAGTATAAAAATACATGTGCCTTGTTTCTGGTGGTCAAAAGTAAAACCCATCCATACCGAGAGAATTCAGGTAGCCCATTAGAATGGGCAGCATGTGCTACCAGTGTCACCAGATCATAAAATTTCACATAGTGCTATTTTTCTAAGAACCTACAATTCTGTACCAATGTGTTTGTAAAAACTATGGTAATAGGATCGACTTCTGGGCCATCTCAGGAAACACAGGAGGTGAAGTTTTTATTGCATATAATAAATCTATTCCAGGATTCCCGTGCTCCAGTCCTTGGGTTTTTTCATTATAACAAGAATTTGGGGTTTTATGGGAATAATTAGAACTCTCCCAATAGTTTAATTTAGCACATTGAATTCTCCAGTAAATATACTTGCACCAAAAAATTAAGATCTTTCTATAACTATCTTCTCCTCTCATTGATGTAACTCCTTTGAAATGCCTCTGATGCTTGGGTGGCATAGAAGGCCAAGTAAAGTGCTGAGTTTCATTTCCCTGTGTCTTCTCATCTTTCCGTATTTCACCACTTTCAATCTTCAGGCTCTGACTTGTTCATCATCCACGCACTAACTTTTTACGAGACCTCATAAGGCTGTGAATGAAACTGATACTGTATCTCAGCCACCTGCAAGGTCAATAGTTGAGTTTGTTTCTTAAGTGTCTTAGCCATGGGGCTGGAAGTGATGAGAAATTGTTTTCATGGTTGCAGAAAAGCCATTGTTTTTGGCCTATTGCATGAGATACAGACTTAAGATTTTGAAAGTCTTCCTTCCTTCCTTCCTTCCTTCCTTCCTTCCTTCCTTCCTTCCTTCCTTCCTTCCCTCCCTCCCTCCCTCCTTTCCTTCCTTCCTTCCTTCCTTCCCTCCCTCCCTCCCTCCTTTCCTTCCTTCCTTCCTTCCTTCCTTCCTTCCTTCCCTCCCTCCCTCCCTCCCTTCTTTCCTTCCTTCTTTCCTTCCTTCCTTCCCTCCCTCCCTCCCTCCTTTCCTTCCTTCCTTCCTTCCTTCCTTCCTTCCTTCCTTCCCTCCCTCCCTCCCTCCTTTCCTTCCTTCCTTCCTTCCTTCCTTCCTTCCTTCCCTCCCTCCCTCCCTCCCTCCCTCCCTTCCTTCCTTCCTTCCTTCCTTCCTTCCCTCCCTCCCTCCCTCCCTTCCTTCCTTCCCTCCCTCCCTCCCTCCCTCCTTCCCTCCCTTCTTTCCTTCCTTCTTTCCTTCCTTCCTTCCTTCCCTCCCTCCCTCCCTCCCTCCCTCCTCCTTCCTTCCTTCCTTCCTTCCTTCCTTCCTTCCTTCCTTCCTTCCTTCCTTCCTTCCTTCCTTCCTTCCTTTCTACGTCCACTTCTGCCTAAATATAACATCTACACCCTTACATACAGAATCCCAACCCTAAGTCCCAAATTCTTTAAGCTCTTATCATTGGATCCTTGTATCAGTCAGGGTCCCACCAGGAAACAGAACATTCAAATAGGGAAAATAAGAAAAATTGATTAAGGAAATATTTTTAAACTTGTGAGCATGATTAAGTGAAACCAATAAGAGATAACTAAGCATCCCATGTTGGGACTAGCAAGAGCAGGGAAGCTGTTACCACCTGTCCTGGGCTATATAGCACCTCCCCACCCCCTCACCAAATTAGTGTCCTTCAAAAAATCTCAGAATGTGCTCTTACTTGGTGCTTTCAGATTTCCTAAGGGTCATTGCAATTCCATACATTGCACATGTAATTGCCTAAGATGAGGTCATACCCTGAGCAGGGTGGGCCCTTAATCCAGTGTGACTAGTGTCCTTAAATGAACAGCAGAAGTGTTACAGAGACAGGCACAGGGTCTTCACACCTTGTGATGACAGAGGCAGAGACTGGAGTGATGACTCTGCAAGCAAGGCACGCCAAGGATTCCCCGCAACAGGAGAAGCTAAAAGAAAAACATATAAAAGACTATCTCAGGTCTTCAGAAGGAAATACCTTTGCTGACAACTGATTTTCTGAATTTCCACAGAATTTTGGGAGAGTAAATATCCTGTTTTTAAAATAATTTCCACTTTTATTTTAGATTCATTGGGCACATGTTCAATTTCATTACATGAGTATATCCTGTGATGCTGAGGTTTGGGATGATGATGTCACTCAGGTACTGGACATACAGTATCCAATAGTTAGTTTTTCAACATTTACCCTCCCTCCCTCTCTTCCACCTCTAATAGTTACCAGTGTCTATTATTGATATCTTTATGTCCATGAGTGCCCAATGTTTAGCACCCAGTTATAAATGAGAACATGCAGTATGTGATTTTGTGTTCCTGGGTTAATTGCTTAGAATAATGGCCTCCAGATGCATCTATGTTGCTGCAAAGGACATGATTTTATTCTTTTTTATGAATTCATAGTATTCCATGGGTTTTTGTACCACATTTTCTTTATCCAACCCATATTTGATAGGCATCTAGGTTGATTCCATGTCTTCACTATTGTGAATCATGCTATGATGAACATCTGAGTGCATGTGTCTTTTTGGTAGAATAACTTGTTTTCTTTTGAATATATACACAGTAATGGGATTGCTGGGTTAAATGGTAGCCCTGTTTTAAGCTCTTTGAGAAATCTCCAAATGCTTTCCACAGAGGCTGAACTAATTTACATTCCCACCAATAGTGTACAAGTATTCCATTTTCTCCACAGTCTTGCCAGCATCTGTTGTTTTCTGACATTTTAATCATAGCCATTCCGATTGAGGTGTGAGATGGTATCTTATTGTAGTTTTGATTTGCATTTCTCTGATCATTGTGATGCTGAGCACTTTTTCATGTCTGTTGGCTGCTTGTATGTCTTCTTTCAAGAAGTGTTTGTTCATGTCTTATGCCCACTTTTTAATGGGGTTATTTCTTTTTTGCCTGATGAATTGTTTAAGTTCTTTATATTATATGTTGGTTTAAGCCACCCAGTTTGTGAGCTTTATTACAGCAGCCACAGGAAACTATGACATCACCCACAGGGCCAAGGAAGGAACTGGCTATAAAGAAGAGGCCCCCTTTACAGAACCTGTGGCCCTTGGTAGGGAAATACCATCATTGTAATTCTGTAGACTGGCAGGGATGGACCCAGGGAACAAACACCTCACTTTTCTGTGGTCCAGTCTTCCAACAGTGCCTACTTTGGGTGTAATGTAACCAAAAGCTTGAGAGAACCTGTTGACATAGTTCTTAGAGATCAGCCTTTCAGGCAAAAAGCAGTGTGAGGAAAGATGGAGAGCATGTCTGGAGAGGCCAGGAGAGCTCTCTGCACATCCCCCAAAGCCCTGTCTTTCAAAGCACACTTTATGTTATGTGTTAAACAACTATTTTTCCACTGTGTATTATACCAGGATATCTACTACCTGAATTCTGGGCAAGGCAGAAAAATCTGGTTAAGGAAATTGACAAGCACAAACGTGACTCAGTGATTATAATCACTGTAGAAATCATACCACTTAAAAGACTTGTTAGAATACCATCACCACTGCTACACATGTGATGTGTACCCTGTAACCATGGCCAATTCTGGTGCTGGTCTTGGGATATCACTCCTGGCATTACTGGTTGGATATTAGAGTCCAACTTTGAAACTCGGACAACTGCTACTTGATATTAATATTGAGATGGAGATCTCTTGTGTTTATTTTTCAAATCCAGTTAACCACCCCCATCTCTCTCTCTCTCTCTCTTTCTCTCTCTCTCTCTGTGTGTGTGTGTGTGTGTGTGTGTATGTCTCTTTTGCATTATTATTTTTCCACATTATTTTCCAGAGTAGGATATGCATCTGATTCAAATTTAGGTCACACTATTTTGCTCTAATTTTAAAGTCTAAGAAATGTAATTTGGGAACTTTTTCAGCATTCATAGTGAGAAATAGGTTTCTGCCCCAGCCAAATGTAAGAATAAGGTATGGTGACTGGGCATAAAATTACACTTCTAATAATTTTTCTTATTACACAAGAATCTACATGTATTATTCATATCCTTCTTTCTCCAGAACATTGTTAATACTAAATTAATTTAAAATATTTTATCTGAATTGAGCTGAATTAATTACATAATGGATTTTCAAACAATAAATATTAAATAAGGTATTTCTGATTTTCAAATATATGCTTTTCACATACATCTCTGGTATCTGAAATTATATGAAAATTTAAATATTCTGTAAAATTAATAAATGTTTATTTTAACAGCTTACAACATAACTTGGCTAAAAACTGAGAAAGTTTCAAAACTGATTAGAATCTAATAAAATGTTTCATTAAAACATCATTCTCTGTGACTTAACAGACCTATCATTTAAATCTTAGAAATAAAATTTTAGTTACACAAAAATTCTGATAATTTCTATATTATTCCATTTTTCCTACCTAAACTTCAAAATTGAAAGCCCCTTTAGGAATCACTTCACACTAGTATTACTTCAGATAACACCAATGAAACATTTACTCCTATCAGCTATGATGAACAGGGAACTTAAATACTTGGTGTTACTCAACTATCTATAAAATTCCCTCAAGTTTATCCTCAATAATCAATTTGAACACCACTGACTCAGAAAGATAATGTTCCTTCCCTAAGGAGGTCAGAGAGTGAATCTACACTGGGACTAAGGCCATGCCTTCTGGCAACCATATACATCCATTATCATGGGACTGTCCACCTGCATTATCATAGGACCACCCATCTCTATTATCATGGGACCATCCACCTCTGTTATCATGGAATCATCTACTTTCAGTATCATAGGACCAACTGTCTCCTTCACCCTGGGACCATCTACCTCTGCCATCATGAGACTACCTTCAACATCATGGGATCAACTACTTCCATCATCTTTGGACCATCTCTCTCCATCATCAAGAGACCATCTACCTCCATCATCACAGGACCAAATACCTCCACCATCATAGAACCAACTACCTCCATCATCCTGGAACCATCTACCTTCATCATCATAAAACCAACTACCTTCATCATCATGGGACCAACTACCTCCGCCATAATGGGACCAACTGCTTTTATCATCATGGAATCTCCATCTCTGTCATCACATGGGACAATCTACCTTCATCATTATGAAACAACCAATTTACCACCATCATCATAAATCATCAATGAGGCCCAGACACTCACCACTTCCTGCCCTCTGAGACCTACCGCTGTCTTGAATTCATGATGACTTTTTATGCCAGTTGAGGGCAGTCATCAAGGCACCTCAGACTTCCAGGTCTTTAATTATCTGAGCTGTAAACCTCTTCGTGTCTCTTCAGACATTTATTCTCTATTTTTTTTTATATTTCTCTCCAATCTCTAAAATTTCTGTATGCTCTGAAATTTGGGGACCATGGTCAGCAACACCCCTATATCCCAATTCCACTCCCTGAATGACTCAACCTAGATTTGCTCTGATGTTGCTGCTTCCCCTGAAGCCTTCTCAGGGCGACTGATTTTCTTCTGAATCATCTTATGTCTCTCTGGACAAGGAGGTGAGTTAGGGCATTCCTAGTTTTCATGACAACTTTCAGAATATTCATTCTCTTTAGTTTAAAATAATGATAATATTATATCACCAACTAGTTACATTACTGTTGTCAACTATTAATGCTTGGGTCATGTTTCTATATTTATGGACATTTTGGTTCCGGGCTAATATAATTTTTATCAAAAATTACCTCTGCCTTAAGTATCGGCGATCTCAATCTATGTGTAGATGGTATTTCCTGTACTCTGACCCTCTCACTCATTGTATTCCTCTCCTCTGTAAATCTTGCCTTTCCACTTGCACTTCCAGGACTGTGTCGAAAAAAAATTACTGTTATCTATAATATAAACTACAAAGCATCTCTAATTACTTGCCAACCACCTATATTTTCAGCGAACTTCTGATTGTATCTTGTTCCTAACAATCCTCTTACCCAACAAAACATGTAATGAATTAATTATCCCATTCTTTCATTGTTTCTTATCCCCTTCATGGTGAGAAATATAGCTTAAATTTCAGGTCAACTTTTATACTCCTTTCCTTGCCCCCATCTTTCTTGACATGGGCAAAAATCTAAGTCTATTCAGACCACACCTGTATCATTGCCATTGAAGGTGGCTGGAGGAAGACACAGAATTGGTCTGATTCATCTCACCTTAAAAAAAACATGATTATAAACCTGCATGGTCTTATAATGCTATCTGAAAGTTACACTAAATGTTTCAAGTTTATTCATTCTCCTTCTTCATTGATGTTTAAATAACCTCACATCTTCTTGAATCTCAACATCTTCCCACCCACTTCATTCAGCTGAAAATGTTGCATTGTTCTTAAATGAGAAAATCAAAGCAGTAAAAAGAGAAACTCCGTAGCTTCCATTCCATACCATTGCACCTACCTACCAACACCTGACTCCGTATTCCCTACACACCTCCAACAGTTGATGAGATATTTCTGTTATTTTCTAAAGACCACTCTTCTACTGCTTACTAAATTTGAATCTTTTCTCAGATACATAGTTCCAAGCAATCCTCAGTTCTCTCTTTTACGACATCAAATGTTGCCTCTCTATTGGATCATCTCCATTAATATAAATGATCAATTTTATTTTCTCCTTTAAAAACAAACAGAAACCCTAAAACCTTTTCTTTATTCCACTTCCTTGCCATCTACCACTCCGTTCTCTGTTCCTGTTGCTGAAAATATTTTTGAAAAAATCTTATCTGTTTCTAATTACTCGCTCCAGTCCCTTTAAACCCATCTCTCCATGAAAAAAAAAAAATCCTGCTTTTAACAAGATCATCAATGATCTTAATGTTGCTAAAACCAATGGCCAGTTCTCAGTCCTAACTTATTTGGCCTAAAGACAGAAATTGGCACAGTTGACCACTTCTTCTCCTTTAAGAAACTCTCTTCACCGGGCTTCCAGGACACAACACTTTCTTGGTTTTATTTCTACTTCACTTGGGTCACTCTCCCTCAGTTTATTTAATGGGTTCTTCTCTTATACTTGACTTCTTAATATTGCAGTGTCCCACTGTTTAGTCTTATCTCCTTTATCTTCTATGTATTATTCTATGTCTCATCCAGTTCCAAGGCTTTATGAATCATCTCTGTGCTGATGTCTCTCGTAATTGTACATCCTGCCTAAGTGTCTAAGCCTCTGCAAACTCATGTATCCAACCCACTGCTTGACATTTCCAAACAGATATCTCAAATTCCACATAACCCCAACTGATGCCTGGTCTTCCTTGAATTTTTCACCACAGGCTTCTACAATTCAGATGAGGAAATTAAAATAATTAAGTAGTTAAAATTGTTCACCTAAAATATTAGAGACTTCCTTAATTCTTATTTCTCTTATGATGCCCCCAACCAATCAAAGAAAAACACTAAAAAACAACTCAGAACAATCTTCAAAATACATACAGAAGTGATGCACTCCTCACCATCTGATCTCCACGCCTCTGACATGAGCCAACATCCTAAATTTCCCAGGTTACAACATCACCTTCTCACTACTACTCTGCTTGCTATTTCTCACAGAGAACCAAGTGAGCTTCTGTATTAGTCTGTTCTCAAGCTGCTAATACAGACATACAGAGACTGCGTAATTTATAAATAAAAGAGGTTTAAGTGACTCACAGTTCCGCATGGCTGAGGAGGCCTCAGGAAACTTGCAATTATGGTGGAAGGGTAAGCAATCACGTCCTTCTTCACGTGGTGATAGCAAGAAGTGTGAGTAAAAGGGGGAAAAGCCTCTTATAAAACCTTCAGATCTTGTGAGAAGTCACTCACTACCTGCAAATCAGCGCATGGGATAACTGTCCCCATGATTCAGTTACTTCCCACAGGGTCCCTCCTACAACAAGTAGGGATTTTGAGAACTACAATTCAAGATGACATTTGGGTGGGGAAACAGCCAGACCATATGACCTTCTAAAGTGTAACTCAGATTAGGTCACTCCTCTGCTCCAAACTCTTCTGTGCCTCCCCTTTAATTCAGAGTAGACCCAAAATCCTCACCATGGCCTGTGAAGTTCAACAGGATCTGGCCTCTCAAATACCTCTCACCTCACCTCATCCTTCTCATGATCACTGGCTCACATTGACCTCACCCACAATGGCATTCTGGTCATTCCTCAATCACAGATTGTTCTCCTTTTTAGATGGGCTGTACTGGCTTACTTCTCTGCCTGGAACAACCTCTCCCTCGATATCCTCACCTTCCTTTTTATTATTATTTTTTGTGGTCAAATGATATCTCCATGAGTTCATTCCAAGCATCCTGGATACTACAACGACCTCCTCCTTCTCTCCCTCGGTGTTCTTGATCCTCTTACCCCACTCCACTTGTTCTTTATTCCATAGCACGTATCACAGACCAGAAAATTGTAAAACATGTTTGTTTTAGGTATATTTTAATCGATCTGTTTCTCAATGCTAGAATATTACTTCTAAAAGCAAGAATCTGTACTCATTTTATTTACCAATACACCCTAAGATCTGAAAAGTGCTGGTCTCATTATAGTGCTCAGTAAATATTTTGAATATAGTGCTCAGTAAATATAGTGCTCAGTAATATATCACATTTCACAGGTTGAGACAAAAGTTAACCTTTTGAATTGAAGCAAAGAGGAAAATGCCACTCCTAGTATGTTTCACTCTGAACAACTGGAAGTATTTCCAGGTGTAAAAGGTTATATTTCTTATCACAGAAAAGATATCTAACTAATTCACACAGATATTACGTTCCCTGCTAGAAAGCATCATATATCTTAGACATCCAGAACAGATTATGTTTTCAAATTATCAAGAATTAATTTACCACTTCTATAAGAATAAGCACTCTCAGATCATATAACACTGCATTGTTACATAACCTCATCCTTAGTGTTTTATAGAACTTGAATTCTTAAACTTGTCATGAATTGTTCAAAATCCTCATCAGCTTTAGCAAACTGTTGAATAATGCTTTTCTGCATATAGCTTTACCTAAGATCCTCAATACAATTTTATTTCATGACATTAAGGAAGGTAACAGACAATGCGTTAGAATTTTGCATTTTTATTAACTGTGCTTGGGGGAAAAAGCCACATAATCAGACCAGAAACTCCTCTCCAAAACTATTGTCTTATATTGCGAAGGAAAAATCTCAAGAAGACTGAGATATTTTAGAAGCCTAATTCATATGAGAATACATTTATAATTTTAAAGAAATTATTTGCCTGTCCCTAGATTGTAAATTCTTGGAAGTTGTATCCATATTTAGACTCCCCTTTTCCTGCCACAGTATTTTTTTTTTTTTTAACAGCAGTGGTGTGTGCCCAGTAGGCACCAGGAAAAGGGTTGATGATAATAATGTTAAAAAGTAAAATTACATTGTCTTCAAGGCATTATCCACAGTAACGGCACATTCTATTCTTATTAGTGTGTTATATCTTGATAAAGAATTTGTCTCAATAAGCCTGTAGCACTAACTTACTTGAATTGATTATATGTATTACAGTTTAAATGGTTTTCATCTGACCCATTTTAAATTCATTGCTTTATAATTTCTTTATGAGACAGGATAAGTAGGAGTAGGCAAGAGGATTCTTTTCTATTACGCTTTAATTTTTATATGTCAAAGCACATTTTCCACATGTCAAAGTCAGTTAGGTCGATTTTCCACAGCTGAGAAAATTATTTAAAAAATTAAAATGTGGTAAATTAGATTTATTTACTGAATTTTGTGAATTCTTACATTCTTTTTCACAGGAATAGTACTTACTAACCAGGACTCAATTTAAAGGAAAAAAGTTAATGGTGCTTTTAAAAGCAATGTCTTTTATAACTGCCTTTATAATAGTTTAAAATTATTTGCTTCATATTTCTACTGGTTGTCTTCTCTTATCTAAAGTAAACATCAGGAATATTTCTAATTTTGCTTATAAATCTACCTCATATCTTGTACTTTTTGTCATTCTGTCCTTGGGTTGTTTGTTAAGACATATGTGGGTTTATCGTAATTATTACATCAACAGCATGCACTTTCCATAATGAACCCCCAAGAGGCCATCTGAGTTTCCCTCTCCATTTTCTGTAAGGGCTGATAGATTTGCAAATAAACTATTTAGAAACAATATAAAATAAAAAAAATTTAACCTAGCTTTCTTTTTATTTGTTTTGTGTTTTTAGAACAACTTATTCTTCAGTGCTTTGATCATGGAGTTTATGTACAGAGGTCTTGCAGTAGGAGATTAATAGCTGAAGCAGAAGCGATTGTCATGTTTCAGTCTCAGGGTGAATCGCGTTTTACTTGTCAGTAAATAAGCCTAAAGTAAATTTTTAAAAATGTTCCTGTCTGTTGTCTGTTCTCAGTTTCTCATTTTATTATTTACTTCTCGAGAGGCAATATTGTTTATATTTTATGAATTCAAGTTATTTTCCAATAGTGTTAGATGATCAAAAGCTTGCTTCTTAACAATATTTCTTTGCCAACTAATGACTGTGAGGATTCATATCATACACATTGACACATCCAGTCTCCAGCTGTAAACACGTATCTTTGTACACATAGCTAGTGATTGTATCTGTCAATATGCAGTACATATACACTAGTTACGTGTATGTACATATATAACCACCATATCTGTATACTGAAAAACATATTGTACCTGTCAAGATACTATATATATTTATATATTATGCATATATATATACACACTAGCTATGTGTGTGTATTAAAAGTATATAGTATCTTCACAGGTACAATCACTATGTGTGTATATATACGTGTATGTGTGTATATACTAGCTATATGCACACTATGTGTACACATAACTAGTATATATATACACACATATATGTTTTATATATACATGCACACATACCTAATGATTGTGTCTGTGAAGATACTACATTATGTACATATTATTTGTATTGTTTATTTTTTATTTTTAAGTCATGGTATGTAAAAATTTATCACTTAATTTTTTTGAAGAAATAAAAGTTCTTCTGCTTTTTCCCTAGTTATCATATATTTGATTTGTTTGTCTTCATCCAATCATGTGAAAATCTAGCCAGAAAAAAAACGATCAAATCTGGAAGCTTAAATATTACTTATGCTTGTCAGAATAAAAGCAACAATAGAAAAACTTTTAGACTTTTGTACTTCCTTTTCTTTTTTTCAATTAAAAATTTAGATTCCATTTTTAAGGACTTAATTGCTTTATTATTAAAGTTATAAAATGTGCATTCTTTCTCATAATTTGAAACAAAAATCCAGGCCAGGTGAAGTGTCTTATGCTTGCACTTTGGGAGGCCAAAGTGAGTGAGTGACTTGAAGCCAGGAGTTTGAGACCAGCCTGCCCAACATGGTGAAACCCCCATCACTACTAAAATCGCAAAAATTAGCTGGACATGGTGGCACATGCCTGTAATCTCAGCTACTCTGGAGGCCGAGTCTGGAGGATCGCTTAAACCCAGAAGGCGGAGGTTGCAGTGAGCTGAGAACATGCCACTGCACTCCAGCCTGGGTGAGAGAGGCAAGACTCCATTTCAAAAAATATATTAATAAAGAATAAATAAAACAAAAATCCAAAAATGTTTAAATACATTGATATAATTGTCATATTTGATTTTATAGCACAAGTACTTACATTTTATCTCAAAAACATTAGTTATTAATCAGCTTATTATGAAATAACCCTTTCCTTGAGATGATTGTCATTGATTTAGATATGACTGAAGACTGTATCATATTAATTTTTACCCTATATTGTCTAGTCACCCCCCTCAAAACTGCGTCTACCTTTATTTCATCATACATGATCTTTTCCACACAAAGATTTTAATGTCTTCTATACTATTTGAGAAAATTCTGTATCATTTAAAGATGAATCATTCAATAATTGGTGGAATTTTAAGCAAGTTTAGGAGGTGAAGCATTGTAGACAAGTGAGGCATTATAGAAAAAGTTGTGTTGGATTGTGAAGACTCACCCATGTGCTAAATAGGCTTTATGTAAAGTCTCTTTCCTCAGTTTCTGAAAACCGAGGCAAGCTGCTGCCCCATTAACACAGAAAAGCACTTTCCATTTCTGAGCTCATATGAATCTAAGAGCTCTAAGGCTTTTTCTACTGAAAGACTCACTCTAGAAAAACCTTCCAGTGAGACAGGGAAATAGCTCATAAGCAGTTATTTATCACTAGTTAAGGGGGTATTTATAAATCAAGAATTGCTGTGCTTAATTTTGCTCTTTAAGAAAGAGCCAGGATGCTGTAATAAGTACTTATTAATGAGAAATTTATTTTTCAGTCTCTGAAAAAATGATCACTCTTTATTCAGAGAATATTCTGATGTTTTGCCCCTGTAGAGTCTACTTATCTATCTGAAATTGTTTGTCTCTGAAATATTTACAGTCTTCTGTAGCAATCAATTTATTACTTGTGGTATTTTTTTCTTACTTATATTAAACCTTTATTGTACACTAAAGAGCGTGTTTAAGTTAGATGGCCTGAAAAATAGGAACAGGAATTATTTATGCTATCATGAATATCAGTCAACCAACTTGCTTTTGATACGCTTCAGGACAATTAATAGTAACTGTTTTCTTTTACATTAACTAAAGGTAATCAAATTCCTTTTTGTGTGCCCAGTTATCCAAATTGTATATACTTGCAGTGAGTTAATACCCTGAAAAAAAAGATGTGAAAATAGAAACTCAGAGCTGTCCATCAGTAAAAGTATAACCCAATGTTTTAAATATACCTAACTGATTTAGAAAGCAAATGTTCTTCTAGCACGTGGTATTGTCATATCTTATTGATCATGAGTATGTGATGAGAAAACTCTGATTCAAGTGAAATTTGGTTTTGTCATATGTATTTATAAAACACTTATTCTGTGCTTGGTATTGTCCAACTTTGGAAAAAATATTTTTAAATGTATCAGTTATAATTCTGCTACCAAGAAACAAGAACAAATATCAAAATATAATTACAATATCTTATAAACAAATGAGTAATTTTTTAATTTCAAACTTTATTATAGATTAAAGGGTACACATTCAGATTTGTTACATGAATAAATTGTGTGAAACTGAGGCTTGGGGGTGTCAATGATTCTGTCACCCAGGCCATAAGCATAGTTTCCAACAGGTGGCTCTTCTGCCCACACCCCTCTCCCTCCCTCTCCTGCCTAGAGATCCCCAGTATTCATTGTTCTCATATTCATGATTATGTGTATTCAGTGATTAGCTACTATATAAGTGAGAACGTATAGTATTTGGTTTTCTGTTCCTGCGTTAGTTTGCTTAGGATAATGGCCTCCAACTCCATCCATGTTAGTGCAAAGGGTATGATTTTGTTCTTTTTAATGGATGCGTAGTATTCCATGGATTATATGTACTAAATTTTCTTTATCCAGTCCACTGTTGATGGGAACCTAGCTTTATTCTGTGTTTTTGCTAGTGTGAGTAGCACCGCAATGAATATGAAGTGCAAGTGTCTTTTTGATCGAATGATTTACTTTCCTTTAGTATGTTCCCAGTATTGGGATTGCTAGGTGAAATGGTAGTCCTATTTTAAGTTCTTTGAGAAACCTCTAAAACAGCTTTACACAGAGGCTGAACTGGTGTACATTCCCACCAATAGCGTATAGGCAGTCCCTTTTCTCTGTAGCCTGGTCAACATCTGTTGTTTATTGCCTTTTTAATTCATTGCCTTTCCAGCTGGTGTGAGATGGTATCTTATGGTTTTGTTTTGAATTTCTCTGATGATTAGTAATGTCAGGCATTTTTTCATATGTTTATTGGGCATGTGTATGTTTTCTTTTGAGAAGTGTCTGTTCATGTTTTTCACCCATTTTTAATTGGATTGTTTGGTTTTTTGCTTGTTGATTTAAGTTCCATGCAGATTCTGTGTACCAGACATTTGTTAGATGCATAGTTTGTAAATATTTTGTCTCATTGTATAGGCTGTCTGTTCACTCTATTGGTAATTTATTTTGCTGTGCAGAAACTCTTTAGTATAATTAGGTCCCACTTGTCAATTTCCGTTTTGTTGCAATAGCTTTTGGAGATTTATCCTAAATTACTTGCAAAAGCTAATTTTTTTAAATTTTATTTTATTTTAAGTTCTGCAATACATGTGCTGAACGTGCAGTTTTGTTACACAGATATACATGTGCCATGGTGGATTGCTGCACTTATCAACCCGTCATCTAGGTTTTAAGCCCTGTATGCATTAGATATTTGTCCTAATGCCCTTCCCACCTTGCTACCCACCCCCTGACAGGCTCTGGTGTGTGTGTGATGTTCCCCTCCCTGTGTTCACATGTTCTCATTGTTCAGCTCCCACTTATGAGTGAGAGGATCCAGTGTTTGGTTTTCTGTTCCTGTGTTAGTTTAGCTGAGGATGGTGGTTTCCAGCTTCATCCATGTCCCTGCAAAGGACATGAACTCATTCTTTTTTATGGCTCCATAGTATTCCATAGCATATATATGACACATTTTCTTTATCCAGTCCATTGATGGGCATTTGGGTTGGTTCCAAGTCTTTACTATTGTGAATAGTACTGCAATAAACACACATGCGCATGTCTCTTTATAGCAGAATAATTTATATTTGCATATAGACCCAGTAATGGGATTGCTGGGTCAAATGGTATTTCTGGTTCTAGATCCTTGAGGGATCGACACACTGTCTTCCACAATGGTTGAACTAATTTACACTCCCACAAGAGTGTAAAAATTTTCTTATTCCTCCACATCCTTGCCAGCATCTGTTGCTTCCTGGCTTTTTAATGGGTGCCATTCTAACTCATGTGAAATGGTGTCTAATTGTGGTTTTGATTTGCATTTCTCTAATGACCAGTGATGAGGAGTTTTTTTTCATACGTTTGTTGGCCAAAAAATGTCTTCTTTTGAGAAGTGTCTGTTCATATCCTTTGCCCACTTTTTGATGGGGTCATTTGTTTTGTTCTTATACATTTGTTTAAGTTTCCTTGTAGATTCTGGATATTATCTCTCTGTCAGATGGATAGATTGCAAAAATTTTCCCCCATTCTGTAGGTTGCCTGCTCACTCTGATGATAGTTTCTTTTGCTGAGCAGAATCTCTTTAGTTTAATTAGATCTGATTTGTCAATTTTGGCTTTTGTTGCAATTGCTTTTTGTCATGAAGTCTTTGCACATTCCTGTGTCCTGAATGGTATTGCCTAGGTTTTTTTCTAGGATTCATATGACTCTGGGTTTTATATTTATGTCTTTAATGCAACTTGAGTTAATTTTTGTATAAGGTGTAAGGAAAGGGTCAAGTTTCAGCTTTCTGCATATGGCTAGCCAGTTTTCTCAGAACAATTTATTAAATAGGGAATCCTTTTGCTTGTTTTTGTCAGGTTTGTTGAAGATCAGATGGTTGTAGATGTGTGTTGTTATTTCTGAGTCCTCTCTTCTGTTCCATTGGTGTGTGTGTGTGTGTGTGTGTGTGTGTGTGTGTGTGTGTGTGTATCTGTTTTTGTACCAGTACCATGCTGTTTTGGTTACTGTAGCCTTGTAATATCGTTTGAAGTCAGATAGTGTGATGCCTCCAGTTTTTTCTTTTTGCTTAAGATTGTCTTGAGGCACTTTTTTGGTTTCATGTGAAATTAAAGCAAAAGCTAATCTTTAGAAGAGTATTTCCTAGGTTTTCTTCTAGAATTGTTATAGCTTGAGGTCTTACATTTAAAAATTTAATTCATCTTGAGTTAATTTTTGCTTATGGTGAGAAAAAGGGATCCAATTTTATTCTTCTGAATAGACAATTATCACAACATTAATTGACTATGGAGTTCCTTCCCCATGGCTTATTTGTGTTGATTTTGTTAAAGATCAGAAGGTTGTATGTATGCAGGTTTATTTCTGCATTCTCTATTCTGTTACACTAGTCTATTGATCTGTTTTTGTTCCAGTACCATGCTGTTTTGATTACTGTAGTCGTATAGTATAGTTAGAAGACAGGCAATGTGATACTTCCAGCTTTGTTCTTTTTGATTAAAATTGCTTTCGCTATTCAGGCTCTTTTTTTGTTCCAAGTGAATTTTCGAATACATTTTATTAGTTGTGAAACATAACCTTGGTATTTTGATAGGAATAGCATTGAATCTGTAAATTGCTTTGGGCAGTATGACCATTTTAAATATATTCATTCTTCAATCCATGAGCATGGAATATTTTTCCATTTATTCGTGTCACCTATGATTTCATTCAGCAATGTTTTGTATGTTTTGTAGTTTTCCTTATAGTGGTCTTTCACACACTTAGTTAGATGGATTACTAGGTATTTCATTCTTGGGGGGCTATTGTAAATGAGATTGTATTCTTGACTTTGTTCTCAGATGGAACGTTATTGGTTCATATAAATGATACTGATTTTTGTGCATACATTTTGTACTGAAGTTTTACTGAATTCATTTATCAGTTCCAGTACCCTTTTTGTGTAGTCCTTAGAGTTTTTATGTATCGAATCAAACTGTTGGCAAAGAGAGATAGTTGGACTTCTTCTTTTTCTATTTGGATGCCTTATATTTCTTTCTTCTTCGTAATTGCCCAGCTAGCCCTTCCAGTACTACGTTGAATACCAATGATAAGATGGTAAGAGTGGGCATCCTTGTTCCAGTTCTTAAGGATAATGGTTCCAGTTTTTGCTTGCTCAGTAGCATGTTGGCTGTGGGTTTGTCATAGAAGGCTCTTATTTTTTTGAGTTATGTTCCTTTAATGCGCAATCTGTTGAAGGTTGTTATTATGCAGGAATTTTGGATTTTATACAGAGCTTTTTCTATGTCTATTGAGAATGGTTTTAGGTTTTTACTCTGTTTATGTGGTGAATCACATTTATTCACTTGCATATGTTGAGTCATCCTTGCATCCTAGAAATAAAACCTAACTGAACGTGGTGAATTAACTGTTTGATGTGCTGGTGGGTTTGGTTTACTAGTATTTTGTTGAGGATTTTTGCATCTATGTTTATGGGCCTGAAGTATTCTTTATTAATTGTGTCTTTGGCAAGACTTGGTTTCAGGATGATTTTGGCTTCATAGAATTAGTTAGAAAGAAGCCCCTCTTCCTGGATCTTTTGAGTAGCTTTAGTAGCATTGGTATCAGTTCTTTTTTACATCTAGTAGAATTTGGCTATGAATCCATTTGGAATCTTTTTTGGTTGGTAGATTTTTATTACTGATTCAATTTCAGAATTTGTTATTAGTCTATTCAGGTTTTCACTGTTTTCCTGATTCAAACTTGGGAGGTTGTGTGTTTTTAAGAATTTATTTATTTCCTCTAGATTTTCTAATTTGTGTTAACAGAGGTGTTCATAACAGTCCTGGAGGATCTTTAATATTTCTGTCGGATCAGTTGTAATGTTTCTTTGTCATTTCTGATTGTATTTATTTTGATCATCTCTTTTATTTTCTTTATTAATCTAACAAACAGGCTATCAATCTTGTTTATTCTTTCGAATAAACAACTCTTGGTTCTATTGATCTTTTATATGGACATTTAGGTCCCTATCATGTTTAATTGTTCTCTGATTTTGGTTATATATCTTCCATTATCTTTGAGGTTGGATTGTTCCTTTTGTTCTAGTTCCTCCAATTGTGTTGTTAGATAATTAACTTGAAAGCATTTGAATCTCTCAATGAAGGCATTTTAGTGCTATAAATTTACCTCTTAACACTCCTCTAGCTGTATCCCAAATGTTTTATATATTATGTCTCTATTTTCATTAATTTAAAAGAAAGTTTTGTTTTCTGTCTTAATTTTATTGTTCACTCAAAGATTATTCGGGAGCAAGTTGTTAAATTCCATGTTTTGTATAGTTTTGAGAGAGCTTCTTGGTATTGATTTTTATTTTTATTAAACTTTGGTATGATTTCAATGTTTTTTAATTAATTGAGACTTCATTTATGGCCAAGCATGTGGCCAATCTTAGAATATACTCCATGTGCAAATAGGAAAAATATATATTCTGTCTTGTTAGGTGGAGTACTCTGTAGATGTCTAGTAAGTCCAACTGGTCAAGTGCCACACATTTAAGTCCAGAATTTCTCTGTTAGTCTTCTGCCTCAATGATCAAATGCTTGTGAGTGGGGTATTAAAGTCCCCCGCTATTATTGCTTGGTGTCTAAGTCTTTTCATACTTTAAGAAGAACTTGTTTTATGAATCTGGATGCTTCTGTGCTGGGTTTTACATGCTTAGGATAGTTAAGTCTTCTTATTTAATTAAACCATTTATCATTATGTGTTATCCTTCTTTGTTATTTCTAATTGTTGTTGGTTTAAAATTTGTTTTATCTGACATAAGAATAGTGATTACTACTCTTTTTTTGTTTTACATTTACTTGGTAGATCATTCTTCATCTCTTTACTTTGAGGCTGTGGGTGTCATTACATGTGAAATGTGTCTCTTGAATACAGCAGATTGGGTCTTGTCATTTTGTCCAATCTGCCATTGTATGCCTTTTTTTTAAAATCTAAATTTTATTTTACCTTATTTAAATTTTTTAGTTTTCTTATTTCAATAGATTTTGGAATGCAGATGGATTTGGTTACATGGGTGAGTTCTTTAGTGGTGAAATCTGAGGTTTCAGTGCCCTTGTCACCCAAGCAGTGTACATGGTACTCAATATGAACTTATTTATCCCTCAACCTCCTTCCAGCCTCCCCCAATTCTTAGTCCTCAGTGTTCAATAATCCTTTTGTTTCCTCTCTATGACAGCAGTACATGTGAGCTTCTTCTAGTCCACCATCTTGACCCAATTAGTATTTTTTTTAAAAAATAAAAGGAAAGGAAATCTTTAAGTCTCCAAACTGGCTTCAATGCAGGAATCAAGAAGAAAGCCACTTGCAATACTATTTTGAATAATTCCCATAGAAGTTAAAGAAACATAAATTATAAAACAAAAATCATAGAATCTACATGTAAAGCATACCTTAGTGAATGGGACAGCAGATAAAATGCAAGTAACCATATTTAACACCAATGACTAAAGATAATTAAATAATCCCAAGTTGATTTGCTATTTTCAAATTGTAAAATGTGAAAGAAATAAGAGTTCTAGAGAATAAAATTTAAAAATTGAAATTAGAATTATACCAGGGACATTGAACAGGTGTTTATACACAGACAAAGAGATGAACATTAAGGTGGAAGAAAAATGTTAATAAAATTATTTACTTTGAGAAATAAAAGATTAATGTTAAGAATAAGAGAGGAGAGAATTTGAAGTTATAGTACATGTTCATCTAGTTGGAGTTCCAAGGAAAAATGTATAACGGGAATATTTAAAGACTGAAGCCAATATTCATAAAGTAATGGGACACCAAAAGGCTCATTGTGAAGGGAAAGTATAAAAAATGTACTAAAATATTAAATTGTAATGTTCAAAAATTAGAAGGGAGATTTCAAACTTAAGTTTTTGGTGTTCTTTATTGTTTGGACGAGAGTAAACCTATTGACTAACTTTCCACTTTACAGATTAAATATGCAAAAATTCAAAAAAGTACATACTATAAATAGAAACTAATACCTTATATTCTAGTTTTATAAAGAGAATAAAAGATTCTTTTTAAAGCTAAAACAGGGCAAAGGAATAAGGAATAAAAATATGCAGAAAAGTGAAAAGAATTGAAAGCACAAAGTAAGGTAATTTAAGTAATTATTAGTATATCTGTGACCACAGTATGTATAATTAAAATGTTTAACTGTGTGAAACTAGATAACAACAGCATTACGTATATAGTTTACAAAAGACTTATAAACCTACTTACAAAAGCATATTGAAAGCAGACACATAGTAAAATATGTAGCCAGCACACACTGACCAAAGGAAAACAGGTAGAACTATACACACAGAGAAAAACAATTACTGTTAATTTACAAAGCACTATTAGAAATGAATGACTGTGTTAATGGTTCACTTTATCTGGAAGAAATGTACACTTCCTGATGTGTATATTTAAAATAATATGGCTTCTAAATAAATAATTTGGTATAAAATAACACACCAAGATTGAAAAATCTGTTATGACAATTGAATAAGTGAAAATATTTCTCTTAAAACTTGATAATCAATTAGAACCAAATCAAAATTGATTTAAAAAGGGCAGAGCAACACACATACTACATGTTTCATTCATGTTCTCATGTAAACTGTTTTACCCAAAGATTGGAAAATATGCATTTTTTTTTCAGCACATACAAACACATTTCAGCACAAGTAACATGTGTATAAGTTTTGATCCCAAAACTGGACATACATAAATCTTACTAAATTTAAAAGAATGAGTAACATACAAGCAAATTTAAGGGAAAAAAAAATGCATTCAAGTTAAAAGTTGATAACTATTTAATAGGTAAATAAACTCATGGAGCAGAAATATTTTAATGTACATTTTGAAATAACTAAAAATTTTTATAATAAACTTAGACTTGTATCTTCCTTGTTAGAAAATAAAGTACTGAGGACTAATGACATAGGACATCCAAATTAAACACTTAAACAAGAGAATAAAATTGAAAACACAGAAAATATAAAGATACAAATCAAAATTTGTGAATAAAGAGAATCAACAAAGCCAAAGTTCTTACAAAATATTAATAAATTTTTAAAACCCTGTTAATAGGAATCAAGAAAAAAGATGCAATACACAAATGAACATCATTGAGCATTAAGAGTAAAATATAATCAAATATTCACCCGATATGAACAAAACGGGAAAAAAATTAGAGATGTTATTATGCCAGTAAATGTATAAAAAGATTCAGATAATATGGGTGAATTCCTAGGAAGAGTATAAGCTGTCAAAAGTCAACTTCAATGGTTTTACAAAAGAAATATAACTGTTTGTTAAATTTGCTCATAAAAGACTATCAGGCTTGAGTGCTGTTACAGATGCTTTGTTAAAATGTAAAAGGAGAGTTAATTTTAATATTACATGAGAAGCATAGAATAGACAATATGAGATATCCTTAAATTTATTTTATGGTACTATAACATAATTTTTATAACTATGACAAGAAGAGAGTTTACTACCCAATGTAACCTATACATATTTGCCAACCAAATCGACCAACATGTAACAGAAGCAGAAAAAACATGCAGACAAAATTCAAAACACTATTAGCAATTATATATTGTAGCAAACAAGAAACAATAGGAAAATTTCTTAACCTGAAAATGAGCGTTTAAAATTGAAGCAAGTGTGGTACTACTAAATGGAGAAATTATAAAATAGTTTACTTTACAATTAAGGGGAATGGAGAGGAATGGCTATTGTAATGATTTACTTTGAACATTGCAGTAGAATTTCAAAAAAAAAGTAATACAAGAGATAAAAGAACACAAGTGTAAATATCAGAAAAGAAGAATGATGTTGAAAATGTTCAGATATGATATCATTGTCAAAGTAAAAAAAAACATAAATCATCTTCAGACAAAATAGAGTTGTGTCAGTTTAATAGTAGTCATATCAATATGTAAATTAATTGCATTTCTACCCAATAGTATTGAGAAAGTAGAAAATATTATTCAGTTTTGTCAAGGAAAAATAGATAGATAGATAGATAGATAGATAGATAGATAGATAGATAGATAGATATAGATATAGATAGCTAAGGATTTAATCCAAGAAAACGTGGATATGACTTTTATGAACTTCATATGCCTTTAATAAAACAAATCAAATATAATAATCATGGTGAGATAAATTAAATAATGTACATATGTCAGTTCACCACAAATGAACTATAGAAGCAATGAAATACCAATCACAGGTCAATAGGTCTTTTTTTACCAGAGAAGTTAATGAGATTTTGTTCTAAAATTTATTTGTGAAAACAAAAGTCTAAGAATAGTTATGAAAATTCTGAAAACGAAAAAGTTCTAGTCAGTTGGACTTTAGCCTCCTAAGTATCACACTTAGGAGGCTAAATATTAATTAAGTCTTTTGAATAATTAAATTGTGTGTATGTGTTTGTTTGTAGTCATATATATCAATAGCACAGAATAGAGCACCCAGACATATACAGGAAGGCAATGTAGAATGTAGGATGCAGTACAGAGTAGTGGGTGAGAAGACGGACTATTTAATAAATGGTAGTGGCATAACTGCATAATCACAAGTTAAAAAGAAGTAGATAAATTGGATCTCTGTTTTATATCATGCCCAAAAATCAATTACAGAAAGATTAAAGACATCAATATATAAGGAAAAACTTTAAACAATTTTAGAAATATATATGTATAAGTTCAGAATATGGAGGACTTCTTTTTAAAATACATAAAAATACAACACATAAGGAAAAGATGTATACATTAGACTACTTGAAAATTTAAAACCTTATCTCATCTCAAGACGTGCTAGGTAAAATGAAAAATCAATTACAAACAGAGAGAAAATAGTTTTAATATTGCTGTTAAAGTATCAATATTCAGACAGATAGATAACTAAAAAAGAATGACAAAGGACCCATTTGAATAAAGGGGAAAAACATAAATAGGTATTTCACAAGAAAAAAATACATGAGTGGCAGATAAAAATATGAAATGTTGATTAAACTTATTAGGAATCAGGAAAATGTATATCAAACATATAAAATATGATTTTTAAAATCACTAGACTTTCAAAACTTAATTTCAGGCATTACCATATATTCCTAAGAATGTGGAAAACCAGAAATAGTCACAGCCTGCTCTAATGAATAAATGATATAAATATGTAAACGTTTGTATCATGTAACGAAGTGGGATATCTTTACACTCTGTGAACCAATAATTTGACACATAGAAATATGCCCTACAGAAACAAGTTCATGTGCCCTTGGAGCCATGTAAAAGAAAAAAGAAAAAATGTCAGGAAATCAAAGTTTCATTGACAAGAGAATACACAAATGTACAGTAATAGATTTATAAGGTAGAGCAGTACATAGTAATGAAAATCATTTGCACCAATAAAATCACATAATGTTAAAAATGAAGCATTCCATCAAAAGACAAGTTGCAGAAAAATACATACAATCGAAAAATTTCAGTTCTGTACTCCAAATACGTATACATACATGCTACATGTATAGCATTAATTATGTTTATGATAAAAACTAAAATAGAAAAAGGATATATTTAACATAATGTTTAGCTTGCTGGTTGTTCTGGGAGTTTAAATGTGTCCTGTAGGATGCTCAATGTTCTCTATCTGAAGTTAAGGCGTGGGTCCTGAGTAAGCACTTTTAATTACTCTTCAAATTATGAAGAGTATTATATTGGTTATGTATATGTCCTATGTTCAGAAATAAAAGGTGGGGAGAGAAGGAGAGAGAAACACACTCCCGTCAGAAAGAACAACTTTAGTTAAGTTTTTTTGTGTGTGTAATGACAACACAGCACATGAGAATAAATGAGTACCAGGCCAGAATCTCAAAAACGAGGAAAAGACGATCCAAGATGAGAGCTGAAACGTAGGCAGGGAACAGAAACTGTGCAGTGTGGTGGCTATGCTGCACATTTTCATATCTACCAGTCCTCATGAAAAGGAGGCAGAAATTCTTAGAGAAATGTCTGATCAAAAGTTCAGGAAAGGAACAGTAGAAAATGAGATATCTAGTTATACCAGAAATCACAGAAGTGCTCACAATAAAGGACATATTATAAAAGAGAAGACCTCTGATCTAGATGAGAAGAATAGCTTGTGGCAAACCCAAGGTCCTAATAAGAACAAGAAGAAAGCCAAGTAAAACACATACAAAAAAAAATGTATCTGTGTAAATGCATCAGGGAACAGCTGAAGCAAAGAAGACAAGAACAACTGAAAACGTAGATATGAAACACTCTGCTTAGGATTCCATAGAGAGATCTGGCCAATACCACCTCAGCAAATTGGTCAAACTAAGCATCATTAATAGTGGAACATCAGATGGTATAGCCCCCAGTAGGATGCAATAGATTACACACAAAAATCACCACTAAAATCCCCAACACTTTAACAGAAATGCAATCAAGCTTCCAGACATTTTTACTGTTTGTAGGAAATGCAACGATAGAGAATTGAATAAAACATCACGTGGAATCAAACAGGCAAATTCAGAGTAAAAAAATAGTCTATAAGAAAACTCACTCTTTATGGGTCCTCAAAAACCCAATGTCATGAACAAGGGCCTCTTCTAGTTGAAAAGAAATTAAACAGCATAATAATCCATTGCAAAGTTTGAACTGGATTGAATGCCACTCTGGATTTAAAAAATGTAAAGAATAACAGACTCCTGTAACAGGTGGGTAAATATATATGTGTACTATAGGACATTAAAATCATTTAATGTTTTTAAGTTGATAAATGCTATTGATTGTTATGCCTTATGTAATAAAACATCTAAGGCCATACATAGTGCTGCACAAAAGTAGTGACTAAAAAGGAAAAAAGGGAAAACCTTTTTTTTTTTTTTTAAGAAAACTGCTATCTAATAAATATAGAAGAGCTGGTTAAAAGGGATCCTGCATTTTGCAACCCTGTGTGTAATATTAACTATTGTTCCAGGCAACTATATTGTTAAAGGATGATAATTGTCCTCATTCTTCCCCAGGTGAATGCAATGCATTTGGATGTGAAGCAGGTGTACTTTCAAATTATATACTACGTTTGTGTGTGTGTGTGTGTGTGTGTTTGTGTTTGTGAAAGAGAGAAAGAAAGAGAAAGTGGAAGGTGAGAGGTGTGGTGGGAGAGAGAAAAAGAGGAGAGAGTGGACAAATATGGTTAGTCTTTGACAATTTTATCTAGCTGGTATTTTTCTTTCAACATATCTTTACATTAGAAATTTTCTCTGGGAAATTGAGATTGTGGGAGCTTATGATAATTGTCAAAATTAAAACACACACACACTCCCCCCCACACACCCATCAATGTTGAAAAAACATGTTACAACTGGGCTGACTAGGATTTAGGGATGATGCTACATATTAATCAACATTCAGCATAGCATCTCAGGACCAGGGGAAAATGGGCAAATTAAATAGATAGAAGACAGAGATAGATAGATGATAGATTCATGGATAGATAGACAGATACAGTGGTATGTTATTTTAAATATGTAAACCTATGGCCCATCAAAAAGTTAAAGAATAAATTTTCTAAATACTTAAGCATTTTGCATCTAATGCTAAGTCTTTCGATTTTACCAATTATGCCAATAGAGTATGCATAATATGAACTTAAGATGTTAATAAAAAAACTTAAGATTTAATACTCTTAATGAAATTAAAATATCTCATAATAGTTTAACCTATGAGAAAAGCATTTCACAAAAAATATTAACTTCATCCCTAAACTAAGAAATTATAGATTGTGAGGGACAAGGTATTTTTTTTAATTTGTAGAGCTAATAAATTACTTGATAGCTTTTCCCAGAGAAGTATGTTGGTTTAGGTAGCTTATTTTTACAATTTCAGAAGAGTGTAGAATCACTGAATATCTTGGAGAACCTTAATAGAATGTGGTGACAACAGCTTTTAATGCTGGAATCACTCTCACAGCGGGTCTGACTGTCACACAACGAGTAATCAAGAGATGCCAAGAAAACGGCGTTGAACTGAACTGAAAGAAGTGCGGCTTTCTTGTCCTTTCAGCGTCCACAGGAGACGATGAACTGGGCAGTCAGTGGTGGTTTGATATGCAGCAGGCAAGTCCAGCAAATATAAATTGTATTTTAGGAAGATCTTAAGTAAGTGGTGATTTATTTTTAGAGATCTAAATCAGTCCACATACATTCAAAACCTATCCCCAACACTGTGTGCATCTGCAGAACAAAATTATATACTTTCTCAAACTCCTGAATCTAATTGCCCTGATAACCTCTGGAAACATTTTAACTTCCTTAGGTATTTCTTACTTATCATATCTTGAAAATTAATGCAATAAAGTATTTGAAGTGGGCACAGTGGCTCACGCCTGTAATCCCAGAACTTTGGGAGCCCGGGGTGGGTGGATCACTTGAGGTCAAGACCAGTCTGGTCCACATGGTGAAACCCCATGTCTACTAAAAACATTAATACAAAAATTAGGCAGGCATAGGAGTGTGCCTGTAATTCCAGCTACTTGGAAGTCTGAGACCTGAGAATCGCTTGAACCTGAGAGACAGAGGTTTCAGTGAGCCAAGATTGTGCCACTATACTCCAACCTGGGCAACACAGCAAGACTCTGTCTCAGACCAAAAAGAAAAAAAAGAAAAGGAGAGAGATGCATCTTTGAAATTTTACTTTGTGAAACCTATCTTGAAGAAATCAAAAGTGAATGTTGCAATTTCTACCACTTTTATCAAAAAATTCAAGAAGATATTAAATATTTCTTTAATTTCATGACAAAATGTTTAAAGGAGGGTAGATGTCTAATTATTGCAATTCATAGGAAAAGTTGTTATTTTAAAAGGCATTTAAAATAATCATATTTAAAATAATGTTAAAATGATATTTACAATAGTGCCTGAACAGCAACATAATGTAATATAAATAATTGTGTACTATTTTTCAGGAACATGATATTCTTGATTCAGCCAAGACACTAAATTCTTATTTGACTTGGCCAAAATTTTAAATCAGTTTGTTGTTGTTTCCTTGATGTGGTTTAGCTGTGTCCCCACCCAAATCTCACCTTGAATTTGCAGCTCCCATAATCCCCATGTGTTTTAGGAAGGACCTGGTGGGAGGTAATTGAATCATGGGAGTGGGTCTTTCTCATGCTGTTCTCGTGATAGTGAATAAGTGTCACAAGATGTGATGGTTTTATAAAGGGCAGCTCCCCTGCACAGGCACACTTGCCTGCCTCCATGTAAGATGTGCCTTGACTCCTCCTTTACCTTACACCATGATTGTGAGGCCTCTCCAGCCACGTGGAACTGTGAGTTCGTTAAATACTTTTTGTTAACAAGTTACTCAGTCTCAGGTATTTCTTCATAGTAGTATGAAAATGGACTAATAGAAGAAAATGGTACTGATAGAGTGTGGTACCGCTATTAAGATACCCAGAAATGCGGAAGTGACTTTGTAACTGGGTAACAGGCAAAGGTTGGAACAGTTTGGAGGGCTCAGAAGAAGACAAGAAAATATGGGAAAGTTTGAAACTTCCCTAGGGACTTGTTGAATGGCTTTGACCAAAATGTTCACAGTGAAATGAACAATAAGGTCCAGGCTAAGGTGGTCTCAGATGGAGATGAGAAACTTGTTGAGAACTAGAGTAAAGGTCACTCTTGCTATGCAAAGAGATTGGTGGCATTTTTCCCCTGCCCTAGAGATCTACAAAACTTTGAACTTGAGAGATATGATTTAGGGTATATGGAGGGAGGAAATTTCTAAGCAGCAAAGCATTCGAAAGAAAGCAGAGCATGCAAGTTTGGAAAAGTTGCAGCATGAGAATGCGATAGAAAACAGAAACCCATTTTCTGTGGAGAAATTCAAGCCTTCTGCAGAAATTTGCATAAGAAGTAAGGAGCTGAATGTTATGGATTAAGACAATGGTGAACATGTCTCCAGGGCATGTCAGAGGCTTTCATGGCAGCCCCTCCCATCACAGGTCCAGAGGTCAAGGAGGGAAAAATGTTTTCCTGGGCCAGGTTCAGTGCCCCCAGCTGTGCGCAGTCTTGGGACTGCATCTCAGCTGCTCCAGCCATAGTGAAAAGGGGTTAAGGTACTGCTAAGCCCATTGCTTCAGAGGGTGCAAGTCTCCAGCCTTGGCAGCTTTCATGTGGTGTTGAACTTGCAGGTGCACAGAAATCAACAATTGAGCTTCTGGAACCTCCTGTCTAGATTTTAGGGGATGTATGGAAATGCCTAGATGTACAAGTAGAAGTTTCTGAAGGGTGTGGCCCTCATGGAGAACCTTTGTTAGGGCAGTGCAGAAGGGAAGTGTGGAGTGCAAGCCCCTGCAAAGAGTCCCAACTGGGGCAATGCCTAGCAGAGCTGTGAGAAGAGAGCCACTGTCCTCCAGATCCCAGAATAGCAGATCCACTGATACCTTGCACTGTGCACCTGGAAAAGCTGCAGACAGTCAATGCCAGCCTGTGAAAGCATCCATAAGGGAAACTGTACCCTGCAAGGCCACAGAGGCGTAGCTGCCCAAGGCCATGGGAGCCCACTTCTTGCATCAGGGTGCCCTGAATGTGAGGCATAGAGTCAAAGGAGATCATTTTGGAACTTTAAGGTTTAATGACTGACCTATTGGATTTCATACTTTCATGGAGTCTGTAGCCCCTTTGTTTTGGCCAATTTCTTCCATTCGGAAGCAGTATATTTACACAATTCTTGTACCCCCACTGTTTCTAGGAAGGAGCTAAGTTGCTTTTGATTTTTCAGGTTCATAGTCTGAAGGGACTTGCCTTGTCTCAGATGAGACTTTGGACTATGGACTTTTGAGTTAATGCTGAAATGAGTTAACACTTTGGGGGACTGTGGGGAGTCATGATTGGTTTTGAAATATGAGGACATGAGATTTGTGAGGGTTCAGGGGCAGAATGATATGGTTTGGGTGTGTCCCTACCCAAATTTAATCCTGAATTATACTTTCCAAATTCCCCATATCTCATTAGAGGAACCTGGTGGGAGCTAATTGAATCATGAGGGCAGGTTTTCCTGTGATGTTCTCATGATCGTGAATAAGTCTCACAGAACTGACAGTTTTATAAAGAGCAGGTCCCCTGCACAGGCACCCTTGCCTGCCATAATGTAGGACATGCCTTTGCTCCTCCTTCACCTTCCACCATGGTTGTGAGGCATCCTTAGCCATGTGGAATGCTGAGTTGGTTAAACCTCTTTTTCTTTATAAATTACCCTGTCTCAGGTATTTCTTCATAGCAGTGTGAACATGGAATAATATATTCCTTATCCATATGTGATATGTACTTTTTCAGGGTTGAATCACATCTCTCACTGCATGGATTGTTATAGGTTTCTTGCAAATTTTGTGGAGTCCTTGCATTTCTCTGACTTCATGTTTTGAAATCCTTTTGGACTGTTTCCCCGAAACACAATCTTAAATTTGTAACCATGTCTTCCCTGTATTTTTCAGGAAATTCAAACCACTGAGCATTTTGTGCACTAGCAACTTCTGTGACAATAGGAGGGCTTATCCCATAGGAACAAACACATTACTCCTTTCCTTTCTATCCTGCCCACATCTTGTTTGCTCTCTGTCCTCTAACATTGCTCCCCGGTGTGTGATTCTCCACACAAGTCAGAAGCGCCTGAGAAACAAAGCCCAGATGCAGAAACACAGCCCAGATGCAGAATCTCACAGCTCCTCTCAAGGGAAGACACACTGACAGGGCAGTCCGGCATGCTTAGCCCAGATGGGTGTCTTCCACTGGATTCTTCCTATGTTAATAATAATAATCCCTACAAATCGATACGCCTAAAAAATGAACATTAAGAAAGTCTTTTCAAATCCATGACGTGACAGTTGTTTTGCTCTTCTGCTTTCATGTTGGTATGTGTGAAAAATAAATTCACAGTCATTATTTTGAAGTGGTCCAGAACACAGATTCTAGAGCTAGACTATCTGGGTGTGGATTCCAGTTCTGACATTTACTAACTGCATGGGCTTGGACAAGGTCCTGTCTGTGGCTTAAGTTTCTCTTCTGTGAAATATGGATGGTGGAAGAATACCTCATCAGGCTACTGGAAAGATTAAGTTAGTTACTGCATCCAAAGCATTCAAAGGAATGTCTAGAACATATCAAGCATTATATAAGTAACAGACACTTCTCAAAAGAAGACATTCATACAGCCAACAGACGCGTGAAAAAATGCTCATCATCACTGGCCATCAGAGAAATGCAAATCAAAACCACAATGAGATACCATCTCACACCAGTTAGAATGGTGATCATTAAAAAATCAGGAAACGCCGGGCGCGGTGGCTCAAGCCTGTAATCCCAGCACTTTGGGAGGCCGAGACGGGCGGATCACAAGGTCAGGAGATCGAGACCATCCTGGCTAACACGGTGAAACCCCGTCTCTACTAAAAATACAAAAAACTAGCCGGGCGAGGTGGCGGGCGCCTGTAGTCCCAGCTACTCGGGAGGCTGAGGCAGGAGAATGGCGTAAACCAAGGAGGCGGAGCTTGCAGTGAGTTGAGATCCGGCCACTGCACTCCAACCCGGGCGACAGAGCGAGACTCCGTCTCAACAAAAAAAAAAAAAAAAAAAAAAAAAAAAAAATCAGGAAACAACAGGTGCTAGAGAGGATGTGGAGAAATAGGAACACTTTCACACTGTTGGTGGGACTGTAAACTAGTTCAACCATTGTGGAAAACAGTGTGGCCATTCTTCAAGGATCTAAAACTAGAAATACCATTTGACCCAGCCATCCCATTACTGGGGATATACCCAAAGGATTATAAGGCATGCTGCTATAAAGACACATGCACACGTATGTTTATTGCAGCACCATTCACAATAGCAAAGGCTTGGAATCAACCCAAATGTCCGTCAGTGACAGACTGGATTAAGAAAATGTGGCACATACATACCATGGAATACTATGCAGCCATAAAAAAGGATGAGTTTGTGTCCTTTGTAGGAACATGGATGCAGCTAGAAGCCATCATTCTCAGCAAACTGTTGCAAGAACAGAAAACCAAATACCGCATGTTCTCACTCATAGGTGGGAATTGAACAATGAGAACACTTGAACACAGGAAGGGTAACATCACACACCAGGTCCTATTGTAGGGAGGGGGTAGTGGGGAGGTATAGCATTAGGAGATATACCTAATGTAAATGACGAGTTAATGGGTGCAGCACACCAACATGGCAAATGTATACATATGTAACAAACCTGCACATTGTGCACATGTACCCCAGGAGGCAGAGGTTGCAGTGAGCCGAGATAGCACAGCTGTCTTCCAGCCTGGGCGACAGTGCGAGACTCTGCCTCAAAATAAATAAATAAATAAATAAATAAATAATAATAATAGATTTAAAAAAAATAAGTGCTAACTTACAAAGTTTGACAGAGTCATAAACTGACCCTCAGATAGATTAAACTCTGCGGTTAGTGACAAAGTTATTGTCATGTTCCTTAACATGCGATTACACTGCATAGCCCCTAAGGGTTGTGCATGGTTTCATATACGGTAAAGGTTTTTGCTTTTGTTTTCCTTTCTAGTGGATAGAAATTAAAATTGAAGAAAGACTGTCTTCCATTTGTTTTTATTCCCCAGAATCTAGAACCATTTTATTCAAAGAAATCACTGAAGGTGTTAAGTGAATGAAACTCTATCCATACCTGTTGTTTCCATAATTTTACTTCTTCTGATTTTTCGTTTATATCTGAAATCCAGAATTCTATAAAATCTAGGTTTTCATATCCAACTATCTACTTGAAATTTCCAATTAGTCATTTCAAAGACAACTTCAATTCAGCATTTACCACATAGTACTAATGGTCTGTTCTCTACATAATTTCCCTAGTTCCAACTTTCATATTTCAGTGAACTCTAATATTATCAATATGGTTTTAAAAGAAAAAAAGGAAATCTTCTAAGATATTGTGCTTTTCCATTCTCCAAAATATAGTCCAACACCAAGTTTCATTGTTGTTAATGTTTTCTGACAACCATTTTATTATGAAATTGTTATGGGAGTTTTGGGTGAGAGAGGTTACAAAATAGTAATGAGCTGGGATTTGAATAAACATAATGTCTGTATTTGTATGTATGTCTAGTACTGCATAAAAATTGCTGTGTTGCTGTGAAATTTATTTTCACAAAATATTGTGCAATCTGCTTCCCATATAATATTCAATATTATATTTAGGACATTTTTATTTTCATTATTCAAGTAACTGACATTTATTATAAAAATACAACAAATGTCATATAGTATACTATAAAGAATAAAATGATAACTATATTTCCAAATGTAACAATTATTAAAATCCAGAAATATCCAATTTGATAAATACAGATATATGTACATATTTATAACTTTCTAAATATGCTTACTTATACATAAAATTGCTTTAGAGTGGTAATATAAATGTTAGAGGTCTGAAGCACGCACACATGCAACCACACACATACCCTTCATTATAATGGAGCATGGCTGTAATAAACACATAAAGTTATTTGAATGCAGGTGCCAGTGTTTTATATGAAATACGTGAAGCGTCGGGATTTTCTTCTGTTTTAAAAGAACTGCTATGTATTTTTTCCCTTGGTGCCACATCTCCTTGTCCATTTATTTTCACTGCCAATATAATTATGTAACTTTTTGCCCGCTTTCCTAGCCAGCCCTATGTAAGTCAGAACTGTTGTCAAATTGCTGCTAAAAATATTAGGGGTAAATATCTAGAAGTGGAATAACACAATTCATTATACGGGTAAACATCTGGAATTGAATAACAAAAATAAAGGGTATTTAAAGACTATTTAAGTGTACATGATATTAATTTTAACTGTAGTCAGTGATCTATCAAAGACCAGGTCTTATTTCCTCTAACTGTACATTTGTACTCATTATCTGCTCTCTTTCATGTTCATAAAACCTTCCCTAATAATCCCGTGTGCCTATACCTTTCATCAATAAGCTTTTTATACAAACACTCTACCTAAGTCTTATGAGGAATTCTAAATGGGATATAGTACCCAATAGATTTTTCCACCAATGAAGACTATTTGTCTTCCTAATTGCTAAAGGAAAGTATGTTAAACTCTTCAAAGTTGAGATTTGCCACCTTATTCCCCAATAAGACAGCATTCAAATTATTGTTTTAGCGTAAAGAACAAATTCTCAGAGGCATTTCCAATGTTAGAGACAAAGTTGTCTGGAAACAATAAATTGTTTCTCACTTAAGTTTTGGGATGTGATTAGCAGGCTCCAGTGTGGTCCCAAGTTAATCCCACCCAGTGAGCCCTGATTCACAGAGGTCCTGTCTTTAAGAGTGTCGACTCCTACATTTTCTCTCTATTGCCCAGAGTCCCCCAAGTACTTTCCACAGACTCAGGAGACATTCCCAGTTATTCTTATTTCATTTGACTTCAATGCATGCTATTTGAGAGTATAATAGGTGATCATCACAAGGCGACACCAGGCCTCTAGGAAAAAGAACTAGAGTTGCAGATGCCACAGGTAGAGACTCGAAAGGCTTTTTACTCACCTTGTTGTTTATATTTAAAAGTCTGACCTAAAAATGCTATCATTGAGAACTTTACATGTAGTGATATGAATAAGGCTAAGCTACTGTTATTGTACCACTGAAGCAGAGCAAGCTCCTGTCCCAGGTGCAGGGATTATTTCACAGTTACATTTCACAATGCCATTCTTTCATAGTTACAAAGGCCATGATACCAAGATTACAGGATTATGACATTATCTATCCATAATAGGTGGACTCTACAGATTTGCCTGCCCCAGACCTGTACCCTTTCAGGAATGACAAAATGCCTGTGTTCCAACTAATTTTCCGGAAAAACAATAGCTAACATTTACTGTATGTTTGCTGTGTGTCAATCACATATAAATGTATATATGATACATATGATATATATACGTAAAATCTTCAACATGTTAGAAAAAACAGGGTTTACACTTTCTATGACATTTCCATTAAACTTACCTATATGACTGCTATGCAAAGTTGATTACTCTTACAAAATAGCAACACATTATGACAAAGGCAATTAAAGGATTTTAACTATAACTTTTATGTTAAACGAAATCTCTTTACCAGAAAAAAAAAATTAAAACGTCCCCGCTAACCAGTATGCACCTACTGCTCTACGAAATGCCCTTTAAGTTAAGGGCATTAACAGTTAAGAATCACCATTAAAAAAAAAAAAAAAAAAAAAAAAAGAATCACCATTAGAAGCTATTAGGGTTCACTAAGGAGAGAAAAACTATACCTTCCCTGTTTACCTCAGAGTTACATCAACTCTTTGGCTTCCCAACATAATCGAGTCCAAAGAGGGATATTTCAGGCAACATTTATCACATCTGAGTGTGCCTCTCTGACCCATTAACTGAGTAACACATGAACTCAAGTTGTGTGGGACCCAGAGAAAGCGAGGCCCTGCAGCAGGTGCAGAGCGGTGCAGCTGCTCAGCTGTTGAGGTCAGAGCCCTCAGCAGACGCAATGAGGCTGAAGTGTCAGCAGCAGAAAACAAGGCCCTGCAGGGCCTGCAGTGAGCCCTCTGAGTGACTCACAGAGCAGATCTTCAGAATTTTAGAGCAAAGCTGTGATGCACTCTGCAGATGAGTGTCTTTCTTGGGAACAACACCTTCTACCTTGTCATTGTGTTCTGGTGGAAAACAAGGAGTATCAAGAGACCATGCAACCCAGAATGCTGAGCATGAACTCGGTGTTATCCAACCCCATTCACGACATAGAATTGAATGTAAACATAACAATCCATCTTCAAGTACAAGTACTAGGTAGGAGATGGCCTTAAACAAGTCTTGAAAGCACAAGGCAATTCTATGAACAAACGATTCTGACTTTCATGACTCTTCTCGATTTATCTCCAGGTTTCTCACAACCCACAGGTAAATCTGCACGTGGCTAATTTTTTGTATTATAGTAGAGACGGGGTTTCACCGTGTTAGCCAGGATGGTCTCAATCTCCTGACCTCGTGATCCGCCCATCTCGGCCTCCCAAAGTGCTGGGATTACAGGCTTGAGCCACCGTGCCCAGCCATGATGGATTCTTTATTCAATGTCTTGTTATAGTCTCAGCAGCCAACATCATTTCCATGTTCCCATGTAGTCAAGTGAAGCCCTCTGCATCTGACGTTCCCCACGTCTCAGTGGGTACTGGTAAGCAACAATGTCTGAAAGAAATTGAAGGAAGAACCCACCACTACAATAAAACAAGCGAAACATATGAAAGACTTAAATCGGGAAAAGTGTCATTTGAGTTCAGCGAGATGAAGTTGGTCTATAGTCATTCCCTGTTTGATCATGACCAGAGGGAAGAGAGAGGAATCCCAAAATAAAAAGACATTGGATGAATAAACACACTAAGCAACTCAGGCACACTGCCACGCAATTCACGCACAACCTTCCTCCATTAAGAGTGTCCCCACATAAAATAATGTAGTTATATGACATTATAGTTACTTTATTCAGCTCTAGAACTGAGATGACTAGATAATATACATTCATCTTAGTTCTAAAATTGGTTGCTTGGGATCTGAAAATCTGTAGCTAAAAAATGAATATAACTATTTTCAAAGTACCAAATGTCACATAATAGATAGAAATCAAAATAACTGCAACGGAAACAGCCAGTTGCAAAAGGCTAGCAGAGGAAATAACACATTATGTTGCCACAACTTGCTGGAAAGTGATAACAAAGATTTGATAGCATAGTCGGAAACCAAGCGGCTTCTTTTGTGACCAATTTGCCTGTCCCTGGTTCTGCAATTTAGGAGATTATCTCCCTTGGTCCATTATCGCTCATGTCCCCAAAGGAAAGACAAATTGTGGTGCTTTTCTCCTTTTCTCCATTAGGTAATACACTATGCAAGAAATTCAACACTTGCCCATCCAGGTTTCAAGGATTCCTGGATTTCTCTTGGAAATTGAGCTGTCATAGATTTTTGTTTTACAGAGCTGAGGGTTTTGTGATCATACATCTCCTTTAAGTGATAATCTCAAGCCAGGGTTGACAAACTAAAGCCCAAGGGTCAAATCTACCCCACTGTCTGTTTTTATATGAACTCCTATCAACAGATCATCTTTACAATTAAATTGTTTTTAAAACTCAAAAGGAAAATGTTATTTTATGAAATGAAAATCACACAATTTAAGTGTCAGCATCCAAATATAAAGTTTTATTGGGACACATCCCCACTCATTCATTCATGCATTGTCTGTCATTGCTTTTCTACTCCAATAGCAGAGTTGAGTTGGTTGTGACAGAGACGTATGGTGCACAATGCCTAAACTGCTTACTATCTGGCCCTTCACAGAAAAAGTTTGCTGACTCTTGATCTAGATACCAGAATGGGGCTGTCTGCCATTTAGCAACTGATTTCAGATTCTTTTTATCCCCATAGCCCTCATATTGAACGCCTCATCTGGGAAACTGTCTTCTAAATTCATGTTTGGCAATAGAATTAAATATTTAAGCAGCTAAGCATTTCCTTCAGCCCTAGAAGACATCTCAGTGGATTTCATTATACATTGGCAGGAAAGGGGTGTGAGAATGAGGTGGAGGCCAGACAAGTCCTAGCTGTGTTAGTTCTAATTCTTTCTTTTTCTGCCTTCATATGTTTAGGCACTATTATGATTTTGGAGGATGAAGTGAGGGGAAGAAAAATAATTACTTGTCAAGTGGCAAAGACTCTCCTTTAACCAAAACTTGAATCAGGTTTCTCTGAGTCTTTGGACTCAACCTTGGGCTTTTCTCTCTATCCTTGTAGAATCCAGATTGAGCAAGAACCCTTCTGATATGGCTTGGCTTTATGTCCCCACCCAAATCTCATCTCGAATTGTAACCCCCACCTGTCAAGCGGGGGAGCTGGTAGGAGGTGATTGGATCATGGGGGCAGTTTCCCCATGGTGTTAGTGCGATGGTGAGGGAGTTCTCACAAGATCTGATGGTTGTAAATGTGTTTGATAGTTCCCCCTTTCTCTTTATCTCTCTCCCTGTTGCCGTGTAAGTCATGCCTTGCTTCCCCTTCACCTTCTGCCGTGATTATAAGTTTCCTGAGGCCTTCCCAGCCTTGCAGAAGTGTGGCTCAATTAAACCTTTTATCTTCATAAATCACCCAGTCTCAGGTAGTATCATAATAGCAGTGGGAGAATGGACTAATATACCTTCCACATTAGTTTCATGAAACTACCCTGCCTTAGTATCTGACTACCCTGGATATCTGATTACCCTACCCATCAAGTTGCTTTAGCCAGAAACTTCTTATCCATGATGTTCCCTCTTAGTAAGTTTTCATCCACTGACCCCAACCGGGTCCTTGGTGGTAAATCCCCACTTGCCAATCCTGTTGCAGTGGTCCTTATACCTAGCCCTATGGTTCCCCTTGAATGAAGTAAGCTTCACCATCTTTAACAAGTATTTGAATAAGTTTTTCTTTAACACAAACAAAGCTTATCATTATGTAACTCTCAGTCATCCTGGATTTCACACTAGGCTAAACGGCTTATTTTATCCTGGTTGTATTATATTTTTCATGTCTTTGCTTTCAGATATGCCAACATAGACTGATCATAATTTTTTTCCTGTAACACTTTATTAGATGTAGCAAAACAAAGTCCACATATTTCAAAATATTGTCATATTTTTACTATCTTCTAAAACCCCAAACTCGGTAGACGAGAATATGAGTTCCAGGTTATTGTAGATGACAGTTTAAACAGCTAGCTGTTTTGCTGTTTTTTAAGAATCACAAACCCGGCCAGGGGCGGTAGCTCACGCCTATAATCCCAGTACTTTGGGAGGTCGAGACAGGCGGATCACGAGATCAGGAGACTGAGACCATCCTGGCTAACACGGTGAAACCCCGTCTCTACTAAAAATACAAAAAATTAGCCGGTCGTGGTGGCAGCGCCTGTAGTCCCAGCTACTCCGGATGCTGAGGCAGGAGAATGGCGGGAACCCGGGAGGCGGAGCTTGCAGTGAGCCGAGATGGCGCCACCGCACTCCAGCCTGGGAGACAGAGTGAGACTCCGTCAAAATAAAGAAAAAAATAGAATCACAAACTTTCCAATTGGGGATGGAGAAAAAAGTATCCCCTCTTCCCTGCTTTCATTCATCCGTTGAACATGGAGTGCCCCTTTTTGTTTTTCTTTTTCATATTCTATGGTTATATTCATAGATATATTCTTACATCCCAATTTCAATAATAGGTTATTACTCCTATAACCACTTTCATTGTCATGTAGGAAAAAAAAAATCAGATTGGGTGCACATTAAGAATGTAGATTTATAGTCACATAGACTTGGATTGAATTCTAACTCTGCTATTTTCTAGATGTGTGATCTCTGTCAATTTCATGTATCTGAGAATAAACTTCCTCTTCCATAAATTGGAAAAGTAGAATTTAACCTCATACAACTGTTGCGAATGATTCAATGATACAATATATATACAGCACTAATTGTGGTACCCAACATTTTTAAATATTCAATAAATGTATATTACTGTTATCATTATTCATTGTAAATAACCCCTGTTATCTGCTGGGGATATATTTCTAGACCTCCAGTGGATGCCTGAAACCACAGATAGTACTGAACCTTATATTCATTATGTTTTTCTCCTGTACATATATACCTATAATAAAGTTTTATTTATAGATTGGACACAGAAAGCAAATAACAACAACAATAAAATGGAATAATTATAGCAATAGATTATAATAAAAGTTATGTGAATTTTCTTTCTCTTTCTCTCTCAAAATTTCTTATTATACTCACCCTTCTTCTTGTTATCTACCAGTTTGATAACTGAGGGCTACTAATTAACTGATAGACAGCACACACAGTATGGATCCATTGAATAAAGGACTGATGCACCTCTCAGGGGGGACAGAAAAGAACAGTGTGAGATTTCATCACACTACTCAGAATGGCATGCAATTTAACACACGTGAATTGTTTATTTCTGAAATTTCTTATTAATATTTTCCACAGTTGGGCATGGGTAACTGAAACTATAAAAAAGTAAAATGGGGAATAAGGGGAAATTACTGTATTTTTCACACCTAATTTTGAACTGAGAAAGATAAACCCCATGGAATTGAAAGGATGTAAATGTCTCATGCTCATTGATGTCCACTGGGTTTCAGAAACTCAGTTTGAACAACAAGGATTATGAATGACTGCTTAAAATATCAGCACTTTATTTATTCCTTGAAACATGTCACAGAGGTAACTTAAGGATCTCCACAAGAATATAAAAGAAAATTACTAGAAAATCCTGCCACCCCTGCTTTTACCAAAATACATTTTGAATTTGCTTTCTATGTTGAAATAAATTTTATTTTACAAATGTTCTATCAACAAAAATGAAAAATTTCAAAAGCGCATTTTAAAAATTTCTCACTTAATAAAATTAGAGAAACAAAAGCATTGAGAGAATGTCCTAAAACAGATGTTTCATTTTATTAAACATTGTCTAATTTATGAGAGTTCTTAGAAATGATATTTTGTCTTATGTGGGGAAGATATTAAGGCCTATATTGAAGAATCCTATAAAATCAGATGTTTCCAAATCAGGAATAACTATGGATCTCCTGAGTATGGACATGGGGACTGTGTAATGGATGCCATTTCCTTCTCCATATTGGCTTCCAGATCGGTGAAAGCCAACTTTGTGGCCCACGGCCCACTCAGAGCAAATGTGAAAAGTTCTTAAGAATTGATTTTTGTATTAGTCTCATTTTGGGATCCATTTTATGAGTCCCTAACTTTATATTCCTTTTTCTTTTCCAACTACTTCTATTCTAGGACATCTTAATGCATTTTATGTATCCATTCTTTTAAGAAATACGTATTGATCTTCCACTAATGGGCTAAGACCTGGGATGGATGCTTCACTCTGAGTAGAATGGATTACAAAGTACATGACCTTGCCAATAGGAAATTTATATTCAATGTACACTCTGTTGAAAAAGGCAATCTACTAATTAATTACCTAATACAAATTTATCATGGTGGGCAAGGAGGGGAAATCCACATCCAGCATGTGTCCATTCCACAGTCACCCCCATGATGGAAACAGTCTAGCATAATCAACGTGAAAACTTTAAGGGAGTGAGGGCATATCGGACTCTCAGAGAATGGCCCCTTCCACTGGCAGATTAACACTGGGCGCTGGCAGTAGTCAGATCAGCTTTGGAGATGAAAAGTCCATGTGATGATGTGAATGCTTAACATTCATGTCAAGTACCCTGTTAACATTGTCTATAAGCCAACTAGGAAAGCTGGAATGAAGGCAGATGCTAACTCTTGGCCATAGACAGAACTTGTCCACTTGATTATTATAAGCCTCATCTACCATAAGTGCTTTCTGTTGAGCTTTCATATGGAGCACAAATATTTTCATGCTTCTGGGCTATGTATACCTCTTTAGTCCCAATCTTAAAATCAAGGTCATTTCAAGTTCATCTCCATCCACAAAAGTTATTAGCCCCTAACTGTGAGTCATGCCTCATGCCAGAGAAAGTAGCCATTCAGATGTGCTGCCTGAAGCTTTGCCCATTAGAATGACAGTGTCCTTATTATCTGAGGTGGGCACACCCTAAGGTTACCCCCATAAGTCACACCCTTGTTTAAGCCCATCTGCTTGAGTGTGAGTAAAACCTGTGATTTTCTCTTAGCCCATATGATACGGTAAAAGTGGTAAGATGCCACTAACATGATACATTATGTTATGTGAGATTGTGCCTTCGCAGACTGTAGTCTCTCCTGGACTTGAAGGAGTAAGATGATGTGATGTGAACTTCCTATGGTCACAGACTGTGGATTGTCTCTAGGAGCTGAGGCTCTCAGTCCTACAACTATAAGGAATTGAATCTGGCAACAACTTGAAGAGCTTGGAATCAGGTTCTTTCCCTTTCAAGCCCTTAGATGAAAATGCAAGCTTACCAACACCTTGATGGCAGCTGATATGGTTTGGCTGTCACAACTCACCATTCCTTCAGAACTTGCCAAGCTACTTCTCATATATTTCACTTCCATTTGGAGGAAATTCATATAAATATACCCAATTTTGTGGTTTAGCAGGTTGGGTAGAACCCATTTCATAGTAGTCAGCACAGTTTGCTGGGTTGCTTGGTGTCCCTGGCTCAGGCACTTAGCTTCTACTGAAGTGCGTCAGTGAACTGTGACCTGTGTATTGCCTGGGATTCTCCCATCAGGGCTGACCTCACATACCATAGATGTTTCTGATCAGCCACAGACTCTTCACTACCTCTGGACGTGTTTGACCACAGGACCAAGTAGCAGAGCTTCCTGCATTATAGCATGCTAGAGAGTACCATAAAAGTATTAAGCTCTAATCAACCTTTTTCTCCAAAACTTTTGAATCCAGTCATACAGCCAGTGAATGTGGCCTGGTTTCTTTCAAGGCATTTTCTCTATAAGTTTTGAATTCAAATTGCTAACTCTTGATCACTGTGCATGTCATTGTCTTCTTCCAATCTGTCTACAACACACCCAGGCTTTCTTACAGACCTTAACTTAATGTGAATTGGTTCATGAAAAAGTAACAGAAACACTGAACTATCCAAGCTATGGTAAAGAGATTATGTTCTAGCCAATGATATCCATTGAATTGTTTACAAGTAACCAATATTTTGACATAAAAGCAACCAGCAACTATCCCTCACAAACTGCAAATTCATATGTGCATTTTCCCTACTCCACCCCTCCCCAGAATAATTGACATAACAAAAGGGAGACTGTGAAGATAAATATATAATTGAACTTAAAACAACAAAAGTATTAGAAAGAAAAAATAAAATTGATTTTAATCATGGGAAATTGATGGGAAAACAGAACAAGAAACGATTGTACCCCAAACACAAAGGAACACTAATAAAACACTATAGTTTGCTTTAGAAATTCCAAAAGCAAGAAGTCAGTAAATTAGTGAGGCAGTTATTCAGGTAATTAATGAAGAATGAAATTCAGAAGAGATGAACTAGTCATATCTCATTCTTCTTAACTGTATGTCAAGAATATGAGACTTGTGCTTGCAAATTCTCTCACTATGATAAATTCCAAAAGTAGCAATCTGAAGAAAAGGAATGGACTATAATGAGATTACAGTATTGAGTTTACATTCAATATCAATGCATCCAGTATGAGACTAATAAAGGAAAATGCGATTCTTTCAAGGAGAGAAATACTACAAATTTATCACAGTTAATCAGAATCTTCCATATTTGATAGTTAATAGGGAGGATCTTCCAAAAGTATTACCTTCCTACTCCACTTTTCCATTTAAAATATATAATTGGGAAAAGTTAATTACATTTGCAAAATGGGCCCTAAATGTTTTAACTCTTGACAATATAAAAGTAATATTACCAGAAAGTATCAGAAAAGAGAGAATGTAGAGAGAGACAGAGAGAGAGAATCCTGGATGATAAAGAATTTGGTAGGAAGAGTAGTTCCAGAGACATAGAAACTTAAAGAAGAGTACTCTGGACTGGTTCTGTGTATTCTGGAAACATCTCTCTAGATTTAGAGGCACAAGTGACCCTGTTCCCAGGGCAAACTGGGGAGGTAGGTATTAATGGCTTGCAGTAAGGAGGCTGTCACTCAATAGATGACCTTTAGGTCTCTGTTATCTAGTGACTATAGAAAGCATGGTTCTGAGTGATAAAGTATTTGCTGCCTTAGGATAGTTTAGTAAAATTGAGGAGTATAATAGGGTTGGCTGATCGCTTTTAAATGAACTAAAACTTAGAAAAGAAAATAATGAGTTCAAGACTTTAAATTTGTAATTCAAAGACTGCATAAGGAAACTGAAGGCTTCAATGGCTACCCTGAAAGAAAGCCATCTCTCCTGTAAACTCTGGGCTGTTCTTAAAAACACAAAGTCTGATCCTGCAGGTGACTTAAATATAGTATAAATTGAATTCCCAACTTCACAGTCTCTTTTGTTAAAGACAGAGCATCAACAGAAAGTAAATATGATCATGAAACTTGGGATATGGATGTATGGGCAGGATTAAATGAAACTAGGGACCTCAGACCCCTATATCCTGCTGATCCCTCTTTGCCCCTGAAGAAGTCCTTCTACTCTTGCTGAGGAAGTTATTCTCTTCTTGTCTAAAGCATCTATAAAAATCTCTCCTGTACTGGCCTTGCAAGGCACTGTTGATCCTCCTCAGGACCTATACTCATCACCTTCCCTTGCTTCTAGACATATAACTTGACTCAAGTCCCAACAGGCCTGAAATTATGTGGGACAAAACGTGACCACTTACTAGGTTTAATGCCCTCTAAAAGGATTGCACCATTTTGCCAATGTGTACAGAAATCTAAGAAACACACATGAGTATAGAACTGAAAGGTATGGTGTCCAGGTAGGAGAAATATAAGTCCAATCAGGGCAAATTTGGTTTATATGAGTATACTAAGGGAAGATACTAGGCTCATGTTTCAGCTCAATGGACAAGAACATAAACCCAAAGATGGCTTACACTAAATATGATTGAAATGACAGAACTTCCTGGGTATACTGAGGAGAAAGTTACCCAAAGACTATAGATATTGGCGTAATAATGTAGATTAATTACGTATCTGCTTGACTATCTAGAAGGGTGCAGTGGATATAGTACCCATCATAGCTGGGAGAAAGACTTTTTTTTTTTTTTTTTTTTTTTGAGATGGAGTCTCATTCTGTAGCCCAGACTGGAGTGCAGTGGCATGATCTCAGCTCACTGCAACCTCAGCCTCCTCGGTCCAAGTGATTCTCCTGTCTCAGCCTCCACAGTGGCTAGGACTACAGGCATGCACCATCACACCCAGCTAATTTTTGTATTTTTAGTAGAAATGAGGTTTCACCACATTGACCAGGCTGGTCTCGAACTCCTGACCTCAAGTGATCTGCCCACCTTGGCCTCCCAAAGTGGTGAGATTACAGGCATGAGCCATGTGCCCAGCCGAGAAAGATATTTATTTTGGAGATCCCTACCTTCTTTGAAGTTCTGTGGTTGAAGCTCTGTAAAGATCAGAAGTCACAGTGAAATTAACACCATTTAACTGAGATCTTTCAATACAATAGGGATAATGGGGCGTCACGATGGCTGGGGCCAAGTTGAGGCCTCAGTAACTAAAGACAGCATAGGCAATATGGCAGGATGCACAGAAGAACCAGAGAATTCATCAGACGTGTGAGACATGCAGAAATCTTTGGCATTAGTTACTTGATCATCGTTTCCTGAGAAGTGAAATCGATGGGCATACTACTGATTTCTTAACTGATAGGAATAAGCAAAAAAAAAAGATCTAGGTAGAGTGAACAGATATCTAACCTGAATCATGATGACACAGACTCACTGCTCCTCAGTCAATTCCCAGACGTGAGCCAGCTTGACCATCCACAACCATGTGAATGAAGATAAGGCCAGAATCTCCACATTGGCTTCATGACGTATGTATTGAGGGACATTATGGCAGAAAACATATGCCAGGCACAGTGGCTCACGCCTGTAATCCCAGCACTTTGGGAGGCTGAGGAAGGTGGATCACGAGGTCAGGAGATCGAGACCATCCTAGCCAACATGGTGAAACCCCATCCCTACTAAAAATACAAAAATTAGCTGGGTGTGGTGGCACGTGCCTGTAGTCCCAGCTACTTGGGAGGCTGAGGCAGGAGAATCACTTGAACCCTGGAGGCAGAGGTTGCAGTGAGCCGAGATCGCACCACCGCACTCTAGCCTGGTGACAGAGCGAGACTCCATTTTGAAAACAAAACAACAAAAACAACAGCAACAACCAAAGAAAAACACACACACACACACACACAAGAAAGAAAACATAATTAAAAGACACCAAAACTGTATCTAACCACCAAATCAAAAGCAATGCCACATTCCTCAAAGGATTGAGGAAATTAATGTCACTAGAATGGACTTGGAAGGTACAGGGGAGGTGTTTCCCAATGTGACCTTGTTCATCTCACCTGTTTCACCTTTGCAGGCACAGGTGGTTCTTGGAGAATGACAGTAGACCATCATAAACTTATTCAGGAGGTGACTGCAATTTCAGCTACTGTATTTGATGTTGTTTTCTTGCTCGAGGAGATCAACACATCACTGGCAGTTAGTGTGCAGTTACTGATGTAGTGAACGCTTTTTTCTCCATATTTGTTGATAAAGCAAGTCAGATGCAGTTTGCATTCAAATGGCAATTCCAGCAATAAATCTTTCCTGTGCTACCCTAGGAATATAGCAACTCTCCAATCTTGAGATACAAGCTACTCTCTCAGTATTGGGTCATTTTCCTACTTAGCAGGATATCACACTGGTCCATTACCTTGATGACACTATGCTAATCGGATTGGATGAACAGGAAATAAAAACTACTATATACCCATTAGAAATTGCCTGTCGGAGATAGGAAATATAATTCACAACAACTCAGGGTCCTGGAATTTCAATGACACTTCTAAAATTCAGTGATTTGGAGCATGTCAAGATACCCCTTCAAGGGTGAAGGACAAGTTGTTGACTGTAGACTGTTCTACACTATGACAGACGCAATATGGAAGGAGCCTCTTGCAATTTCTTGAGGCACCATATAACTCTTGGGGGGGTAGGGTTACTCTAATCATATGACTCAAAAATTACTACACTTTAGGAAGGCTCAGAACAAGGGAAGGCTCTGCAACAGATCCAGGCCTCCTTGCAAGATGCTCTTCCCTTGGATTATATGACCTGAAAGATTCAGTGGTGCTTAAAGTGTCCTTGGTAGATAGAAATGCAGTTTGCAGCCTTTTGTAGTCTTCTGTAGATGAATCACAGTGCAGACACTTAGGATCACGGAGCAAAGTCACTGTATCATTGATGGATTATATTATCCTTTTGGGAAACAGTTTTTGAACTTGCTATTAGCCCTTAATAGAAGCTGTCACACCAAGTTGCTATGTGACACGAGTCACTCATCATCAACTATGTTTTGTCTGATCCACGAAGCCATTAAATATTGGACATGCACAGCAGCACTCCATCATCAAATAAAACTGGGAAAAATCATATCCTGAAGACACAAGTAGGTTTCACGCAGAAATATCCCAGATATTCATGAACTTATTCCTTCTAAATCACGTTATCTCTATGACCTCATGGGTAGTTCTTTGTGATAGGATAACTGAGAAAGAAAGTAAAAAGTTTGGGCTTGATTTATAGGTGATTCTGGATGATATGCAAGTGCCATATAAAAGTGCCCCCATGCAGAGATGGCCTGAAGTACAGTAGTGCAGGAAAGTCCTGCCGGTGGACAAAACTATGAGCCGTGCACCATTCTCCTTACCTGGAAAGAGAAATGGCCAGAAGTAAAGGTCACTATTAATTAGTGGTCCCTGGCTAATGGTTTGGTTAGATGGATGAGGGACTTGGAGGACTTAAACCTCGAATTAAAAAACTGGTGAAAATCCACAGTGAGATACCACTATACACCTATTACTTAGGTACAATTTTGAAAAAATCAGCAGTATCAATTGTTGGTGAGGGTGTATATCAACAGAATTTCTAATTCACTGTGAATCTCTAATTTGATGCAAAGGGGCACAGCCACTCTAGAAGTGTTAGAATTTTTGACAAATCTAAAGATAATCCTTTCACACAATCTAGGTAATGTGTTTTTATGTATTCACCTGGCTAATATGAAAATTTATATTCACATAAAAAATGCTTAGAAATGTTTATAGCAGCTTTATTCATAACTGCCAAAAGTTAGGAACAACCAAGATGTCCTTCATTAGGTGAACGGACCAGCAAACTATGGTTCATCTATACAAAACAAAATGAAAACGAAATTTCAGCAATAAAAATGAATGATCCTTCACATCATGCAAAAACATAGATTATCTTACATATGTATTAATAAGTGAAAGAGGCCAGTCTGTAAAATCTACCTTCCAGTGAGTACAGTATGGAAAGTGAGGAAAAGAACAGGTTTATAGTGAAGAGACCTGATCAATCCTGCCTCTGGCAGGTGACCAAGGTTAACATCAACAGGGATAAGTCATGGTGACGGTATGTACCCTTGATATGATGTGATGATAATGGGACTTTAGCTTTGTAAAATCCTCCCCAAAAGCCTAATCATTAAAAAATGTAAGACAAAACCCACATGAGTAATACTACATAAAATACCTGAGTGGCATTTTATAAACTTCTTTAAAACTATCAAGGTCATCAAAAACAAGGACTGTCTAAAAAACTGTTGCACCCAAGATCAAGTTAAAATTCAAGTTTTTAACATTAGGTTAAAAACTAAGGAAATCTGAATGATGTCTGGACTTTGGTTAGTAATAATGCATCAATATTGGTTCAATCATTTTAACAAATATTTCATAGTAATATAAGATATTAAAAGTAAGTAAAGCTGGAACTTTCCTTATGAAGGGCAGATATGATATAAATTCTCATATGTCTTATGGTATGAGAACTCTATCTTCTTTGCAACTCTATTGTAATTATAAAACCATTGTAAAATAACAAGTCTATTTAAAAAATTGATGGCAAGGATATTTGGAGAAGATATATATGAGTAGACCTCTCTTAGTGAGCAAAAAGTGTGAAGATGTCTGTGTCCCATGTGACTGCTCACCACAGTGGCCTCATCAGAGGAGAATTTTAATAATCAGGTGGATGGGTTGACCCGTTCTGTGGATATCAGTTAGCCTCTTTGCCCAGGATCACTTATCATCATCCATGGGCTCCTGAATCAAGTGGCCATGGTGGCAGAGATGAAAGTTATGCATGGTCTCAGCAACAGGGACTTACACTCTCCATGGCTGATCTGGATATGTTACGGCAGAGTGTCAAATAGCCCAATAGTGGAAAGCAACACTGAATTCTTGCTTCGGCATCATTCTCCAGAAGGATGAGACAGCTTCCTGGTGGCATGTTCGTTACTCTTGATGATTTCAACCTGGAAGAGGCGATACACTGTTCTTGGTGGAATAGATGCTTACTCTACCTATGGAGTCACTCTTTCTACGTAGAATGAAATGCTTTTAGGCTGTGCTTCATGTGAGTCTTCGTGTTAAAGAAAGGAATGCAATCTTCAAGGGGCATGACAATAATTCCACTGAACTAATAGTTGAGGCTGCTTCCTAGACACTTTGGGGTCTTCAGGCTGTTGCATCAACAAGCAAAAAGGAGTTCAGTGTAATGGCTGAAGTTACTGATTCTTAATATGAAAGAGAAAGTTGATCGTTACTACATGATGAAGTAGGTAGAAGCTTGTTTGATATACTGGAGAGCATGAAGAGTACTTCATAGTACTAAAATTTTCTGTAATTGAAGTCAATGGAAAACTATAACAACTAAATTCAAAAAGTCTGCTAGGGCAGGTGCAGTGGCTCATGCCTGTAATCCCAGCACTTTGGAAGAACAAGGCGGGTCGATCACCTGAGGTCATGTGTTTGAGACCAGCCTGACCAACATGGAGAAACCCTATCTCTACTGAAAATACAAAATTAGCCAGGCATGGTGGTTCCCAGCTACTCAGGAGGCTGAGGCAGGAGAATCACTTGAACCCAGGAGCTACTCAGGAGGTTGAGGCAGGAGAATCACTTGAACCTAGGAGGCGGAGGTTGCAGTGAGCCGAGATTGGGCCATTGCACTCCAGCCTGGGCAATAAGAGTGAGACTCCATCTAAAAAAAAAAAAAAAAAAAAAAAAAAAAAGTCTGCTAATAGCCTCATCAATGAAGGTTTAAGTCACCCCACCAGGTGGGGAACCATGACCAGCTGAAGTGTTTGCTGAGGGCAAAGGAAATTTGGGATGGGTAGTTAGAAATTCCAGCTTTGGATACCACTTACAGAGAGAAAGAATGCAGTTGTTGCAAGTATGCCTTCCTTATGTTAACATGAATATGTTTCTATGTTAACCAATTTTTGTTTCTTCCCCTTTATCACTCCTCATCTTCTAACATGTGTTAACAATAATTGATTTAATGTCAGTATTTAAGTTACAGGAAATCAATGGAGGAGCATGAAACAGCCACAAGATAAATGAATATCCTCAATGACAAAAAAAGAAAAAAGAAAAACCCACTTTATATCCTTTCATATGAAGGGTTAGAGGTTCTTTCACTGTGTCTGGGTTTCCTCGCATTGTGTCCAATGAAAACGTGACATTGTTACTGTCTTTATTTAGGGATCAAGTTTGGTTTAAAAAGATGCGATGAGTACCAATTTGACAAAGGGTTGATTGTAGTGGTTTTGTAATATGTCATCTCGGTAAAGAGGCCAACTAAATATTTCCTTTTCCTTTCCTCTACGTTTCTGGTTAGTGTAGCCCACGAGAGAGATTCATACTCTAGACTGGAAGGCAGAAGTGAAGCAGCCGCCTTTTGTAGTTTATGTTTATTGTCAACGACCCCAACTCACCTCACTGGCATGAGGCAGCATCTGAGCCTGCCCCAGCTTCTCCAGGACTCTCCTTCAGCATCTCTGACTCTTGGGTCAGGTGCATGCATTGAGCTCTGAGAAAAAGGGGCCCTGTTTCTGCAGGACAATTATTCCACCATGGTGAGAGGCAGCAAGGACTGACATGGATTTCAGTTTGCCACTGTGGACTCTAGATCATGACTTTGGGTTCCAAATTATTCTTGTTCTCTGCCAGTTTACCCATTTTCTCCCCTCTGCTGTCACCCCTTTGCAATTCCAGCTCCAGCATAAGACCTGAAGACCACAGCTTAGACAGACTGCTTCACCATCTTCCCAAAGTGAAAAGGATCAAATCCCTGTAACAAATCCTTGTGTGGTTTTGTGGTTTACTTCTCTGATTGAACCCGGCCCGATATAAAATATTCACATCATTGCATTAAGACGTTTACTCTGATAATCTTTATAAAGACTAGTTTGTAAGGGTCAAAGCTCTATGCTCATTTTAGAAATTTCGGGGTCACCCTTCAGCTGTGATCCTTGTAGTTACACCATACACTGAAAATCAAGTTGATATGTTCTGTATTGATCTAGTAAACCAACAGTTCTTTTCTTTTTTGCATTTATAATTACTGAAAACAAATACAATTTAATTTAATACATTGATCGTGTTTAACAGTATATAATTAATTTAATATTTATTGATTAAAGTTCATATTTTCAACAATAGCAATTATATTAACTGCTAGATAACAAATCTGTGACTATTATTTCCATATCTTTAAATTATTTCTAATTGTGCATCTGTATTTTCTAATAAACTTAAAAGTATCTTTTAAAAAATCATACAAGCATTGTATAATTTTAATAATCACCTTTATGATTTGGTCCTCGCTCATTGTATCCTTACACTGATTGTGGACATCCATTAAAAACAACATTTTAAAATATAATTTCATTTTACGTAATCTTGAAAAAGCAGCTTCAAAATTTCATGTGCATTCCAGGCAAAAATAAGTAAGCCCTGGCCTTTTTTTTTTTTTTTTTTTTTTTTTTTTTTTTTTTTTTTTTATGTACCATAAAGCTTTCCACATGTCCTACATATTTTGGTAATAAATTAAACACAAAGTCATCTACCAATGTTATCATCAAGTAATTCTCATTATAGGTTATATTGGCCTTAGATTCTAAACCACAGGCCACAACCAAAAGATTATAAACGGGCTCAAAAAATTTACCACAGAATGTGTGAAAGATATAAAAGGGTTTTTGCTTTTTTCCCCTGAAATATATACACTTGCACTTTTATCAGCCTAAGTTTTAGCATGCTTGCCATCTTTTTAAACAATGATTACCATAAAATTGAATATTAGTAACTCACTCAATAAATTTCATCAACTCTTGAGAAAATTCCATGTAATTCTTGTTCATTCTTTCTGCAGCCTAATTTTAAACATTTTTCTATCTGAATATATTAGGACAGTTTTTGTGAAAATAATATACTCTATTTAACATTCTCACAACTTGTAATTTAAAGAACCTCATTTTCATATAAGCCAATGCAAGAGGATTGCTCAAAAAGATACTCAACATGGATTAAAAAAAACAACAACAACTTAAAAATGGCCAGTGTTCCATCCTGAAACAGGACACTTTTGGAAAAAAAATTCTACGTGTCAATTTTATTGCCATAAAGTAACGATAACCACAATGGGGAGTCGTCACCTCAATCAATATTTCCTAATGAAAACAGAATAATACAATTAGAACATTTCAAATGGGAAATATACAAAAACAATACTACTTTCAATTACACATTTAAAGCATGGTTGTTACAACAATATTTTCAAAACTATTAATTTTTAATTCACTAGAGAATGATAGATATTGAGGAACATTTTTGTAAATAAAGAAAAATTAATATTAAAATTCAAGAGAGTATGCCAAGAAAGGCTGGTGAAAAATGATTATCTAATACAATTTGTGCCAATCGAAATTAAACGTGGTATTAGTTGGGCACTAGGTAAATTACGTTGCCCCAATATTTTGTTTGGGAAATTGGCATTTCTAAGATCAAGAACAGATCTGCCTGTGAAACCTAAAGTGGTATGTCACAGACTGCAGAGACTTTGTTTTTTATACACAGGATTGTAACCCAAATGCCATTGCTTAATTTCTCCAATTTGACAATATTTTGGAACTGAAGGCAACCCAATAACCAATTGCATTTCTCTATTATAGATAGTGCTTGTTAGAGCCTCAGCAAACTTCAAGAGCTGTGACATTTGTCTATTTATTTCATGGATGTACTTCAGGTTCTTTTTGTAAACTGCCCTGGCTCAAAGTAGGGGCTCAATGAATACATACTTAATGAATAAACTGGACACAGATCATTGTCATTACCAAGCAATTAATAATATCTCTGAGAGATTTGGGTAGGCAAAATGTTGAAATTACCCAGGAGATTCCTACTCCTTGGTGTACACAGCTCTAAAATCCCATCCCCTTGAGTGTGGGTAGGGCCTATAGATATTACACAACACTCATCACCATGGAAATGTTACATTATACAAGACTCCATCTTAGCAGATACAGCAAAGGGGTTCTTCTGATGGCCTTGATGAAGTCAGCTGCCCTGTTGTGAAGGAACTGCATGGCAAGGACCAGATTCCAGCCTCTAGTTGCTGAGAGTGGTCACCAGTGGAGAGCCAGCAAGGAAACAAGGACCTCAGCCATGCAATCAGGAGGATGAATTATTTCAACCACCTAAGGAAGCTTGGAAACAGATCATTCCCTAATCTGGCTTTCAGATGAAGACATAGTTGGCCAGCACCTTGATTTAAGCCTCAGAAGACCCAGACTTACAGAAACTATGAGATAACACATTTGTGTTGCTTTAAGCCAATAAATTTGTTACGTGTCGATAGAAAACAAGTACAGAGTCAATGTATTTTCTTATACTAAGAAGATTGAATTCCTTCTTCCTATTGCCATAGTAGGGTTAATATCCTAGGAAAGTGGATCTGAATCAATACATTGACCAGAAAATAAATGAGCTATGCTCACAGGAACATGTGGTTAGAACACACACGCAGCAGGAAGTGCTAAACAAGAGGATGCAAATGCCAGAAGCATAGACAGAAAGAGTGTGAGTGCAGAATACGACCTTGGGAACCATCGTGGACAACGTTCTGATTTCACAGCTCCAGGAGGAGGTATTTCACTCTGAGCCATTAGCTGTGCTAGCCAGGGCAATGCATTGACCCCAAGCCATGCAATGGTATCTCAGTGTCATTCCAGTCTCAGCATGGGTTCTGCTTTGACTAACTGTAAAGAGGTAAAGAGAAATTATGATCTTACTATCTTTGTTGTTTACTCTCATACCTTCAAGTTACAATAATGAAATAATGAAATTGAATAATGAAAACAAAATAATAGGAACAAGATCTTTACACTATTACCCAAAGGGTCTCTGTATTTCCCACAGGTCTTAATTCCATCCAGAAATGCTACTAAATCTGCCATTTAGTATCAGATGGTATATTTGGTATAAATTAGTCAATGTAAGATATACACATTAAAGGTATAATAAAAGTAATATTTTTGTATCCTCCGCTAGTTCAATCTAATAATTTTCTTTGCTGTCTTATTGGGAAAGCAATTGGGATTATATTGGAATTAAGCTTCAAGTAGCTTCTTAAAAACATCACGGACGAAATTAATGCAGTTTTATTAGAAATGAATCCCATTTTCTATCAATCCCAATAGGCCAGATCTAATTGGAAATTTCCTATTCATTTCAAAGAGAAATATCAATTATGATCATTTTATGTGGCTTTAAATAAGACATGCACATTATCATTATGAGTCTGAAATCAAAAACATAAGATCTAAAATCCTGTTGGCATAGGGTTTTGAATATTGAAACATATAAGCAAGATGAACATTTTTAATTTGATATCATAAAGCAGGAAATAAGTCAAACTGTATCCAATTAAAAGTAGTCATTTTATTTTTTATGGTGGAGAAAATAATCACCAAAATATTCTTGCCAAGTTAGCATCTTGCCTTAATTACTGACACAGACACCAATTGTATGTGTTGCCAATATGATAACATTCAAATGGTTGAAGTCCTGATGTGTTTTTAGAAAGAAAAAACAAATATGTCTCTCAAATAAAATCTCACAACTTCATAATATTTGTGAGTCCTTGGGGAAAGAAGAGTTCTAGACAGAACTAATAAAAATACTGAAAATAGATCAAACTATCTGAAGGACAAAAATCAGAGAGAATCAGCAAAATATTTTTGCTGGGTAAGCTCAAAGTAACGTATAGTTCTCGACAACATTGATAAAGCCATTACATAAAAAATAATAGAGAAATTTAAAGGAGGAAAACATCTACCAAAAGCATTTACTAGAAAGTAGGAATGGGCATTCCATACATTTAATGAATATATCAACATTATTATTTAATTATATTTATTTCATTTAGTTTTCCTAACCAATAACATGCCATCATTTACCAAAATAACAATTCTAATAAATGTATTTTCACATGCATAGTTCAGTGGGAGAAAATCAACTGCAAAAGGAGACCATGACACTTGTATTCAAAGACTTCATTTATATTTGAAACTGAGATTAAGAATCACATATTTTTCAGCTGTGATGAAAGACAACAAAGGAAAGGAAATTATGCACATTAGGAAGGCCTAAGTTATGAAAACAAAATAAAAATTCATTATAATTCTTAGAATTCATTCTCCACCTAAACAAAGGCAAAGGGAAGACAGCATGCTGGCCGGCCTGCTTGCAGCAGTTTTTCTCAGAAGGTCCTTGCTGCTTGGTGCTTCCTAGGAGTGCTCATAGATCTACCAGAATGAAACCACATATTCAGAGAGAGGCACAACTCGTAAGAGTCTGAAACTGACCTTTGGTCCAGTCTCATCTAGAATTTCAGAATTCATGCCCCCCGTGGCCATGATCATTAACAGCCTCAGTCCCAAGCTTTGCATTTGCAGCTGTACATGTGGCAAAAACATGGTTTATTAGTTTCCTAGGGCTTCTAGGAAACACATGGCTATAAACTGAGTGGCTTAAAACAACAGAACTGAATTCTCTCACAGCTCTGAAGACCAGAAGACTGAAATCAAAGTGACAGCAGAATTGGCTCCTTCTGGAGGCTTTGAGGGAGAATCTGTTCCATGCCTCTCTCCTCGTTTCTGGTGGTTTGCTGGCAATCCTTGGCTTTCTTTGGCCTGTAGATGGATCACTCCAATCTCTGCTCTGTCACTACATGAGGGTCTATTCTCTGTGTGTCTTCACATTGCCTTTTTATAAAAACAACAGTTATTGGATATAGAACCTACCGAATCCAGTATGACCTCATCTTAACTTGGTAATTATATCTGCAAACATTCTATTTTCAAATGAGGTCACATCCTGTAATTCTAAGTAGACATGTATTTGGGGTAGACACTAGTCAACACAGCAGAGATTCAACCCAGGAGAGCGTATTCTCTGGACCTGTAGTGTTCACATCTAACTTATGTTAAAAGTACCTTCATCCCATCCCCAAAAGCTCTGAAACAGTTAATCCATTCTTGCATTAATTCTAAATCAAAATTATCATCTAAAGATTATCAACTCAAACAGTTCCAAATCTAATCATCTAAATCAGGTACAAGAGAGCCTGGGATTGTGATTTGTCCTAAGGAAATATCATTCTCTATAAACCTGGGAAACTAGAAAAAAGGATACATCCATCCAGACCACAACTGTGGGATAAGCATAGGATAGACATCCCTACTGCAAAAGAGAGAATGTGATAGGCATGAAGCCATCACTCATTCAAAGCAAGACTGAAACCCAGTCAAACAATTTTCATCAGATTTCAAGATCTAAAAATAATTATCAGGCTTGCTCTTTTCTCTGGGCCCACGGATTTTCCAACTTCTGGGCAAATCAGGGTTCCATCAGCCCCTGCTTCTGGACCCAATGAGGTCCTGTCAGCTCCTGAGCTGTCCTCAGCTGAAATGGCTCTCCTCTTATTTCCTTAGCAGTGACCACACACTTCAACCCTTTGGGCAGCCCATTCCTTCCTTTCATTCTCTTTCCCCTCCAATCTAAGCTTGGGATGGTTTTGCTGATGTAACATTTCCAAAGTCTTATTGGTCTTCTAAGGATGTCAAGTATGACTTTATACAAGACGGCTCTCCATGGGTCCTTCCTGAATAACTCCCTCCCTTTCTCAGTTTCTGCTGAGATGGTGGACTGGATCCATGATTGCTTTTCCAGCTACACCACTGGCATTATCCCCACAGCATGCCTTTTCATCTTTTACAATGTGGCTAGGCGAAGATTTTCTAAATCATAAAGTTCTGGTTCATTTTACTTAATAGCTTCATTCTTAATTTATTGCTCTCCTCTCATATTTTACTATAAACATCAAGGATAAATAAAGCCACACCGTCCACATCTTGCTGAGAAATATCCTCAGCTAAATATCCAGGCTTGCTACTTGTAAGTTCAACTTTCTACCCAGCACTATAAGAAAATTCAGCCAAGCTCTATGGCACATCATGACAAAAATCACCTTTCATCCAATTATCCAATAGCATGCTGCTCTTTTCCTTCTGAGATCTTACCGGAAACACTTTATCATGTTTACATTTCTAGAAATATTCTGTTCATGATGGCATATGTGTTCTCTACAATGACAAAATTTCACCAGTGTCCTTTTGCTTCATTCTGAGCTATCTCCCAAATTACCTTTTATGTCCCTATTTGTTCCAACAGTTTTTAAAAGTCGGTTTAGATTTTTTCTATATATACCTTATAATTCTTTCAATTTCTATCCATTATGAAATTCCACACCCACTTCTACATTTGTAGGTGTTTGTTACAACAGTGCCCCACATCCTGGTACTAACATCTGTATTTATATCTCAAGGCTGCTATAATAAATTACCTCAAACTATGTGGCTTAAAACAATAGAATTCATACTCTTAGAGCTCTGGAAACTAGAAGTCCAAAATTAATAAACAGAGTCTTTTCCTTCTGGAGAATCTGAGGCTAATCTCTCTCATGCTTCTCTCCTAGAGAAGCTCTAGCTATGCTGTAGAGTGACACCTGAAGGCTAAGGTGCCAACTTGTGGATGGCTTTCCTTCAGTATTTAACTGTAGCGTGTTTCCATGGGACATTGATCGTAAGACACCAATATTCTGGGAATGCGATCTGCTAGAATCACTTTTAGACAAATCAACTCTTTCACCTTTCTCCTATAGATGAAGTGTGGTCATTTCTCACTTAGTTATGGAGACTTAAGTTCTAGAATGGTCACTAACATTTTGTCCCAAACTAAAATAAATATATAAATAAACTGCTACTAAATAAGGACAAATTAGAAGATTGAATAAATGTTTTCATAGTGTATAAAAGAAAAATACAAAACTGAGAATGAAAATGCTATAGTTATTAATCATTTCACATGTAACATCTGTGGAGTGTGTGTGTGTGTGTGTGTATACATGTCTGTGTGTATGTCTGTCTGTGTGTGTGTGTGTGTGAAGTTAATGGATTTAGCAATCATTTTTTTATCTAACCAACTTGTCTGAAATTAGAATAAGTATTTTCAAGCCAATGATTAGATCAATTCCCAATCATGATGTGATGGAAAGAGAAGAATCACATAAAGAATAACAAAATTTAATAACAAGAAAGGGGAAATTCATCTATTTTGAAGGCCATGCTTAAAGCATCTCTTCTGCTAACACTTTACAGTATCATATGTCTAGCATCCTCAGACTAAGCATCATAGCATTTTGTGACAAAGTCCATGATTTATAGTTATAAATCAATCACTAATCATTAGTAAATAACCACATAGCAGATATAGGTATTTGATGGTGAACAGAGAACTAAATATACAGTCTGTGCAAGTATAATTGGGGATACACAATATTTGTGCATAAAGAAATAAATCATATATGTTAATTATACATTTTCTATTGATAAAGAGAGTTGTCATGAGAAACTAATTTTATTTATGAGATTTAATTTATTTCCATTGCAAATGTGATGTCATTTTTTATATTTTATAAACCTATGATAGCTGTTCAGCTAGAGCTGGTTAGCAGGAGCTAAAAAGAAAGGTATTTTATTAAACCAAATCACTTAATTACCTCTCCCCAGATAGGGTTATTATAAGCTAGACAGACAGCAAACTTAATGAGAAAGAGGGCAAACACGCTTAAACTATGCATTCAGGTCAGTTTGACAGGTAAAGTCATTCATTTTCATAAAGACTGAAGATTAATTGGGTAGGAAAAAAGTGTAATGTTGGATAACTCTCCAGATTTTTTAGTAGACTATTAGAAATATAACTTCTTATCATATGTGAAGTATAATTTTATTATTTTATTCAGAATAGCATTCTGAGGATTGGCTATATTCTCAGAATATTTGGCACACTCATGTACATTTGTATAGGTTAAAATATTTTCTAGACTTGGTGCAGTGGCTCACACCTGTAATCCTAGAACTTTGGGAGGCCGAGGAGGGTGTACCACCTGAGGTCAGGAGTTCAAGACCATCCTGGCCAACATGGTGAAACCCCGTCTCTACTAAAAATGCAAAAAAATCAGCCAGACATGATGGTGCGTGCCTGTAATGCCAGCTACTTGGGAGGCTGAGACAGGAAAATCACTGGAACCTAGGAGGCAGAGGTTGCAGTGAGCTGAGATCATGCCACTGCACTCCAGCCTGGGAGACAGAGTGAGCAAGATTCTGTCTCAAAAGAAAAGAAAATACTTTCTCATAATTATCTCTGAATCACTAATCATATATGAAAAATAAAAATATTCTTTATAATTTAGTTTAGTTTAATTAGAATATCAATTATATAGTCATATATATTACATATGCCCAAAAATAAACTAGTCATAAAGATTCAAAGATACATATAACAAGGTCCTCCATTTAAGAGTTTGCTTTTATAGGAAAAAGAAGCACTTTCAATATAATATATGTAATACACAAATCATATAATAGTTATTCATTAAAACATGGAATGTATAAAGTATGATGTAAACATATAGATGATTATTAACAACATGATATCTACTATAACTCATTAGTGTTAACTTATTATATTGCTGAAAAGCATTTTGACTTTTTTTTTTTTTTTTTTTTTTTTTTGAGACGGAGTCTCTCTCTGTCACCCAGGCTGGACTACAGTGGCCGGATCTCAGCTCACTGCAAGCTCCGCCTCCCGGGTTTGCGCCATTCTCCTGCCTCAGCCTCCCGAGTAGCTGGGACTACAGGCGCCGCCATCTCGCCCGGCTAGTTTTTTGTATTTTTAGTAGATACGGGGTTTCACTGTGTTAGCCAGGATGGTCTCGATCTCCTGACCTCGTGATCCGCCCGTCTCGGCCTCCCAAAGTGCTGGGATTACAGGCTTGAGCCACCGCGCCCGCGCCGCATTTTGACATTTTTAAAGACCCTTGTAGTTACGATTTACAATTGGACATCCAATGAATGTTTATTGGGTATTACCATCCAAATTTTAATCTTAAATTACTAAATACAGTAAATAATAAATTGAAAATGACAGATAAAACTACTTTCTTAGGAACATTGAAAAATTTTGGAGAAAATTCAGAAAGTGAAAGTAAATATATAAATACATATAGTTATACTTTTCTATGCACTATTGGTGAGATTATAGTTGTTTAGTTTATTTTAAGCACTTTTATGTAACATTATTCAAATGGGATTAAAGTTATTCTAGATAATAGCCTTAGAAATAGATAAAATACAGTTGACTCATTTATTGGTTAATTTTCAAATAAGTCAATCTACTTCTTTTCATTTAAAAAAATTTATGATTTTGCATCAAAGCCTTGCCAATTTGTATTTTACTAATAGAAAAATAATAGATATTTGTTGCATATTCCCTTAAATAAGCTATATACTTAGGATTGTATAACGATACCCAAAGTTAAGATGTTATGTCTCACTATGTTTTATCAGGCTTAATTTTTAAAGAATCAACACTATCTGTGGCTTCAAGTAAACATACACCTACTGATAGAGTTTGGGTGTGTGTCTCCACCCAAATCTCATGTTGAAATGTAATCCTCAGTGTTTCAGGCAGGGCCTGCTGAGAGGTAACTGGATTATGGGGAAAGTTTTCTCATGAATAGTTTAGTACCATCCACTAGGTACTGTCCTCACCATAGTGAGTGAGTTCTCATAAGACCTGGTTGTTTAAAACTGTGTGGCACCTACCCCACCTCTCTCACTCCTGCTCTGACCATGTGATGTGCCTTCATCTTCTGCCATGATTGCAAGTTTCATGGGTCTCTCCCAGAAACTAAGCAGATGCTAGCGCTATGCTTCCTGTATACCCTGCAGAACCAACTAAGACTTTTGTCCTTTTTTTTTTTTTTCTTTGAGACAGAGTCTCACTCTGTCACTAAAGCTGGAGTGCAGTGGCACCATCTCGGCTCAGTGTAGACTCCACCTCCCAGGTTCAAGTGATTCTTGTGCCTCAGCCTCCCAAGTAGCTGGGATTACAGGTGCATGCCTCCAGGCCTGGCTAAAAATTTTTTTTTAATAGAGGTGGTTTTGCGCTCTTTCGGCCAGGCTGGTCTTGAACCCTTGACCTCAAGGGATCTGCTCACCTTGGGCTCCCAAATTGCTGGGATTACAGGAACGAGCCCCTTGCCTGCCATTCAATTAAACCTCTTTATTTTATAAGTTAACCAGTCTCAGGTATTTCTTTATAGCAACTTGAAAACAGCTTAACACAGAAAATGGGTACCAAAAAGTAGGGCTCTGCTGTAAGGACACCTGAAAATGTGGAAATGGCTTTGGTACTGCGTAAATGGGCAGAGGTTGAAAGAGTTTGGAGGGCTTAGAAGAAGACAGGAAGATGAGGGATAGCCTGAAATTTCTTAGAGACTTGTTAAGTGGTTGTGACCAAAATGCTGATAGAAATATGCACAGTAAAGGTCAGCATGAAGAGGTCTCAGATGAAAATGAAAAACTTATTGTGAACTGGAGCAAAGGTCACATGTGTTATGCTTTAGCAAAAAACTTCCCTGCATTGTGTTCATGCCCCAGGAGTCTGTGGAAGTCTGAACTTGCGAGTGATGATCTAGGGCATTTGGCAAAAGAAATTTCTAAGCAGCAAAGTGTAAAATAAATGTGTGGAGAGGTTGTTTCTAACAGTCTATGCTCAGTTGCAAGAGCAAAGAAATAAGTTGGAACTTAAATTTAAAAGAGAAGCAGAGCATAAAAGTTTGAAAAAGTTGCAGCCTAGCCATGTGGCAGAAAAAGAAAAAGCTTTTTTGAGAGAAATATAAGTAGGCTGTGGAGCAACCAGTTCTTAGAGATACTTGCGTAACTAAAAAGAGGCCAAGAGCTGATAGCCAAGGCAATGGTAAAAGAGACTTGAAGGCATTTCAGAGACCTTCACCACAGCCCTTCCAATTGGTGGGAAGAGTGGTTTCCTGGACCAAGACCAGGGCCTCACTGCCCTGCACAGCTCAGGACACTGCTTTCTGTATGCTGGCCACTCCAGCTCCAGTTATGGCCCAAAGGGGCTCAGGTACCACTTGGGTCACTGCTTCAGGGGGTGCAAATGGTAAGCATGGGAGGCTGTCATATGGTCTTAAGCCTGTGGGTATACAGAGTGCAAGAGCTGAGGCTTGGAAGCCTCTGCCTAGATTTCAGAAGATGTATGGAAAAGCCTGGGTGCCAAGGCAGAAGGCTGCTGCAGGGTCAGAGTCCTCCCAGAGAACCTCTATGAAAGGAGTGCAGAGGAAAAATATGGGATTGGAGGCCCCACACAGAGTCTCTACAGGGCAACTGCCTAGTGGAACTGTAGGAAGAGGCCACCATTCACCAGAACCCAAAATGATAGCTCCACTAACAGCTTGCACCCTGTGCCTGGAAAAGCCACAGATACCCAACACAAGCCCTTGAGAACAACTATGAGGGCTGAACCCTGTAAAAGCACAGGAGCAAAGCTTCCCAAGGCCTTCAGGGCCACTCACTGTAGCAGTGTGCCCTGGATGTGGGACATGGAGTCAAAGGCGGTTATTTTGGAGCTTAAAGAGGTAATGACTGCCCTGCTGAGTTTCAAACATGTATGGGGCCTGTAGACTCTTTCTTTTGCTTGATTTCTCTCTTTTAGAACAAGAGTATTTACCCAATGCCTGTACTCCCATTGTATCTTAGAAGTAACTAACTTGTTTTTTTGTTTTACAAGCTCTTATTAGAAGGAATTTGTTTGTCTCTGATGAAACACTAGACTTTTGACTTTTGAATTAATGGTGGAATGAGTTAAGATTTTGGGGGGACTATTGGGAAGCCATGGTTATATGTTGCAATGTGAGAAGGACATGAGATTTGGGAGGGGCTGGTGCAGAATTACATAGTTTAGATTTATGTCCTTGCCCAAATCTCATGTTGAAATATAATCCCCAATGCTGGAGGTAGGGCCTGGTGGGAAGTGCCTAGATCTTGGGGGCAGTTTTCTCATGAATGGCTTAGTACCATCCCCTTGGTGTTGTCCTTGTGATAGTTCGTTCTGGTGAGATCTGGTTGTTTAAAAGTGTGTGGCACCTTCCCCATCTCTTTCTTCCTCCTCCTGTGGCCACATGACATACCAACCCCCCTTTTGCATTCTGCCGTGATTGTAAGCTTCCTGAGGCCTCCCCAGAAGCCAAGCAGATACCAGCATCATGCTTTCTGTTCAGCTTCCAGACACCATGAGCCAACTAAACCTCTTTTCTTTATAAATTACCCAGTCTCAGGTATTATTTTTGTAGTAGTGAGAGAATGGTCTAATACCCTTGTCCCCTACTCCCACCCCCCACACACATGCATTTTTGTCACTTTGTTATATGTATAAAAGTAATATGGGCTGGGCACGGTGGCTCACCTGCAATCTAAGCACACAGGGAGGCTGAGGCAGGTGGATCACTTGAGCTCAAGAGTTCAAGACCAGACTGGCCAACATCTCTATCTTTGGTAGAGATGGCCGAAACCCATCTCTACCAAAAAAAATACAAAAATTATCCAGGAATAGTAGTGTGCACCTGAAGTCCCAGCTACTCAGGAAGTGGAGGTGGGAGAATCTTTGAACTGGGGAAGCAGAGGTTGCAGTGAGCTGAGATCATGCCACTGCACTCCAGCCTGGGTGACAGAATGAAACTCTGTCTCAAAAAAAAACCCACAAACAAACAGACAAAAAAAATTATAGCCAGACACAATGGCTCACTCCTATAATCCCAGCACTTTGGGATGCCAAGGCAGGAGGGTCACTTGAGCCTAGGAGTTTGAAATGAGCCTTGGCGAAATGGAGAGACCTCATACCTACACAAAATAAAAGTAAAAAAACTAGCTGGGCTTGGTGCTGTGGGTCTGGAGTCCCAGCTACTCAGGAGGCTGAGTCTCTCTAAAAAAAATTTAAAAATTAACTGGGTGTGGTAGCACAGGCCTGTGGTCCCAGCTACTCAGGAGGCTGAGGTGTGAACATCACTTGAGCCTGGGAGGTGGAAGCTGCAGTGAGCCATGATCACACCAGTGCATTCCAGCCTGGGTAACAGAGAGATACTGTCTCAAAAAGAAAAAAAAATAATAAAATAATTTAAAAAAAGGACAATATATCTAAGGAGAAACTAATGGGAAAATCAGGACATGAGTTATTGATACGTATGTGTGGATGGATGGGTAGAGGCAGATACCTATCTGGTATAAAAATACACACTAGATTTCTCATCTATATCACGAAAAGCACTGCTGCTCTTACTTGAAATAAGCCGTTTTGCTATCTAGCAGCTGTTGCTTAACATTCCTGAACCCATCTCAGCACAAATAAACTCCTTATTCTACTCCATGACCCAATTCTTCTGCTCAAGTTTAATGCACCCCCCTCAGGCAGAGTTTAGCGCGTCCCTCCTCTGTGGTTAATTAGTGTTTTGTTCGGTCTTATCTTGTTTCATTAACAGTATTTTAACATAATAAACCATTTATACATCTGTTTACACAAGTAAACTATTTATTTCTTTAAAAAAAAGATTGTATACAACATTTTAGTTTTATGACCAAGCTCAGTTTTCAGAGATAATTGAAAGATGCTGAAAACAAGTTTTGTTGAAAGAATGACCACAGAAATTCTTATGCATCATTTTGGATATCCTAGTTTCAGTTAAAACTACATGATTGTAAAATTTTCCATAACAAAATTAATTGACCAAACTAAATTCAGGAGAGATCATTATTATTTCATGTAGCCAATTTGGACCAGAAGCCAGGCAATCAAATGTTTTACCAGATGTGGCTACCTACTTATAAACACAGCTGAGTCATCAACAAAACACAGGTCATTCCTTCCCTGGCCATTAAAATAATCATCCAAATGTAACTCACAAATTGCTCATGAGTGGTGCTTTTACAGTATGTTATTTATATTTTCCTAGATGATGGGAAACACTGTAAAATGTAAAACAGGAACTATCCAGGCTTTTTCTTTAAAATCTAAAACTTAGCAAATAAACTTTAAAATTTAAGGACACAGTGTCCTACAGAGCTTGAATTTTTGATAAATATAAGCCTCAAATTAAAGTGTAACTTCACTAAGAACTAGCTAAGTGAGATTCTATATATTACTTATCTGCTCTCAGCCATAGTTGCTTCAAGGTAAACAGGTACACAATAATACCTACTTCAAAAATATACTAGGAAGAACAAAAGTTATTATATATAATATGTACAATACTACAGTGCCTAATAGATTTAAATAAAAATTCCCTATCTAATATTCAAAATGAAATTTCCTAAATTTGAGAAATGTTTTATATCTAGATTTAAATGTGGGCTCCTATGGTACCAAATACATTTCCTGAGGCTTCAGAGAGCTCTTGGCATGGTGACGTACCATTCCACTGTTTAATCATAACATAAAAAACATGAGATGCACAAAATTAAAGTTCAGGTTAATCAAAATATTGCTTGACAAAGCAAATAATTGAATTGCACTTGCAGTGCACTGTGGTAGACAGTAATTAACATGCAGCATCTTCAACATTTGAGTACAACTTCCAATTTCCATTTTAACATTATAGAATGCTGTCTACACATTTTTTAATGGTGCCCATGATAATAATATATTCTCTTTTTAATCATATTCCACGTTGCAAGAAATTAAGCTTGCAATTTTCCCAGGTGCTTACCAAATTACTACTGCAAGCTAATTCTCATCCCCTAAGTTAAGAGTTTCAACACAGTGCACATTAACAGCCTGCTTATGTTCTCCTGTACAACAGAAGGTAAGTTAATATGTGCCTCAATTATATCCAGTTTGTGCATTTATAGCACCCTGTGGGCAGCAGTAAGAAAGCTGTAAATGTACTTATCCCGTTTTTTTAATGGTTTACTATATTACAGTAGAGAAAGACTAAGAAAGTGAAAAGGAAGAAGAAAAAAAAGAAATGTAAGGAGAGCAATAGAAAAGGAAATGGAAGAAAATATCATTGAATGGGGAAATGATAAGAAATGCAAATTAAAAATGATTGATTTAAAAACTTTTCAACTAAATTTATAGCTATAGCTAGATCTACATGCATGAAAGACCTGTATGTATGCCCAATTCTATACGTATTTTATTGTATGTTTCTTAGTTTTAATGACATAGGGTTATAGAATATCTCCATTTATCAAGAACAACTACATATAAAATCACAAGAGGTAAGATATATAGTATTTACAAAGAAACAGTTCTTGGGACACCGTTAATCTGTACAGACCAATCCATGAATACCTATAAACTCAGACAAACTTACTTTCTTTCACTTCTCATCAGTGTTAAGTAGCCAAATCAATTTGCAGTATGAAATTTAATTTACATTTTATCAATCCAAGATATTTAAAATATTGTCCCAAATATATGTATGAGTAATGAATTAGACTCTACAAGATAATGATCCAAAAATCTACTTATAAATTACAAGTTTGAAACAATATTTACTCTGTTTTTTTTCTTCTGGCATTCAATGTTGTTTAGCCTTATTGGCACAGTGAAATTTTCAAACAATGTAGACAGAAAGGTAATATCTGTGATGCATTATCTGATTACTTTCTGTTTTTGATATGTAAGAATAGTAGCAAATTTTTAAAAAGTGATTTATAAGGCTTACAATTATTTTTAAAAATTTTTATTGATGTATAATAATTGTAAATATTTGGTAGTAAATGTGATTCATGCATATCGTGCATAATGATCAAATCAGAGTAATTAGTAATCACATCATCACCTTAAATATTTATCATAGATTTCTGTCAGAAACATTCCAAATATTCTCTTCTAGTTATTTTGAAATATACCATAAGTTATATTATCATGTTCTTAATGTTAACCTTTAGACATCTAAGAATAAAATCATAGACAGTTAACAAAAGAATTTGTAAGTTAAAAATATTGAATATATATTCAAGTTTAATGGAGTTATTACCATTATTACCTTTCCAAGACTATTTAAAAAGTTACAATTGTTTGCCTAAATATCAATTTATGGGTCAATTTTTAACTTTTACATTACCACAGAAAGAAACAAGAACTAAAGACATAATCATGTAGGCAATCAGTGTTTAAATTCTTCTTCTGTTCAAAAAACTTCCTTGGGTTTCTTTTTCGTTTGTTTCAAGTTCAAACTGACACCACTTGAAAAACTTTCTCCTCTTTTCCATTAGCTTAAGGGTATTTTTCAATTCTGATGTTGATCAGGGACAAGACCAAACCATGCTTTCTGATTCTTTTTATGCACACAGCACTTGTTATTCATTGTGTTCAAAATTCTACAGGCTTGAGTGGCTCTGCAGGAGAGTAGTGGACAGCTCACTGCATAATAGCAATGCTCACAGAACAGAAGACAGGCTGGAGATGCTCGAGAGGCCAACTAACTTCCTGTTTCCTAAATTATAAACCATATAAATAACAGAACTTAAGTGATCTCCTTCCCCATAGGCCCTTCCTCTTCAATCAGTTTTTGTAAGTGCTGAAAGGTTGTTATTTCTAACTCACAAACATGAACGGTTATCAGATTCTTAAAAGGCTTCGGTGGCCGGCATAACAATAAAGTGATGATCTGCATATTTTCAGGACATCTGTACATATATTTACATTCTAGTTTCCACCTTCCTATCCAGCCACATTTCCTACACTCCTACAATCTAGCCACACTCAGTGACATACAGTTCCCATCTATGTCTTAGTGCTTTCATAATCTATCTATTCATCAAAACACTAGTCTCTCTGCGTTGAAAGCTGCCTGCCTCAACTTAGGCACCATATGGTTATTCACATGGAGAATTCTCGGGTACATTTTAAGTCCAGCTATGATGCTGACTTCTTAATCATTTCTCTCAATCCATTCTCAAAGCAAAGTAAGTTTTTTCTTCTTCTGTGTGACTTCTCACATTGAATATGATTTTATTAAATTACACTTCTGTTGCCTAACTGTAGAGCATGACATAGTTTTCTGTTCGTCCTCAGTCAGAAATCTTTAACAAGAATGGGTAATCAATATGGCCATGAATGTGGTATGAACATCTTCAACAACGTATGAGTCATTATTGCCTAGGTCATGCAAACTTTAAACTCCAACTCACTTCTACACGTGTAGTTATTAATCACCGTGTGCATTTCAATCTTAAAAGTCGTTGAAATAAATGGAAATGAAACAAACTAGTAATAAAAGGGAAGATTAACAAATCTGTTGAGAACACCCGTAAAACCCAGCATTGGAGCTTCTTCCACATTTATTTTTAAAACAGACAAATGACCACAATTGAAAATTGTGGGCCGGGCGCGGTGGCTCAAGCCTGTAATCCCAGCACTTTGGGAGGCCGAGACGGGCGGATCACGAGGTCACGAGATCGAGACCATCCTGGCTAACATGGTGAAACCCCGTCTCTACTAAAAATACAAAAAACTAGCCGGGCGACCTGGCGGGCGCCTGTAGTCCCAGCTACTCGGGAGGCTGAGGCAGGAGAATGGCGTGAACCCGGGAGCCGGAGCTTGCAGTGAGCTGAGATCCGGCCACTGCACTCCAGCCTGGGCGACAGAGCAAGACTCCGCCTCAAAAAAAAAAAAAAAAAAAGAAAATTGTGTGGGTCTCGTCTATGCTTTAAGGGATATTTGCATATCAAGGACAAAGAGAGATGGAACAATAATTTCATCATGAAATCTTAGGTACTATTGATTTGTCAACATATATAAGATGAGGCAATGTGGAAACGGGCCTACATTGTGAGATACAAATATTCCAAGATAAAATAGATATCAAAAGTTTATTTATTCGGCACCTCTAAAATTCAAAGTGTCATATTGCGTGCTTCTTAGAGGTAATTACTAAGACTATAAATGAAGAACTTCATTAGTATTACATTGAACTTTGAGATGTCAATTAGATAGTCTTTCAAGTTCTTCATTTATTTCAAAGCTTTCTCTTGAAGAATAGTACACGTGTACCCAGGAATGCTAGATACTCTTTCAATATTGTTCACATTTGTCTTGATTTGTAGGTGCCCACCTGATGCTGGATGTTAAATATCAAATATCAGGCCTGTTTTATACAAACAGGTTGAAACATATGGATTTCCACTTTAGGGTAAAATACAAAACTGAATCCAAAAGGGCACAACAATTTTTAATTATAATTTAAAGCCTATAACAGAGGTTCCCAAGCTTTCTCAGTTCAAGATGGTCTTAGAGTCTCAACATTTCCCCCAAGAGCAACTCTAGCCAAAATAAATACCCTTGTATTAAGTAGTTAGGTCTAAACAACTTGACACTCATGTGCATCTTAAAAATTTAGTAACCATTTACAAAATAATAATGCACAGGAATTGAAAAAAAAGTATGTCATGCCTTAAACAACTACATTACAGATTAGTGAGATGTGTGTATCTGATGAGTCCTGCACAGCCTCTCAAGTCTTGCAATAGACTGGACACCACCACGCACTTTTCCTGTTCCATGTAGATTTTCTTACGATACTTGCTTTATATCACAACCACCACCAAAAGCCTAGCTATGCAAAAATGTGGCATTATTTAAAGGAGAGTAACTTAATTATGTTGAGACTGTGCTAGCAATTTGTTCTGTACATAACAGATGTCTCTGGATTTCTTTCAGAAATTTAAGGTAACTTATGGTTCTGCGAGTTTGCTGCAGCAACAACTAACATCTTTTTACTGTTGGGTAATCACATGTCTATGACACTTTGTATCTATCAGATGTATACCTATGCAGGTGACAAAAGATGTGAAGACCTCTTCAAGGAGAACTACAAACTATTGCTCAAGGAAATAAGAGAGGACACAAACAAATGGGAAAACATTCCATCCTCACGGACAAGAAGAATGAATATGATGCAAATGGCCATACCGTCCAAAGTAATTTATAGATTTACTGCTGTTTCCATCAAACTACCATTGATGTTCTTCACATAATTAGAAAAAAATACTTTAAAATTTATATGGAACCAAGAAAGAGCCCATATAGCCAAGACAATCCTAAGCAAAAGAGCAAAGCTGGAGGCATCATACTACCTAACTTCAAACTATACTACAAAGCTACGCTAACAACAACAACAACAAAGCATCGTACTGGTACCAAAACAGACACATAGGTCACAGGAACAGAATAGAGATCTCAGAAATAAGACCACATGTCTACAACCATCTGATCTTTGACAAACTTGACAAAAACAAACAGGAAAGGATGCCCTTTTTAATAACCGGTGATAGGAAAACTGGCTAGCCATATGCAGAAAACTGAAACTGGAGCCCTTTCTTACACCTTATGCAAAAATTAACTCAAGATGGATTAAATACTTAAATATAAAACCCAAAACCATAAAAATCTGAGAAGAAAATCTAGGCAGTATCACTCCGGACATAGGCATGGGCAAAGATTTTATGATGAAATTGCCAGAAGCAATTGCAACAAAAGCCAAAATTGACAAATGGGATCTAACTAAACTAAAGAGCTTCTGCACAGCAAAAGAAACTACCATTAGAGCAAACAGGCAACCTACAGAATGGGAGCAAATCTTTGCAAACCACCCATCTGACAAAGGTCAGATTTTACAATATCCAGAATTTACAAGGAACTTAAGGAACTTAAACAAAAGAAAACAAACAAAAAAACAAACAATCCCATCAACAAGTAGGCAAAGGATATGAACAGACGATGTCTCAAAAGAAGACATTTATGCAGCCAATAAACCTATGAAAAAAAGCTCAACATCACTGATCATTAGAGAAGTGCAAATCAAAACTACAATGAGATACCATCTCACATCAGTCAGAATGGCAATTATTAGAAACTCAAGAAACAGATGCTGGTGAAGCTATGGAGAAACAGAAATGCTTTTACACTGTCGGTGGGAATGTAAATTTGTTCCACCATTGTGGAAGACAGTGAGGCAATTCCTCAAGGATTTAGAACTAGAAATACCATTTAACGCAGCAATTTCATTACTGGGTATATACCCAAAGCAATATTCATCATTCTTTTTTTAAAATACATGCACACATATGTTTATTGCAACACTATTCGCAATAGCAAAGACATGGAATCAACCCAGAGGCCCATCAATGATGGACTGGATAAAGAAATGTGGTACATCTACATCATCGAATACTATGCAGCCATAAAAAGGAAGAAGATCATGTTCTTTGCAGGGACATGGATGAAGCTGGAAGCCATTATCCTCAGCAAACTAACCCAGGAAAAGAAAACCGAACACTGCATGTTCTCACTTATAAATGGGAACTGAACAATGAGAACACATGGACACAGAGAAGGGAAAAACACATACTGGGGCCTGTCGCGGGGGTTGGGGGAGGGAAGCATCAGGCTAAATAGCTAGTGCATGCAGGGCTTAATACCTAAGTGATGGGTTGATAGGTGCAGCAAACTACCATAGTACATGTTTACCTATGTGACAAACCTGCACATTCTGCACATGTATCCTGGAACTTAAAATAAAATAAAATTTAAAAAACTTTGTATCTAGCAGAAGAAGTGTTTGTTGTGTGGTAGATTACATTATTTTAGGAATATTTGATACTTATGCCCATTGGGCCCAGTCTTGTGTGAGAAGTATATTTCCCATACATGTAATATCAAGATTGGTCATGTGACTCGCCTTGGGCAATAATATGTGCCTGTAAAATGAGTTGTGACATTGTCAGGTGTAAGCTCGTTCCCACCATCTGATTTCCTCTCCTCTGATATGCTGTGGCATGTTCCAGAGAGTAGCTCCACCTTTAGCTTTAGCAGAATAAAGGGCAAAACCACAGCCCACCTTCAATCCACGTAAACATGAGTATAAAATAGCCTTAGTTATGTGAGCTACTAAAATTTGGGGGTAATTTGTTACTGTGGCTTAACTAAAGCTGATTGATCCACATTGATATTATTTAATATAATTAATATATTTTAAGTTAACATGTATCTAAATCTTAACATGTATCTAAATCTTAACATATATCTAAATCTTTAATTTCAGAGGGACAATTTGATGGACAGATATTCATTTTCCTCATTTTGATAAGATTTATTCCCATATTTTTAAGTTTAAAAAATACTTAAACATATTATTTCAGCTTCCACAGAAGCAATATTATGTTATCAATTTTAATAAACATATACATGCTTACATAGGTATACACAAACACATTTACATGAATCATCCAAACATTTGTCTATTTATCAGTTTATTCAACAGTTGCTATTAAAAACCAAATATGCTACTGATATTAATTTTCAAAATGCTTCAACCTTTTTATGTACCTCATGTTGAAGTGATTGGCAAATATCCTGTGTCATTTATACAAAGACACGAACGTTACAGTTCCAGAAAAGTTTATCCTACAGATAAATTTGCCTTCTGTTTCACAGGATGAAAATGACTCTATATTACTCATCCTTGTATCATCTGAAATGACTACCATCATTCTGTACATATACCCAGTTCAATAAATGTGCTGAATTTAATCTACTACTTTTATCTTAGCTGTCAAAACTAAAGGAAAAAAATTGACTTAACGAACGTGCTATCTATTCATTCTGTTTTTATCTTGAATTTTCGTAGTTTACATTTCTTTACTTTTGTTAAGACAATCCAAATATTCAGAAGCAGACAAAATTTAAATTATATATAGCCTATGACATTCTTCTAGAATCATTATCTCATTCTACTAAGTTGTTACCAGTAAAGCACTTATATTTAATTGCATTATATATTTTTTAGGCAAAATTCTTTTCTAACCAAAAAACCCATTATAGTAACAAAACAAAATAATAAAAAGTAATAATGTAATAATTTTTGACTCAATAACTCATTCTTTCTCTCTTCATTCCGCCTAATCTACAAACTTTAAAAAGTGAATTCAAATGAGATTTGTATCTTTGATACAGTGCCATGCATGCCATGACTTCAAGTATTGGTTTTCTTTAAAATTTTCCAACATATTTGAGTATTAAAATGAAATTACATTTAAGCTATGGAATACACAATAATTTTATTACTTCAAGGATCTTTAATTTTTAGCTAGAGCTCAATTCTTATCTTACTTTTAACCAACTTTTGTGTGGTGTTGAACAGAATGGAGAATCAGTATAAATGAAAAAAATTAACTCTCTGTCACTGCCTGATATGGTTTGGCTGTGTCCCTACCCAAATCTCATCTTGAATTGTAGTTCCCATAATTCCCACATGTTGTGGGAGGGACCTGGTGGGAGGTTATTGAATCAAGTGGGCAGTTACCCTCATGCTGTTCTCCTGCAAGTGAGTTCTCACAAGATCTGATGGTTTTATAAGTGGCCTTTCCCCCTTTTGCTCATCACTTTTCCTTGCTGCCTCCATGTGGAGGATGTGTTTGCTTCCCCTTCTGCCGTGATTGTAAGTTTCCTGAGGCCTACACAGTCATGCTGAACTGTAAGTCAATTAAATGTATTTATTTTATAAATTACCTAGTCTTCAGTGTGTCTTTATTAGCAGCATGAAAATGGATTAATACAATAAATTGGTATTGGGAGTATTGGGGCATGCTGTAAAGATACACCAAAATGTGGAAGCAACATTGAAACTGGGTAACAGGTAGAGATTAAAACAGTTTGGAGGGCTCAGAAGAAGATAGGAAAATGTGGGAAATTTTGGAATGTCCTAGAGACATGGAGGGATCAGAAAACAGGAAATGTGGGAAAGTTTTCAACTTTCTAGAGACCTATTGAATGGCTTTGACCAAAATGCTGATAGTAATATGAACAAGGAAGTCCAGGCTGAGGTAGCCTAAGATGGAAATAAGGAAATTCTTGGGAACTGGAGAAAAGATGACTTTTTACGATTTTGTAAATCGTGTACTTTAGCAAAGACGCTGGCAGCATTTTACCCTGCCCCAGACATCTGTGAAACTTTGAACCTGAGACAGATAATTTAGGGTATCTGGTGGAAGATGTTTCTAAGCGGTAAAGCATTTAAGGGGTGACAGACCCTGAAAGTTTGGAAAATTTGCAGGATGATCATGCAGTAGAAGAAATTCAAGCCCACTGTAGAAATTTGCATGAATAATGAGGAATCAAACGCTGATTGCTAAGACAATGGGGAAAATTTCTCCAGGGTATGTCTGAGAACTTCCTGGCATCCCCATCTATAACATTTCCTATTGCTAGCACATCTTTGAATCCAAAAGGTCCTGTTGGAGAGGAAAGAAAGAGCATTTTTATCCTTACCTCCTTCCCCTCTATTCCTTTTATATTAGTCCTCTCAGATTTTGATTGGACTTTGAGCCATAGCTAATTCCCATAATGCAGAATGTTCCTGTCTGCCCCTGAAAATCTCAGCTAGTCTTTGCTAGTCTCTGCTTTTGTACCTCTTTAGGGCACTGACCTTATACTGCTAGTCTTCATCCATCCCTATCTGCCCCTGTCTGTACCTATTAGTTCCTGTGAGTTCCTGCAAGTCCCTGTCTTTTCCGACCTATATCTATTTATCTCTATATTTATCTCTATCTCTCTATATTTCTATTTCTATTTATCTCTATCTCTATATTTGTCCCTATATTTATCTCTATATTTATCTCTATCTCTATATTTACTTATCTCTACTTACTTATCTCTACATCTTCCTGGAAACCTTTTTTATGACCCTGGGTAGAGCTCAGAAATCCACCCTTTAAGCTTTAGCAAGAGACAAAACAGAAACCCCAGAGGCTGCACCAGATTGAAGGGAACAGGAAGTGCTCTCCCCTCCCCAAAGCAGGAAAACCAGAGTTTGGCACTTGCAAATTTCCACTCCACATCAGTGTCATCCTCAATTTCTTGGAATAAATTGTTGATCATGGCAATTAACAAATTTAGCAAAACAATGACCATCGTAATATTATAGTCTCCATAAAGAACATAACCAATGTCGTCAATGAATTTGTGGTTATAGTTGATGACCACTGATTTCACTTCAGAAAGTCCAAAATATAGCCCAGAACAGTCTCTTAAGACGCTCTTGAACTGTTGTGAAGGCTTCATTTTGTTTTGCGCCAATGTAGTAGGAGTAGAGGTTGAACATTTCAACTGTGAAAGCCACAAACACCATAATGAATATGACCATGAACCTAAAGATGTCTTTGACTGCTCCTCCAAGTGACATCTGCAGAGATCCAAAGCTTTCATTTGCTGGCAAAGTACAAGCTATCCCAGAGAAACTCAAAACCACCACAAGTCTACAAAAACCCTCAGACTCCATCTGAGGATCAGAGGGGTCCCACTCCCTCCTGACCAAATTGTAGTATTTCACATTATCTCCCAATGTTTTTGTCTAGTTCTTCCAAGTATCATTTGCATCAGTGATGCTCTGGGCTTTGGAAACATGCCAGAATGCCCTGAATCTTGCAATGAATGATGCTGCGAAAATTACTACGTACCCAAATCAAGCATATTCCACAACTCAAACAAATATTCCTTGGGGACTTGAGTCCAAATTTCCTTACATTCAGCCCATGTCATGCCTCTGTGCTCATTAAATCTGTTTTTCTCTAGCAGAGGCAGGTTAACCATGAAACTGACACTTCAAGATGACTTTCCTTGCCCAGGCTCCTTCTAAGTCCTTACTTTGTCTTCTTTTTCTCTAAATGGGGCCCTCTGAATAAACAAGCCTCAGATTCCACTGGGTCTTACCCCATGCATCACCCTCTGGTAATAAAGGCCTTAACAAATTCAAGTAAGCAGAATGTTTGCTTTCACTTTGTCCCATTGTTACCCTGGTTCTTCCTAGCGCTTAGCTTTCCCGCCAACCTTCTTTCAGTCATCCTCGGGTGTCCTTTGACCATGCGTACTCTGCTTTCACATGCCCTAGAGTTCCTTCACCGGGGTCTTTGTCACCCCACGTTGGGCATCCAGGAATGTTGGGATGATTGGACTCAACACCAGGTTATGGGGGTGATGAAGTCTGGTGGAGTCAAGGCAATGAGAAAAGACAGTTTGAGAGAGAAAATAGGTCCAGGGGGCCAACGCTAAGTATGGAGGCTGCAAAGGCCCCAAACTCTGGAGCCCAGACTATTGGTGATCAAACAAAGAAACAGGTTGTGAGAATTTGGGGTTGAAAGGGAGCGTTGCATTAAGCACATGATTTACATCTGTGATGGTTTAGCATTTATATGGCCAATTCTAAGACACAATCCATCTAGGAGCCTGGGAGGGCTAGAAACAAGGAGCCAGCAAGTCTAGACACATTCCAGAGCCATGAGCCCTGGATTTATCCAAGTCATGAGGGGTTTTATAACTTGGGCTTATATTATGGTGAGTCAGAGTAGCCTTCCACCCTTTAGCACAGAGCTTGGTGGTCCAAAGGCTACAAAAGGTTTTAGACCCTGGACCCTGGACATGTTCCAAGACACTTATACATTATGTCAGATGTTCAAGTCCTACCTCAGCTTCTCCCAACACTCAGCTTTTCTCCCAACATTAAGGGTTAATTAGTACTCTATTGGATTTCAGACTTGTGTAGGGCTGTAGTTCCTTTATTTTAGTCAACTTCTTCCACTTAGAATGAGAGTATTTGCCCAACACCTGTACCCCTGTTGTGTCTAGGAAGTCACTAGCTTACTTTTGATTTTGCAGGCTCATAGGAAAAGGAACTTCCCTTGTATTAAATGACACCTTGGACTTGGACTTTTGGGTTAATGCTGGAATGAGTTAAGATTTGGTGGGACTGTTGGGAAGGCATGACTGTGTTTTGAAATATGAGGACATGAGATTTAGGAGGGGCTGGGGGGCAGTGATATGGTTTGACTGTGTCTCCACCCAAATCTCATCCTGAATTGCAGTTGCTGTAATCCCCACATGTCATGGGAAGGACCTGGTGGGAGGTAATTTAATCATAGGGGAGGCTGCCCTCATGTTGTTCTTGTGAAGATCAAGATCTGATGGTATTAGAAGAGGCTTTTCCCCCTTTCGCTCACCACTTCTTGCTCCCACCATGTGAAGAAGGATGTGTTTGCTTCCCTTTCCACTAGGATTGTAAGTTTCCTGAGGCCTACACAGTCACACTGAACTGTGAGTCAATTAAAACTCTCCTTTATAAATTACCCAGTCTCAGGTATGTCTTTATCAGCAGTGTGAGAACAAACCAGTACACTGCCACATCATCTATTCTTGATACAGAAAAAATATATTCATAAGAAACCTTCACCAATTAAAAAATTATTTTGTGGCACTGAGCTCTGAATGTCTACAGCCAGAAATCTCAGAAAAATAATTCACACACACACACACACATGCACACAAACACACACAGACACACACATGCAGATGGTGCTAAGAAATTTGTGGGTACATGAAATAAAGCAAATTAAGTATGTTTTTCCTATCATCAGTTTTGTGTTAAACATATCTGGGTATAAAAACTATTTTTTAGTTGGAATAAAAGGAAGGATAAAGATGGGGGAGAAAAAATGAATCATTATGTAACTTATATTACCACAAGAGCTATCCTTTCTGAGAATAAAAATATGTTTTCTATCATATGTAAATCCTCTTTATCCAGTAGCTGTCTAACTCTACTATAAAGCAAAGAAACAGTAAACCTGCTTAATTTCCCATATAAACAAGAGCCATAGTCAATCTTGTTCACAGAGTTAACCTTGTATTTTATCTGGCTCCCTTTGTGAGGTTGATTTCTTTTTTGTGACATCACAATAATTTCTCATCCTATGGTAAGCTATAATGATGATAATATAAAAAATAAATAAAAATATAGCATAGGAATATTCCAAATTGAATGATTTTTCAGTTTCCTGGGAGATGTCAATACCAGGTCTTTAAAATAGCATTTTATAATGTCAAAAAGAGTTTTTTTCATACTAGTTTTGCCGTAGAGTGGCATTAAAAAACAAATTAAAAATTTATGCCAAACTAGAAAATACTTTTGAATTGTAACTGTGTCACTGAGTTGTGCCAATGCATCCATCTATTTGTCAGCCAAAACAAAGTGAAACAAAACAAAATATTATTTTTACTGCTCGCTTCTTGATTTCTGCTAAAGGTGTTGATGAAATAATTGGTAACTTTTGATTATATCTGCGTTTTTCAGGAAATAAGTATTTTAACAGGAAAAATCATTTCTATTAAAATACTAAATGATCATTGTGACAGTCCTGGGATTTTGCTACTCTTATTTTGTACATTTAAAATAGACCTACATTTCTGATTAATTGTTGTGATTTACTGTCATTTAGACACTGCATATTGTTACTCATTGTCAGAATAAAAATTAGTCATTCCTCATTATCAGAATAAAAACTAGAAATCTAAATCATCATTTCCACTCCAAATGACTCAATGGAATGACATGCTACCAGAAATATTTCTTAATATTAGAAAACCAGCAAAGGAAACATCACATTTGTCAGCAAAACGGCAGATATGACTCTATCAATAATCCGCGGCACTTTTGTATTCCCCGTCCGGGGCTATTATATAGCTCTGGATGATGGCCTGCTTCGACTTCATCGTATGATCCACTGGGACAGAAACTCATAACTGGCTTTCGACATAGAGCCTTCGTACAAAGCATAATAACCACAGCCAGTCAGTATAGGGGGATTATGGGAGTGCGGTAATGAACACAAAAGTTTGGGGGAAAGCAGTTTAACACAAAACCTGACAAAAACAAGCCCAGAAGGATGGCTCCTTAAATGTTAGATGCAGGAAAGGAATTGGGCATTTCAAAATCATGCTTTGGATGGTTTGAAAATAGTGTTCTTTTAGGAGCTGCAGCTATTCGTTTTAAATTGCTCTACACAATCTCCAAACACCTTCCCCACACAGACACATGTACAGACTCACCAAGGATGAAAAGGGTGTTCTCAAAACAGGTCACCTGACAGCACTAAAGGGTCATTGCTTCTAAATACACAGTTTACTACATTATAATTATACTACCTCTTATAATTATAATTTACTGCTTTCAGGATCTCTGAAGAAGAGCTCTACAGGGTTGTTGAGACACTGGGGGGTTGGAAGTGCCCTATACTCATGAGCACTGATTGATAGTTTCTGGAAATGTGTGTGCCAGTTATTAAATACAGATACTATTAAAAATTAACATATGTAAATTTTGAATTAAATCATGCTGAAACAAAAGTAATATGTAAACAAAATTGCTTTTTAATATATTGTTACCATCTTTTACTATTATCATATACTCCTGAAGTTGTCTACATCTGCGCATCTGCACGGTAGAAATGTTGTATGATGATGATGTGCTACTGTGCATCTTTTCACCACTCTGTGTCCAGTGAACCCACACTAACATGTTGGTAGCTTAAATCAGCTACAGTGGTAATGTTTACATCATGAAAATCAGCAAATTCCACAGAACATCACTCATTTTCTCCCTCCAAGAGCTAATTTTGAACATTTTCCGTCACACCACTGGGGTAAGAAGTTTTCAAGCTTTGCATTTGAAAAGCGGTATAGTTATTCCTGCCACAAGACACCCTTATTGAGATGTCAAGTAATAATCTGATTATCCCTTTTGGATGCCATCAGGAATAAGAAATGGTTTCCTTAGGATTCTCAAACATGTTTTTAAACTGAGCAATTAGCTTTACCTGCTCATTACCAAAGTTTAAAACATTTAATTCATGTGTCATGAACTCTACTTTAAAAGTAAAAATATATGTAAAACCTAAAAGTAAAAACAAATCAAAATGCATTAAGTAAAATACATTAAAGTAGAAAATATTTTTAAAAGTTTTAAAACACTGTTCTTTCAGATTTAAAATAGCAGGTACATAACCACTTTTATTCGTAATCACTGATAAGTGTTTCATGTGTCTGGAGGACTGATGAAATAACTGGCATATAAAAATCAATAAGTAAAAGACTAGGAACTTAGGAAAACAAAACAGCATGACCAGTGAGTTACTGGACTGTTCTATGATGGAGAAGTGGGTGAAATTGTGCCTATGTGCCTAGTGCTTTGGGTGCAGCTATGAAACCTGACACACTCGTGAAACAACTCATTCACTTATCTGGAGAAGTAACGGAAGACAAAGCAAAACCAAAGTATAAGACAAGACTGTGCTTGAATTAGCGAGGTCTACAGCTGAGTCTTGATAACATGTTCAAAGAGCACCTCTAGTAATTATTTACAAAACCATATGGAATTCATATGAATTGGTAACGGGATCTTACTTTATTATCAAGCATGTATTGAAGTGGCAAACCTGCAGAATTTAGTAAACTGTATTTAAAAGCTACAGAGCAACTTTCCCAAGAGTTGAAACATAATTTTAACTAGTATTTATAGACTGATAATATTGAAAGTGGCATTGAGAAATTATCTGGTCTGCCTCAATTTCTAAGAAAGATAAATGTTTATCCATCCAAGTACTGTAGCATGTATTCTATTTTTAAATATCACAAGAGGATAAAGTTTATTGACACTCATTGATAATCTAATCTATGATTTATTAATTGTCACAAATTACTTGTTTAGTAACTTCTGTACTACGGTTATACCCACACATGTTTTATGAATAATAATTGTGAAAATACATATTAGCCTTTTACTATTTTTGTACACATAAAGCAAATGTCTCTTGGTCATAATCAAGAGGACAGGCAAATAAGAGCAAGAAAATATACTGAGATTTTGTATGTTTTTTGCAAAATTGAAAAAATCACAAGGCCGGGTGCAGGTGGCTCATGCCTGTAATCCCAGCACTTTGGGAGGCTGAGGTTAGCAGATCACTTGAGGTCAAGAGTTCGAGACAAGCCTGGCCAACATGGTGAAACCCTGTCTGTACTAAAAATATAAAAATCAGCCAGATGTGGTGACAGGCACCTGTAATTCCAGCTACTCAGGAGGCCAAGACATGAGAATCACTTGAACCCGGGAGGCAGAGGTTGGAGTGAGCCAAGATCATACCACTGCACTCCAGCCTGGGCAATAGAGCAAGACCCTGTCTCAAAAAAATAAAAATAAAAAGAGAGAGAAAAGAAAAAAGAAAAAACCACAATTGTTTACTTGATTAGAGCACAAATAGAAGATAAAAATGGGGCTAGAACCATATTTTTTTGCTTATATAATTTATATACTGCTTATATTTTAAATTCACATACTGTATGTATATTCCTATGACAGTTAAATAAAGCATTGCATCTATTGTGTTTGCTAGAAAGTTATTACATTCAAACTGAAAAATGACAGCAATTTAAAACATGTTTTCTCCTAGGGTAAATGCTTTGCATCAGTAATCACTGTGTTACAAATCAATGGCCATAAAGGCAGGGAGTGAAAATTATTGCTTAAATGCTTTTTTTTGTTTGTTTAAATAAGCCATACTCCCTCATTCTTGAAAAAGAAACTAGCTACATCACTAATAATATATGTATAAACATAATGAGTTTTAAAAGCATTTCTTTCAAAATACTAACTTTAAGATATCAGAATCTCTGTGAACTTCAGACTAAGAAGATGAAGAAGCAGTTCATTCTTTTGAAATCCTACATAGAATTCATGTTGTTTGTTGTTTGGTTTCCCATTGACTCTTCAAAGATAATTTATAAATATACAGGAATCTATTCAACATAATTACTTAGGTAGAAAAGTACTACAAATTCTGTATAAAGAATTTGTTTCTGTTAATCACTGTCCTGGAAAACAAAATTAATGTAAATAAAGAAATTTTTGTAAATCTTTTAAGTTGAATTTGGTGGATATTTCTTTTGTACCTGAAAGTAATGTATTCTCCATCTAGTGACCCTAGGTTCAAGCTGACTTAGAGAAAGTAACGATTTACCACATTTGTTTATTGCCAATATTTAATTACAAAAATCAGATATCTATTTTTACAAATCTTGTAAATGTAATATTGTAGTTAAAGAAAGAAGATGATTCTATAGAAATAAAATTTAATGATATTTAAAGTATGTAATATGGTAAATATTTATATTGACCTTTTGCTAAAAATAATGCTTTCTCATAATTAAAAGTTTTATCTGTTGAAGCAACAGATTTCCAGAAAATGTACCTGAAGTTGGGGAGACTACTAAAGACTAAAAGATCTGTGAAGCTTAATAATAAAGATAACTACAAATTTATAATGCTTTGCAAATTTCTTGAGTCCCAGTCCAATTTTTTTCCCCTATAACATTTTGGTCTATTTCATTATAGAAAAAAGAAATATGACATGGTGGCTTTTCTGTAAATCACAGTTAACTAACAGCCTAGGTTAAATAGTAATGATAACAATAACATTAATTAAAATAGCTTCAGCAAAATCGGTGCAGATTTGCTCAATTCCATTGGGCCTAGATTTACGCAGTGATCAAGAAAGGAAGGCAGGAGTTTAGTAAGAGTGTTTTTTATTTATTTCCCTCCAATGGAATGAAATAGAATCAGAAATGTAAGATAAGAGAAATGGATGAAGAGCTTTCACAGGCATTTCGATGTTCAGTTTCATTTGAATTCACAATGTGAACAAATATAAAGCTATCTCTGTGGGAAGAGTAAACATTTTAAATTCTGTGGTTTAACAAAGTTAAAAGCTTCAATCTATAATTTGCTGGCTTCAAATAACTTTGAAATTCTGAGAGCAGTTTCGTGAGTGTGAAAATCTTCAGAGTCGTAGACAAAAGTAAGGGCAATCACAGTTAGTGGATAAATCATTGGCAATCAAAACTCAGTGACTCAATTGAAAGGTCAATGCACTTTGATTTTTTGCTTTAAACTGATATTTCATTTTCTTAGATTTTCTAAAGCTGTCCATATGTGCCTTAATGTCCATGATTATGCTTAACAATTTATCTAAATTTGGCTGAGACCACTCAATATTTTGGATGCTGAAATAAATATCTGCATTACATTTTTCCTTTGCTATGCTTCTAAAAAGTAATAAAATTATTCACACATATACTGGTGATCACCCTAAAAATACTCATAAACACAAGGATATACAGAGAATATTTTCTTCATTTGTTTCTTTTAAGAAAGAAAGATAAAAAATAAGTTCCATCCATATTAACAAACATCTGCTATTTAGTAAATAATAAATGATTTTCTTCATTTAACATATTTTTCTACCTATTGTGGATTCCCTATTTATGCAGAGATAAATCCATAACAAACCAAAAAGTATTTCATTCACTAATTGTGTAAAAGATTGAAAAGCACTTTATTTTATTTTGATGATTGTATTTTGTTCTTCTTTAAATATTTGACTTCAAGAATTCCTTTTGAGTTTTAAATATTTGCTGCAAAATATTTAAATATATAAATTCATACATGAATATAGAGTGAGATAATTCACAAATTTAAATTTCTATTATGTCAATAGTAAGACAAAATTGACTTCCTTAAAACATAGTTTGATAAGTACTCAATCTGAAATACATACAAAAACAAATAGAAACTCCTCACATCCTAAGAATATTTTTTCTAGTATCTACTATTCCTTCTCCCAACACTTACATGTAGATATGCAGTGAACGAATATACATTTACGTGCTTAAGAGTGATGAGAATCCAGTAAGAATCCACATCTCGCTATCAGATCTCGACACTCAAAATGCCATTCCCCACTAAAAGAAAATAAGAATCTTTGTGGAAGGCACTAATTCTAGGGCTGACACATACACACAATAGTTCAAGAGGAACCTCTTATATCCACCATAGAGAAAGGAAGTGTTCAAAGAATGACGACAACATACAAAATTAATACCCAGGCCAGCCTGACTGTTTATTCTAAAACTTAGCATCCAAGTAAATAAAATAATAATCTATTATAATCCACAAATAATATGAGAATTTGTGAGCGTATATTGATATGATCAATAAAGAGATTGATAGTTTGGTAAGAAATAGAATATTAACAGGGCTTCAAAGTATCTTCCCATAAAATACTTACTCAATTACAAAGAGGAAAAGAGTAACTTCACAGCAAAGGAGCCTCACAGACAGCACTTAATTGAGTCATCAAAACGGCATCAATAAGTAGTGAAACAAAAATAAATCTTGTAGGGAAAAGAACACAGAATCACTTCTACGATATTCCTGCCAAAGATGCATCATCTCAATCTGATCAAGAGAGCACATCAAGGAAGCCCAAAAGAAGCAAAAGGAGGAACCTTCTAAAGAAGAGCTGGCTTCTAATTTCCAAAGCTTCAAGGTCATGAAGGTCAAAGAATGGCTGAAGAATTCTTCCAACCTATGAGAGATTAAAAAGAAATTGCTAGGCTGGGCGTGGTGGCTCACGTCTGTAATCCCAGCATTTTGGGAGGCTGAGGAGGGTGGATCACCAGGTCAGGAGGTCAAGACCATCCTGACCAACACGGTGAAACCCAATCACTACTAAGAAAAAAAATAATAATTGCTGGTAAATGCAGCACTTGATGCTGAATGTGTTCCTCTGCCATAAAAGAGATTGTTGGCAAAACTACTCAAAGTCAAATGGGAGATAAGGATTAGATGATATAAGAAAGAAATGTTAATTTTCATGGTTTTATTGTGTTCACTTATAAAACGTCCTTGCTTATAAAAAATATGCAATAAAATGGTTGGGAGTAATGGGGTATCAGGTTGGCATGTTACTCTCCAATGGTTCTGGAGAAAATCTTGGTTTTGTTTTACTAAACTTTTACTTTTCTGTGAGTTTTTTGCTATGACAAAAGTCAAAAATAATTTACAAACTGAATAGTTATTCCGAATGACTAATATACAATGACATATAGAGAACAGGCATTTAATCCCTCACTCTTCCAAGGCCTAATGTAAAAAAGTTATAAAAAGGTATTATATGAAGTTCAAAATGTCAACTAAATCATCTCCAGATGAGATTTTAAAACATTTGTGGAAGACTAAAAATTGATAGAAGTGGAAAGGAAGGCAGAGACAGACATGGCTAGGTGTGGTGGCTCACACCTGTAATGAGGCCAAGGCAGGTGGATCACTTGAGCTCAGGAGTTTGAGACCAGACTGGGGAACACAGCAAGACCCCATGTCTACAAAAAATATATAAACATTTGGTGAGGCCTGGTGCTTCACGTTTCTAGTCCCATCTACTTGGGAGATTGAGGCTGGAGGTTAAGACAGGATGATTGCTTGAACCTGGGAGGTTGAGGTTGCAGTGTGTTGTGATCGTGCTGTATTAGTTCATTTTCATGCTGCATAAAGACATATCCAAGACTGGGCAATTTACAAAAGAAAGAGGTGTATTGGACTTACAATTCTACGTGGCTGGGGAGGACTCTCAATCATGGCAGAAGGTGAAAGACATGTCTCACATGGCAGTGGTGAGAGAACGAGAGCCAAGCAAAACGGGTTTCCCCTTATCAAACCGGCATATCTTATGAGACTTATTCACTATGAGAACAATGTGGGGGAACCACCACCATGATTCAATTATCTCCCACCAGTTATGTCCCACAATATATGGGAATTTGGGGAGTACAATTCATGATGAGATTTGGGTGGGGACACAGGGGACACAGAGCCAAACCATATCATTCCACCTCGACCTCTCCCAAGTCTCATGTCCTCACATGTCAAAACCAATCACGCCTTCCCAACAGTCCCCTAAAGTCTTAACTCATTTCAACATTAAGTCAAAAGTTCACAGTCCAAACTCTCATCTGAGACAAAGCAAGCTTCTTCCACCTATGAGCCTGTAAAATCAAAAGCATGTTAGTTACTTCTTACATACAATGGAGGTACAGGCATTGCGTAAACACAGCTATTCCAAATGGGAAAAAGTGGCCAAAACAAAGTGGCTACAGGTCCCATGCAAGTCCAAAATCCAGCAGGGCAGTCTAATCTCAAAGTTCCAAAATGATCTCCTTTAACTACATGTCTTGCAACCAGGTCACACTGATGCAACAGGTGAGATCCCATGGCCTTGGGAAGCTCCTCTCCTGTGTCTTTGCAGGGCACAACCTCCCTCCCTGCTGCTTTCATGGGCTGGCATTCAGTGTCTGTTGATTTTCCAGGTGCATGGTGCAAGATGTCATTGGATTTGCCTTTCTGGGTCTGGAGGACAGTGGCCCTCTTCTCACAGCTGCACTGGGTGGTTTCCCAGCAGGGACTCTGTGTGGGGGCTCCCACATTTCCTTTCTGTACTGCCTTAGCAGAGGTTCTCCCTGAGGACCATGCCCCTATGGCAAACTTCTGCCTGGGCATCCAGGCATTACCATACATCTTCTGAAATCTAAGCAGAAGCTTACAAACCCCAATTCTTGACTTCTATGCACTCGCAGGGTTAACATCACATGGGAGCTGCCAAGGTTTGGGGTTTGCACCCCTGAAGCCATGGCCCGAGTTCTACGTTGTACCCCTTTCAGCCATGGCTAGAGCAGCTAGGACCCAGGGTACCAAGTCCCCACATGGCATGGGGAACCTGGGCCTGGTCCATGAAACCAGTTTCTCCTAGGCTTCTGGGCCTTTGATGGGAGTGGCTGCTGTGAAGACCTCTGACCTGTTCTGGAGACATTTTTTCCAATGTCTTGGGAGTTAACATTTGGCTCCGTGTTACTTATGCAAATTTTTGCTGCTGGCTAGAAATCTCAGAAAACGGGTTTTTCTTTTCTATCACATTGTCAGTCTGTAAATTTTCTGAACTTTTATGCTCTGCTTCCCTTATAAAACTGAATGTCTTTAACAGCATCCAAGTCACCTCTTTAATGCTTTGCTGCTTGGAAATTTCTCTGCCAGATACTCAAAATCATTTCTCTCAAGCTCATAGTTCCACAAATCTCTAGGGCAGCGGTAAAATGCCACCAGTCTCTTTGTTAAAACATTACAAGTCACCTTTGATCTAGTTCCCAACAAGTTCCTTATTTCCATTTGAGATGACCTTAGCCTGGACTTAATTGTCCATATCTCTTTCAGGGTTTTGGTCAAAGCCATTCAACAAGTCTCTAGGAAGTTCCAACTTTCCCACAGTTTCCTGTCTTCTTCTGGGCCCTCCAAACTATTCCAAACTCTGCCTGTTACACAGTTCCAAAGTTGCTTTCACATTTTAGGGTATCTTTTCAGCAGCGCCCCACTCTACTGCTACCAATTTATTTTATTAGTCTGTTTTCAAGCTGTTGAGAAAGATATACCCAAGACTTGGTTATTTACAAAAGAAAGAGGTTTATTAGACTTACAGTTCCACGTGGCTTGTGGGGGGCGTGGCTCACAATCATGGTGGAAGATAAAAGACACATCTCACATGGTGGCAGCAAGTGAGAGAATGAGAGCCAAGCAAAATGGGTTTCCCCTTTTCAAACCATCAGATATCGTGAGACTTATTCACTACCACGAGAACAGTGTAGGGGAAAATGCCTCCACGATTCAATTATCTCCCACCGGGTCCCTCCCACAACATGTGGGAATTATGGGAGTACTATTCAAGATGCGATTTGGAGAGGGACACAGGGAACACAGAGCCAAACCATATCATACGCCATTGCCCTCCAGCCAGCGTGAGAGAGTAAGATCCTATCTCAAAAAAGAAAAAAAGATGAAGACGAAAAGAAAAAAGGAAGAGACAGACAGACACAGAAAGAGAACTACAATCTAGGGTCACTACTCAGCAAGTTGATGGAGTCACAAAGCAGTCACTCCGAGAGATACAAGACTTGGAAATTCCAGGTACAGTTTTAAAAACATACAAACAATGAAAACCCTTAGCCTGAATACGAGCGTTTAAATTGAAATTCTGGTTGTTAAAAAGCCACACAATTTCTAATCCAACATAGAAAATTAAAAATTATTTTATTAAGAAATTTAAATAAATACTGGAGTTACATGATCTTTCACTTTGGAAATTAGCGATTGTACATCCAAGTGGCTCTATCTTCACTCACATGGTCAAGAACAATGATCACCAGTCCACAAGCCCCATGGATTTCCATAGCTGTTGTTCTAGTCTTCAACAGAAAAATCAAGCCAGAGATTCAAGACCTTTGAGCAAAGCACTGAGCATAAAATAAAGAGATAAATCAACAAAATAAATAAATGAGTGGATTCATAGGCAGGTTCAGAAATTGAAGGAAAAATCTAATATTAACAGACTAGAGGTTAATATAAAATAGAAACACCAAAAATAAGGAGGGACACATACATTTAAAATATGGTAGTTAAAGTTAAATGTATTGGATATTTATTTTAGGTTAACTTTAAGAGTTTAAGACAAGGTCCCAGAAAGTGGGACTCAGAGAGAGAGGAAAGAGTGTTCATGGACACAGAAAGCCCATCTCCCAGAATATTTATGAGAAAAAAAGATTCGTGGATTTAAATAATTTATTTTACAGGACATTTAGAAAGAGACAGCAAAGAGAAGGGGGAGATTTATTAAATAAATTAGAAAATTAACAAGACCGTTTCTAGATGTGACTGGCCTTGATCTGCAGATAAGAGTCACATGTGCCCAGAGCAAAAAATAAAAAATCAAACACACAAAAAACTTATTGTCTGTTTCAGTATATTTTCATAATACCAAAAATAAAGAGAAAATCTTAAAGGCTTTTAAAACAACAATGATGACAACAGTAAAAACAGCAATGCCAAATAAAATAGATGACCAAGAAAGAGGTGGGCCAAGGAGGTATCAGATTTCTCACCGGTGACGTGGAATGCCAAAAGACAGTGACTAGATTCCCTTAATTTAATGAAGAGAAATGTAATAAACTGTAATTGTATGCTCAGCCACACCATCAGGGAAATGTTAGTACAGAATAAAAAATGTCAGGTGTACAAGAAAAACAAAAGTACTTGTACTTATTTTTAAGGAAGTTTATTAAGAATATGCTAAAGCAGCAACAAAATATCAATGGAAAAAAGATGAAAATATTGAACAAACATCAAGAGCACAATGAAGAAAAGTGCAAGGATAATAGCTAAGTAGGAGGACTTGAAAAAAGAAAACTCAATTGGAAAAGAAAATGTCAAGTATTGGAGAAAAAAAGACATTTGGAAGCTTTACAAATATCAGAAAGAAAAAAAATGTGATAATAGTAGATTGCTTGTCTCTGCAGTGAATGAGATTCACAGTAAAACAGATTGCAAATTTTTTTGAATTTCAATTTTAAGAATCCACTTGCAGATAAAATTTAAATTTTATTAACTTTGACATTATAAAACTAAAAATGTAAATGAGAGAGGTTGAGAGATCAAAGTCAGAGAGAAGAGTTGGAAGAAAGAGCAAGAACACCAACATTTTCTAAAATGGAAACTGAAGAGATCGAGACAGTAGCTATGTTATGCATAAAGGAGCAAAGCTATGATATATTACTTAAAGTTATAATGAATAGAGAAACTAAAACCAGTGCAACTAATATATGCTGCATCATTAGTTACACCTTATAAGTTCTAATAGGCTAATCTTCAGCAATCCTTTCTTCTATCTTCATCTCTCCTACCTAAGTCCATACAGGAAGCTTAAATATGAAAACACAATGCATTATAATGTAAAGATATTATTTAGAAATATTTTTTTTGAGAGGGAGTCTCACTCTGTCACCAGGCTGGAGTGCAATGGTGGCATCTCAGCTCACTGCAACCTCCACCTCCCTGGTTCAAGCGATTCCCTGCCTCAGCCTTCCGAGTAGCTGGGACTACAGGTGCACACCACCATACCCAGCTAATTTTTTGTATTTTTAGTGGAGATGGGGTTTCACCATGTTGGTCAGGATGGTCTCTTGACTTCATGATCCGCCATCCTTGACCTCCCAAAGTGCTGGGATTACAGGTGTAAGCCACTGCGCCTGGCCAAAAATTTTTTTTTAAATTAAAATTTTAAAATTTGATTACTTTTGGGAAGACCAGGAGTTTATTAAGGAAGTAGTTCAAGTTGCTTTTTTAAATATATGTATTTTTAATAATATTTTATTTTAGATTCAATGGGTACATGTGCATGTTTGCTGCATTTTTATTTCGTACTGGTGGGATTGGGCTTCTAGTATACCCATTACTAAAATAGTGAACATAGTACCCAAAGGTCATCTTTCAACCCTCGTTGTCCTCGTTGACAACCTTTGTTGTCAACCCTCTTACACTCCCCATCAAGTTGCTTTTTATTAAGTCTTTTTGTCCTAAGTTTTTAGTATGTGCAAGGCTTAGAATTTGTGTTAAAAACAAATTATTTGAAAAGATTTGAGATTTATTTATGAAAAGTTTATTTTCACTACAGTTACATGCAAAATATAGTAATATTCTGGTTTTGACATTTTCACATAACACAGTCTATACCCCAATTATATGCATTGTTCATACAATATAGAAATGTTAATTTTGAGAGAGTAATTTCTGCCTTTATCTTTTGATATCTTAAGACTGTCTCGAAATTACGGAAATGGTAAGAATTTGTGGAATAATTTATGTGTTCTAAATTGATTCCTGGATTAGGTAATGAAGGTTTACCTCCAATCCTCAAATGCATACAAATAACAAGTTGTATACATAATAAAACAGTACAGTTCAATCATCATGACTTAGCAAGGACTGTCTGTCAGGCGTTGGCCAGCGTTAAACAACCTGGCATGGCGGCATGAGGAGACGGTGAAGGCTGCTCTTCCCAAATTACATAGGAGCATGGAATGCGTACTCTTACACCCATCCCATCAGCAAGTGCATATTTTTAAACTCTTTCTTGGGACTGTGGTATCACAGCAATGTTAATGCCATCCAAAGGAGGCAGTTGCCATACAGGTTTTAATAGAGAATCTTTACATTATAAAATTTATATATATATATGTATGTATTTTAAATGGAAGCTGGAATGTCACTGGCATTTATTTAGCAAGTCAAGGTGAATGTCTGTTTCAGTCATCTACAAAGACCCCTAAACAAGATGCACATATGCCAGGGCAAAATTAACAAGGTACAATAAAGAATGTAGAATAAGAATGACTGGAGGGCCGGGCGCAGTGGTTCACGCCTGTCATCCCAGAATTTGGGGAGGCTGAGGTGGGCAGATCACCCGAGTTCAGGAGTTCAAGACGAACCTGGACAACATGGCAAAAACCCATCTCTACTAAAAATACAAAAATTAGCCAGGCATGGGGGTGCGCACCTGTAATCCCAGCTACTCGGGAGGCTGAGGAAGGAGAATCACTTGAACCCAGGAGGCAGAGGTTTCAATGAGCCAAGATTGTGCCACAGCACACCAGTCTGGGGCCACTGCACTCCAGCCTGGGTGACAGAGCAAGACCCTGTCTCAGAAAAAAAAAAAAAAAAAAAAAAAAAAAAAAAAGAAAGATTTGAGGATCAAAGATAAGATAAAGGGTGAGGCTGAAATATTTATGTAGCTTCTCTACCTAAGGGTGTTCACAGTCTTTAGTGATAAAAATTGGAGATCAATAACAGATCTCAACAGAACCTTTAGTTTTCTTAACATCTATTTATGATGCACAGTCTTTAGGTCTCATTACAACATATAGATGCAATTGCAGTCACTCTCAATAGATAATTGTATTAAATTAATAAATTCCCAAGACAAAGACTTCTTTTTAAAGGAACCAGCCCTGACAGAACCATATCATTCCTGAAAGAATGTAAGCAAGGTGAGGAACTTTCAGGGCCATCCTCACTAGAGTAACACCTATCATAAATATCTTACCCTATACTAGTACATTTGCCCTCTTCTCGTAATATCTGTGAGAGCTTCTTATGTATTAACATGTCTATAGAGCCTGACTTGTTCCCTGCTACTCAAAAGGAGTCAGTGAATACATTTTAAACAAAACACAATTCTAAATATATATGATGAGAATATTAATCATCAGCTGAATTTACAGACTCAGTTAAGATAGTTAATTTTTGCATACATTTCGGTGGAAAACTTTAAAATATTCTCAATCCCTACAAAGTTTACATATGACTTTGTGGTATTTTCATTCTTGGAATTTTTAATAATTGAAGAGATCTTCTTTAAATATTAAGTTGCCTTTTTATGTTAAAATGACAAGATTACAATAAATATATCTATGCTTCCAAATATCTAACTCTAAGCTGCTATAAACAATGTGATTTAAGGAAAAATGAATAGGACCCTACTTATTCTGGCTCATAAGAGCTCTTTGCTAAATTTTCAAGAATTTTGCAAGAGCTGGTTGTTGAAATGTTGATAGTTTGAAATTGGCTATGGGAAATAATTATAAAATAGGGCCCCTCCTCATTCTCAGTTGTCAAACATTTACAAGTATACCTCGGAATAAATCTTTGCTTAAGGGAAATACACAACTATATAAGAAATTAAATTTTGTAAGATCTATATCCATAATTTGTTCAACAAAAGATTAGTCTGAGGCAAAATTGTGAAGTATGTATTTGTATTTGCATCTCTTTCCTTCCATTATGCCAGCCTAATCAGAGGCAAAACACATTTTTGTAGATTTAGTAGATCTTGATTTATAAATGTCAATAATACCCATAAAATGCCCTAGATTATTTTATCTAAATTTTCTTTCAGCCTCCCGTAAAACTCCCCAGCTAACAACACCCCAAAGGGGTATTAACTTTCATCCGTTTTTCCCTCTTCATTCTGTTGTCTTAGTAAAGTTTTTGGTTCCCCACATGTGCTCCCAATTTTCCAAGATTCTCTGGAGTCTGATCCAGTATAAACTCATGCACTCATTTTTTCCCTTTTTGCTTTTTTTATAGTAACATTTACATGTTATTCTGCCACATGCTCAAATATCCAATTACCATAGGCTATACAATTATCCACATGGTAGTTCTCACAATGGGTCAGCATCATGTGTAATGCAAGTTCATGGCCTCATGCGGGACCTAGTGATTTAGAAATGCTGGGAGTCAGACCCAGCAGTCTGTCCTGCAGCAGGTCTTCTAGGAGAGTCTGGTACATAAGCATGTCGAGCTCCATTTCTTTATACCGTATGCTTTGTAAAGACAGAAATTGTGTTTGGTTATTAATCACTTTATACCCAGGCCCCTGCAGACTGTCTGGAATATAGGATGCATGACTCAAACAAACAAAAAATAGATGAATGCATTAATTAATTCTTTAAAGACTCAATTCTAAAATGTTTTGCACCCCAAAAAAGCTGTAAACTACCATTATGTTACTGAAATGACTCTCCCCCGGAGGGCTGAGCTTCAGCATGACATGGATTATTATTTTAAGTCCTCATTTGTTCTAAAAAGACATTGGGAGCACCAGTTAATGCTTAGGAAAGTGTTCCAGGAGACTTGCATGAAAGTGCCCAGAGTAGAGGAAAGCACGGTGATATTATTTTCATACTAATCCTGCTAGAAAAAAAAAAAAAAAAAAGGATATTTAAGCTTTTATGATTGGTCTTCTCTTCAGAGCCCTGCAGCAGATTTTTTAAAAGAAAGATAGAAAAGCACTAAAAAGAATTGAGATTAGGATCCAGACCGTAATACTGTGAGGGGAAAAAAAAATCAAAAGCCTTATATGAAAGAAGAAATATCTAACAGTAGCTTTAATCTTGGAAGTCTCCAAAACAGCTTCCACATGGAGAGCCAGCGTGCCACAGGTGCACTCCACATGAGCAGGTGAGCAAAATAAAGAGGCTGTCAGGCTGTGATGAATTCCTGTCCATGAGGCATTCATCCCAAGGTGCCCTTCCGCATCTGGTATCTATCTCAGTGCATGTAAGTTTTTAGCTGGTAGTTTTCGAGAACGTAAAAGATCTCAGAACCGAAAGAGGCTGTAAGATAGTCTACAAGCCTAATGAGGCTGCTTAAGCAATGGTTAGAAAGGACGTATTCCGGAAGAATTGTTTACCAAAGAAATAGATACATGTTTTCTGATTTCGTTATCCCTAAAGATGTTATAGTGGGTCATTAGAATTGTTTGGGCTACAATTTTTTTGAAAAGCTAAAAGCCAATGGTAAGTGGAGAGCTTAATGAATTCATAAAATGTAATATTTAAATTAAAATAATATAGATTGTATTAACTTGATATCTAGTAAAACTGTGTATAACATGGCATAAGGTAGGTAGTTATATTTCTAAGAGGCAAATGCAAAACTAAAGGTATATTTGTTCCTTCTCTGCATTTTGAAGGCTAGCTGAAATGTAAGTATCTCACAGGCACCTTTCTTAAGTTTTTAAATGATTTTTATGTTTACATATATATCAAAACAGAAATGACTATGGCTATAACAATGAATTGAAAAATAAAACATATTTTTCAAAATTTAAAAATGTTAATATGATCTAATAACAAGGAATTGTTTATTTAGTTGCTCTTCCAACAAAGTCTATCTTTGATGCCAAGAAGCGAAATTATACACATCCTATTGAGAAAAATCTTGGAAAATTCAACAGTTTTAGAAAGGAGTGTTTTGGATTTTAAAATGTGTCACAATAAAAATATTTACCAAACTATATCAGTTTTCTATCACTGCCATAACAAATTGCTGCAAATGTATGGGCTTAAAAGAAGACAATTTGAAGTCTTGCAGTCTCGGGTTCAGAATCTAAAATGAGTTCCACTGGGCTAAAATCTAGCATCTGCAGGGCTGTGTTCCTTTATGTAAACTCCTCCAGGGGAGTTTACTTTCCTTCTCCTTTCCAGTTTCTAACTGACCACATTCCTTGGCTAATGACAACCTCCATCTTTAAGCTAGCAATTCTTCTTTACATTTATTATTATTTTTATTTGCATAAATTTATGGGGTACAATTGCAATTTGGTTGCATGCATATGTTGCATACAGCCTTTTAGAGTATCCATCAGCCAAATAACATACTTGAACCCATCAAGTAATTTCTCATCATCTAACGCTTTTTCACCCCCACTTTCCTAGTGTCCTTTGTCTGTATCATTCCACACTCCATGTCCATGTGTACACATCACTGAGCTCCCACTTGTGAGAGTATGTAATATTTGCCTGTGTCTGACTTGTTTCACTTAAAACAATGACCTCCAGTTCCATTCATATTGCTGCGAGAGACACGATTTCATTGTTTTTTACTAGCTGAATTTTTAATCCAGTCATCTATTTATGGACACTTAGGTTGATTCCTGTCTTTGCTATTGTGAATAGTGCTGTGATAAACATATGGGTGTAGGTATCTTTTTGATATTATGATTGTTTTTATTTCCTTATGAGTAGACACCCAGTAGTGAGATTTCCAGATCAAATGGTAGTTCTGGTTTTTTTTTTTTTCCTTTGAGAAATCTCTGTACTGTTTTCCATAGAGGTTTTACTAATTTACATTCCCATCAACAGCATGTTAGAGCTTCCTTTTCTCTACATCCTAGCGAACATCTGTCATTCTTTGTGTTTTTAATCATAGCCATTCTGACAAATGTTCAATTGTATCTCATTGTGGTTTTAATATGCATTCCTGTGATTATTAGTGATGTTTAGCATTTTTATATGCCTGGTGGCCATTTGTATATCTTCTTTTGAAAAATGCCTATGCATGTCTTTTGCCCACTTTTTACTTGGATCATTTGTTTCATTGCTGTTGAGTTGTTTGAGTTTCCGACCTTTTTTCTGATGCCATACTTCTCTCTGATTCTCCACTCTCCTGCCACCATCTTTCAAATTTAAGGACTCTTGCAATTCCAGTGGACACATCTTAGATAATCAAGAATAATCTCCCTACTTTAAGGTCAGCTGATTAGTAACCTTAATTGCATCTGCTACCTTATTTCCTCCTTGCTATGTAGCATAGCATATTCCCAAGTTCTAGGGATTAGCAGGAGGACATCTTTGAGGGGCTATTATTTGGGCTACCAACCATCCAGGAATTTCTTACTCTAAAATAGGTAATCTGTAAGTATTTTTCATGCTTCCAGGACATGATTAGCAGGATCCTTGTATCTGTGGAAAATTTTAATACAATTCTCTAGGTCTTGATGATGTGAACTTTGTGCTCAGGGCCAAAGACAGCACAGCATAAATGACATATTTCAGTTTTTATTGTTTAATAGAGATCATGAGTTAAAATGTTATCCTTACCTTTTTAAAATTTCCTTTAACGTATTTTAGCATAGTATGAAAACAATTAAACCTAACGATCACAATGATTAGTATCAGAAAACTATGATATCATCATGCATTTTCCTGTAACCATTTGTGAGAAGAGAACTGACATTTAATTCTATGGTTAAAAAACAATTTAAGCTTTACAATAATGATAAATATAACTACAACTTTTTTAAAAAATCCAAATAGCATTGAAAATTTTAATTTAGCATGATGGCCTTCTAAATTATCTACCTACATTTAGTCTTTCTACTTAAAGAGTGTTCTTCATTCAACAACTATCTGTTGAGTGCCCACCATTCTTAAACTTTAGTTTAAAGCAGTAAGCAGCCCCTGAGTTTCTATAGGATGAGGGTATGCCCCTGATAGGGGGTGAGGTATAACACTCTTGACACTGTTTCCCAACTTACCTCTGCAGCAATATTCCTCCTCTGTACACAGTATTCACTTCCCTCTCATATCCATTCTAATCTGCCTTGCCATTCTGTTCTCTGCACCTAGGTCAATCTCATTTATGAAGAAACATTAGTATCAAATCTCACAGTTCCCAAAAGTCATCTCTTCTCAATAAAGGTTGAAGTAATATTTTTTTTAATTCTATGAAATAAAGCCTGTAAAATAACGACATTAAATACTCAACCATCTTGTGAACTTCTGTATGGCTGTTATGCTCTGTTATTTAAACTATTTTTCTGTATGGAGACTTTAATGCTATTATGTATTAACTATTTGATTTTTTATTTCTCATAGACAGGAGTCATGTCTTCTCCATCTCTGTCTCCACCATGTCTCTCAACATAGTGGTTTCTAATGAATTTTCTCCTATAATTTGGTGAATAACATAGAGCCATGGGGGGTATCATTTATCATTTGCTTCAGAAAAGCTTCATCCAAATCAAATAATTGGTATTATAACTTCATTGGAAAATTCATGTTCACAAAATTGGACATCTTTCACCATTTTTTATCCCTACAACTTTATTAATGGTTTTTCTGAGCAGATATAATGATGTCAATATTTTTAAGAAACTATTATCCATAGAAGGGAAAATGTCATAATAAATAAGACCTTAAGATGGCACCAAGCTAATGAAATAAAGCATTACCAAATTGAACCATTGCTTGCATAATATATGTGATATTATTAAGTCTTAAAACAGAAATGTAGAAAAATCTAGGAGACTAGAGGAGTTTACATAAAATATGGAAAGATCTAACTGGAAATGATTAGTTTTACAAATATTTAAGGTTTATAATCAGACAGGTTACTTGAAAAAACTTCCCAAAGGAGGCTAAAATACAACTCGTTACATTACAATTCCTTGATCTTCACTTTGTAGATGTTGTAGACATAAAAAATAAAAGTTTATGTAGTGTTTTTTCTTCCAAGAATACTTAATCAATGCCACATTAATTCTGAGGACACAAAATGTCAGTGTTAACTACTTTCTTTCTTAAAGTGTGTATATGTTGTATGTTAAATAAGTGTGCAAATTAACATAAACCTTATCTTCATGATCTCAATCTAAAAATAATTTTAATTAACACCGATAAAGTAAAATCATTTTCTCCAAATTATCTATCATGCAGCTATTTTGTCTTCAGCATGGTTAGTGGTTACATTTCAGCAGAAGTATGATAATGCTTCAAATAACAATGTCATCATATAGTGTGCCTTACACACAGTATTATTTTATCACAATGAGAGAACTCTAGATTCGCACACCTAAATGGAGCAAAATATAAAGAAGAGCATAATTTTAAACTCCAAAGAAATTTAATTTTTTCTTTGCAGTAAAAATAATGAAGCAATTTTATTCCTTTATGTTCCATGATATCTATATACAGTTACAAATGAACTGGCTTACAGTAAAATGAAAATCAAAATATGTAAGTGCAAAATAGGGAATCAGAAATACTTCATTTTTACCAAGTGCAGTTGGCCCCATATTCTGATCATTGTGATCCCAGTACTTCTTGTTCCGTTTCTAGGGACTCATGCTATTTGCTAAAATAAGTACCCATGTCTTTCTTCAATACTACAATCTCCAGAATAACCCTAGATTGTTAGAAAACCTGTAGAAAATAATCAAATTACTCTCTTTGCTACTAGTGCTTATTCTTTAATTAAAGGTCAACAAATTGTCAATACATTACTTTTTTTCTATAGTGCATAATTTCTAGCCAGAAAATATTAGGTCTAAAGGTAGAAACACACAAAATAAAGAAACCTACTACTGTCTCTTATAAACTTTTTCCCCCTAGACACACACACACACACATTTAATAATTTTTTGAGAGTTTATATTCATCTCTTTCTTCATCTTCTAATACATGCACAGGTTACAGAAGGATGAAATCATCAAATGTCAATGATGATACAAAACCCAATTATACATGTTCACCCATAAATAGGAATAATCATCTCCTTTGAATTAATTCACAACAAATAAACTGCCTGACCATCATTCCATGTTACTATTGGAACAGCAAAATCATTTCAAAAATAGAAAACTTTTGAAATTTATATATTTAGATGATGAATAATTTGAGGTAACTGTTCTGCTATTTTTTCATGTGTAAAATCGCTTGACTTAAGCATGAATAATACATCAGCTACAGACTGGTCAAGTCATGTATTGTGAGGTCAACAATCGCGTTACTGAATTTACTATTCTGTGATCTGAATAAGCAAACAACCATTAAAGTGTAAGTGATACCTGAATCAATTTGTGGTCCTCGCCTTTAAGACCTGCCATAATGTATCAGGATCATTGTCATCTTTGCCCAGCCTTTTCCTTTCCAAATTACCACTAAAAGGGTATTGTGGAAGCAGGTGCCTGTTTGTAAATTCACTTTACAATTTTTGAAATGTGGTAAACCCAACTTATTAACACATTTTTTCAAGCAAGAAAGACTATATCAGATCTAATAAAAGTACATTTATGAGAGAAGGAAAATATAACACATATTTTTAAAATGTTTGACTTTCTTGTTTTCATATATTTAGCTAAACAATTCTGATGAGTGTAATAGTCCAATATATGCAGCACTTACTACATGCCAGGCCCTAGTGCTCTAAGAGCTTTAATCTTAACCACATCCTTGCAAAAAAAGGAAATATTATTACTCTCTTACAAAACAAAGCGTCAAAGCTTAAAGAGCTTAAATTAATTAAAGCCAGTCATTGGCAGAACCCAGACTGGAGACCAAGCACTCTAATTATCAACGTGCTCATATTGGTGTGCTAGGGTTAGTTAGGGCTTCCATAAGAAAATACCATAGACTATGCAGCCATAAAAAAGGATGAGCCCATGTTCTTTGCAGGGCCATGGATGAAGCCGGAAGCCATCATTCTCAGCAAACTAACACAGGAACAGAAAACCAAACACCACATGTTCTCACTCATGATGGGGAGTTGAACGATGAGAACACATGGACAAAGGGAGGGGAACATCACACACTAGGGCCTGTTGGAGGGTGGGGAGCAAGGAGAGGGAGAGCATTAGGACAAATACCTAATGCCTGCAGGGTTTAAAACCTAGATGATGGGTTGATAGGTGCAGCAAACCACCATGGCAAAGGTATACATATGTAACAGACCTGTACATTCTGCACATGTATCCTGGAACTTAAAGTAAAATAAAAAATAAAAATAAATAAAATAAAAATAAATAAAAATAAAATATTCAACCAGGTTAAAAAAAAAAAAAAAGAAAAAGAAAATACCATACACTGGGATGGCTTGCAACAAAAATTTATTTTCTCACAGTTCTAGAAGCTGGAAGTCCAAGATCAAGGTGCCTGTAGGATTGGTTTCTCCTGTGACCTCTCTCCTTGGCTTGCCAATGGTCACCTTCTTGCAGTGTTCTCCTGGAGTCTTTCCTCTATGTGCACTCACAGAAAGATTTCTGATGTGCCTTCCTCTTCTTACAAAGACATCAGCCACGTTAGAGGAGAACCTCACTCTTATGACCTGTTTTAACTTTAATCACCTCCCTAAAGGTTCTGTTTCTAAGTACAGTCACATTGAGAAATAGGTGTCGAAAAAATGAGTTTTTGGGGATACAATTCCATCCAAAACAAGGGTGTTCTTTTCACTCTGCTGAAGCAATAAGTCATGTACTGAGTGCTTACTTGTTCCTCACACCACGTGTGCACCAAGAGTTTCAGATACAAAGTGTACTAAGCATTGCGTCTGTCATCCCCTTGATTGGCATCTGAGTGCAACACAACAGAAAGCATACTGACAAGGACACGGACAAAACGCCGCGTGCTCTGACCTGCCGCAGATTCGTACAATGGTTGAATTGTGGGGTTGAGGTTGTAACAATGTCCTGAAACAGGCTTCCAACATTTGAGGTGTTTAGATGGATTTGGAAAACTTGTATTTATGGTTAAGACTATGTTTCCTTATCCAGCTCATTGGTGGAATAGGATGGATTAGTATGATATCTTTCAGTTGCTTCTAAAGTTGGCCCTGTCACTGCTGGTATGTTAAAGGAGTGCTTCATTGACAGAGGTAGTAGAAATATTGTATTTGTGACAATTGATGGCCTGTAAGCTATTTCCATTGCCCCTTAAATTAATCCGTTGAATTTTCCATGCCACACTACACATTCTAAAAGCCCCCTGCTGGTTTTCATTAGTTAAATCCACAAGGCTGACCAGGACAGTCATAATGTTCCCCACAAATTGACTAAACTTTAGACAGGTTTCTTTCTCATATTGGCCCCTGGCCTCCCTTTTCTTAGAGTGTTTGCTTTAGAAAAGTAATTACAATTTGTAGTTGTAAATTATTTCTCTTCCTTTTTGAAATGCATATATATCTTCTTAAAGGACTATTGCCAGTTTTATGCCCCAGGAAATGTGTTTCTGAAGGGTCTGGGAAGCATCTCTTTGGCATGCAAACGTGAAGGAAAATAGCACCCCTGGCTCTGGGTCTCTACAAGAGTACATAGGAACCTAACTTCTGTGGGAGCCTCCATCCAAGTTGTAAAACTACCTGTTTTCATGAAGACATGAGGACTTAGATTTTACTTCGAGTAAGGCCCACTACTTGACTTCAAACTATACTATAAGGCTACAGTAACCAAAGCAGCATGGTACTGGTACCAAAACAGAGATATAGACCAATGGCACAGAACAGAGCCCTCAGAAATAATACCACACATCTATAGCCATCTGATCTTTGACAAACCTGACAAAAACAAGAAATGGGGAAAGGATTCCCTATTTAATAAATGGTGCTGGGAAAATTGGCTAGCCATAAGTAGAAAGCTGAAACTGGATCCTTTTCTTACTCCTTATATGAAAATTAATTCAAGATGGATTAGAGACTTAAATGTTAGACCTAAAACCGTAAAAACCCTAGAAGAAAACCTAGGCAATACCATTCAGGACATAGGTATGGGTAAGGACTTCATGTCTAAAATACCAAAAGCAACAGCAACAAAAGCCAAAATTGACAAACGGGATCTAATTAAACTAAAGAGCTTCTGCACAGCAAAAGGAACTACCATCAGAGTGAACAGGCAACCTACAGAATGGGAGAAAATTTTTGCAAACTACTCATCTGACAAAGGGCTAATATCCAGAACCTATAAAGAACTCAATCAAATTTACAAGAAAAAAACAAACAACCCCATCAAAAAGTAGGCAAAGGATATGAACAGATACTTCTCAAAAGAAGACATTCATACAGCCAACAGACACATGAAAAAATGCTCATCATCACTTGCCATCAGAGAAATGCAAATCAAAACCACAATGAGATACCATCTCACACCAGTTAGAATGGCAATCACTAAAAATTCAGGAAACAATAGGTGCTGGAGAGGATGTGGAGAAATAGGAACACTTTTACATTGTTGGTGGGGTTGTAAACTAGTTCAACCATTGTGGAAAACAGTGTGGCAATTCCTCAAGGATCTAGAACTAGAAATACCATTTGACCCAGCCATCCCATTACTGAGGATATACCCAAAGGATTATAAGGCATGCTGCTATAAAGACACATGCACATGTATGTTTATTGTGGCACTATTCACAATAGCAAAGACTTGGAGTCAACCCAAATGTCCATCAGTTGTATTAAGTTGTATTAATACATCAGACTGTATTAAGAAAATGTGGCACATATACACCATGGAATACTATGCAGCCATAAAAAAGGATGAGTTCGTGTCCTTTGTAGGGACATGGATGCAGCTGGAAACCATCATTCTCCACAAACCATTGCAAGAACAGAAAACCAAATACCTCATGTTCTCACTCATAGGTGGGAATTGAACAATGAGATCATTTGGACACAGGAAGGGGAGCATCACACACCGGGTCCTATTTTGGGGAGGGGGTAGGGGGAGGGATAGCATTAGGAGATATACCTCATGTAAATGACGAGATAATGGGTGCAGCACACCAACATGGCACATGTATACATATGTAACAAACCTGCACGTTGTGTACATGTACCCTAGAACTTAAAGTATAATAAAATAAATAAATTAATTACTTAAAAACAAACAAACAAACAACAAAAAAAACACACACGGCCTAAGACTGCTACCACCCAAGCTCTTGAAAACGCTCCAGCCTTTGGATTCAGATGAGTTGAGTTTAATCCCCTTTTCTATTGTGATCGTCTTGAATAAAGTCTTCCTTATGTGTTTAGCCCTGTCTGGTGATATATTCACTTTTAGAAGGCTAACAGGCTGATCATGATCTTAGATACAAACAGTAGACTTTCCCCTCTAATCAACAACCAAAGAGTTTAGGTGCTAAGAGGGACAGCTTTGCAATGCAGTCTTGGAGAGTAGAAGGATTTCTATCCCAGCCTGAGGTCAAAACATCATTTCTGCTACTTTCCATAATAAATGCTCACTTAAATTAGTATTTGAACATGATTGTTGACTGTTATACTTTCTTTCTTATAAACCACCATTTTGATGAACATCCATTGCTCTTCTTAACTCATGTTAATAAAAAAATAGCAATCGAGGAACCCTGTCATGGAGGACAGTGGGAGTCTGTGAAAAGCACTCTATCAATTTAATTTGGGGCAAATTTGGAAAAGCAGTGTTTATAAAGTACCAGGGAATGTTTGGAAAAATACTGGTAGTAATTTAGGAGAATACGCCATCCCCATTAAAACCTCTATTACCAGTTTTATGCCCCAGGAAATGTTTTCCTGAAAGGCCTAGAAACCGTCTCTTTGAAATATAAACATGAAGGAAAATAGCACCTCTGGTTCTGGGTCTTTACAGTAAGGAGCAGATAGAAGCCTAAATTAGCAAATTCTTAAAAGTTGGTTGTACAACATCATTAAAATAATATAGTTAGAAAACTAAGGGATTAAACTATTTATTGTTTCTACCAAGAGTTTTGTATTTTATTATCTGGTTATGATGAAATACCCTTATAGGTTATTTTACTACCCAGAGCATTTCATAATATATATGAAATTTTTTATACCAAGAGTTTCATATCTATGATTTTACCCTCACAAGAACCCTATGAAGTTATCCTTTTTACTTCAGTCTGCACGTCATCAAGCTGGAGCGTGCAGATCACACACTAATTACAAGACAGAGCTGGGATTCAAGCAAATGCTGGTTCCTTTGGCTCTGATGTGTATGTCAGCGGCACAGCATCATGCTGCCTTCCTCCTCCTCTCGCCTTTCACCACTATGAAGAATCTTCAGATGAATTTCTTCTATCATTGGCTCTAACAGCAATTCTGTGAGACACATACAATTCTCTGCATTTTATACATATAAGTTAAGAATCAGAGAAGTTGGGTAATTTTCCAAAAGTGACAAATGTAAAAACTAAAAGTGTATTCATCAGACTTAAATCGAGGTTTGAGACACAACTTTAAAAGTTTAGAAAATTCGTGTAGGATAGTAAGGAAACCTGGATCATTGGCAGGCTCATCTGGAAATGAAGTGACTGGTGATCTCTTTCAAAAAAAGGAACTTACATAGATGAAATATAACAGGAGTGTATTATTTCTCTGTGCTGTGATTTACTTATTATAGTTTACATTAAATAATTACCTACCAAGAAAACAAGAGAAAATGTAGTCACTTAAAGGCATGATTTCTATAGTTTGTTTTACTTTTAATGATAATTTCACCCCCAAATTAATTAATCTGCATTGCTCAGAGAAGGGTTTTCCTCAGTCAGTTGAAATGTTGTAAGTCAAAGAAGACAAAGTGTTTCAAAAAACAAATAATACACTTCTTCATGTAGTTAAAATAATTATAAATATTGCAATACTCCATGGAAAACTTTAGTATATAATCTTAAGAAAAAAAATGTATAAACAGTGAAATATTTAAATACACGAGGTTTACTTGGTGGTCAGCATCTTGGTTGTGACACAGCTGTTGAAAATAAAATACATCCACCCCTTTCTCTACAGACAGAGTTAAATCTATATTAAACAAAAATATGATTAGAAGTTTAATTAATTAATTTTTTGACTTACTAAGGATACAAAAGCATTCATGAGAATCAAGCAATTACAGTACATTAAATCTGTAAACACTTAACTGTGTAATTAGAAACATATATTTAATAATAGCTCTTTTCATGTCCCAGACCTACTTTGACTCTGGACACCAAATGACATAGCAAAGCATAACTTAACACATTTAACTCAAGAATAGGAAGCAGAATCAAGAGACGCCTAAAACCTCAAAGGGATCAATTCCTTCTTTTCATCAGCAGTCAAAAAGTTTTTTTTTTTTAACTTTCATTTTGGTCCTAAGTCCCATCCAACTATTAAGCCATTTCTAATGGTTTTCCTAACCTCAGATGCTGATGGTAAGATTTCTGTAAAGTCTTGCTTATACTCTCTATCTCCACTTCCTTACCTCACATTCCTTGTTTTAATCAGCATCGTTAGATTTTTGTTCCTATTATTCCACTAAAACAGTGTGTCTAGTCAAATATTATAGTCAAGTCTCTGTCTAAATGGTATTAAACACTCAATCATTGTGTATTATTGATTATACCTCCTTCTTAAAATCTTTTGTTTGCCTCTGCAGACACTATCTTATTCTGGTCTTCCTCCTATCACCCTTGCCTCTTCTTCTCAGTCTCCTTTGCTAGCTTGTCTTCCTGACCTCTAAATAATAAGGTTCAGGAGGATGAGATATATATATATATATATATATACACACACACACACACACACACACATATAAATACATATGTGAATATATATATGAATTATATATCTATTCATCTATATTTATTCATTTAGTCATCTATAGAAAACATTCCTCTATATTTATTTTCTAGGCAATAGAATATTCATCTACAGAAAATATTCATCTATACTTCTTCTCTAGGCAATCTCAGTAAGTTCCAGTTTTACATGCTATCCATACATTCATGATACTTTGTTGCCCAGGTTGGAGGGCAGTCATGAAAATACAGCTCACTACAGCTTCAAATTTCTGGACTCAAACCATTGATCTGACCACTTCAGCTTCCCAAGTAGCTGGGACTACAGGCACATGCCCACATTTGGCTATTTTTTTTTTTTTTTTTTTTTTTTTTGGAGATAGAGTCTCATCATGTCGACCAGACTGGGAGACTAAACTTGTCTTCAATTCTTCATTTCTTTCATGGGTCCTAGGCTTCCATATCTCACCATCTACTCAATATCTCCACAGGTATTTTTCAAAGGCAGTTCATATTTAGTATTTCTAAGGCACATTGCTAAATCCCCTTACCCCATTGTGGATTGGCTTGCCCTATATCCAGTATGATATAGTTTGGCTGTGTCCCCACCCAAATCTCATCTTGGGAGGTGATTGGATCATGTGAGCAGTTTCCTGCATGCTGTTCTCATGATAGTGCATGAGTTCTTATAAGATCTGATGTGTTTAACAGCTCCTCCTTCATGTCTGCTTCCACTTTCACCATTATTGTAAGTTTCCTGAGGCCTCCCCAGCCATGCAGAACTGTGAGTCCATTAAACTTTTTTGCTTTATGAATTACCCTGTCTTGGGCAATTCTTTATAGCAGTGTGAGAACAGATTAATACACAATATGATCTTTATCTAGTATACTCTTCTGAGCTAGGAAGGCTGAGAAACTACAATCCAGCTTGCCAATTCTTCCTCACAGTCAGGTTTTCTTACATAATATAAGATCTGCCAATCAACTACACATGCCAGGCTTAGATTGCAAAGGGAGGCATTTGAAGCATAGATGGGAATACTCTATAGTCATAATCAAAAGAATGCTTTTGCAGTAAGCAGGTCAGTAGCTTCCTCAGTCATAACAGGGGACATGTGATTCTATGGGTGGGACACTTTCCTGGGAAATTCAACATAAAGCTAACTCTCAAGTCCTTCCAAAGACTTTGTCAGCTACCTTGTACAGTTATTAAATTACTAACTTCATAAACTAGCCAGAATAGCTTCTGTGGACTGTAACTAAATTCCAACCCTCACAGACCTGAAGCATCCTCCTGCAACAGGCTCCTGCTTGGCATTACCATCATCCTCCCATGTCAAAGAACAAAGCTCTGGGCATCGTACCAGTGTCTCTCTCAAGCCCATGCCAAACCATTGGTTCTCTGTCTAAACACCCTCACTGTCCACACCCGTCCCACCGTTGCTTCTTGCCAATTAACCAATCTCCCTCCTTCCACTCTGCCATTTTAAAGTACATAGGCTACCCAGATTGATCTTTGAAAGATATGTCATTTTACACCACTCCCCTGGTCATATGCTCCTGTGAATTCACATTACATTCTCAACAAAATCCAACTTCCTTAACCTAGCTCACAGTGCTCCATAAAATACAGCCCCCATCTACTTCTCTGACCTCATCTCTGACCCTCTGCCCTATATTCTGTCTCTCACATACACCAAACTTGGCCCATCTCAGGGACTTCACAACAGCTGCTCCCTCTGCCTGACACACCTCTCAATCAATTTTAGGTGATTTGCAATTTCACATTACTTCAGTCTCCGCTCAGAAAGGCTTTCATAACCTTCTTTCTTAAATAGCAGCTCCTGTCTCTGTCCCTTCACCATCTATCACCTTATTCTGCCATATTTTTCTTCATCTGTCACTAAGGAAAGCACACAGATGCACATTTGCTTATATTTTTTTATTTCCAGTCACTTCCATCAGGGAAGTCAGCAGCACCACAGCAGGGACATGGCTTCTCTTATTTGGCTCCTGGCCTCTAGCACACAGAACAATGCTCTGCTTTTAGGAAGATTTCGGTGACTATCGCATGAATAAATTATTGAGAAAATAAATGAAAGAATCATTATTTTAGTTGGCCACATAAGAACACTTATAACTAATTCCCAAAGTAAGAGCCAGCATCAACCTTTCCCCTAGTCATTAAATAGTCTTGAAAACTTACTATGAATATTACAAAAGCTTTCTTAGTTTCTACTTTTCACAATATAAACAGAAATTATATTTTTGAGATGATTCATATATTGTTCATATATATATATTTGTGTGTGTGTGTGTGTCAAAGGAAATGGAATAAGAATCAAGACATGTAATACTTAGATACCAGGCACTTAAAAGAACTTTTAAAACTCACACCAACAAAGAAGGAACTAGGGAATGGAGAGAAGGAGGGACGTATGGCAGACTCTGGAAGCAAGATTAAATACATTTCATGTGCCTCCCACACTGAGGTTACAACTAATGAATGGCAGAACGACCTCCAGAAGCTGAAAGTGAAAAACAGGTTTCCGACACATGAACATCTTCTGAATACACAGTAGCTGGAAAAAGTTTTGTGTATCGCTAGTCATAAAATAAAATATAAGTTGTTTCTTTGCATACATATTAACTGCTCTCCATAGTGTTACCATCCTCTTCAAAGGATTTGCAGTAGCAACTTTTATAAATGATTTTTAAAAGAAACGTTCCTTGCATAATCCCCACATGCAGCAGCATAGGTTGTATTAAATCCTCCTCATCTTCCCTTTCTTCTACTCTCTTTCATCTGTTTTCCACTTTTCTCTGTGATCATTGCTTTATTTTTCTTTCTGATCCAACTTTGTGGTGATTCAGTGGCCAGAAGGAAAAATGATAGGAACTATAGCCAATGAACTAGAAGCTGAGATAAGATTGAAAGAATACCATCTTGCCAATTTCAATAATAATAATATATTTTATGTATATCACCATTTATAATTTTCAATACACTTTTAACATCAATCAGCTATTTTCCAGTCTGATTACCACCTTTCGATAGAGTAATAGAGGTAGACATTATTAATTCTATATTATAGAATCAAAAACTTAGTTATTAGAAGATAACAATCATTGTTGTTCTAGGAAATGAGTGTTTTAGAATAAGCTAGTCTGTCAGTCATTTCCTTGCTCACACATGGATTTATATATTTTTTTCAGCTTTAAAAAATTATTTTAAGTTCCTAGATACATGTTGTATTAGTCTGTTTTCACGCTGCTAATGAAGATATAGTCAAGACTGGGCAATTTACCAAAAACAGAAGTTTAATTAAACTTACAGTTGCACATGGCTGGGAAGGCTTCACAATCGTGGCAGAAGGCAAGGAGGAGCAAGTCACATCTTACCTGGTTGCTGGAAGGCAAAGAGAGCTTGTACAGAGACACTCTCGTTTTTAAAACCATCAGACCTCGCGAGACCCATTCACTCTCACGAGAACAGCATGGGAAAGACCTACCCTAATAATTTAATCATCTCCAACTGAGTCCCTCCCACAGCATGTGGAAATTATGGGAGCTACACAATGAGATTTGGGTGGGGACAGGGAACCAAACCACATCCAATATGCAGGACATGCAGGTCGGCTACCTAGGCAAATGTGTGCCATGATGGTTTGCTGCACCTATCAACCCATCACCTAGGTATTAAGTCCCACATGCATTAGCTGTTTATCCTGACGCTCTTCCTACTGGCACCCCACCAGCAGGCCCCAGTGCATGTTGTTCCCTACCCTGTTTCCATGTGTTCTCATTGTTCAGCTCCCACTTATAAGTGCGAATACATAGTGTTTGGTTTTCTGTTCCAGTGATAGTTTGCTGAGGATAATGGCTTCCAGTTCCATCCATGTCCCTGAAAAATACATAATCTTCTTCCTTTTTATGGCTATATAGTATTTCATGGTTTATATGTACCACATTTTCTTAAATATCAAATGTAAGAATTTTAATCTGTTTTTCTCTATGTGGGTCAGAAAATGAAACAGCATAATTATTTATTTCAGAATAAGCCACCGCTTTTTCAAAATGCATTGAATCTTTTAAGAAATACATAGATCTCATGGTTGGGATTTGCATCTCCCTGATGATGAATGAGTCACGTTCTTTTTGGCCATTTATATCTTCCTGGGAAAAATGTCTATTGAGGTTCATTGCTCTCTTTGAATTGTTTTGTTTATTTTTACTATTGAGTCATATGAGTTTCTTAAATATGTTGTATATTAATCCCTTATCAAATGTACAGTTTGCAAATATTTTCTCCAATTTCAGTGTTTACTTCTTTATTTTGTTGATTGTTTCCTTTACTGTGCAGAAGATTTTATTTTGATGTAGTCTCACTTATTTATTTTTGCTCTTGTTGCCTGTGCTTTTCATGTCATATCTAAAATATCACTGCCAAGACCCATGTCAGGAAGCTTTTCTACCATGTTTTTTTCGAAGTTTCAGGTCTTACATTTAAGGCTTTAATGCACTTTGAGTTGCTTTTTCTGTTAGGAAGGCTATTATTTCTTTAAAAAAAATTAAGCATAGTGAGGATGTAGAGAAAGGGGAATGCTTACACAGTTTAGGAAGGATAATAAATTGATACAGTCATTGTAGGAGAGCATAAAGTTTCTTTAAAAATTAGAAACAAAACTACCATATGACCAAGCATCCCTAGTTCTAGGTTTGGATCCAAAGGAATGGAAATCAGGATCTGTAAGAGAGATCTGCACTCCACGTTCACTGCAGCATCGGTCACAAGAGCCAAGATATGGAAGCAAGCTGAGTGTCCATCGATGGACGGATGAATAAAGAAAATGTGGTATGTATACATACCATGGAATAGTATTCAGCCTTTAAAAAGCAGGAAATCCTGCCACTTGCGTCAGCACGGAGAAACCTGGAAGACATGATGCTGAGTGAAATAAGCCCGAAGTAGAATAAACAAATATTTTATGATCTCACTTCTATGTGGAAACTAAAATAGTCATATTCATAGAAGCAGAAAGTAAAATGGTGATTATCAGGGGCTGTGGGGAGGGGAAATGGTGAGATGTTGGTCAGTGTACACTTCAGTTTAAGTCTGGAGACATAACGTATAGCATGGTAACTATCAGTAACGATACTGCACTATGTACTTGAAATCCACTAAGAGAGTAGATCGTAAGTGTTCTCACTACAAGAAAAGAAATGGTAGATATATGAGGTGATGGATATAATAATTAGCTTGAATGTGGTGATTATTTCACCATGTATATGTGTACCAAATCATCAAATTATTTACCTTAAATTCACAAAATAAAAATAATGCATGTATCAAACTGTTGTTGGGAAGACTTTTTTTGTCAACTAGAGAAGCAAGTCTATTGAACAACTAGGGCTTCCAGGGTATTATTGAAAGAATAATGAGAGAATGAAAATCCAACATTTCGATAGCTGCATAGTCTGTGAAACCCGACAAGTGGTATCACCTCTTCCCCTGAGCCACCCAGCTGTTCTCATCTCCTCCCACTGCCAACTTCTATTCTAACATCTACCCTAATGTCTGATATAGTTTGGATATGTGCTCCCGCCCAAATCTCGAGTTGAATTAAAATTCCCAGTATTGGAGATGGGTCCTGGCGGGAGGTCACTGGATCATGGGGACAGATTTTTTATGAATGGTTTATCACCATCCTCCTTGGTACTGTCCTCATGACAGTGAATGTTTTCTCATGACATCTGGCTGTTTAAAAGTGTGTGGCATCCTGCTCTTTCTCTCTCTCTCTCTCACTCACTCCTGCTTTCACTGTGTGACATGCAAACTTCCCCTTTGCCTTCTGCTATGATTGGAATCTTCCAGAGTTCTCCCCAGAAGCAGGTGCTGCTATGCTTCCTGTACAGCCTGCAGAAGTATGAGGCAATTAAACTTTTTTTTTTTTCCAAAAAGTCTCAGATATTTCTTTATAGCAATGTGGGAATGAACTAACACAATGTTAAGTATAACTTTTCAGTTTGTACTTAATGCTCAGATGTTCTTTTTCGTATTACAAATGTTTTAGTTAGTTACTGATGAGCAAATAATGCCATAAAGAGACATACATAAGCCTGGGTTTCTAAAAAAAGAAAAAGTCTTTGGAGGTGGTGTCAAGTGAACTTCACAGAGATTTCACTCTTCTCATCTGCCTGAGAACTTCTTACAGTTAGACAAATTCTAAAGGAAATGCTTCTGAAAGGCTCACATTAGCAGGGACTGTTGTGGACTGGGCCTATATGTAGATCATGGTACACAGATTTTCAGACCTACTCAAAGATGGGCAGATTTTGCTGGCAAGCAGGTCTCTGTCCAGAATATTTTACTGATACTGTCTTATTGAAATGCTGCAGCCAAGAGTCAATACTACTCCCTTTCTCCCATCTGATCAATTTCTATATTTCAATTATGAAAACCTAGAAAACTTTCCACACATTTCCAGCTAGCCTTACACTTTGAAAATTTTCTTCCCTGGTCAAGCAATGAACCAACCTAGTGGCCTTCAGGGCTCTCTTTTTAATCAGGTTTTTACATTAGCACTGTAAGGTAAATTGAATGGGAAGGCCATTAATTAGGATTGCAGCTATGCATAATCACTCAGATGACATCACCAGGCTCTGCATCTCATGACAGGACTACAGTGGAAGAATGAGAATGTGCTTATTAAACAAAACAAAACAAAACAAAACTCCTTCCATAAAATTGTGATGAAGTGTTCCTCTTCTTACAGCTTTTGGTAGGCTAGACAGGAATGGAATATTTTAGGTTTTCTTACAGCTACAGTTAAGAAAATCCCTCCGGGCACTTACTCTATCCTTCTTCCTCTGTCTCAACACTTGTATGCATCCAGAGTCAGGATGGCTTCATACAATTTCTAAAACAGTTCTTTAACACTACCCTGACTGCCAGAGATTTGGTGAACAATGGCTGCAGCAGATTTTGTAAGTTACATGTCCAGTCCACCACTCTACTGACTTGATACTTGCCAGAAGTAACCAAAGGGCTTCTCACTTCTTCATACCTCCACCTGTCTATCAAAAGTCTCTTGCTTTGCGGAGCTTCATGTTACCTTGCACTTACTCTGAAGCTGTACCCTCTGCTCACAAAGCCCTTGACTAGTGTGATAAATGGAGTCTAAATGTGTGAATAGCATTTGGACGTATCTTCCAAATGTTTTGTGTGTGAATAAAAAATAACAGATACAAAATCATATGATCTCATTTTAACCCTCTTGAGATATTCCCTCAGATCAAGGTATTTGCAAAATTATGTCAAGAAATGAAATTGAACAATTAGATTTTTTTCTGACACTTTACATTGTCCTTGTACAAGTCATAACTAAATGCTTAAGAGGCAACAAATGTTTAAAGATAAGAGTAATGTTAAAATAAGTGCTGATACCATTTGGCTGTGTCCCCACCCAAATCTCACCTTGAGTTGTAGTTCCCATAATCCCCATGTGTCGTTGGAGGGACCCAGTCAGAGGTAATTGAATCATGAGGCAGTTACCTCCGTGCTGTGCTCCTGATACTGAGTGAGTTCTCGAAAGATCTGATGGTTTTATAAAGGGGAGTTTCCCTGCACATGTTGTTTAGGCCTGCTGCCATGTAAGACATGCCTTTGCTCCTCTTTTGCCTTCTGCCATGATTGTGAGGCCTCCCCAACCATGTGGAACTGTGAGTCCATTAAACCTCTTTTTTCTTTATAAATTACCCTGTCTCAGGTATGTCTTTATTAACAGCATGAGGACAGACTAATACAAGTGCTTTGTACGATTTAGCAATAGCCATATTAATACACTACCTTGCAGCAGAGTTTAATGAAATTTGGTGTGATTTTTGGTAACCATAGGTGTAAAGGGGAGGAAACAGGCAAGACCATGGGATACAGCAGCAAAATGTGTGTGTGTGTTTGTGTATGCACACACACACGCATGTGTGTACACATATGGTATGCTGGGGCACAAGACCTAAAATTAAGGCCTGATGTTATGTGTGCCTTGACACCTAGGGAGAACTGAGATGCCTAGGGAAAACTTGAGGGCCTAACTACAAGTTCCAGGCCTTTCTCTATTGAAAGTCCCCAGCTACACATCCTTCTTTATCATGGAGACCAGCACAGTACTTGCCTATCCCGGAAATAGAGGCTTCAGTCCCCGATCAGCCCAGTTATTCAGACAAGTCAATCTCATCATGTACAGGAGGTAGGTCCATGGCACCCTTTTGTTACTGTAGAGCTGACCTTCCCCAGTCCTCGCTTTCTGTCTTTCTGACCACAGCCCCTGTGTGGTCCTGCAGGCCATGCAATGTCCTCCTCTCCCAGGCTGTGCATATGTGTGACTAATTCACTGCTGCCAATCTTACCTGCCCAGTGCTGGGTGCTTTGAGTTCAGCCAACCCCATAACCCTCAGATGGGAACCCTCCTTCCTCAATGAATGAAGAGGAAGTCATCAAAACTTGTGGATCTTCATGTATGTTTGTAAATTTAGATTTCACAGGTTTTTCTTACATACCCATTTTCTCCTTGAACCAAAAGTTAAAATTTAGAAGTTGTTAGTAAGATGCTCTCTTTGTCCTTGTTTCAGAATTGTGTAAAGGTTGTTTCCTTGGGAGAATTGTGAGTGTTCCTTAAACAGAATTGGCAGGGTCACACCTCCATGCTGCAGCCAGCTGTATCAAATGATAATTTTAAAGATTTTTTTCATGATGGATCCAATGGTAAGAGACAAAGGAGAAATGTCCTGTTCTAAAAATTGTAGGGCAAATAAGTAATGACCAGTAAGTAGATAATTTGCAAGAAGCGCTTTATGATGCTTTGGTCTAAGGTATTTCCTTGCAATAAAGTTGTCTTATCCATCAGATTATGAACTGATTTGTAATATGAAATAGTCCAAGGTTAAAATTCAACTACTCAGGCAGGCATGATTAAGTTGGAGTGATTTGAAGTGTGCCAGAAAATTCCCCATGTACAAACATTTCTTACTTGGCTGACATAATGCCTGGAACTCCCACCATTATGTCAAATTCTTTCTGAATGATTCATTCAGAAAAACCCTGATAAAAGAAATGTATCATCTAGTAAAAGCAGTAAGTTTTTTAAAATTTATCTTTCATAGCTAAGTGCAGCATTCTCAGGGGAAGTTGTTGAGGAGAGACGGATTTAATGTAAGTGAAGAGAAAAGAGAGAAAGGAATGTCATCTAGCATTTGTGGCTCAGGTAGGGATACTGTAGATTGCCTAGCACGATGAGGTCAAAATCAGTGATGACTGATGTCACAGGTAAGAAGACTACTCAAGACAAATGACACTCCCATCCTGAGGACAAATTCCACATAATTACCCCTGGGCACTTAAAACACATATTTGAAGTCAACTAGTGTTTTGATACTTAATAATATTAATATACATAATAATATCAATCTCATTGAATTATTGTGGGAATCAAATAAGACACCTTGTTTAAGCATCCTTTGCAATCAATTCTCAACAAAAGTCAGTTATGTCATGCTTTTGAGTATCACTTGCACTACACATTAAAAACAATGAACTTTATTTTTCTTTCTACAATTTAATCGTCTTCATTGTCTTTCTGTCTCGCAAGAGTAAGGGACAAATCTCTCCACTATCTTTCCACACCTACCTATGGCTATTTATGTTTTGTCTAATCCAGTAACCTTGTCCCAAACCAATAATTTTAAGTATTTAAATGTACATCTAATTTTCTTTAGGTATTTAATTTATTGTGCATAAATGTCCAGACTTTTAGTCACCTCTCAAGTCTTGTTCTCCCTTCCAATATGGTGCCTGGGTCTAAGGAAGGGAGGTAAGAGCTTCTGGGATCTCATGGAAGGGCTCCTTAATTCCACCCCTAGCTATCCTGAAAAACACACTTTTCATCTAAAATTGCTCAGCCTAATCAGATGATACATAAATACTGATTCTACGCGATCTAAACCTCTAGACCTATTAAAGCTTTTCTCAAAGAAAAGTTTTGTTGTTGAGAAATTCCTCTTTGGAATAATGTCTGTCTTTCAAAACCTGTTCTTTCATTTAAAAGTCTCCTTAGCATTGAGGCTCATTTCCTCTAGTTTCTCTGGTCAGAATGGAATGATTCTCTCATCCCTGGAGCAGTAAGTCTGATGGCTTAGCCTTTATAGAAAGCTGAATGAAAACAAAATATGGAAAAACATAACTATAAACAAACAGGTTAGTATTTGCATAATTCTTCCTCTTGCAAATATTAATTCTTATTAACAATTATGATATTCAGATATACTCCCTGAGGGAAAAAAAAAGTAGCTGCTTTATATTAAAATGTGATGATTCAACTTGAAAAACCTCAAGTTACTGTCCTTCAAACCGGTAGTCAAGTGCATTCTCTATAAAAGCAGTATAAAACTTTTAAAAAGTCTAGTTGTGTGAATGAATCATAAATTTCTCAGGCCAGATGGTATTAAGTCATAGCCTGCCAAATATCGACATCATTTACAGTACTACAGTAAATGAAATTAGCACTAGTTGGCACTTTGAATTGTCAAGTGTTAATTTGCTAGACATTCACAATCTTCCTTATGCTTGCTGCATTATAGTAGCTGATTTTATAGGTACTGTTTTAAGAATGTATTAACATATTTTTCTCTGAGATCACATTAGTCTTTCGTAGGTATCTGAGTACCTCTTTAGAGATATACACAACATGAAGTTACAGGGGGAAAACTTTGGAATGAAGACTCTGACACTTTGAATTTTCATGATGGTTATGCTACCCACTTGTATCACTTAGTCCCTTCAATTCTCTGGACTCCAGCTCACCATTGTACATTAAAGACAAGGGGCAGCTTCAGTGGTTCCATTCAGTTATACTATTCTGTAATTATAAAATTTTATTCTAAAGTTGATTTTGACTCAAGACCAGCCTTGTCTTCAAACGTTTTTCTACCCCTGTGTCTAAAATGTCTATTTGCTATATAAAAGGCTGTGGTCAGTGCTTTTTGCAGTTGGGCAAGCATGTCAAGACATAATTAAGATTTTATTTTAAAAACATAGTTTTTTTCTTAGAAAACTCATGTACATGCAAAATCTTGCATCCAAACTTAAAGGTTTACAAAATCCCCAAACTCCATATATAGAGACTTACAGAATCATAAAAACCACGATAAGATACCTTCAGTCTCCTTGGGTTAGGTATTATTTAAAAGAACCTCCAGAACCTATACACACACACACAAACAAACACACAGTCTATGTGTACATAAACATTGTATATGCATTCAAAAATTTATATATATATATGTGATATGTGCAAAATTGCATACACACATATGCACTCTTTGATCAGTCATCATTGCTAAAGATTAGTCAGTGACTACCATCAGCTCAAGAATTTCCTTTTCACTATTCTATCCTGGCACTGTTTTTGACATTCTACATAGATGAAGACTAAACCCATAATACATCTGCATGTTGGATATTGTTTTCCCCTGTAAACATATAGGAAACTCAGGAACAAAGATTTTCAGTGATGTTTCCTGTCCAAGGTCACCTGGTTAGAATATGACAGTTGGGTTCATAGCATAGACTCACTGTGACCCAGCGTCTTTTCCTCTCCATCACACTAGTATTTCTAGTTAGAGAAGACTAATGGAATGATCTTTTCTATTGCTTCAGTTCTCCACAGATCCTATGAAGTAGGTTTGGGATAGGGAGCAGGTATCTACAGGATTTTTAACCTACCTGGTTATTCTGTAACACTGCAGAGCTATAGACTGAGTCTCTGGAGAAGGGGAATAGGATGGCAGGATGCCCAGTACCAGGAGGTATCTAGCAGGGCAGTTGAGAGGCTGTTCTACTGGAGAAGAAACTGTCTTCCTAATTCAGTTTCTGGGATCTTGGAAAAGTATAGCATTGCCTCAGCAGTTCTGACTCATCCACCAAGCCTCCTGTTTTTCTCCTTCCATCACCAATAAAAATCTGTGAGGGGTGTGTGTGTGTGTGTGTGTGTGTGTAATTGGGGCCATGAAAAAAGTGACTTGGCCTCCAATATGAACTGTCCCTCCCTCTCAGCCAACCTAAGTTCCACTTCTAAGTGCAGGGGAATGTGTATCTGGTTTCTGAGAGAGAGGATGAAAACATTACTTGCTTATTATTAAGGAATAGGAAGCCAAATGAATCATCTGCTGGAACTGCTTTCTGCTCTCAGGAGGATGGTTCCGGGTTTCTAGGACAGAAGTCTTGCTTTAGGCAGAAAACCTCGTTAGTTCTCCCATTCCTACTGGCCTTCCTGACAACTTGTATATCTTCCTAAATTGAATATGACTATATATATATATATATATATATATATATATATATAATTTTTATTTCACATTTCTGTGCCTCTGTCCTTACTTTAGCCAAGCAGAAGAAACAGTAATTCCTTTTTGCGGGTATTAGTTTTTGACCATTAGATTTAAACTGGGAATAGAAATTATACATAGTTTAATCATTATCAAATATTTATGTGGCTTATGTAACACTAATGCTTTTAATTATATTTCATCAGAAAAGGAATTGTTCTTACTTTTTTACTCAGGAATTATATGGCACTTACTAGGTACCAGTTAATGTTTTAAATATTTTACAAATATTAACTCATTGTATTTCTCATCAATCAGGCAGGAAGATCCTGTTCTTATCTCCACCTTACAGATGGGGGAACTGAGGCACAGTAAAGCTCACTATCATGCCCAGGCTCACACAGTGAGTCAATGGTAAGGCTGGGCTTCAAACCCAGGCAGTTGGGCTTCATTAGGTTTTACACTAAACATGAAATTGAGCACATCCCAATGAAAGTAGGAAACTGTGATAGGCAGAGTGATACCCCTCCAAAGATGTCCACAGCCTAATTATTCTTAGACATAGGAATCTGCTAGGTTCCACGGTCAAGAGGAATTAAGATTTCAGGTAGAACTAATGGCACTTAGTTACTTAGGTATATTAGTGTGTTCTCACACCTGAGACTGAGTAATTTATAAAGGAAAGATGTTTGATTAACTCACAGTTCAGCATGGCTGTGGAGGCCTCAGGAAATTTAAAATCATGGTGAAAGGAGAAGCCAACACATCCTTTTTCACATGGTGGCAGCAAGGAGAAGTGCTGAGCAAAAGGGGGAAAAGCCCCTTATGAAACCATCAGATATTTTGAGAACTCACTCACTAGCACGAGAACAGCAGCGTGGGAGTAACTGCCCTCATGATTCAATCATTTTCCACCAGGTTCTTCCTAGGACAAATGGGGATTAAGGAAACTACAATCCAACATGAGATTTGGGTTGGGACACAGCCAAACTGTGTCATTAGGTAATAACTGTTTTCTCAGTTGTCTTTGCAATAGGGGAATTAAACTGGATTATCTGGATTGGTTCAATGTAATCACAAGGATTTTTATAAATGAAAGAGGGCACAAGGAGGGCCAGAGTCAAAGAGGGAGAGATGACAACAGAAGCAGAGGTCACATAAGGTGGGACCATGAGACAATGTAAGCAGGAAGCTTCTACAAGCTGAAAAAGGCAAGGAAAAGGATTATTCCCTAAAAACTCCAGAAGTAATACAGCCTGCAGTCCTATTTTAGATTTCTGACATCCATAATTATATGATAATGTTTTTCTCATTTCAAGTGAGATATTTTTTAATTTGTGAGATTTTTTTCTACAGCAGAAAATGAAATAAGACAAAAAAATTAATTATCTCCAAATGTGTTCAAGTTAAAAATATGAAACTCAAAGTTCAGGTTTATCATTTACTAGGTGTGTGAACCTGAAACAACTACTTAATCTTTCTGAGTTTTGGTTAGCCTTTCCATAGAATGAAGAAAGGTGTATTTATTTTATATGATTATTAAAGCCGGCTTGTCACAAAGTAAAAAAAGGGCACTGCCTGAAACCCAAATTTACTTTTTAAGTGAAAGTTTCCCTCTGAAATTGCACAGAAGATTAAAATAGCTAGCATATGTACAGTCTTGTATAATTGTTAAAATAGATAGCAAATGCAAAGCATCTTCTCCAGGAAACTGAAATAGAGGATCTATTCAAATAATAGCTATGATGATGATTATAATTACCAATAGAACATTAGTGGATGATATAGGAATTTAATCAGAGAGCTAGGATGCACGGTGAAAAGTATCTGTATTAAAGTGTTTTGGAAGCCAACAAGACTTCAAATCCAATTCCAGTACACTCTAGTTGTATGATACGGAAAAAGTTTCTGTGTATGTTAAACCTTCTAGAAATGCTAAGCTTTTAAGGTTGATGGAGGTCTAGTTGAGTTGACATAAGTAGGGTGCCTAGGATGTGGTAGGCACTGATGAAATGTTTTCTGCAGGATTATAATTCTCCATGTACTTCATGCCACAGTTAACTGTAGATATTACACAAAAAACTCCCAACAACTATTCACCCTTTTAAGTAATGGTGACATTTTGGAATCTTCCACTATGGTCCCAATCCAGTATGGCTTTTATATATGTTATTTGTTCTCAATAATACTGAATATCTACTAGTACTCAAAATCAAAATAATATGTAGTGATTCTGACAAAACAAGAGTGATCTGTGGCTACATCAATAGCTTAAAAACATCACTAATATAGTGCTGGAATTGGAAATTGCAATGAAAAGTGACAGCCTTGTAGCCCTGTGCATATCTATCCATAATTCACCTCATTAATACTGTCAGTTAATATTGAGTTCAAGGAGAGTGATTATATGCTAAAATGACAGCTGCATGACTGATTCTGCTAGGGCGGGAAAAGAAGAATGAAAGTCAACTACCCATCACTCCCATAGCACTTTATGAACGAACTTTCTGATCAGTACTATATCCTTGGTGTAAAGTTCACCTTGAGTTATTTACAATGAATAAAGGAAAAGTGATTTTAGAGAAAAGTCAAAATTCATCTCTCCCCAAATTATTTATTTTTCTAGTATTTTGATACTATCTTATGAACCAAATTTTTACAACAAAGTAAATAATCCTCAAAATTATATATTTATAAATGTCTCAAGTTCTTAAGTTTCCTTCAGCGCTAATGAATCCACTAAGTGACTCATCTGCCAATTACACTTAGAAGTGTAACAGCTTTCTCTGTTCAGAATATTCAATTACTAGATGTTCATTTCGATTATGATACCTAGTAAACATTTCATCAGGGACCTGAAAAATGTCTTTGAATAGGGAGAATGTATGTCTCTGTTATCAGTATCATTTGATAACAATAATTAGAAATAAATAATGTTGACAAAAACAGCACAATGTCACTTTACTATGAAACTGAGTCACTTTAGACTTCTTGACAATGAAAAAAGTCAGCTTTATTTTTTCTGGAATTTTTTAAAATTGTAGATGTTCTTTTTAATAATGCCAAACTATTCTTTTAAAGTACTTTCAAAATAATTAATATTTAATGTGTATAAATATGAAATGTGAGATGTCATCTATTAATTCAGCAAATGGCTCCTTTTATAGGACTTCATTATCTATGGATGCATATGACGGTTTATGTGTAGCAGTAACAGTAGTAGTCACAGACATAAAAACATTTGCACCACCACTCCATCCCAAACAAAAAATAAACAAAAATGCACGATAGATATTTTTGTTTGCTCACTCTTAATGACCAATTTCTTTGATTATCCTGTGAACTCAAGACACCTACTGGTGTGGTCATAGTTCCTTGTATAGAAATTATAACTAGCATTTACCTGAAATAACAATGTAACATTCTAATTAGTATGACCTCTTTTCTAAAAACTATCTCCGTGAAGATCTTCCTGATACAGTGGTTGTGTCATTACCCTCAACATTAAGGTGACAGTAATTCCTATTTAAAATACAAATTTCCTCTAAAGTGAAGATTGAGGCTGGCAAGGTCCATTGATGTATACCAGCATTAGTGGCTAAAACCTCAAAGAGAAATTGAGCATTTAAATGGCCTCAATCATCTCCTTCCACAACTATATTAATAATTTAATAATTTTTATACATGTTCATGCAGACTTTAATATTCTTCTCTGTAGGAGGTGAAGCTTACTGCACTTGCCAGTTCCCTGAGTATAAGTTGGACTTATGGATAAGCTTCTAAGTATGGAAAGAGAAAAATAGTAATTTTATGGTGGAGAAACATGGCAATCATCAGCTTAATGAAGTGATCAAGTTTAAACACCCTCTAGTAATGACTCACGTTGATATATTACATGCACCCGATATGATGAGATGAGCACACAGAACATGTATGACACTCTTCCCCAAATCCACGATCTCACCTCAGTATAATCATTTAAAAAGTTAGACAAACCCAAATCTAGGGACATTCTACAAAATACAAGGGGACTTCAGAAAGTTTGTGGAAAAATAAAATTAAAAGATAAAAGTAAAAATTATAAATTTAGTATTTCAACACATTCTCTATCAAGCACAAGCACACTTTTTTAAACAATGATACCATCCATTTAGTCCACCTTTAAAGAACTGAGGGTCCTGGGACTTTAACCATGTCAATGCAGTCTAGTGTACATTATTTGCTGGAGAAAAATAAATGCCATAATTTTTTTTTAAGATTAAAAAACACAAAGAAGTCAGGAAAAGCCAATTGAGGATGGTAAGGTGTGTGCCTTATGATTTCCAATCAAAACTCTTAAAAATTATCCTTGTTGGATGAGCACAAATAAGCACGAGCATTGTCGTGGTGGAAAAAGAATCTCTTGTGAAGCCTTCTCAGGGATTTTCCTGCTAAAGTGTTGGCCAATTTTCTCCAAACACTCTTATAATAATCAGATGTTATCACTATTTGACCCTCCAGAAAGTCATCAAGAAAAATGCCTTGAGTATCCCAAAAAACTGTTGCTGTAAACTTTGCTCTTGACTGGCCTCCTTTGTTTTGACTGGACCAACTCTACCCCTTGGTAACCATTGCTTTGATTGTGTTTTATGTTCAGGATTGTATTGGTAAAGCTCTGTTTTACCTTCCATTACCATTCTTAGAAAAAAAAAAAAGGGAGCCTTGCTTAAAATGTCTTTGATTAAAGGACATTAAAACGTCCTGATTAAAATCGGGACCTTTATTAAAATGTCCATTGAAATGTCTTCTCTTGTCTGAAGCTGATCTGAAGGTTTCTAGTAATTAAGAGTCTTTTTCTTGAAAAGAGTGCATGTGTGTTTGTTCAGGAATTTATGCCAGGATAAAAGCAGTGCAAATAAACTCTATCTAGGTTACCAAATCAAAATAGTGAGAGGCTAGGGCTGAGTGAAGATGATCAGAATCTATAAGACACTGATAAAATAAAGAATAAAAAATGACCATGCAGCCTAGAAAAGTCCTGTGAACTGGGAATCACAGAGGCTATTGTACTTACCTATCATACAGTGTAAGGGCCTGCATGGTGATTTTAAGAAGAGCTTAGCACCACATAGAAAATGGCTTGGAACCAGACGAGAGTGGAAAATATTTATCTTTCCATTTGAAAGTCAAAGAGAAGTTGAATTTACACAAAGAATGAAGCACAACTGGATGTAAGTCAGAGCATATGTTCATAGGTCAGTTCTTGACCTAGGTATGGAGTGGGGGATGGGGAATGAAGCTAGAATTAAAGGAAAAGTTCCAGCCAAATGTCACCTAGAGCTAGCTTTGATAAGGGTGGTTATCAATGGTGTGTCAGTGCATAGACTTGAAGCAAAATAATAGTATCCACTCAGGTCTCAACGCAACCACCTTAAATTTTCTCTTTCGTTCTTTCTTTACCAGTAAAAATATAAGTAAACATATTTCAAGACTTAAGAAAAACTATTAGAACATTCAACATAATTATAAAAAATAAGTACATGATTCATAGCTAGACCAGCCAAACATGAAACAGTTAGATTCTGAAAGTCTGATAATAAAATACTTGTCATAGCATTAGTCAGTGTGTGTAGAATAGGCATAATGCCCAAGCTAACTGGGGTGAATAATCAATGCAATATTTATGAAAACATGTGTTTAGCAATAAAATTGACTATAAGTTGCTTGTGCTAAAGAATCTATATGGTAAAAGCATTTACATATTTGGCTGATATTCCTATTCCAATGTTGTATTTTTTATTTACCTACCTTTTCCTTTTTAATTTTTCAGGATAAAATGTCTTTAACACTTGCTAGTCAAATGATTCATAGTCATTACAAAAATTTCCAAAAATACGAAAAAGTAAAAAGTTGAAAAAGGAACATTGACTGTACATCTTCCCAGATATGATTTGATGCTTATGTAAAGATAAAAAGAGGGATGCATTGAAAGATCAATAAATGAAATGTTGAACTAACTGATGAACAAACCAGTTAGATAGACACAGTCAATAACAGAAGCAACATACGCCATCTTAATTAAAAGCATTTTAATTCAAATTAAACATTTTATAAAGCTAATTGAAAAACAATCTGTAGACAATTGAAAGAGTGGCTGGCTTTCACCCATTTGCTTCATCATCCTAAGAGTTATTAAATCTTACGAGCTTTCTCAAAGTTTGAAAAAAAATCACAAAAATATCCTTATGAAGTATTGGTCCTAAAGCTTTGATTTTAAAATATTTTTGATTATTAATATTATATTTAGTATTCATAATTAATATAATTAATTTATATAAAATTTCCTGTGTATTAATATTACCTATACTATTAACAATTAATATAAGTAATATTATATTAATTACATATATTCTATCATATATTAATATATGATATATTTATATTCTAAACACAAATATATAGAATATTATAATTCTTATACATAATATAAAAATATTCTTTACAAGTATATATTAATATCATATATGTTTATGTATATTAACAAATTTTATGCTAAAAATGTGAGAATTATGTAAAAAATTAAAAAGTAATACATAAATATATATTTTTATATTGATAATTTTATATTTATATCTAATTTTATATTTATATATAATTGACATATAAATATTAATACTATTAAAATGTTAAGTTTTAGCGTGTAATATTTAACACATTAATAATACTGGTAAATATATATAAATATATTATACAGTAATATAATTATATATAATTGATATAATTATTATATGTTAATATTTGTATTTATTTGACACTTTTAATATTTAAAATGTAGTTAGAATTATGTAAAACATGTAGAGATATATAAAGAGAGAGGGAGCTATCAAAGATAGCAAAACTGTCCAACTAATTTTCCTTCTCAATTCCTTGAATATAATGTTTATGATTTTGCCTTTTGACAGCTTACAGCCTTTACATTGTGCTGTGTGGCCATGATTTCTACAATTATTTAGTTTTATTTATATCTAAAAATAATCCAAAATTTATTCCCAGTTTTTTCATAGATTCTGTACTTCTAAATTATTTTTAATATTTACCACTTTGTTAATTCTATTGAAATTGTCTAGTTCATATTTTTATTTTATTTGTTTCCCCCTGAGACTTGCCAATTATTTTTGATTCATTGACTTATTGCATGTGTAAAAGTGAATTTTTCAGCTTAGAATTAAAATCCTCAGATATCACTTCCTAATCCTTAGAAATTTGCCCGTTATGATGCCTTTCTTCTGAAATTGTTGTTTTAGAATATATCAACCATTCATTCATTCAGTAAGTATTTTATTGAGTGCTTACAGTAGGATCTCAAGTTCCTTGTTCTAGGAGCAAGAGTAAAGCAATAAACCAAATACACAAAATCGTTTCACTTAGAGGTCACATTCTAGGGAAGGAAAACAAAAACAGACGAGTAAAAAGAACATCAATTTAGATCATACATGATTAGCTCTTGGCTCCTGTCCTCTGCCTCGCCACAGTTTTCAAGCTGGACTTGGCTAATATCTCTACCTTGAGTTGAAGGGTGAAGAGAGAGAGTACGAAGAAGAGTTAGGTGTCCTGGGCAATCATAAGCAGCTCCTTCTCAGAAAGGGAAGAGGCAGCCTTCCCAGGTCCTCTTTGTTCTCCCAGCCCAACTCTTCAGTCAGGCAAATGGTGGTCATCTGAACTCAACTCAAGATTCTCGAGATGACCGCTACTCTCCTGCAAGTCAGCATCCATCATCTTTCCTATCCATATCTAAGCTACAGCCTACATATACCATTAGGTGGCAACAAGTTCTAACTGAAACCATGGCAGATCTGAAAACCCTACAAGGTGGGACGTGGTGGCTCACGCCTGTAATCCCAGCATTGTGGGAGGCGGAGGTGGGCGGATCACGAGGTCAGGAGATCAAGACCATCCTGGCTAACACGGTGAAACCCCGTCTTTACTAAAAACGTACAAAAAATTAGCCGGGCGTGGTGGCGGCGCCTGTAGTCCCAGCTACTCGGGAGGCTGAGGCAGGAGAATGGCGGGAACCCGGGAGGCGGAGCTTGCAGTGAGCTGAGATCCGGCCACTGCACTCCAGCCTGGGCCACAGAGCAAGACTCCGTCTCAAAAAAAAAAAAAAAAAGAAAACCCTACAAGACCCTAAAAGATAGATAATAACAAATGTTGGTGAAGATTTTATAAAGTTGAATCCTCCACACATTGTTGGTTGCAATATAAAATGGTACAGTCACTTTGGAAGACAGTTGAAAAGTTGTTGAAAACAAGGAACATAGAGTCACCATATGACCCAGAATTTTCACTTTTCCGTACATACCTAAGGGGAAAAAAAAAGAAAAGAAAAGAAAACATATGCTCCACAAAAGCTTTTATACAAATGTTCATGGTGCCATTTTTCTTAATAGCCAACAAGTGGGAAACAGCCCAAAATCCATCAACTGATGAGCAGATAACCAAAAGTATGGAGACACACTCTAATGTACACAAACCATAGAAACATTGTGCTAAGTGAAAGAAGCCAGTCATAAAAGGCTGTACATTGTATAAGCCTGTTTATTTGAATATTTCCTTTGTTTTCTCGTTTTCATTAAAATGTGTGCTTTCTTTGAAGACACAGTTTCTCCAACTAATATTTCGTAGAAGCTGTTTAATTTCACTTTTCTGAAACCGCTTTTCTACCACTGGGTCTGGAAGTAGCAAAGACATTCTTTGTGCTCTTCATTGTCAGTTTTCCACTGTTCTTCCTCCATCTTCCTAAATAACACCATGAGTGAATCTCCCGTTATCAGACTACATCATCTATCTTCCATCTTTGGTTCAAACACCTTATTTATTACTTCTCTGCCTCTTCATATTTAGTTTAATTGATGAATATATTAACTAGCATAAAATGATCATGCAAAATTCTAAACTAATCACTTAGTTTCCAGGAATTGGTGTGTGTGTGTGCGTGTGTGTGAGTCTGTGTGTGTTTTGTTTGTTCCTTTGGTGGGAGATGGTGTCTCCCTGCATCCCAAATGCACGCACACAAATGACTGAAATAGTTAAAGAAAAAGCCTTGTGATGACCTTAGTACTCGACTGCCATGGGTAACACAAGAATTTTACACAACTGACACTTCCAGAGTGTTCCTAAGATTCTGTAGCAGACATCTGTCCAGCATCATGTAATTGAAAGTAAGGATGTCAGATGCTCATTTATCCTACAGGACATCTTCTGCTCACCCAGACAAGAGCTATGTAAGCCACTGCCGTTCTTTCTTAACCCAGGAGGAGGGTAAGATTGGCAGTCTAAAACCTGTTTGCTTATTGTTTGTTTAGTTCCTACTAAATGTCAGGTGCTTCTCTAAGATTTGAGAATATTAGATCATTTCATCATCACAATATGATATCCATTTAAATATTGAGTTAATTGAGATGCTGATTAATAAGGTTACTAAAGTCAAACAGCTAGCTACCAGGAGAGCAGGGACTTCAACACTGCAACCTAATTCCAGACGTCTCCTTTGTAAATACAATGTGTCCTGCCTCCCAGACATGGTGAGGATGAGTCCATGTACTTTTAACTTTATCAAAGAAAAAATTATTCTCTAAGTACATCAGAGGCGACAGAGATCATGAAATGCAGTGACGAAAATAAAAACAAAAAACCATTTCTGAGACTCTAAGAACCCTAATTACATTTCTTGTAAATCACTTATATTTTATAGTTGGGTTTTCCAGGACTCTTGATACCTATGTTTATATTTCTGGGATTAGATAATATGTGGTAGATTTATAGAAGCTGGAGACCAGGGCTGTGCATAGTTTCTGATACACTGAAGTGATTTTGGTGGTTTTGTGACATCATTTTACTCATGGATTTATGATGAAGAAGGTCACGGTGGGCAGACACCCAATTGCCAGTGGTGTTACAGGTGGGTAGTAATGATGCCCCACTCCTGTCTTGTGCAAACTTCTTACTGTCTCTCCATCATGAATGAAAGTCTGAATGTTACTGGCACTGATAGACACACTCTGGGATAAGTTTCTGTCTCCCAAGTCGTACTAATGTTCACTCCCTCTTTGCATGTCATTAACCAAGCATGAAAGCTCAGCCCTGTACAAACCACTGAAGCATTTGTGAGGGCTGCTGCAATGGGCTGGCTGCTGACCACATACTAGCCATTGCAAGTGCCTAATACATGGTATCAGGACCAGAATTCATTAGGCCATTTCAGTCAAAGTCTTACAACGTTGGTTGTGTTGGGTTCCAAGGAGTTCCTTGACCTCAGTTCTGTCCAAAAACACACCATTGGCTAGCAATCAAACAAAGCTTATCTGAGTCACGCTTGGTGGGACTGTTGCCTTTCATTGCAGCCTTACCCTCCTGTGCCCCTCATGCCTACATAGAACTGGTTGCTGGACTTGTGCGTCTCCCTGTTCTAACTGTGCCTTCTTTCTTTGGGCATAGATTCAGCTTCTCTGTCTCTGTCCTTAGAAGGCTGCGTGGAGATTTTACACTTTTGCTCTGAGTTGAAGATTCTGATAGAGAAGAAAGGCAAGAGAAAAGAGGAAATGGGCCACTGTATGACCGAAAGTGGTGGGCACCAGTAATAAAGTTACTAACATGACTTAATTGGACCAAATAATTTCCTTATTTCTGGCAAAATTCATTTTTTTCTTTGACTGTGGGTAAGAAGTGCCATCTGTCTGTTTATAAATGTAGTTTAAGAAAACTTCCACATTCCTGGAAAAACCCCAGCTACAAGTCGAAACTAATCGAAGGGCATCAACACTAGATTTCCTGTGACTTGGCAGAGTGGTCTGTATTCCCTAGAGGCTTGTTATGCTTCAATTAATTTAATCATGCTTTATGAAAATACCCATAATTTTCATTTGTGATAATCTGGCAGCATTAAAAATATTACTGCTAATAAATCTCTTAGGCTAATAATAAAAATCAGCCTCTTATACAATGATTGATAAAACACAAACATTATTTCAATAATCATTAAAAGACAAAGAAAGTATTAAGATGATTTTCCTTTTGAAGTAGTGTGCTAAATAAATGTTTAGTGGTAAATAGACAATGTATATTTCTACCTTCTAGAAAGGTGAATTATTTTAAATTGACTAGTAATTTGAATTCCACATGTCTACAGAAAATATTCAACAAGGTATACACAAAACAATGCTCAAGAATTGATCTCAATATTCCTTAAGTTATGCAAAATCATATCAATCTTTTGGAGTAATGTCAACTTTATGCTAATTTACAAGCACTACACAGGAGTTTATTAGATTTTATAAATGGCTCTCACAGGAGGTATATATTGCAATAAAAGAACAAAACATATTTTCTTCGGTAATAAATGCAAAATGTACTCTTGGCTAAAAACTAAAACCTGGTAACAGAATTTAAATTAGAACTGTGTGCTTTTTATGAATTTTGTTTCTAAATATTAAGGTTTTTAACTAACATCCTAAATAAGAAATCATGTGGATGATTTTTAAAAATATTTAATATTCCATTGTGGACTAATTACTTAGTAATAAAGACTGACAGTTTTCCTAGGAGAAAAATCTAATTACATTGAGTTGACTGCCAAAGAGATGGCTCCACAAGTCAAGTCACTTTACTGGTAATGCTATGCAAACTGCCACAAAGAAAGTAGCAATCGAAGGGCTAATTTCATTGTTATATCAACATGTGTGAACATAAGAGATTTACAATTATCCTGGCTAATAAACTTAAGGGAAAGTGTGTGGCATGTATTTTGTGATTCTGATACTTGACAGGGCTATAAATTATAAAGTCCAGAGTTAAATCAATCTAGCTCAGTCAATTAAAAGAAAATAAAATGAAACAAATTTAAATTGTTCTTTGAGTGAATTTTCCCCTTGTTTACGTGCTCTTTACCTTCTATTAAATCAAATGAACAAAACTTTGCATAGATTTGTCTTTATGTATTACTACTTCATTACTTCGGCAATTGAATGTGTCTTTAAATGAAAGGGTTTAATATGTATTATAAGAAATACACCTTCTTGTGGTATATCTTAAATTACCTGAGATCTCTTAAAAATGCTTAGAAGCATAGTACTCATAAAACTTAATACAGAAGATAAATGTTGGTCAACCAGATATTTATTTATTTATTTATTCATCTATTTATTTATTTGCTACATTTACAACATGTTAACAATTTTCTGGCATGGCATGGTGACTCACACCTTTAATCCCAGCACTCTGGGAGGCTGAGGTGAGAGAATTGCTTGAGGCCAGGTGTTTGAGTTCAGCCTGGCCAACACCTTTCTTGGTAGACCCAGTCTCTACCAAGAAACAAAAAACAAAACAATAACAACAACAAAAACATTTTCCTACATTTCTAATTAATGTATAGGAATCATTGTATAGCCTAAACTTTATATTAACTTTAGGCTTACTATGTGACAAAGCATATTTAATCATTAGGAATTATCATAAAAAATGGAGCAAAGCTCCCTGACCAATAACAGCCACCACTACTTCTGTGATAGTCATTCTAAGTCTTGATCTTGAATCAAATCAGGGAAAGAAGCTCACGTAGACTCACTTCGTTAGGTCTTCAGTGTTACAAGTTAGCTTAAGGAGCCCTGTGAGGACATGGACAAGCCTGTGCAAACAGAATGGGTCTAATGTGAACTCTGAAAATCCCAGATAGTTCGGCCTCTCTTCCAAGTGAGGTATGCCAAATGCTGAATACCAGAAATGCGAGGACCGAAGATGAGGCATTTCAGAGCTCTGGAAACCACAAATAACCTGAGCCTACCTCTGTTTGTATTATAGACTTTGAGATGAAGCCAGAGTAAAATTGAATTTTATATAACTAAAAGAGGTTAGAAAACTGCACTTTCTCAGTGAGAATCTTTGATCCACTGCACAACTATTAGTTCCAGACAGAAATCATGTAATGGGATACCGGAAATATTCATTCTGTAGCCAGTATAGGCAACTTTAGGCCCCCTCATCTGGTCCCACAAATCTGAAACATTGGCATTTATTTAATGCTTGGTATAAAAAGTCATAGGGCTCAGAAAGGGCAGTATTGTAACCTTATCTGGATTTATAGAATCAAGAAAGGCCTTTACACCAGAAATGGCAAGACAAGAGTTAGGCACTTTAAGGCTATTGCAACCATGAATATGATGAGCTCCCCTAAAAAACAGTGAGAAACTAGCAGGATGCCTAACCATCTTTAATGAAAGGTTTAATTACTGTAGCTTCATGCATCTAATGTTTTCCTGCAAAAAAATAAAAGTATATCAATGTGCTATTTTTGAAAAAAAATTATGTCTTGGTGCACCTGCTACAAATCTGGAGGAGAGGTGTCTTAAAAAAACAAACATAAAACTGGTCTATCCAAAGAGATGGGATTAAAAATAGTGGTCTCTCTAGATCACATTTTATTAAAATTTAAGAGAAGATTCTTAGTTCTTTGTTTACATTCCTCGCCACATCAGATTCATAACCAAGTACTATCTTCTCTACATTTGAAATGTGCTTGAAACCATCCTCCTCTCTCACTTCCCATGCTGCTACCTCGGTAGAACCCTCCTCAATTCTCAGTGAACTCTCAATAGCCTCTGACTTGGCTTTTTCCACTTTGGGTCCCTCACATTCCCCATAAGAGTTACAGCGACTGTTTTCATCTAAAGTAATACCAAATTACTCTTCTACTTAAAACTTTCATAAGAGATCACAGCACCTAGAATAAAAACCTAAAAGTTATCCCTCAGGACACTCAAAGCCCTTTGCTGAGGAGCAGCCCCTTGCCAGGATCCTCCAGCTTTTCTCCTATAACTTTCCAAGAATGAACTAGCATTCAGTCACACACCGGCCTCCTTTCTGCTCCTCGAATATCCTCTGCTAGTTCTTGACTCACGGTCTTCGCCATAGTTCCTTGTGCCCAAGTGCTTCGTGGCTCTCTTTGGGTGAACTTGCTTCTTCTCAGCTTTCAGATCAGGATGAAACACCCACTCGTTGCAGATGGATTTCTTCTAGAACAGTCCCATCTCCTCGGTGGACCATCTATCACAATATCCTGTTTATTCTTTCTACATAAGGTTTCATGCCCTTAAATTATTTGAGTAGGAAGAATACCTCAAGACTGTTGTCCATTGTTTTTGTAGTGTCTTAATTTTAATTTAATGTATTTGTATTTAATTTAATGTATTTTGGTATGTGTCTACTTAGTAGTCAATATCTAAATTAATTTCCCCCCAAATAAGCAATTGTCTTATATCATGTAGCAATGATACGTCACTTTTCATTTAACATAAAACTTAAATTTAGTAGGTATTTGATTCCTATATATATTCTTGTTTCTATTTCTGCACTTTTAATTCTATTTCACTGATTATTTTTCTTTGTGTTATCACTGGTACATTGCTATTTAACAAAAAGTAATTTATAATAATTTCACTTTCTGATGGGATGATAAACTTCTGAAATTCACTCTTTTTTTCTTCTTGTGTTTTTCTTTTTTTAAATAGGAAATACTTTTTAATTACCACTTACTTTTCCAGATGATTTTCAATACATAGTATCCATTCTTCTTCCATACAGTACATTAATACACTGCTTATCATTTACATACGTAAACACACATATATAGTCCACATAAGTATATATCATGAAAATTTTGATAGATTTAACAATATTGAGTTATCTCTTCCAGAGGCATGCTGTATCTTATGTGTTATATTTACGACGGGACATGTTACAATATTTTGAATTATGAGTATGACTGGAGTTTCATAAACTTTTATTTTTTGAATAATTGTTGTTTATATGCAACATATTCTTATTCACATCATCTCATTTCACAGAAATTTGTTGTTTACCCATTAGTTCTAAGAGTTTAAAATTGAGTCATTTTTTGTGTTTAGCCATACTGACTGTAAATAATTATGTTTTGTATTATTCGAGTATGACTTTCTTTTATTAAGTAGACTATATTTCTTTTTCCCCTGAAACACGGTCTCTCTCTATGGCCCAGGGTGGAACACAGTGGAGCAATCAAAGCTCACTGCACCGTGGAACTTCTGGGCTCAAGCAATCCCACCTCAGCCTTCTGAGTAACTAGGACTACAACCACCACGCCCAGCTAATTAGAACTTTTTTTTTTTTTTTTTGTAGAGACAGAGTGTCACTATGTTGTTGCAGGCTAGTCTCAAACTGCTGTACTAAAGAAATTCTCCCACCTCAGCCTCCCAAAGTGCTCAGACTACAGTGGGTTCATAGTGGTTCACAGTGGGTGTGAACCACTGTGCCCAGCCGCAGACTAGATTTTTAAAACATTACACAATCACAGCGTTGATCCTTACCTTGTGGATGTACTTGAATATTTTTCTGTTGAATGTAATTTTTAGAATTAGCTGGTTTCTTATAAATATGTGCTTAGTAAGTCCCCCTTTATTCATAATTTCCTTAAATTAAAAAAATCAATAATGGTTAATATTGCTAATCAAAACTTGTAACATGTAATGACGGATTAACCAGTTTCCTTTTCACATTGTTAATATAGTAAATTTTGATTAATTACCTAAAATTGAACCAATCTTGTCTTCCTGGAACGAACTCTACTTTTCCTTTTGATGTTATTCTTTAAATAATGTTCTAGATTTTATTTACAAATGTTGTTATGTTGTTTTAGAATATATATAGATAGATATATACTAGCCATATATATAGATACATATATACTAGTCGCATATATATATACTAGCTATATATATATACACACACACACACACACACTAGCCCAGCTAAATTTTGTATTTCTAGTAGAGACAGGGTTTCACCATGTTGACCAGGCTGGTCTCGAACTCCTGACCTCAGGCGATCCACCAGTCTCAGTCTCCCAAGGTGCTGGGATTACAGGCATGAGCCACCATGCCTGGCCTAAAATTTTTATATTTACATTTAAAAACAAATATGTTTATGTATTTATCACATTTGGAGCTAGGCTTATGGTTGTTTCTTAAAATGAAGTGACATGCTTCCCAAAGCATAGTAGTATAGCACAGTAATAATCTGTTAACTGAAGGTTGGTTTGTACTTGCCAGTGAGGCCATTTGGACCCCACAATTCTGTAATGTATACCCCAAAAAAGTCTCAACTTTTTCTACGGTTATTGATGCATTTGAAATATCTGACTTCATTGACTCCATTTTAACCATTTGTGGAGAAAACACATATTTGTTCTGGACTTACAGGTTCATGACCAGCTAGCCGTAAACACACTCTCAGAAGGATATTGATCTCTTCCATCAGTATGGTTAAATTTCTTTCTCACTATTTGTAGTTCTTGTTATCATGAGCATTTCTACTTTATTTTCAAAGCACCAGCGTTTAGCTTTAAACCTCAGTTCTATTTTTAACTCTAATTTATTAATTTTAAGTACAAGTTTTATCAATGCCTTCCTCTTTTAGCTTACTTAAAATTTTATTTTTCTAGCTCTTAAATTAAACTGCTTATGTACTTTCAATACTGCCAGGTAATAAAATAATTTTCTCAATAATAAAATGATTAAAAGCATTCTTCATAAGCATTATAGACAGTGTTCTCATTTGTGTCATTTCTAAACTTTTTATAAGATTCTCTTTATTTTACATTTTAAAATGAGTAACAATTTTAGTTGTTGCTGTTAATGTTAATATCTAATTTTATTTCATTGTGGTTACAGAATGTGGCTTTAAAGATCTCTATTTTTTGGAAGTTTCATTGTGGCTAAGTACATTTTGTACATAAATTAAATTTATGCTCATATCATTTGACCTGGTAATTCAACTTACAGGAATGTAATTTTTTTCTGAGAAAATAATAGATTTGTATACAAGTAAATTTATTATACATTAATTGTACAAGAAAACTTGGTAGCAACCAAATTGTCATACTACCCGTAATTTTGGTACAGCTCCGAAGAGACATGCTTTTAAATAAAAGTCAAGCATCTGAGAATTCCCAAGCATCTGAGAAATAGTAATTGAAAAGTATGTGAAGCAACATGTCCTGTAGATATATAAAATTATTTACATAGGCACAAAAATGACTGATTCAAATATATCTCAAGGCTAACTAGAATTGTTTTACATAGTGTTTTGTATGTTTTATGTCTAACCTTACTGATTTGGTTTTGAGAAAACACTTTGGGCCAATGAATATCTAATGAATTATATAGTGTGGTCCTCATGCCACCAAGCCACAAAATCCAAACACAAAGTTTACTAATTCGATCAATAAAGGTGCCATTAGCAGGGTTTCCTTGGATGTCAACATTCAACCTCCAAAGTTTAAAGACTTCAAAGGAATTCCTAGTCAACACTATTAGAAATCAAACCTAATTAGGAAAAGCTACTCAAAATTAGTGTAGATGTCACTCAGTGTTGCCATTTTAAATTTCGTGTTTATGCCTTTTTATCCAAAAACAAAAACAAAATTCACAAAAAGTGGATGGGCAAAGGGAAGGCTTTGCAGAGAGACCCCGCCCGGTGTGGCATTCTCAAAGGTATTTTAGCTCACAGCTCTAAGCTGTGGTTTTTAATGTAGCTTTGTTGGGAAATGATCAGACACAAAGAGCAAATACCAGAATTTTATTAAAGGATTATTATTGGGTTTTGAGGCATACAAACAAAACAGGTGTTTGTATATAATCTCCACATTTCCCAGAATATGATGACCCTGTCCTTGAGGATGAAAGTGAGGACATTTCAGGAAGCTTAGATATTGAAAAAGTCTTAAAAGATATTATGTTAAAATTAAAGTGAATATAAGTAGATAAATATTCTGAAAACATATTTGATATGTCTCAAGAATCCTAGAGACTATTTCTCTAAGTTTGAAATAGGTTAATAACTCATTTTTCTGTTATTTTCCTATGATATTAGCTAACTTTGTGGATATTTGTCTCTATGCATGTAAATGTGTAGTATGTATCTAGCTATCTATCAATCTATTAAATTAAATCTCATAACACTGAATTTTGTAGGTCAAAATTGTATGGTATCAGCAATTTTATATGATTAATATAACAAACATAAGAGAAGTTGTGTTCTATACAAGACTGATATTTTGCAGACCAGTCTCTGAGAAAAGGAGTTGCCCTCCTTTAAATACCCCTACAAATTGACTAAAATCTAGTACCTACAGAGTCATACTCAATAGCCAGGCTGGATCCCAGCTCACAACCGTATCTTACCTGCACAGATGAACACTGAGCTGACAAAAGGGGACCAGTGTAACCCAGTCTCTGATCGTGTCAGGGAAGAGCCCGCTGCATCCATTGCACTCAAACCCTAATCTAGCACACTAGGGCTGGAGCTAAATTCTTGCCACATTACATTGTTATTGTATCCTAGTGCCTGATGCCACTAGGAGAGGAGGGACCAACACTTCACTACTCATGCAGTTTAAACTCTCCACAGCCCAGGATTTGGGGTGCGTTTACTAGAATCCAATGTCCTGACAGGTTTCTGTGCCATCCTAGAATGAATGGGTCCCTGGGAGTCAGTGTGTACCTTCTTGCTACAGATCTTACTCTATTAGCTTCTATACTGCCTCAGCAGGTCTGGTATGTGCTGTCTGTCCTGTTTGTACATTTATGCGTGAACTTTGCACTGACTTCACTTAATGCCCAACAAGTACAAGGAACCATACCAAGAGCGATGTTGGGACTTGGGAGATGTTAGTGGTAAAACCAAATTCTGTGTACTTTCTGTATCCACGATACCTATAGTCTATTTTGGGAAGAAAAACATAAATATTAAAATTAAAAATGGTAAATCTAGAAGCAATGTCAGAGGGAAGACTATAATCATAATTTGAAAGCTACAGAAAAATGCATGCATAAGACATGATGGAAAGAAATCACTGGCCTAAAAGAGTCAAGAACGGCTTCAACAAAAATAAATTTGTTCTGGCTAGGGGATTGCAGATAGAGAAAATAGAGTTAAAAGAGGCATGGAAATGATCAAGAAGAAGAGTATATTCAAAAGATAGTGATTCAAAATTTTTGTTTGGAGTGCGTGGCTCACAACAAAATATAGTGGGAGATCAGGATTGAGAAAAACATCAGGGCGAAACCACAGTAACTTTGGTTCTCTGTTGAAATCCATCCCTTGAAGTCTTAGAGAAAGACAACACTGATGAGGAGGGGCCTGTAGCTCTGTGAGGAATCTGCCCATATTATATAGCATGCCTGGAAACTCTCTAATTGATCCTGATATGGTTTGGCTCTGAGTCCCCACAAAAATCTCATCTTGTAGCTCTCACAATTCCCACAAGCTGTGGGAGGGACCCACTGGGAGATAACTAAATCATGGGGGTGGGTCTTTCCCATGCTGTTCTCGTGATAGTAAATGAGTCTCACCTGATCTGATGGTTTTAAAAACGAGAGTTTCTCGGCACAAGCTTTCTTTTTTGCCTTCTACCATCCACCTAAGATGTGACTTGCTCTTCCTTGCCTTCCGCCATGATTGTGACGCCTCCCCGGGCATGTAGAACTGTAAGTCCAGTTAAACCTCTTTTTTTTTTTTTTTTTTTTTTTTTTGTAAATTGCCCAGTGTCGACTATGTCTTTATCAGCAATGTGAAAATAAACAATACAGTAAATGGGTTCCAGTTGAGTGGGGTGTTGCTGAAAAGATGCATGATAATGTGGAAGCCACTTTGAAACTGAGTAACAGGAAGGGGTTACAACAGTTTGGAGGGCTCAGAAGACAGGGAAATGTGGGAAAGTTTGGAACTTCCTAGAGACTGGTTGAATGAGTTTGCTGAAAATGCTAATAGGAATATGGAAATGAGTTCCACGTTGAGGTGATCTCACATGGAGATGAGGAACTTGTTGAGAACTGGAGTAAAGGTGACTCTTGTTATGTTTTAGCAAAGAAACGTGGCATTTTGCCCCTGTCATAGAGATTTGTGGAACTTTGAACTTGAGGAAAATGATTTAGGGTATCTGGTGGAAGAGATTCCTAAGCAGCAAAGCATTAAAGAGGTGATTTGGGTGCTGTTAAAGGCGTTCAGTTTTAAAAGGAAAACAGAGGACAATAGATTGGAAAATTTGTAGCCTGACAATATGATAGAAAAGAAAATCCCATTTTCTGAGGAGAAATTCTAGCCAGCTGCAGAAATTTACTTAAGTAATGAGGAGGAGAATGTTAATCCCCAAGACAACGGGGAAAATGTCTCCAGGGCATGTCAGAGGTCTTCGTGGCAGCCCCTGCATCACAAGTCAGAGGGCTAAAAGGAAAAAGTGTCTTCTTGGTCCCAGCCTAGGGTCCCAGTTATATGTGCCACCTAAGAACTTGGTGACTTGCACCCCAGCTGCTCCAACTGTGGCTGAAGGAGCCAACATAGAGCTTGGGCATGGCTTCAGAGAGTCCAAACATCAAACCTTGGCAGCTTCCAGGTGTTGAGCCTTCCAGTGCACAGAAGTCAAGAACTGGGATTTGGGAACTTCCACCTAGAATTCATAGCATGTATTGAAACACCTGGATGTTCAAGCAGAAATTTCCTTCAGGGGTGGGGCTCTCGTGGAGAACCTCTGCCAGGGCAGTGCAGAAGGAAACTGTGGGGTCGGAGCCCCCACACAGAGTATCTACTGGAGCACTGCCTTGTGGAGGTGTGAGAAGAGGGCCACCACTTTCCAGACTCCAAAATGTCAGATTCACTGACACTTTGCACCCTGCACCTGGAAAAGCCACGGACACTCAAAGCGAGCCCATGAAAGCAGCCGGGAGGGAGGCTGTACCCTGCAAAGCCACAGGGGTGGAGCTGGCAAGACCATGGGAACCCACCTCCTGCATCAGTGTGGTGACCTGGATGTGAGACACAGAATCAAAGAAGATCACTTTGGAGCTTTAAGATTTGGCTTCCCTGTTAGATTTTAGGCTTGCATGGGGCCTGTAGCCCCTTTGTTTTGGCTAATTTCTCCCAGTTAGAATGGCTGCATTTACCCAATGCCTGTACTCCCATTGTATCTAAGAAGTAACTAACTTGCTTTTGATTTTAGAGGCTCATAGGCTGAAGGGACTTGCCTTGTCTCAGATGAGACTTTGGACTATGGACTTTTGAGTTAATGCTAAAATGAGTTGAGATTTTGGGGTACTATAGGGAAGGCATGATTGGTTTTGAAATGTAAAGATATGAGATTTGGGAGAGATCAGGGGCAGAATAATATGGTTTAGCTGCGTGTCTCCATTCAAATCTCATCTTGCAGCTCCCGTAATTCCCATGTGTTGTGGGAGGGACGCGGTGGGAGATGACTGAATCACGGGGACAGGACTTTCCCATGCTGTTCTTGTGAGAGTAAATGGCTCTCACGAGATCTGATGGTTTTTAAAATGGGAGTTTCTCTGCACAAACTCTCTTTTTTGCCTTCTGCCATCCACCTAAGACATGACTTGCTCCTCTGTGCCTTCCGCCATGATTGTGTGGTCTCCCCAGCCATGTGAAGCTGTAAATGCAATTAAACTTCTTTATTCTGTGAATGGCCCAGTCTTGGGTATGTCTTTATCAGCAGTGTGAAAATAGAATACAATCCCCCAAACTGCTGGGGCACATCACACTGTTCTTTATGCAGAAACAAACACCAGTGGCATGGACTCCTTCACTGGAGACCATGGCCTACCCTAACAGGCCCCAGCCAATTTTACTTTTGATTTCTATGACATTCTTCTTCCCCTCTTAATAATTCTTCAAAAGCAAAAGGAATAGAAAAAGTTAGGAAGCAAAGTGCATATAAAAGAGATTTCTCATACTGTAAAAGGGCTTTGGATTTGAAGTGTCTCATGATGTGCTTTAGCAGAAGCTAACATAAAGCAAAAATCTTCTCTCTCCAAAAAGCTACCCTTAAAAATCTAAAGTCAGACCCACTATTAAAAGAGGTCACTGAAATTATTCCGGTCTTCATATTTTGTTCCTTTTACCAAAGTTAAACTATTTTAACATTTGTTTAATGAATCTAGAAGGAAACCTGAAAATTGTGTGGTTTTGTTCTCCTGCAATGTACATCCCCTATGATTTATTTGTATTAGTCCACTTCCTCATTGCTATGAAGAAATACCTGGGACTGGGTAATTTATAAAAAGAGAGGTTTAATTATCCAATGGGTCCACAGGCTATACAGGAATCATAATGCTAGTATCTGCTCAACTTCTGAGGAGGCCTCAGGAAACTTACAAACATAATGGAAGATGAAGGGGAAAAAGGTTCCCCTTACATGGTGGGAGCAGGAGCAAGAGAGAGAGTGGAGAGGTGTCACACACTTTAAAACAACCAAATCTTGCAAGAGTTCACTATGGTGAGAACACCACCGTGTGGGAAATCCATCCCCATGATCCAATTACCTTCCACCACAGCCTACATTCAACGTCGGGAATTATAATTTGACATGAAATTTGGGTGGAAACCCAGATCCAAACTATATCACTATTTATTTAAATATTTTACTTTGTATTAGTAAGGTTTTTTTTTTTCTGTCTTTGACTATTATTGAAAGTTGTAGCTGAGTCATTTGGGGGTGGCTTCATTTCATAGTGAGTATTTCATGCCTATCTAGGTGTTCTATGTGAATGAATTTTAGTCTTCACTTTATATCACAATTCACAGAGCTTTTAAAAGTTCTAAAGCCCCAGCCTGGCCTGAGACAATGAGATCAGCACTTTCGGGGTGGGATCCAGGGAGTGAATTTGTTAAAGCTCCCCACAGTCAGTGTGCAGCCAAAACCAATACTCCATACCATTTTTTCCAAATGTATATACCATGCTCTTGGATCAGAAGAATTAATAGCATTTAAACTTGACATACTGCCCAAAGCAATCTACAGATTCAGTGTAATCCCTGTCAAAATATCAACATCATTTTTCAGATTTAGAAAAAAAGATTCTGAGATTCATATGGAACCGAAAAGGAGTCGAATTGGCTAAATTTCTTATACCTGAAATACAATCTATACTCTTCCTTGGCACCAGGACACTATATTGATACTTTAGAAAGTATGTGTGTAAATCACAAGAGAATTTTGATCAATTTGTTGTGAGACTGCACAAAATAGCAGTCAGACAGGCTCCTTGCTCTGAAAACCATCTAACAAGAAGATTGACATGGTCAACATTTTTAAAAGTAGTTTAAAAAAAGGCATTTTTACTATCTTGTCTCCTGTGAAAAAAGTGATTTCTATGATGTAGTGTGGGAGATTTAAACGTTTACTGTTTCTACAATTTGTGAACATTAAAATATACACTGTAAAGTCCGGCAGAGTTCTGTAGAGAGAATACTAAGTTGGGAAGCTTCAAGAACACTATGTTTCTATAGCGCCGGAGCTAACCACCACAAATTTCTCAATAAAATAATAAATCGATTGAAGCATTTGAAACTCTATAAAAAGTAAAAATAATATGGCTCAGCTTCTGACTAGGCCAGTTTAACAATTTACATGTCACTTATTTTTGTAATTCCAAGTAGACTGTGATATAGTGATTCCATTTTAAAATTTACAGCAAGTAAATCAAGTTTATAAATAATAAAATTATTAATTTGTAAATCAAAGCAAAAGGCTGCATGTAAAGGCAACAAAATGTTGGAGCTAAGCACATAGTCTCTGGTGATATACACCAATAAAAAATCCAGAATCAACCACTAAATAGCTATGGAAAATTACGCAAATTATTTAATATCTCAGGACTTTGTTTTACTTATGCTTATTATGGGAATAATAATATCTGCTTTGTAAATGCTTTTTAGGCATTAAATGGGATAGAATGTGTGAAATGCTTAGAATAGCCCCTAATGATTATTTTTAAAAACACCCAAACGACGTTATCTAATGATTATTGTCATATAATCTTGTTGGGGAAAGGGGCACTCTAAATAGTAAATGTATCTAATTATATAAATTTACTTTGGATAAAAGGCCACCAAGTAATTTTGCAAATGTACATGGTGTATTTGCTTTCAAAATAATGATGAACAAACCTGAAATACATTATTACTTCAAAGAAAAATCAGCATATCCTAGTGGCTCTGCTTGTGCAATTTTATTTAGACTGCCTGAGCTAGAATTCTGATGGTGCTGCAGCACTTAAGTTTTCTAACTGTGAATATCCCAACTGTAAGACTGGATTAATAAGAGCCCATACTTTGTCACATTATGAGGATTCAATGAGGTGCTTCTTGTAAAACACGGGGAAAACTAAATGCATATATTATTCTCTTTTTTAATTAATTATTTATTTATTTTTGAGACTGAGTCTCGCTGTGTCGCCCAGGCTGGAGTGCATTGACCCGATCTCGGCTCACTGCACGTTCTGCACGTTCTGCCTCCCGGGTTCGCACCATTTTCCTGCCTCAGCCTCCCTCTCGAGTAGCTGGGACTACGGGCACCCACCACCGCACCCAGCTAATTGTTTTGTATTTTTAGTAGAGACGGGGTTTTGCCGTAATAGTCAGGATGGTCTCGATCTCCTGACCTCGTGATCCGTCCGCCTCAGCCTCCCAAAGTGCTGGGATTACAGGCATGAGCCACCATGCCTGGCCTATTATTCTCTTAATAAAATGTGCATTTATTATTAACAACATCTTGACCAATAATTGAGTCAACATATCAAGGTCTTATTTTTTTTTTTTTTTTTTTAATGTTGCTTTGCAATGGAGTCAAAGAGATATCAGGCATATACTTTTCTTAAATATACTCTTAGGTAAACCAAAGAATCTGGGGATGCCAGCAGCCAGTGGGAATCACATTTTACATGTTAAAATGCCTCTGTTTCAAGTAACAAAGATTTCCACATCAAAGTGCTTGTACAATGAGAAATGTGTCATCTCATAGCTATCGTCCAGAGATAAGGCCTGTTTCAGGGTAGGATACTTCAGAGATGGTGATTTCATCAAAGATCTAAGTTCTCCCTGCTTGTCCACTCAGCCCGTTTCTGTACTGCAGGCTTAACTCCCCCACCGTGAAGGTAGCTCCATGCATCACAACCCAGCATTCCAACATCTAGAGGCAGAAATTACCTGCTATCAATGTCTCTGACTCAGGAGCCAAAAGGTCTCTCATTGGAGGGACTAGGACCTATCTTCACCACTAAACCTATCCCTGAAGAGGAAAAAGGCACCATAGTATTTGCATTAGAACAACAACAAGTTAACTCTAAAAGCAGCCATAAATCCACCTGTCTCTGAGTCTTGTGGGGGACTAGTGATCACCATGAAAAACCAGGGCTCTATCTCCAGGAGGAGGGGCAAATACATCTGCGGTATGAAATAGAGTTTCTTCATATCCCCAAAATGAAATAGTTCTTTTACCTGCTAATGCAGTACAGGATACAAAGTATGTGCTCAATAAATCATTTGTATTCCTGCAAATGCCAAGAAAATGATGTCTGGAGGTTGAAGACAAAATGGTAGGCAAAACAACTTCAGAGCATGACACATCTTGTTCAACATCATATGAGACTGAAAGAGTCAAGGAGACTAACTGAAAACTTGATTCTAAGTGTCTCATAATTCATATTTTCAAGGCATTTAATTTATGAGCATATGACATTTTATTTGCTTTTAAATGTCTTATGTTAAACTGTGCATAAAATTATAATTTATGAGACTTTTTTCATGAATAATAATTTCATGAAGTTGTTTGCACAACATAAAAGGACAAAATAGTAAAGGTTTAAGGTGAATGAGCTGGCTTTATCCTTATTTATCTGGTACCTGCCAAGCATTAGTCAATCCTGTGGAGGTATTTTGCAAAAATAAATTTCCTAATACATTTGCCATACTGTGTTATATCAGCAAACCCCTGGAAAGACTTGGCTAATAACTGAACTCAGCCAGCATTTTCAAGCGAGTGTTTAATAATAAAACTCATATGTCAAAAGATAAACTGTGTGGTCACTAAATTAAGCTCCTACTATTGCTACAACTCTCCAACCCTAACTCTACCAAGAGAATCAATAAAAGTCCCTAAATTTGTATTTACAAAAATGTTCCAATTATAGTTTAAAGACTTTACTATTTTAGAGCACTTTTTGATTCACAGAATAATAGAAAGGTACAGAAATGTCCCATATGCTCCCAACCCCTACACATTCACAGTCTCCCCCATTATCAACCTCACCTATCACAATTAAACACCCTGTTAAATTGAGGAGCCTACATTACACATCACTACCCCCAAAAGGTCATAGTTTACATTAGGGTTTACTCTTGGCCTTGTGAATTCTATTGAGTTAGATAAATTTACAATGAGATATATTCATCATTGTAGTATCACACAGAGTATTTTCCCTACCCTGCCCTAAAAGTCCTCTGTGTTTTACCTATTCATCCCACCCGCTTCCTTCTAAACCCTGGCAACGACTAATCTTTTCACTGTCTGCATAGTTTTGCCTTTTGCAGAATGTCATATAATTGGAATACATTATACAGTATACATATATACATATACAGTATACAAATATACATGTAATTGGAATCAGAGAGTACACAGTGTGCACATATAGTCTATACAGAAATATACATTTAAGTTTCCTTCATGTCTTCTCATGACTTGAGAGCTCATTTATTTTTGGCACTGAATAATATTTTGTGGCCCAATGTATAATACCACAGTTTATTCGTTCATTCCTTCACTTACTGAAAGGTACCTTGGTTGCTTCCAAATTTTGGTTACTATGAATAAACCATGTACATTATAATATGAATAATTATATATTAAAAGCATTCATGCGCAGGTTTTGTGTGGACATAGATTTTCCCCTCCTTTGGGCAAATACCAAGGAGCATGATTTTTGGATCACATGGTAAGAGGATATCACATGGTAAGAGGAAACCGCCACTCTTTCAAACTGGCAGTAGAATATGCATTCCCACGCCCTGTGAATAAGAGTTCTTGTTGCTCCACGTCCTCACCAGAATAACGTATCACCAGAGTTACCAGTGTTCTGAATTTTGGCCATTCGGATAGGTGTATGGTAGTATTTCATTGTTCTAATCGATTCACACTGTTTTGCTAGTTTAAAATATGTAAACCCCCAGCCAGGTGTGGTGGCTCATGCCTGTAATCCCAGCACTTTGGGAGGCTAAGGAGAGCAGATAACAAGGTAAGGAGTTCAAGACTAACCTGGCCAATATGGTGAAACTCCATCTCTACTAAAAATACAAACATTAGCCAGGTGTGGTGGGGGGCACCTGTAGTCCCAGCTACTCAGGCGTCTGAGGCGGGAGAATCGCTTGAACCTGGAAAGCAGAAGTTGCAGTGAGCCAAGATCATGCCACTGTACTCCACCCTGGGTGACAAAATGAGACTCCATCTCAAAAAAAAAAAAAAAAAAAGAAAAAGAAAAAAGAAAAAAATGTAAACCCCCAAAAGGCTAAGTTATCTTTAAATGAGATTCATAAACAGTATTTATACACAAATACTTTGAGTGCTGATTGTATTTCAGCAATCTGACTTGACTCATATAAAAGCATTCTAACAGTTTTAAAACCTAAAATATTTGTTCTATAATTGTGTAGATAATTTGAGGCACAAGGCATTTTTATGAATATTTCTAAAATGAGGGTCTGAAGTGCCTTATATTTATAACTTTTGGATGAATGGCTATTTTTTGGATGAATGGATGGTGTATATTTATGTAAAGCACCTGAATAAAGTCATGGTGCATGGCATGTTACATACATCTGTAACACGTAAAAGCTGTCGATAAGAGTGAGTTTTAATTTCTGAAATGAACTTTTGAAATAAGTTTCCAATGTACTGATAGGAATCTATGAGGTTTATTTTTGAAAAGCTAATCACGCTCCATGCTTTCAATGGTTACATAGCACTAAGCGAGTGCCACATGCTGGTTTTGGTGCTTTAGATATATTCACACTTAATCATACAGCAAATATATTAGATGAAAGCCATTAATATCCCTATTTTTAAATGAAGAAAATGAAACAGGGAGAAGTTAAATACACTGCATATAAAAGTATCAGAGCCTGGGCTTGACCTCAGGTAACCCAGCTTGGAGCAAATGCTTACCACAGTGTCCTACTGTCTGTCCCACTCTCTCTTTAGAAAGTCGGAATCATTAGATTTCCTTAATAGAACTATTTCAGCGAAATGCAGCTTTTAGTGGCTAGACTGGTATACACCCTTCTGTTTGGGTATAAAATGAGATGAAAAAGATGATGGTTTTGATTTTTATTGAACCATGTTGATAGCTCATTTCTAAAAACTGATGAAAAAATGTACCAAATCTATAATTAGTAAGATAAAAGTGAAGCTAGAGTGTCTTTTAGAATATGAAGTTAGTCATCTACATAGAATGTTTTTTTTCCATTTGATAGGTAATTATGACAGATTTAGTAGAAGTATGGCATCAATTTTCCTTGGAACATATAATTAATACGCTGGTGTTTTGTCATTTTTGAAATCATTGTCCTTACATTGAACAAGGAAAGCCTTATTTTTGACCACGAAGTGCTCCAGGAAGCGACCACATGAAGTAAAGAGAGAAAGGAGATTATATAGGTATTCATTTTATATTCATTAGGTCTGGGGAGGAGAATAATAATTTGCATTTTAACAAAAGCCCTGGTGAAACTGATCCTGCTGCTGAGGGAATCACACCTTGGGGAACCACAGTGTACTGTGGTTACAGATTCACACACAAATCTCAGCGGCTGCACACAACTCAGCTTTATTTCCCACTCAAGTTAGTTCACTGTGTATCAGGAGGATTTTCCCCATGTTGGAGTTTCTCCATTAGGAACAGGGCTGCTGAGGTCTGAGTGGCCAGAGTGTGGGGGGCCCTGTATGTCCTGATCTTAAGGACAGGCTTGAGGGGCTCATACAGTTCCAACCCACATCTCACTGACCAGTGTCCAGTCATGGCGCAACCTAACTAAAACAGTTAGCAGAAATGTGGCCTTCCTGTGTGCTCCGGAAGAAAACTATGTTCTGGGGTTAATGAACACATGGCATTGTGTCTACCCCAACGTTAACCACGGAGTTAGCATGGCTGAGATGATTTTCACTCATTGATCATTATGATTGTCAGACCACCCTTGGGTTTAAAGAAGCACATTAAAAGACTGTGTGATACGAGGCTTTCGCCCTTTCCTGCAACTAGCATAGTGCTTTCTCTATAACAAGTGTTCACTAAATATCTCTTGGATGAATGGATGGTACATGCTCTACATATTTTCTAATCATAAAGACAAAAAATTCAATATTTATAATACTGTGTCAAAGATACCGTATGGGATTATATAATAGATAACATTTTTCACACTTAGGACCCAGTACTTAGTAATTTTCAGGTATGATCTTATTTAACTTTTAAATCTGTGGAGGATATATGCTTATAACTAAGATTTCATGACAAGAAGACAGGCCTCATAACTTCCAGGGGAACTTAGACATTCCCACTTGTACATCAAGGATAGAAAGAGGCTGGGCACAGTGGCTCACGCCTGTAATCCAGCACTTTGGGAGGCTGAGGTGGGTGGATTACCTGAGCTCTGGAGTTCAGGACCAGGCTGGGTAACATGCCAAAACCCTGTCTCTACAAAAAATACAAAAGTTAGCCAGGCATGGTAGTGCACACTCGCAGGCCCAACTACTTGGGAGGCAGTAACTTCTAGAGAACAAAGCACTCTAAAATCCTATACAAGTGGTGAGAAGTTTAATTTTTAATAAACTGAGCACACAGTGACCAATATGTCAGAAAGTACTAGTTATTGTCAGCAGTAACAGAAATTTGCAGTCAGTGGTTTCCAGGAGAAATATTTAAAAAGCAAAGACACTCATAATAATCTTTTGGGTAACGCCATTGATCTTCCTCTTGGTTTTATCTACTGGAACATTTGAAACTCTTCTCACTTCTGCATGCCTGCATCCAACACAAGCAACTGCACAATGCACCTACACACACATGGAAATATCAGTGGACAGAAATGTAACTCACTATAATCTGAGAATAACTGTTTATATTTTCAAGATCAGAAATTTGGAACAAAAATTACCACCTTTCCCCATTTTCATTGTTAGTTATCAACTGAGAATTTATGCAATTATTCAGAATTACTCATTTGAGTCTGAAAGCAATATTGTAACAGAAAAATATTAGAAATAATATATTTAAATAGTATTACAGCTTGAGTGATTATGTTTGTTGACAGCAAAAGCAACTTACTGTCCTTTCATTGTACATATCCTATATGCATTGTGCCTACTAATGTACTTTTTTGTTATATAGTTATTTGATCAGGGGAGTTAAATAGTACATATGTCTGCATGCAACAAAATTTCATTAGTTTATTAGTTTGGTGTGATATCTCATTTTATTTGCAATAAAGTGAATAACTAGTTAACTGGATTGTGGGTATAACAAAGAAAATCATTTGTTATTCTCTAAATTTTGGCTTTGCATTCTATGATATTCAAGGTTAAATTTGAGTCTGCTGCCCTAAAATGAGACCTGATATTCTTGCCATTCCCATCCATTATTATTCCATAAAGGAAAATAATAGCGATAATGGTCCTGGGACCAGTGATATTAAATGAAAAAGGATTATTTTCTTTTCATATCTTCAGACTAAACTGAGTATCAATAACACTTTCCAGATATTTTTTGTCGTACTCCACAATGCAAAAAATAACTGGGAGATCAGAAATCAGATATGTAATTTCAGTTCACCCACAACACAGAGTCATACACATGCATGTACATCTTCTTCTTCCTGGGTATCTTATTTTTATACTTTTTAAAATGGAAAGGAGATGGATATCAGGATACACTGGATATAGTTTTGTTCTGAGGGAACCAAACTGGCAGGGAGGGAGATATTAACAAAAGAGGGGTGCTCCAATTATTGCAATAGGGTATAGAAGATCATTAACAGCAGAAGCATGGGATCTTAACTTGTTCAATAATAAGAGATGTGCTATAATTCTGGACAGGGTTTTGTCTTTATAAATACTATATATCAAATTAAATCTTAAGAATCAACGTACACAGAGGACATAGTACATCTCAGATTTGTTTCTTTTAATTCCTTACTTGAAGTTAGTTTCTATGAACCTCCAAACATCCAGTAGAACTTCAAATTTCATTATCACAGTTAAAGTATTTTCAATCATTTAGCCTATAGGCATTGAGAGCATATATACTGGTGACAGAGTCCCTGAATTTTGACTCTACTTCTAACAATTACTTAGTGGCTTGGGGCAAGTTATTAAACAATCCTGTACATCAGTATCCTGATCTGCAAAATGGGTATTATAAGCTGATTTCTATGTTGAGGCCCTAACCTCTTGTACCTCAGATTGTGACTGTATTTGGAGATACAGACTTCAAAAAATAATTAAGTTTAAATGAGGTTATATGGAAGGACCCTAATTCAACCTGACAGGTGTCAGGAAAGAAGCTATCTTTGTTATTAGGCCTGTGACTGATTAATAGAGGCCTATTCACATTATAAAGGTAATCTTTTTTACTTTAAATGAATTGAGTATAAATATTGATCACATCCATAAATACCATTACAATAACATCTAAACTAGTGTTTGATCAATCTGCTCCATAGCGTAGACTAGTAGACATGTAAAATTATCCATCACACAGAGAAATTAAAAAATATGTTAATTATGAACATTTGTCTCATTTATATAATAATTAGTTATAGGACCAGGGGAAAGAGTGCCATGATACTATTGCAAAAACATCTGACTTCATAAATCCAAGGTTTTTGGGTTACAGCAAAAAAAAAGAAAAAAAAAAAGCATTTACCTTGATTTTAAAATTGGAGGTATTTTTAAGCTGATAGGTGTAAGCTGATAGTCTAAATGACAGCGAATCATCTAGACTTTCCACTTCAGTATTCTCATCCTGAAGTAAATGTTGTCATCTCTGTATTGCCTAAGTTATGAGGCTATTTAATGAACAATGACATTGTGGGTTTAAATATTCCTTGTTTTGTGCAGGTATTTTCCTAGGTAGTTTTTGCTACTTATAACAATTCACAATGCCAAGAAATATGATTTGTTTAGTACCAAGTTTCCAGAAGACAACAAAGTGTGGTATTGAATGAAATCACATAAGATCAGAGGCAGATCCATTGTTCCAGTAACCAGAAAAAGTTCTTTGAGAAGTGATTAGTAACGGCCTCACTAACCCAACAGGAAGAAGACCTACAGGGCTGAGGAAGTCACCTGGCTCGTCCAGGTAATGGTGTAGGCTGTTTAATGTGATATGGAATCAGAGCCACATTGGTCACAGTTTGGTGGATTCCTGGCCATTACTTTTGGTCCTTCTACTTGAAATCACAATTAAAAGCACAAAGAAGGAATGGTTTGGAAATTTATTTTATTTAATGAGGGAAAATCTGATGAAATACTTTATACTTTCTGCTTTAATTTCATATTTATAGCCTTTTGTTACTTGATATTATTTACTCTTGAGTTCTGCTTTGTACTTCATTGATTTTCATTATCTGATAAATAATTAATAGTGATATACTTTGATTAGTTGTGTTTCCTGCTTTTTAGGTAAGAATAAAATAGATTTAACTTGTATTTTTTAATAATACAAAAGCACTCTTGAGACACTAATTACACATATCTTCACTGAAAATTAAATATAGATGTATAATTTATAAGGATTTATTTCTTCTCATCATGAGTTAAACCTTGCTATGCGTTTACAAGTCCACTTCTTTCATTTTATTCTTTTTCAAGATGTTTATATTTAATAAAAAATACTACTTTAACACAAAATACCTGAAAATTCTAAGATATAAATTTTGATTTCCATGGTTACATCATGGTATCCTCCATCAATTTTGGGATAGGTTCAGGAATTGAGCACATTTCTTTAACTTACTTAACTCCTAATAACAGGATCATTTGTCCTGAAAATTCTCCATAGTTAGAATGACAAAATACTTTGTCAAGCAAAATAGGGCACATAGTTACATTATGTTCTGAAGGACTGAGGATGAAATTGAAAATGTAAAATAAACACCATCCTGAAAAATGCAAAACTAATTTATCCCTACTTAGGTACAAAGGTAACTATTTATCTGATTCAATGTCTTACATGTTAAGGAAACTTCTCAAGAAGTCTCTGAAGAGGAATAATGTACCTAATTATGTAAATCCCAAATGGGTCATAAAAATCTATTCTATTTTTCATATTTCTTCTAGGTTCTTGTGTGGCCATTAATGATCAATCATAGAATACACAGTTATTGAGTACCTACTCTAATATAAAAATGAATTGGCCAAAAATCCCTCTACTCAAGAAGCTAAACAGCTAGTAATGAATCAATAATTATAACTTAAATAAAATGTACTCATATCTTATTTTAAAAAAAGATATAAAATAAAGCAAAGTTAAAGCAAAAGAAGCAATAAAAACAGAAAGGAAAACTTTATTTTGTAAATCCTAAAGCAGAGATAATCTCTGTAATATGTCTTGGAGATAAAGTAAGAGATTTATTATCTTCAATGTCCAAAAGAATACTAATACCTTTTCTTTCTTTCTTTTTTTTTTTTTTTTGAGACGGAGTCTCGCTCTGTGGCCCAGGCTGGAGTGCAGTGGCCGGATCTCAGCTCACTGCAAGCTCCGCCTCCCGGGTTCACGCCATTCTCCTGCCTCAGCCTCCTGAGTAGCTGGGACTACAGGCACCCGCCACCTCGCCCGGCTAGATTTTTGTATTTTTAGTAGAGACGGGGTTTCACTGTGTTAGCCAGGATGGTCTTGATCTACTGACCTCGTGATCCGCCCACCTCGGCCTCCGAAAGTGCTGGGATTATAGACCTGAGCCACCGCGCCCGGCCCTAATACCTTTTCAAAAAGTAAAAGTCCTATATGTTGAATAAAAATACATTAAGATTAGAAGACACATATTAATCATAATTACTTACATTTTTCTATCTCACTTCCCAGGCAATGTTTGAGATATGATGATCATTTACCACAATCATCAAATCATCATCAAAAATATAAATATTTGTTCTAATAACCCTCAAGATAGACACTATAATTCTCAGACATAAAGAAGCACAGAGATTTGTGGGCAGCAATATCTATGATGCTTTTAATTTTAAAAAGTGAAATATGCTTTGAAACCCAATAATGGCCACTATATGATACATATCCTATATGTATTGTGCCTACTAATTGTGCCTACTAATGTATATAATAATTACATATAAAAATAATAACTATATAATAATAATTGAGATAATGGTTATGGATGGCAAGTACCTTCTTTCTACTGAAACTGAAATACAGTCCATGATAAAATAATGTGTTAACCATAAATTATTTACATATTTCTCTGATCATTTGAAAAATTACATTTGAATGCAAAATATTAAAGTATTATATACAGTACATTTTATTTGGTAGAGGGTGTTTCATGTTTTCATAGCTGACAAAAATTATATAAAGTTGTATGCTGGTGACAAATTGTAACTCCTCATAATTTTAACGTGTTGCAACATGGAAACTAAATGGACAAAAATTCCACATTATCTCAGGCAGTTTTAGGTGATTAATTGTGTATAAGTTGGTTTTAGAAGATCTAGATGAGTAGAGTACTAGCAGAAAGCAATTCTCCCTTTTCCCACCGTCTTCCACTACCACACTATTTTCACCTATAGGGGGTTCGAGTATCGTGGTTTGCCTGGGACTTGCTGCGTTTTAGCACTGAGAGTTTTCTGTCCCAGGGAAATGCCTACATCCTAGCAAACAGGGACTGTTGGTCACTCTGAGACTAGGAGTGAAGCAGAGCATCTCAAGTCAGCTTGTTGCTGTGCCTCCTCAAAAAGCTGCCACAGATTCATGGGGAAATATTCAACACTACTTAGATGGCACTAAAATCCAGACGCACTGGAACATTATCACAGAAAACTTAGAGTTGTAACATTGAAGCCCACATGACCCTTAGAGAATACCTAAGAATAATAAAGATGAAACACCATTAGAATAAATGGGAGGTTAATACAGTGTCTCCATGGGTGTTTTTAAAAAATCTTAACTAAAACTTTTATTAGGAATACCCAGTAATAGACTGTTAATATGGACATCTGTTGAGCATTTAGATGGTAACTAGACACATAAAATTTTAATCGAAGTTTCTTCAGTATTTAAGACTCTATTGCTATCAACATATTTTTCATAAAGAAAGTCATGCACTACTGTCAGTTATATTTATTACACGAAGGAATGTTTTAATATAATAATGCAGATGTCTTCATTCTATAAACCCCAATGGTACTTAAAGCTAGGATTTTATTACTTGTGCTGAGGGCCAAACAAAGCTATAAAGCTGCTAAATTCTAAGTGAGCTACTGCTGTTGAGTTGTGCACATCTGAGTTGTAAATTACAATATAAGGTAATCAAATATGTATACAAACGGTAGTCATGGAAGCAGTATCCTGGATTCGTAAGATTTCATGAGAAATCAAGAAAGGAATTTATAAACATCAGCACTCTGCTCTGGGTTTATGAAATTCTCTTTCCAAACTATGATAACAGTGTTATAACTTAAGAAATGGTCTGTCAATCAGAACTACCTACGTTGTTCTCCTCTTTATAATCTCTCCTTCATTCACGACCTAGTTCCAAAACAATCTTACTAGCCAGCCTGCTAACACTCAACTTCTACTGAGAGTGACCAAATGCTCCATGTAGTATTATTATAAAGATATTAAAACCATTACAAAGGATCTCTCCAATGACATTTTGTGGCATGCAGAGCACTTTGAAACACCAGTAGCAAAATAACAGATTTAAAGGATGGGAAGTTCTGTTTTCAGGTAGAAAAAAGTAGCAAAACAGCTAAAATAAACCACACTGAAACATGGAATTTTACATATGTGTGTATATAAAGTCAGTAAGAAATATGGAAATAAACAGGCTGTTTACTCCTAATGCATTGCTAGTCCTTACACAATCATACTATGCACTCTTCCATAAGAAAAAATAAAATTAAACATTGCATATCTGTGAGCATTAAAATTGTACCAATGGAACAAAAAATAAACCCACATTTTTTTCTCAATATTCTTAGCAACTATATTATGAATATGTAATTTCTGGAGTGGACTATTTATTAAAACATATATTATTAAAATGAACAACAGTGAAAGAATGTGACACATATCTTAATGCTGTAAACTGCCTCCAATAATCCTTTACAAAGCTTAGATTTGCTATGTTTTACACATTTGGAGAAAATCTGTATAATTACACTTTTATAAAATATGTCTCCTAACACATATGGACGTTTGGGGTAAGTCAGTTCTCACATGAACTTCAGTTCTGTAGCATATTCAATAGAATACTTTAGGCAAATTAAATGATTGGAGATTCAGGTTCTTTATAATTAAAATGAAGATAATAGTAACAGATTAATTGAACTGCTAAGAAGAAAATAAGAGCTGATAATACATAAAGAGAAAAACATCATAAGTGAAACATAGGACATGAATAATTGGTAATTTAGTGTTACTAATATTTTATTATTATTATCATGGCTGTATTACTTTTATTGTCATGGAAAAAACTGAAAAAGACACTTACCAAATACAGGAATTATAGGTGGCTATATTTCTTTAAAGAGCTTCTCTGGTATTTATAAATTCTCTGTAGAAAATGTACAACTTAAAGTGAGAAAAAATATTTTTAAAATAGGGGATCAATATGTTATGCTTTATATTCTCTCCTCTATAAAATACTTACTCATGAATTTTATATTATAAATAACTTCCAGTAAAGAATAATTTTTCGCTTTGGTCTGAGAATATCATCACATAAGCATACCTTTACTAATTAAAGCCCTCACCTAGTAAATGAATGCCTGGCATTGATACTTACTAAATGTAACTTTCTAAGTAAAAAGAGCAGACACTGACTTAGTACTTACTGTATGGCTGGCACTAAGTGCTTTTCATCATTCTCCGAACAACCACACAAGATAAGTATTGTTGTCATCTACCGCACAAAGATTGTGAAATATACCTAAAACTATGAAGCAGCAAGGAATTTAAACTCAAGAAATATAACTCCAGAGTCTGTGATTTTAACCCCTATGGTGCACGGGCTTTTCAAGTAGTGGATGCCATTAATCATTGAAGATTATGGCTGTGTCAGAACAGTCAGCATGCTTTATCCTGTCCCTCCAGTCTAAAAAAGAGTTTATATACCAGGAAAGTGAAGTCTCCTGTAAATATATCCATAGATAATCCAGTTTATCCCAATTTGTGAAATAATGTTACATACCTATTTGTATTAAAAGATTTATCTCAGTTAAATTAGTAATAAATTTATAGGAAAAGCTTTGCCATTCAGTACAGTGAGTTTCTGTGTGTGTGTGTGTGTGTGTGTGTGTGTGTGTGTGTGTGTGTGTGTGTTAAGCAAAATAATGGTGAGAAGGCAATTATTGCTAACACAGAGACAAGGCATCGGGTGACACGAGGGTACTCTAACAGTGTGTAAAGTATTACTGGAAACGTTGCGTATGTTTAGATAGGAAATATGTTAATATTTTCACATCTTTAAAATATTTTGTGCACGTATTCTAAAATATGTTTTGAAATAGTGTCAAAATAATTAAGTCAACAGTAAGTCAACAGTTACTTGAAGGTATTTACTTAAAGACAAGAAACGTTGATCATCATTTACTTTGTTTTTGGCACAGTGCTCTCTCCTCTAAGCAATACAAAGAGAAATAAATGTTCTCCCTATATAAAGGAGTTGCATAGATGGAAAATAGTGCCACTTCCTGATACAAATAAATAGAATGGTGTATGTTTTGCAGGGAAGATAATGAGTTTTTTTTTTTTTCTATGAGAAGTTAGGGTAAGAAAAAAGGAGCAGGATATAATGAGATAGTAGCTTGAAAAATTATTTTTGAGGATAAGGGACACATTGGTGGCAGAATCTACAAAAACAAGTGGGTAAGTGTGCAGCAAAGAAAAAGAACTAATTAGTAAGCTGGAAACTAAATTTCCATCAGAAAAATTTAGAAAAGAACTCAGAGAAACTGATGTCAGAAACAGGTGGAGAAGAAGGTTATAGATAGCTTGAGACAAATGTGGGAATCAAAACTCAGAGAGAATAAAGATGCAGAGAATTTTTTAATCAAGACATAGGTAATTAATTCACTTGAATTCTCTTGATTTAAGAAAAATACAGAAATTCGATAAAAACTACAGCGTGGGAGCAGAATGAGGTTGCACTGTAAGAGTTTGGAGGTTGAAAACAACAACTGTGAACAGTTTGTAGAATTTACATACACATTGGACAGTAGCCTGGCTGAGTGATAGAATCCTTCAAATGGTCCTGCCATGATTCAATCCTGACAGCACAAATGGGTCAGGGACACTGGAACTCTGTTAGAGGACAGCACCTTACATTCTGGCTTCATCACTTCTTGACTATGTGAATTCATTCAAAGTACTTAAAATACTCAGAGATGTATCTGTTAATTGAAGAAAATAGACGTGTTCTGTGATTCTTGTAAGATATTTTGAAGATGAAGTCAGGCCATATATAAGCATATCTGTATATATAAATATATAGATATACAGACATGCAAACTGCAATGCTTCAGTCCAGTGTTAGCTGTTATATTCAAGGAAGAGTAGCATAGAGCAAAAATTGAAAAAGAAGTAGACACTCAGTTACCCAGGGCTGATAATTAGCAAGGCAGGAATCAAAGAAGGGAAGTGTGAATGAGCCTGTGCACAAGGAAGGATGTGATTGTATGGAAGGCAGAAGCAGCCAGCTAAGGGGGATGAACTCAGAAGATAAATATTGGCTGAGGAACTTCACATCATGGAGGCGGGGGGGTGGGTGCAAAAGGCAGAGGAAATTGGAGATGTGGAAATGAACTGGAAATAGGTGTTAAAATGGCAAATTTCTAAATTTCAAAAATGCTTTCACGTAGAACAGTGTTAATTGGTGAAGTAAGTGTCTGAGGTGGAAGTGTTTGGAGATGGAGCCATTGAAAAGGAGAAAGTAATGAATCTCCCAACTGGGCTGGTAGTATTCAATGAAAGATATTTTTTCTTCCTCTGTCCATACAATAACAGCTAGTATCTGCATGATGCTTTGGTTTATGAAGTCATTTTAAACAATTGTTGATTTTAATATGACTTTCTTTGGTCACTACACCTTGCATGGTGGACAGTTTCAATGTTTCTTTGGAAAAGAAAATGAAGCTTAGAGAGATTAAAATAACTACCCAGATTCAAAATACCAGCATATAAAGAGTCAACTGCTTGAACTTAGAAATTTGACCTTCAAATACTATACTATTTTCATGCATTAATTTACTACATCTTATTTAACATAACATTAAATTCTACATAAGAACATATTTTCCTCCAAAGCAGAAAAAATATTAGGGAAAAGAGTGAGGAAATGTATGAAATGAGAAAAATGATTAAATGCTTACATATCACCCATGAATTTGCATAGCCTGAGACTAAAGACGTGGTTAATATTCAAGTTCATTACTTACTGCCTTCTTCAAGAGATAAGCAGATCATAACAATTCCTCAGGAATTCAAGTGTCCATGCCAGAGCAGCAATTTGCTAAGAATGTGATCAACGAACAAGTTGCAATACTAAGTAAATGGTACAGTTCTAGGACCAAATTCTTCTTTGGTTTTAAAATTAATCATTGTTAGTTTTAGTGTGGGGCTATTTCACAAAAAAAAGATACAAAATATTTTTACAGTTTTAGGGATAAATGATATATATTTATATTAGCTGAAAACAATTAAATTTTTATTAAAGACATAATTTTAGGTGAGGTGACCATGAAGTTCCCTGGCTGTCCCTATTGAATCTCTCCCTCCCTCTCTCTCTCTCCCTCTCTCTGTCTCTCTCTCTCTCTGTCTCTCTCTCATCTACACTCCTTTCTCTCTCAGCTCTTGAATGAGAACATGATGCTTTTAATATATGATACTATTTTCTTTATTAAATAAGCGTATGTCAGGTTTGTTTTTCTTGTCTGTGATTATACCATATCCAAAATTAGGTCTTATACAAGTTTTCAAATCTCTTTTCATATTAGAAGATAAACTTATTAAATGAAAAATATTCTAAGTTTTAAATAACTATGGCCATGAATACTATTATATAAAGCCATACTGCGTTGCTAATTCAATCATTAAAATGAATTCATGAAGACAAAGCAAAAAAAATTCCTCACGAGTGAAGCTCTTCCTGAAGTAAAGCCACAGAATAACATTTCTCAAAACTGCAATTACTTGAAGAGAAAATTAAGAAAAAAAATTACCTCCCTACATTTGAACATAATATATTTAAAAGCAAATATGTAATGTTTTCCTAATTCATTTTGCAATCTTTCTTCACGATCTAAATTAGACCACCTTATCACAACCTACTTTCATTTTCCTGTATAGTACGTCACTGTAACAAAGACATCAACCAGGACTTTCCAATTCATTTAGAATTATCCAAATTATCTCACACCTTAACTTTTTTGAACTACATAATTCCTCCTTTCTAAAATCTCTGAAAAACTAATTGCATGCCCTTCCTCCTATGAGGAAGCATGTAAATGGAGTTTCTCACAATGTCCTCAGATATCCAGCTCAAGATATTCATAGCTAGTCGCTGGCTAAGGCAGGATATCTTGTTTTTGACACGTACATTCTTTAAATGACAAGTGAACTCACCTACCACCTAATTTCCTAAGTGTATGTATGTAGGTGTGTGTTTAGAAATGATTGTGGCAGAAAAGATGTCTACAATACAAGCACAAAGAAATCATGGAGAAAAAAATATAAGGAAAAGGAATAGAGTTACTTGTGCCATTTTTTTCTTGCTTTTATTTATTAATTTATGTTTGCAGGGTGGAGTTTTAGACATTCTTTTCTTTCTCCTCGAATTTTTTTAAAAGGCCATAGTTAATTTAAATAATTCTCTTATTAATAAGTATTAGTGGATTGTAAAAGTTAAACACACAGTAGCAACTAGGAAAGGACTCTTCAAGCTCAATTCCCTCTCCCCTACCTCTGCCCACATCCTCAGGACTTTATGCACTTTTACACTAGGTCCTCAGCTATAAAAACTTGCAAAAAATATTTCAGAGAATGACGCATAAGTAGCAAATGAAAAGATAGTGTTTTTACTCCTGCACATTCTTCACCTACTTGACACTGTTTTGATTTGCATTTCCTGGTTTCGTTTCATTTTGTTTTGTTTTGTTTTGCTTTACTTTGTTAAGTCTTCCTTCTTTGAAGGTCTTCTTAGCATCAAGCTCAGGCTTTGCTGGAAAAACTCATTAACCTTTCAAATCAGCAGAAGAAAATCAAATAATATCCTAAGACAATTATAATATTTTACTGCTATTGTTTCCAGGTTATGCATTGCCTTTTTTTCTCTCCTAAAATCATAATGATGTTACTCCGGGGTGGAGAGGAGGAGGCACAAGAGCCCTCTTTTAGAAAGTTTCGAAATGCGTTCTCTTCAAGTCCCAGTGTTACGAGATCTTTGCGGTGTTTCTTTGCTGACTGGAGACCTCTATGGCTTGTTGCGCCTTTGCCTGAGTTCTTGTCCTGCGTCCAGGAAGAATGAGTTACACAGACAAGTGGAAAGCAATAAGATAAAGAGGAGCTTTACTGAATGTTACAACAATGTAGAGGGGACTGCAGTGGGGAGCTCCTCTCTGAGGCAGGTGGTCCCATCCTCTCTGCTGCTCTCAACAGAGAGGGCAGCTCCTCTCTGCAACTGGTCTTCCCATCCTCTTGAGCCCTGAACTTTTACGAATCTCAGAGAGGAGGAAGTGTGTGCCCACTGGTCCATGCGTGGGCAGCAGGAAAAAGCACCATAAGTTACGCCTCTGGTGGGCAGGACTGGCAGCCCAGTTCCCAGGCTTCAAGCCTGCCCCGGCCTGAAGGTGGGGCTTCATTGGGGACCCGCCCCCTTCTGCCCAGGAGCCTGTCTGCCTCCTGGGGCCATCCATGGCACCCAGGCTGCTGGCACCAAGGGGCACCTTCAGGCCAGTGCCCGCCACCTTCAGCTCCTCCTCAGCTTCCCCTCTAAGGATCCTCAGTGCCCAAAGTCCAGAGCGGGTCACGGCTGCATAGGGCTTGCATGTCAGCACTGCCTCAGGGGTGCGCATAACCGTCCAGGCTGTGACAGTATCCGAGTTGGCCGCAGCCCTGCTCTCTGATCGGAAGTCGGCTGGGAGATGGGAGAGTCTAGGTAGCCGGAGCAGGCAACTCTGATCCTGCAAGGGCAGGGGTGGCCTTCCCAGGACCCCAAGAGTGCAGGGATGCTGGGTTGGAGGGTTCCTGCCTACTCCTGGCACAGGGGTGCCCGGGTTGCAGCTGCGGCTTGGGTGGGGTCAGTTGCATCTGCGGAGCTTCCACCCCACCAACTTGGAAGAGGCAGGGCTCCTGCTTGTCCTCGGCTCCCATCGGCTCCTGGAGCACTGCACCTGCTGGCCTTGCCCCCTTGCATACTGGGATGGGGATCCAGGTCCTCATTGGACCTAGGCCGGCATCTGGGCAGAGGTGACATTGCCATAGACTCCCTCAGTGGCCTCCGGCGCTCGGGGTGGACCAGAGCTCCTGCAGCGGGCCCCCAGGGAGGCGGGCTGGGGTTGGGAGGACTGTCCCCATGCCCCTCCACGCAGCTGCCGGAGGGATGGCAGCGTGGCCCCAGACCGCCCACTGTGGCAATCGCCAGTGGTACTTACTCTTGTTTGCTTAATTACCCACCAGCGTGAGTATTAAACTCTCTCCTCTGCATTTGTTTCATCTTAAAATGGTAAAGACTATGTCGTATCCATTCATTCTAGTCTCTTCAGCAACTAGCAGAGCTATATATACTTTGATTAAATAAATTCCGTTACATCCTATGCCTAGCTTTTATAGAGCATTGCAAATGAGAAACATTCTCCATGTGATTCTCATTGATCTTTCTCTCACCCATAGGATGCAAGTGCACAGTGACAGGAAAACCATGTCTGAAAAAGTGCCCTGTTCACTCTTTACCCATCAGAATTCTAGACAAGGTATTAGCCAAAAAAAAAAAAAAAAAAACAGAAGTTGAGATAAACAAAGAAAGTTTTAGTGTAATGGTGCATAATCTTCTTTCACGATCCTGCTGTTTAGGATAACTTCGTCATCCGTATCTTTCCTATTCCTTCTAACTCCTTTTTTCAAATTCACTAAATAAAGTATACCCACATTTTTTTTTTCCAACATATTCTGAGAGTTTAGTAGTCAGTTATCTGCTATTTGCTCACTTTCCTCATCTAATTCATCAACTTGCTATGAGATAATCTGTGAAAAATATTATGCATAGTAATTGGCTAGTTGTTCGGTGAAATTAAATATGTGTTAGTGTCATTTATTTTCTATTATGCTTGATACCATCTTCTCAAATGCAACTTTGCTGAAGATTTATACATAAAAAAGGGAATTAAGCTGTCCTACAATTTGATTCTATCTCTTGTGGCAAAAGGAGTTTGTTAAATAAATAGCAAAATTACTAGTTTAAAGTGAAAAACACAGTAAATTAGTAGTTTACACTTTAATATTTAAATACAATAAATATTTAAATATAATAAATACGTACAATAAAACAGCATGAGCAAAGTCTTTTGGTAACAAATTACTCTGATCAACAAACTTAGCATTCATAAAATATGTGGTAGAAAATTCTATGTACATACTATAAGAATAACACTGAAATAGATAATATTTTGGCGAAGGGCCTTCATGTTTTTTGCAGGATCAACCCCATGACTCTATTTCCAATGTATTGTTTTAAGTAAAAAATATCAATATCTTGATTTATAATTGCGTCGAATAAGTTATTAAAATGGATGATTTGTACATTCAGGCATAAAGGAATTAAAGAAATACAATGAATACATTTGTTTGTCAGAATAGACTAAAGACAAGAACAATATTATTTTTAGAGAGGCTAATCTCAAAAGCTAAAATATTGGGAGATATCCAACATCTGGGGAGAGGACCAAATATTATTTTATCCATGAAAGTTTTGTCATTCTGACTTTATTAAATGTTATTCAATATATTTATTTATAAAATTGATAAGTGTTAGGCTTTTGATATTAATTTGATTAATTTTATCCTGAATTCACACATTAGGTTTTCTGGGCCAGAGAGAGATATTTATTAGTAAATGCAAGGCAGACATGCTGACTCACACCTGTTATCCTAGCACTTTGGGAGGCCAAGGTAAACTGACCGCTTGAGCCCAGGAGTTCAAGTCCAACCTGGGAAACACGGCAAAACCATGTCTCTACATAAAATATAAAAATTAGCCAGGTATGCTGGCACATACCTGGAGTCCTAGCTTCTGAGGGGTGAGGATCACCAGACCCTGGGCAGGTGTAAGCGGCAGTGAGCCGCGATTGCCCCACTGCATTCCAGCCTGGATGACAGAGTGTACCCTCTCCCTCACTTACCTGACCACCTTGGCCCTGAGGCTATGCTGTGAGAGCCAGGTCAGCTATCCCGTATGAGTAGCCAGGCACTCCATAGGTGAAAGACAAGGAAAAATGACTTTGCCTTCTTATAAAGGGGTGAAAGCAGCAGTACCCCCTCTCTTCTGAAAGGATATCCTAGAAAATGTAACAGGACTGAGTTCCAACTCCAGACCTTTGGTAAGTAAATAAAATTGTAAAATCTCTCCAGGATCCAGATAGTGCCAAGTGTATCCATGTTCCAGGGTATCGTCTCCTGAAACCTTGAAATGCCTGGGAAGGAAGTGCTCTGGTCTCTGGCCTCCTGGGATCTAGTTCAGGCTGTCAACATTCAGCCCTATCCAGAAAAAAAGAGTTTTACTATCTTTTCCTCTCAGGGTTAGAGATATTAACTACACAAATGGCTACCAATGTAGATCTTTTAGTATCTGAGGAACCTCAGCAGGCTAAAGATTGTGCAGGAACACTGAAAAACACAGGGAAGTGTTCTTTCCCCATAATATTTCTCAATATTAATTAATTCTACTTAATGGATCTAATTACATTATAAAACATAAAAGAGTAATAGCTCTTTAAGTGTGTCGTATATAAACAGCAATGAAAGCAGTTAAATATGAGAAGCATTCAACCTTTATGCAGAAACCTTTGATCAGTTCACACATTTTTTAACACTTAGCAAACATATTTTTAAAATCATATTAATGTCAAATCAAGAGCTAGATTTTAAATCTTGCTCTAACTTTTTGCAAGTGAAATAACTGTTCCCTTTTTCCTCATTTGTTCATTCATTACAAATCTGTAATTTTTAAAGAAAGAACAGAAACAAGTATGTAGGCAGTACAAATTAAGAACAGTGTTTGCTTGGCTTTCTATATTAATGAGAAAAAACTGGGGGTCACGCAATGATAATTTACTATTTGACTAATCTGCAGATACATTGAAGATGTGTCTCTGTTCAGGGTTCCCAGTATTTTTAAACGTGTACCCCATAACTATGTAAGTTGCTAATAATAGGTCACAGAGATCAATACTGGAACATTCATACTTAGATGTCATATGTTTCATCCAATATGTCTCTCATTATTTTCAAATCTTAATACCTAAAAGTATACCTTTAGTGATGTCCTGTCACTAGAGATAAAATATATGAAGCAACTGTACCATGTCTGGTATATCATTAACACATAATAAATTGCAGCATTTGTTGTTAGGGTATTGTTTGCTCATAACCTTTGCAAATCAGGGGAAGAAAGTACAGCCATGTGCAGAGAAAGGAAGGATTATTTGTGAAAAACATAGCTCAAGGCACTAATATGTCATCTAATTAGGTGAGTCATTAAACCCCATGACACTAAGTCTCACTTACCTAAGTGTTAAATGCATTTAAAAAATCAGGACAGTTTTCTTATACAGATAAGTAAGATAAGGGAAAAATATCTCAGAATCTTCACAAGCTAAAATTACTCTTAGTCACTGAGTAGGATGTAGAAAATAACGCAGGCATTCAAGTACTACACACCTAAAAACAAGCTTAATGAAAATTCATGTAGTAAATACAGACACTGCAAGTCTATTCTCTTAATCTCATAATTGCCTCCAAACCTGCATCTTTACCATTGAGCATACATCTTTGTCTTCATTGTGCTGTGGACTGTCCTCCTGACTCCTAATGACATTTAACTAACCTAGAAATTGATATTTAAACTAGAAGGGATATGAGGGTTTCCTACTAACAGACATTATCAGCAGGGTAAATATTTGCAAGACATATTTTAAGTCTAACCATAAACCCCAAAATGTAGTTTACAGCTCCCAAATATGGAATTAGATATGGATATATATATATGATATATATATATATATATGATATATATATATATATATGATAGATAGATAGATAGATAGATAGATAGATAGATAGATAGATAGATGGATAGATATGGAAATTTATATATGTATATATATTTGAGTTGGAGTTTCACTCTTGTTGCCCAGGCTGGAGTGCAATGACATGATCTTGGCTCACCTCAACTTCCGCCTCCCTGGTTCAAGCCATTCTCCTGCCTCAGCCTCCCAAGTAGCTGAGATTACAGGCACATGTCACCACGCCCAGCTAATTTTGTATTTTCAGTAGAGACGGGGTTTCTCCATGTTGGTCAGGCTGGTCTCCAACTCCCAACCTCAGGTAATCCGCCCACCTTGGCCTCCCAAAGTGCTGGGATCAGAGACGTGAGCCACCGTGCCCAGTCAGAAATGGAAATATTTTAAATGTCTTTGGAGCTCATTGAAATGCTTAGTACACTCTCTTTTTATCCATTAGACAACTGGCGTAAATGCTTCAGGAAGAGATTATGAATTGTTACAGAGGACAACATGATAAGACAAGACCCACTGCAGACCCGAGCATGACACCAGCATATCTGTCATTAGATTCTGAAGTTTTCTACACAATATCTCACATGTTAACAATGATAACTTTCATTTTACCCACATCAACTTTTTAAAGGTTAGCGGGGATTATTTTAACTAAAAATACTTGTAGAGGTCTGGAAAGGAAACCTTTGTTGTTCTTAGTTCACCAATTACTTCATGAAAATTTTCTCATTAATTTTAAGAGAAGGAAAATCATGACCATTGGCCCTCACTGGGATTCTTTGTTAGCAGGTCAGCAAAACCCAAGAAGTAGGGAGAGCTACTCCCGCCCAAGTTAATCCCTTCAGCTTGGCATTGAGATCCTGTAGAAGGTTTGAGGGCTTTTGGGGATGATCATGGGGAAAAAAAATAAAAGGCATTAACACACAAGCTTTATCAGGTGGGGCCTGAACAGAGAGAGTTGCATGAAAGGGAAGCTCCCACAGCATGAGATCATGAGGGGCCACACAACATGGGCGTCGCCATCCTGAGGAGGAAGTGAAGGAACTTCTAAACACTGGACAGGCTTCTGCATCTAGGTGATGCTGCTCAGCAGCCTAGTGAGGAATGTCTGGGTCAGGGAGCTCTGAAGGACAGAAGCCGCTTGTATCTTCTGAACACACTATCTTCCAGTGACCAGTAGATGCTGGGCACAGTTTCACAGCATGGGCAGAGCTGGGAGGCACCAACTAGCAAAAAATCATTTGTACTAGTTTTGAAACAATTGGATATTTAAAAATTTGAGTTGGATGTTGCAAGCTTTGGAGCTTTGGAGCATGCTGTGTAGATATAACAATTCCTAGGGGCTGATACTGGGACCTATTTGGCTCATTTGTATAACAACCCATTTTCTTAAAACCATCGGAAGGACAGTCCTCAGTATCACATCTTGAATTTGAGGACTTTTCCAGAAAGATAAAATACTGATAGAAATGAAGGTCCAGAAGTCATAATATTAATACAAGTACTGGCTAGACAATTACCAACACTTATTATTTCAGAAACTAATTACCTTTTATTTGACTAAGCATGAAAAAGAGATGACTCCCACATATGGTTATTCTTATTTGGTTGCTGATGCCCACCTGCTACCTCATCCTTACTAGTTTATTTACTTTCCAATATATTTTAGCTTTCTCCTTTCTGCTATAGTCTTAGCAGAACAATTTCACTCTTCTTTTCCTCCAAAGCTGCTTTGTGTATCTTCCCTTACATTATCCTTTGGGTGGAATCTCCAGAACAGTCTTACTTTCTCTGCTCATAATCAGTCAAAAGATGCTCAGTGGAAGACATTAGGGTTTTCTTCCTGCTCCCAAAATGACACACTGTGTTAGTTCCTTCTTATGCTCCTATGAAGAAATAACTGAGACTGGGTCATTTATAAAGGAAGGAGGTTTAATTGACTTACGGTCCTGTAGGGCTGTGGAGGCCTCAGGAGACTTACCATTATGGCAGAAGGGAAAGCAAACACACGTCCTTCTTCAATGGTAGCAGGAGGGAGAAGAATGAGAGACAAGAGCAGGGGAAAGCCCTTTATAAAACTATCAGATCTCATGAGAACTTGCTCACTATCACAAGAACAGCATGAGGGAAGTCACCTCCATGATTCAATTACATCCTACCAAGTACCTCCTACCACATGTGGGAATTGTGGGAGCTACAATTCCAGATGAGATTTGGGTAGGAACACAGCCAAACCACATGATTCTGCCCCTGGCCACTCCCAGATCTATGTCCTCACAAGTCTAAACACAATCATGTCTTTCCAACAGTCCACCAAAATCTTTGCTCATTCCAGCATTAACCCAAATGTCCAATTCCAAAGTCTCATCTGAGACAAGGCAAGTCTCTTCTGCCTATGAGTCTGTAAAATCAGAAGGAAGTTAGCTACTTCCTAGATACAATGGAAGTACAGGATTTGGGTAAATACACCCATTTCAAATGGGAAAATTGGCCAAAACAAAGGGGCTACAGGCCCATGTAAGACCAAAATCCAGTGGGACAGTGATTAAACCCTAAAGATATGAAATAATCTCCCTTGACTCCATGTCTGACATCCAGGTCATGCTGATGCAAGAGGTAGGCTCCCACTGTCTTGAGCAACTCTGCCCCTGTGGCTTTGCTGGGTACAGACCCCATCCCAGTTGCTTTCAGAGGCTGGTGTAGAGTGTCTGCAACTTATCCAGGTGCAAGAGGCAAGCTGTTGGTGGATCTATTATTCTGAGTTCTGGAGGACAGTGGCCCTCTTCTCACAGTTCCACTAGCCAGTGCCCCAGTAGGGACTCTGTGTGGGGGCTCTGACCCCACATTTCCCTGCTGCACTGCCCTAGCAGAGGTTCTCTTGCACGCCCCACCCATGCAGCACATTTCTGCCTGGATATCCAGGAGTTTTCATACATCTTCTGAAATCTAGGTAGAAGTTCCCAAACCTCAGTTCTTGACTTCTGTGTACCTGCAGGCACAACATCACGTGTAAGCCACCAAAGCTTGTAGCTTGCACACTCTGAAGCCACAGCCTGAGCTACATATTGGGCCCTTTTAGCCACAGCTGGAGCTGAGGTAGCAGGGATAGAGGTCTTCATGTTCCAAGGCAGGGAGGACACAGCCTGGCCCAGGAAACCATTTTTCCCTTCTAGGCCTCCAGGCCTGTGATAAGAGGGGCTGCTGTGAAGGTCTCTGACATGCCTTGGAGATATTTTCCTTATTGTCTTGGTCATTCATTCCTCTTTACTTATGCAGATTTCTGCAGTGGACTTGAGTTTCTCCCCAGAAAATGGGTTTTTCTTTTCTATCACATTTTCAGGCTGCAAATTTTCCAAACTTTTATGCTATGCTTCCCTTACAAAGCTGAATACCTTTAACAGCACCCAGGTCACATCTTGAATGCTCTGCTACTTAGAAATTTCTTCTATCAGATACCCTAAATCATCCCTCTCAAGTTCAAGTTTCACAGATCTCTAGGGAAGGGGAAAAATGCCACCAGACTCTTTGCCAAAGCATAGTTAGAATCATCTTTTCTCCAGTTCCCAGCAAGTTCCTCATCTCCATCAGAGACCACCTCAGCCTGGATTTCATTTTCCATATCACCATCAACATTTTGGTCAAAGTCATTCAACAACTCTCTAGAAAGTCCCAAACTTTCCCACATTTTCCTATCATTCTCTGAGCCCTCCAAACTGTTCCAACCTCTGCCTGTTTCCTAGTTCCAAAATCATTTCCACATTTCAGATATCTTTACAGCAGCACCACACTCTCTGAGGTACCAATTTACTGTATTAATCCAGGAATCAACGCACCATCAACCCTAGTGACCCACTAGCAAAATTTTTTCTTTCTGTTCACATGACATTATACTGGCCTAGATGTCTTAACTCCAGAGGGAGGAATGCTGCCACCAGGAGATACAATGATGATTTCATTAAATTGGATGTTAATATTGCCACCTGGCCACTTTGGGCTCCTCCTACCTCTAAGTCAACAGGCAAAGAACGGAGTTACAATGTTGGCTGGGGTAACTCACCCAGACTATCAAGATGAAATCAGTCTACTACTCCACAGTGGAAGTAAGGAAGAGTACGTGTGGAATGGAGGAGATTCCTTAGGGCATCTCTTAGCATTATCATGCCCTGTGATTAAGGTTAATGGGAAACTACAACAACCCAATCCATGCTGGACTACAAATGGCCCAGACCCTTTGGGAATGAAAGTTTGGGTTACTCCACCAGGTAAAAACCATGACCTACTGAGGAGTTTTCTGAAGGCAAAGGGAATACGGAATGGGTAGTAGAAGAATGTAGTCATTAATGCCAGCTACTACCACGTGACCATTTGCAGAAATGAGGACTGTAATTGTCCATGAGTATTTCTATTTTGTTAAGAACATGGTTGTGTATGTATACACTCGTACTAAGAAAACATCTTCATTTTATTTCGTTTCTTTTTTCTTTATCATATTTTCAGAAGTTTCTATTTTTTTCTGGATGTTTATAACATTCTCTCCAAATTCATCTTAAAACAGTTGTTTTCTTTTTTTATTCACGGAGTTTCACTCTTGTTGCCCAGGCTGGAGTGCAATGGCACCATCTCGGCTCACTGCAACCTCCGTCTCCTGGGTTCAAGTAATTCCCTGGCCTCAACCTCCCAAGTTGCTAGGATTACAGGCATATGCCACACACACAACTGATTCTGTATTTTTAGTAGAGACAGGGAGGGTTTCTCCATTTTGGTCAGGCTGGTCTCGAACTCCGGACCTCAGGTGATCTGCCTGCCTCAGCCTCCCAAAGTGCTGGGATTACAAGTGTCAGCCACCGTGCCTGGCCAAAACAGTTATTTTCTATTAGTCAAGCTGTATGCTGTGATGGTTAATGTTGAGTGTGAACTTGATTGGATTAAAGGATGCCAGGTATTGTTCTTGGGTGTATCTGTGAGGGTGTTGCCAAAGGAGATTAACATTTGAGTCAGTGGACTGGGAGAGGCAGACCCACCTTCAATCTGGCTGGGAACCATCTAATCAGCTGCCAGCATGGCTAGAATAAAGCAGGTAGCAGGAGGTGAAAGAGCAGGTTTTCTGAGTCTGCCAGTCTTCATCTTTCTCCCATACTGAATGCTTCCAGCTCTTGAACATCAGACTACAACTTCTTCAGCTTTTGGACTCTTGGATTTATACCAGTGGTTTGTCAGAGCACAAACCGAAGCCTGCACTGTTGACTTTCCTACTTTTGAGGTTTTGTGGCTCAAACTGACTCACCATTGGTTTCCTTGCTCCTCAACTTGCAGACAGCCTATCGTAGGTAGGCTTTACCTATACTTTACTACTTTACCATAAGGTAAAGTCCTAGTTTCCCTACTAGGCCTCCAGGCCTGTGATAAGAGGGGCTGCTGTGAAGGTCTCTGACATGCCTTGGAGATATTTTCCCTGTTGTCTTGGTGATTTGTTCCTCCAAGGCCAGCCTTTACATCTAGGCCAGCCTATTGTGGGACTTTACCTTACCTTAAAAAACCCCCTTACATATATACATATATCACATTATTTCTGTTCCTCTAGAAAACCCTGACTAATAACTCACACTGATTCTCTGAAATTCAGGCAACCTGCTCTTCCCATTATGCAGCCTTCCTTTCTCCGCTTCTCTCTCTGCTTCCTACAAGCTAAGGCACTTTGCCACTTCCTAAAACCCAGTTATTGCACTTTCTGCAGTTGAGGAGGCCTTGTTCACACTTTGGCACTTGGTCAAACACTATGATATTATCTAATTTTTCCACTGTGTATTTTATATTAGTAAAGGAATGTATCAAAAGTTAATAAAACATCTTTCAGGCTGGCCTCTTTGTACCCTCTATGGTATTATATGTATAGTAGGCCTTTCCTGTTGAGTCACTTGATAGGATTGTTTAGTCATATGGAGGCACTAGCTGAAGGCCATTTAGCTAGGAAAGTAGGTTTCTAGTAATATCTGTAGGAACCATACCCCAATATCCAAAATATAATTTATTCTCCCTGCGTTGAACCCAGACTGCCTTCCCCAACTACTTGAAACAGAAACAGAAGCAAAGCAAATGTTTATCTCCTTTAGCAAGCAGGTATCTCCTGAGTAGAAATGGTCATTCACCTCCCCTCTGCCAAACTCAGTTACTAATCCCAAAACTCCATCAGACCTAAAGGTGATGAATACATCATTACACAGGGTGGCACAATAATGGCCAATAAAGTTTGCCTTTTCCCAGTCTAGGTCAGAGTAGACTATGCCTGTTTTAACATGTTGAAGAAGAAGGTTTTAATGGACTTTAATTTACTGTTTTTTCACCTTGTATCAATTTCTTACTACAAATGAAGTTCCAGGAGTGCCGTGCCTATGGACTTTACCAAGACCAGGAAAATAAATATAGAAGGAGAGGGAGAGTTTGTATTCACGTGCTATCAAAAGTTGTGGATTTTCACAATAATCTTGCTAAGAGATTAATGGTAAAACAATGCTTTCTAAATCTGAAAGATAAACTCCATTCAAACTGATCTCCTAATTTTTGTTACCTTGTTCTGGTACTTTATTTTGCAAGTCGCTATAATAATGTTACAATAACATATTTGCTTCAGCTACAATATCAAGAAAAATGTCTTAGACTGAATAATTTATAAGAAAACAGCAATCTATTGCTCAAAGTTATAGAGGTTAAAAAGTTCAAGATCAAGGTGCCGGCAGACTCAGTGTCTGGTTTAGAGTCTATGGATATATCCATAATAGATCATAGGGGTAATTTCATCAGAGGAAACTTATAATAAAGCCTCAAATAAAAATATTAAAACAAAAATAGAAACAGATGAAAAATGCCTTTCATGGACTCATCAGTTAATTCAACATAGTCAAAATAAGAACCAGGAATTTCAAAATATTTTAATAAACATTGTCCAGAAGTAAAACACAAGGAGGAAAAGAAAGTAGGAACAAACATACAAACTCATGCGTGCACACATGGGAAAACACCAAATATGACTGTGACACATGAAATAAGAGTTTCAAAAGGTAAGAGAAAGAATGAGAATGAGGGGAAATATCTGAGGAAACGAGGGCTGAGAATTCTCCAAAATTAATGATAGATACAAAACCACAGGTCCGAGTGTCTCAGAGAATACCAAGCAAGAAAAACAAAATGCACACCAAAGCATGTCAAATTCAAACTTCTAAAAAGCAAGGGCAAAAAGACACTCTTGAAGTTAAATTTAAAAGTAAGATTGTGAAAACAGGAACAATTATAAACATTGCAGAACTCTTTTCATAGTAAGTCATATAAGCCAGGAGATAAAATAGTGGTATCTGTAAAGTGCCAGAAAACCAAAAAAAGCTACCAACCTAAGTTATATTCCCAGTGAACAGAATGTTTCATAATAAAGAAGAAATAAGATCTCCATGACAAAGATATGTTTTGTCAGGAGAATTCATTGCCAGAGGCCCGCACTACAAAAAATGTTAAAACAACACTTCAGAAGGAATACAAAACCAGATGGAAATTTGGATAGACACAAACAAATGAAATGTGCAGGAAATGGGATAAAAGAAGGTAATTTTCACATTTTTATAGTATTCTAGAAAATAATATCCAAAACAAATATAGTTGCAACGTATTTTATGTTTATATTATATGTAAAAGAAAAATGTAAAAGAAAAATATATGACGCACGTGACAAAAAAATGGCAGAGAGGAATTGAAAGTAACTGTTACAAGATTGTTAAACTACATGCAAAATAGCACAAAAGTATCTGAAGGTAGTATTTGATTAATTAAAAGTGCATATTTGGCTGAGGATGATGGCTTCCAGCTGAACAACGAGAACACGTGGACACGGAGGGAAACAACACACACTGGTAACTGTCAGGGAGTTGAGGGGAGGGAGAGCGAGCATCAGGACAAATAGCTAATACATGTGGGATTTACTACCTAAGTGATGAGTTGATAGGTCCAGCAAACCACCATGACACGTTTACCTATGTAACAAACGTGCACTTTCTGCACACGTATCCTGGAACCTAAAATAATTTCTTTTTTAAAAAGTGCTTATTTTATTGGTAAGGAGTAGATTTTCAATATTCTCACAACAAAAAATATATATGTGAAGTGATGGATAAGTTAATTAGCTTGATTTAATCAGTTTGCTATGTATACATATATCAAAACATCACATTATACATCCTACATATATATAATCTTTATTTGTCAACTGTACCTTAGTAAAAAGGCACATACTTTAAACCATAGAGAAATCACTAAGAAAATTTTTGTGATAGATAATGACCCAAAAGTAGAAATAAGATGAAATAATAAAAGTTACTCAATCAAAAAAGTAGAAATAAATAATAAAAGGAGAGAGAATAAATGTAAAACTCTTAGCAAGATGGTATATTGTAATCCCATTAAATCCATTGTACAATTAATGTTCTAGAATGACTGATTAAAAGACAAAGATTTTAAGGTTTGTTTGTTTGTTTGTGAACACCCAAATCCCAACAATATACTCTCTACAAAAAAGTAAACTTTAAATATAAGAGTATAAATGGCTTAGAATAAAAAGATAGAAAAATATGTAGTAGTTCAACACAAATTAAAATAAAGGTGAATTAGCTATATTAATATCAAAATAGTCTTTGGAGCAAACACCATTGGGATCAAGAGACGTTTTATATTATGATAAAAAGGCCAATTCTCTAAGGAGATATATTATACTTAAGTATATATGCACGGAACTTCAAAATACATAAAAAATGGATGAAAAGAAAAAATAAGGACTATAATGGCCAACAAATTTTGAAAAGGAAGAAAGAAAACATTATAATCATCCATACTTCTTGGTCTTTACCTAATATAAAGCCACACACACTAGTCCAAACAGTGAGGTGTTAGATAAATTTTGACATATACATTAATGCAATAGAATACAGAGTCCAGAAATTGATTCACAGATATATCATGAGTTTATTTTCAATAAAGACATCAAAGGTAGTCATTGAAGAAAGCATAATTATTTTAAGAAATATTGCAGGAACTAATGGATATTCATATGTAACAAAATAAACATCTGTCTACATTCATACCCTGTATAAAAACTAACAATGTGGAACATAGAAAGTGCTATGTATGAAAATGCATATCAACCAGCTTTGTGGGGGTTAAAAAAAGGCTTGAATTTTTGCATTTGCTGATTTTTACTGTGTAAATAACATAGACATGACTGATCTTTACCTAATAATGTGACATCAGCAATTGCACAAAAATTTTAGGTATTTACTATTGACTCTTAAGAGCCAATAGCCAACTAGCTGGCTAGAGAATACCACTGATTTGAAATTGTAAAATCTAAATTATAAGCAATCCAGATAATACAAAGGAGAAAATCTTTATGACCTTACCTAAATAAAAAAAATTAAAATTTTACCACAAAATGTGATCCATATAAGAAATAGTGTTACACTGGACTATGTCAAAATTTAAGATGTCTGCTTCCCATAAAACAAGAAGACAATGTAAAAAGAAAATACTGACTGGAATAAAATTATTTCTAAGTCACATATGTTATTGAAAATCTGTATCCAGCATTCATAAAAGACTTTGAGAATTCAACAATAATCACTGTATTAGTCCATTTTCATGCTGCTAATAAAGATATACTTGAGACTGGGTAATTTATAAAGAAAAAACAGGTTTAATGGACTTACAGTTCCACATGGCTGAGGAGGCTTCACAATCATGGCAGAAGGTGAAGGAGAAGCAAAGTCATAACTTACGTGGCAACAGGCAAGACAGTGTGTGCAGGGGAACTGCCATTTATAAAGCCATCACATCTCTTGAGACTCATACACTATCACAAGAACAGTACGGGAAGACACACCCTCATGATTCAATTAACCCCACCAGGTCTTTCCCACAACACATGGGAATTATGGGAGCTACAATTCAAGATAAGATGTGGGTGGGGACACAGCCAGGTCATATCAATCATTTTGGTCAACATAGCAAGATACCATCTCTACATACTTTTCTTTTAATTAGCTGGTCATGGTTACTTGCACCTGTAGCCTTAACTAGTTGGGAGGCTGAATTGAAAGGATTGCTTGAGCCCAGGAGTTGGAGGCTACAGTGAGCTAAGATGGCACCACTGCACTCCAGCCTGGGTGACAGGGAGGGACTCGGTCTCAAAAAAACAAACAAAAAAATCAATAATAAGAAAACACTTTTTCAAAATTCATTGGCTATTTACAGTTCCTAGTTTTTGCCAATTTTTAAATGTGTTTTCAGTAGAATTTCCCTATAGAGTAGTATTTCCACTCCCACTTATAATGTCTTAAAAGCAATTAGATATTAATTGTTTCACTCTATTAGAATGGGGACAAAACAGTCATTGCAAAGTGCGGATGAAGATATACGCAACTGGAACTCTTAATCGTTACTGGTAAGAATGCAAAATTGTGTAGCTACTTTGGTGGCCAGTTTGACAATTTCTTATAAAGTTAACCAAACCCTCAAGAAGACAGTCAGCAATCTTACTCCTAGGTACTTACTCAAATGTCATGATGACCTATGTCCAAAAAAAAAACTGCATATAACATTTATAGTGGCTGTATTTGTAACAGTCAAGAAATAGAATACAATATTACACTATTAATACTCAGCAATTAAAAGTAATGAACACTGACACACACTATAAAACAGATAAATATTAAAATGCATTATGAAAAGTGAAAGAAGCCATACAAGACTGCCTGCTGTAAGATTATGATATTCTAGAAAAGGAAAAACCATGAGACTGTAAAGAAATCCATAGTTTCCAGAAACTGAATATGGAGGAAAAGGTTGGCTACACAGAGCAGGAATTTTGGGGGAGGGATGGACCTATTCTCTATCTTGATTGTAGTTGCTTGGCTCTATAACACTTTCAAAAGTTGTAGAACTGTACCCTAAAAGAGTGGGTTTTACTGTATGTAAATTATTTCTGAAAAATTGGAAGATACTTAAATGTTCTATGAGCTTTTTAAAAAGTCAATAAATCAACCATATAAACTAAAATTAACCACTATAAATATAACAGACACATTTGTTCAGGAAAATTATTATAGCATATATGTTGCCATGCAAATTGTCTTAGAAATCAGAATGAATTTATGTTTTTAAAATAGCTATTCTTTCCTTAAAAACCCATATATTGTGCAGGTGGGAAATAATGATAGACTAGAACGAATGAGTGATCCCTGGACATTTCTTTTATGCCTCCATAACAAATCAATGTTCAATTACATCACCAGTTAATGCATTTTCACAAGGAACTATGGAAAGATGTGCAAAGGCAGACAATGTTAACTATCAACATTACATAATACAGTTTCTCTATAGGTTTTTCTATTCATATAATAAGAGCCTCACCAGAGTGATTTAAGTTGGGTCATAACACTTGTTAAAACTGTAAAGAATTTACCCTCTAGCTAAATTCCAAGTTCTTCTTTATGTCCTAAAAGTTTTTTCTATGACTTTCTACCTCTTTTCCAGCACCTTCACCTCTGCTCTTCCTCCTCCCTGCTCCTCTCCTCACTTAGACTCGTTTCTCTGAATCTTCAGAGGAGCTTGAACATCACGTCCCTATGATGGCTTCCCGAGAGATGGGATCAGATGCACACAGCGTGTTTCCACTCTGGGAGTTCTAAGCTTGCCAAAGTCCTAACACTTCTTGCAGGGTGTGTTAGATTCACATATGCTTATCAAAATGCCCCCAAACCTCATGCTTCATGAACTGTGACTGTTCATGTCATCATATTTCCAGCACCTAACCCTAGTAAATAAGTGAAAAACTTGAGTCTGGTTGCAGATGTATCAAGCCATCAAGATACGTACTCCAGGGTTTGGATTTACATTGGCATTGTATACTTGGCCAACATATATTATTAAATACATAAATTAAATCAACTTCAGAGATACTTGAACTTACAAATGTGATGAATAATTAATGGAGTGAAAAGGAAAACTTTCATAAGACAGGCGTCTGAACACAATAACCAATTAAAGAAAGAAGGTTTCAGCCTCTATTGAAATTTTCTGATGCTTCCAACACTGTATGATGCCATAATCCATAATTGTACAGATTTTGAGCCAGTTAGGCTGGGCCCAGACCTTGGCTAGGGAAGCCCTCAGTGAGGCCCTGAACAATTTCACTAACTTCTGTTCTTCAGTTTCCTCAGCTGTAGACTAGAGAAAATTATAGCACATGGCGGTATAAGGAGATGTAACAGGAGTCAAACACAGAATGACACCTGGCACCAGGTAAGCTTTCAGGAAATGTTAGTCATTTCCATTAGTGATATCATGTAGCCTCTAAGTAACAGAATTAACATATAGAGGTCAAAAAAGCAAATCTCCTAGTCAACATTTGCTTTTCTTTAAACATCTTTTAGGTGTAGTCTGAAGCAGTTTTAGAATCCTAAACACTTGGACTCGGGAAGGGGATCATCACACACTGGGGCCTATCATGGGGAGGGAGGAGGAGGGAGGGATTGCATTGGGGAGTTATACATGATATAAATGATGAATTGATGGGTGCTGGCGAGTTGGTGGGTGCAGCACACCAACATGGCATAAGTATACATATGTAACAAACCTGCACGTTATGCACATGTACCCTAGAACTTAAAGTATATTAATGAAAAAAAAAAAAGAATCCTAAACATAAAGGAAAATGACAGATATGACTATAACAAGATGTAAAAAGCACGTTAATGCTGTAAATAAACTTTATTCTCCATGTGTCTTCTACATAAGACATTAGAGGTTTTCCAGATATATTTTATGGTATTTTATCATTTTCTAGTTCCAAGATTGGGGCTCAATCAGCCCGAGGAACTACTGAATTAATCATCAAATTAGATTTGATAAAGAATATTAAATCATCATTGTAGCAAATTTAGTGTTATGTTTTGAATACAAAGATGGAGTTTATATGTAAAATAACAAAACCCACTAATCATACATATCAAATTAAAATAAACCAGCCTTGACAGATGAAATCTGTTCATTTGGAATGCTTCATGGAGGAAACAGAGATAAAACATCCCATCCCTGGCTACTCCCGAGTTACACCATAAATAATTTTCCCGTATGATAGAGGTCCCTCTTTTACAAATCACAGCCTACATATTTCTGAGGTGCAGAAGATTTCATTAAAAGTAATAAATTTCACTATGTTGTAAATCACATCACATTTCTGATTCCCGTGATTTATCATAGGTACCATTATTTTGCTATTCATCTAGATCCAAAAACTACGGTAATCAGTAACCAAGTGTTTATTTTACCACCAGGTCTCTTGCCCTGATCATTTTCTTCCTATTCCCAGATTTGGTATTCTTTTCAAGTTCTTCGGCCACCTGGACACCAGCAACAATCTGCCCACCCACCTCTGGTTTTGCCTTTTCACGTTTTGCCTTTTCACATTGGCTGCACACCATTGATGAACTGACCAATCTAAAACCCCATCTTTATTGTTGTGTTTTTCATGGAAAATTACCATTATTTATATTGGTTGCCTCTTATTAAGACTGGCAAAAAAAAAAAGAAAAGAAAAGAAAAGAAAAAACAGAAAGCTGAAAAGTGACAGCTGTCTGCAGGGGTGTGGGGCCGTAAAACATTTGAACACTGCTGGAGGAAGCCCACTGGAGCTGTCATTCTGTAGAGAATTCTGGCTGAACTCAGTTAAATTTAGGGTAATTTGTGTGTGCGTGTGTGCACATACAAGTGTGAGCATGCGAACACACATTTTCTTGAAATAAGGTTATTCATCTTTTCACCTAACCGAATTCTAATCCTTCTAGCATTCTAACGATTTACTGACTACTTAATTAGAGAAAGTCATTTAATCTCTTCTGAAAAAATGGGAAAAACAATGCCCAACTTACAAATTTATTGATTATTACTTTTAGTAATATGGATCAAAAAATAGATAAACATGCTATAGTGGCTTAATTAATAATCACTGAAAACCAGAGGAAATCCGAAGATCCTTAAGCCAGTGAATTAATAGTAAACTTAGGCTTATGATGAAATACTAATTGGAATTAAAAACGAAGAAATAAAGCAAGCAGTAACACGGATGAATCTCAAATACATTAGACCAAGAAAAAAATCCAGCCTCAAGAGGTTGAGTTTTGTTTTACTGTGTTTGTCTGATGTTCTGGAAAGCAAAGTGGACCCGGAATTGTCAGGACTTGGGAACAGTTGACTGCAAAGGGTCCTGTGCTGATGGAATGGTGGGAATGGATTACATCTTCACCATCGTGGGCTACAGGTCTCTTTGAGCTTATGAAAACGAAGAGAGCTGTGCACTAAAAGGGGTGAAAGGTGCTATAATCTATTCCTTAATAATTCTTACTAAAACAGAAAGTTGATTGAGCTGACAATGTAAAGTAACAGTTCAAAAAGTAAACAAGCCACTTTGTAAGCTGCAACGTGATACTCAAATTCAACAGATTATTAAAAGAATCATTCATTACATACTTAATAATTGATTAACTGAGTGGTTACACACATATATAATATACAGATAAATAGCTATTAATGAAATAAATACATAAAATATCAAAGTAACTCAATCATTAAAATTTATTTACTCTGGGTATATGAAACATTAAAAAGAGACAAGATGTAGTATACTATATACAATTTCAGTAAAATTTGGCACTCACATACATGACTGTGCTAGATTAACTTTGGTTGTTCTTATCCCATCTTGGGGAAGGTGACCACTGTATTTCTGTGACTGAAATAGCCAGTAATGGGGGCCCTCCATAACGCTCCTCTCTCCTCCATTCCCGTGTACAAGCAGTGAACACATAATGCCAACACTGCTCTCTTTGCATCTCCCTAACCCATTCATCCACATCATTAAACTAATACTATCTGAGCTTGAATTCTCATTGTTTCTTACTGGACTACTGAAATATGCTCTCAATAGTTTTCTGTGATAGTTGATAGTCTTCCCTTTTAAGGAAGATTGTTTCAGCTTTTTTTTTTGAGACGGAGTCTCACTCTGTCAGCCGGGATGGAGTGCAGTGGCACGATCTCAGCTCACTGAAACCTCCCTTTCCTGGGTTCACGCCATTCTCCTGCCTCAGCCTCCTGAGTAGCTGGGACTACAGGCATCCGCCACCATGCCCGGCTAATTTTTTTGTATTTTTAGTAGAGATGGGGTTTCACCGTATTAGCCGAGATGGTCTTGATTTCCTGACCGTGTGATCCACCCGCCTCGGCCTCCCAAAGTGCTGGGATTACAGACGTGAGCCACTGCAATCAGCCCACTCTTTCTTAAAAATGGAAGAGCTTCCAAAAGAGAGCTTAGTAAAACAGTAGCAATTATGAAGATTTAAGAAAAAAGGTACTGAGGGAAAAGATATCCAGGAACAAGAGATATTTGGAGATCTGAGGAGCAAGCAAGCAGATAAACTCGGTGACCAGCACTCCTTCACTGTTGGAGACATCTGTAAATATATAACAGGAGCCCAGGACTTCAGGAGAATGACATTTTTCTCAGGAAAAGCAACTAGCAGGAAGAAAATTGGGGATATCTAAACATAGAGAAATTCGAATAAAAAACAAATACTAATAATAAGGCACACACATAAGCAAAAGGTCGAGGATGGAGTTATTAAAATTAGGTGTACATTGGAAACCGGGTCTTAGGAACACTTTATTCCTGGCTGATACAGAAGCACAAGCCAGACCAGAAATAATCAGGATTCAAGTCTCAAATTTAGGCTTCTGTGCTACATCATCTGCACGGTATAGCTGGTAGGACTTTAGCAGAGAGCGTAATGGCTTCTGCTTTGGAAACGTCAGGAGTGCATGTCTGGCAAATGAGTGGAACTTGATAGCTCAGTTGGGCTGTTCTTGGGAAGGACTAAAATAGTTTGCTGAAACCTTTAAAACTCAGGTGTTCACTGAAAGATTCATCATCCCGACCGTGGCATTTATTTATTTTTGCTAACCACTAAAGTTGATTCAGCCATCACACTGGTACAGTCTGCTTGCCACATCATTGGAGTTTATGTCACAGTCATTCAGAGAGAGAGTATAACATAGTTAGAAGCAGACACTGGGATCAGACTGGCTAGGTTTGAAGCAGAGCTCCTCTACTTACTATCTGTTTGACCTTGGGAAAGTTAGTTAAATTATTAGTATTTGTGACCTTAAACTGTTAACATTCAAGCTGGAGATACAAATAATGCCTATATTACAGGTTTAATATGACTAAATATACTTAAACCACTCAGAACACTGGCTGGTACACAACAAGTGCTACATAACTGTTACACTCACCTGATCGGCTGTGCGACTTACCTGAGTTTACATCATGTATAGCAGGTTCTCATGCAGAAGATTTACTTAAGTATTCTGAGAAGATGAACATGTTTCATATGTATTTTTGAAAAGATGCATTTCTTCTTTGAATGGTAGTTTTCCTCACTATTCTTTTTATCCCTTTGGTTTTGTATCTGTGTGATGGTATGTTTTATATATACAATATATAATATATACACATATATAATATATATGATTACTTATATATAATTACTTATATATACATATATAATATATATACACACAGTTAAAACATATATAAATTCTATTTATATATTTATCTAAATATAGATTATATTTATGCCTACATTTGTCAAATAACATATTATTCTGACAATGGTTAAAATAGTAAGGAAGATTTTATTTAGGGCTATCATAATAAGTGTCAAGACCATCACACAATGGTGAGACTCTAAATACAACAAAGACAGCTAGAGATGTGAAGCCTTAGAGCAGAGTTAGTGGAAAATTACTAAGAGAAGACTGCAAGTGCAGGGAATCTTGCTAAACTGATTTAAACTGATTCTTTTTTCTAAAGTTTAATTTCAGGTTTAGGGGTACATGTGCAGGACTGTTATATAGGCAAACTGTGTCATGGGGGTTTGGTGTACAGATTATTTAGTAAAAAAGGTGTAATAGGCATAGTACTCAATAAGTATTTTTTCTTTCAGATCCTCTCCTTTCCCTCGACCCTCCACCCTGTTGCTCCCCTCCTTGTGTTCATGTGTTCTCATTGTTAAATGGACACCTGATAAGACAAGTAAAGTGATCAGGTATCAAGGGAAGGGAGCTTCTCCTTAAGCCAATTCAGCAGGATTCTTGCTATAACCAGCTAGGCAGTACTGAGAACAAGGCCCACAGACCAGGCCTCATCAAAAAGAGGGTTCAGCAGAGCCTGTCTAAAGTTTAGTCAAGAGAGAGTCTTTGTAAGTCTCTCTCTTCATATTCAAAGAAGAGGCATTCTCTTTTCCTCTGAACAATATGAGTCCATGTCCTGTTTGATTGCCTTTATTCATTAAAAACAAGCCCTTGCAATGACTGCCAGGTGCAGTGGCTCACACCTGTAATCCCAGCACTTTGGGAGGCTGAGGCAGGTGGATCACTTGAGATCAGGAGTTTGAGACCAGCCTGGCCAACATTGCGAAACTCTGTCTCTACTACAAATACAAAAATTAGCCAGGCGAAGTGGCAGGCACCTGTAATCCCAGCTACTTGGGGAGGCTGAGACACAAGAATCACTTGAACTCAGGGGGCGGAGGTTGTAGTGAGCTGAGATGGTGCCATTGCTCTGCAGCCTGGCAACAGATAGAAGCTGTCTCAAAAACAAGCAAACAAACAAACCAGTGAACCATTTGTCCAGACTTAGTGGTAGAGCAGTCAGCAGAGAATATTTCTAGATTTTGGACTGGAAGCTTCCTGATTGGCAATTACCACACGGCAGCAACTCCACGCACAAAGATCTTCCAGTGGCAGCTGGGAGGGCTGCTTTATATTCTGGGGTTGGGTGGGGGAGGGTCAAGAAGAGGGAGAGTCAGCTATCAGATAACATAACCTTCCAATAAGGTTGTGAAAAGTCAGGTTTCAGTTATTAGGGACTCCATGTTAGGAGAGTGGAATAAATATTGGAAAAATTAATTTAAACAATTGTAGCCAAATATTGAGGAAATGGGAGAACTGAGAATTTTGTAAGGACTGAAAAATGTGCAAGATGCAGAATCCATTCTGATTTAGAGGTGGGTAACAAAATCTCAAAGACAATGAATAGGACCAGAACCTGATAACCCACATCATGTGCAACAGTTTGCTACTGAAACAAAATTTCTCACTACAGTCACCATCATTTTTGGTCAAAGATAACCAAAGTTAGATTATTCTTGTTTCCAAAATATGTGTGGTCTCATTACATTTGGCCAAATGATTTACACGAGTGCAACAAAAATGGTAACTGACCACACTGGCCTTTTTAAGTTTCCCTTGCGAAAACTTTATATATGGAATTTCAGATTTGACTTTTAGTAGACTCTTCAGCCAGGAAAAAAGCCAAGAACCTACCAGCACACTTCCCCTACATTACCTATAGATATGGGTGAATTCCTCTCTTCTCAAGGTCCCCAAATTTTCCTTTTTCCAGAATCTCCCAGAAAGTGATTCTCCTTACTCACCTCTAAAGCTGGAAACCCTGTAAGCCAGGGCCAGGCTTGTTTTTCCAAGGTAGCTTTGCAAGCACTGACTCTACAAAGTCAATCTTAGTTTCTTAAAACTGTCTGATCAGATCTTATTTTATGCACATCATTCTCAAATATGACTTTCCAGTAAAAGCCTTTGTTATGTAACCAATTTGTCCAATTCTGCCCTGCTATGAGGAAGACAGACTCCTATTGAAGTACATAAATATTTATATTGCCATGAAATAAAGAATACTCAATAAGAGTCACCAAATTTTTCCTTTGGGAAGGCAAAATGTTAATAATGTTAATCTTCCTTGTTTCCTAGGGGGATTAGTGAGAAACAAAAGGATAAATGTTTTTCTTCTATTTATACTACATTTTTATGCGTTATAGATAGTTTAATACAGAAGGGAAAGGAGTTGTCACATCCAGAAAATAGAACATTGAAGAACCAGCAATGTTCCAAACAAAAGCCATAAAAATTACAATCATTTTTTATCAGTTCATTCAGTCCCATGTAATTAATTATTATTCTACTTGATCTGGGGTTAGAAATTTTACGAATCCATCAGCTTCTTCACTGGAGTTCTGAAAATCTTTATTCAGTCTAGTGGGATGGTCTCAAAATAATTTAAAGACTACCATTAACAGCCTGTACCCACAAGTACCTATTATAGCTTTCAAAGTGTCTTTCAGACCAGTCCTTTTTTGTGTAAGATAAGCACTCTGGCCTATAGCTGACTGCAAATGCTTTTAGAGAATAACCAGATTAAAACAAAAACTATCTGTGAATTTAAAAAAATGTAAATGGCCATGGTGAAAGATCTGATGAGAATTCATTTGACAAGGAAATGTGGTTATTTCCATGACACACAATATTTAAAAATATTATCTGGAATTATAACAATAACATTATCACCAGAAATAGCATGGACCATAAGGTTATTGAAAGATTTCTATGAACTTCATATAATTTTTGAAATTTTTATGCTAATAATATTTACTGATACAAATATAACTAGGGAAGATTAAGCATCTCTTCTTTGACAATCCTTTTCGTGCAATTAAACATATCAAACAAACCTATTTTTTAAAGGATGTTTAAAAGGACAAATCCTTTGAGATTTTCTAGGCCACTTCAGAGGAATCTCAAAGTCAGTTCAACATCAAGAATATTTCATTTGGGATTTGATTTTGGGAAGGCAAAATTTTAATAATATTAAAATGTTGACACATTTGATTAAATGGGATCTTAGGTCATTGTGAAATGATATTAGCTACCTATGTAACCAAAGTGTCCATTTAAAAATTCAAAACTAAATATAGGAGGAATATAATCATCACAAAATTTTAATTTTCATTCTTTTAACAAGTGAGAAGACTCAGTTCTCTTAAATAATCAAGAACATGATAAAGTCAGTATAAAGCATGGGAAATTATTCTGATAAAAACAGAATCCTTGTTGCTCAGGCAGATTACTTCTAAAAAAAATCTTTTGCAATCTCTTACTAAGAACAGACAAATAATCTGAGAAAACATTGTCATTTTAACAAAGAAAACTAAATTCTACTTTTGTATTCATGTACTGTTCATAGGAAACCTTAACAAAAGAAAATAAACAAATCTTATAAATAAATTCATCCAACCTTATCCATGAGGTAAGATTCCTTTTCCAAGATTCATTTTCTGTAATTTTTCTGTAACTTTATATAACCATTAAGTTTTTCCCCTATATTTTTCATTTCTTTTTACCTAGAACAAAATTACACTCTTTTTTCCTAACAAAAATACAACTTAACATTCTTGAATATGTTGCATATCACGTTGTTTCCCATCTCTATATTTTTACTAGTTTTGTTTTCATATCTTGATTAGCATATTTACCATTCATAATTGTTTTCTTTCTCTCACAATGAAAATGAGGAAAGAGACAATTGTGAATTGTCTCTTACATGTAAAAGTTCTGTAGCTGACTAGTAAACTTTATGACTATACTATCTCATAATTTTTATAGGTGTATGCATCTTCATAGTGTAATTTTTCAATGCAGCATAATGAACATGTTTATTCACAGAGCCAAATATATTTAATCTCTCTTTACCACATAAAAATAAGAGTTAAAATTATACACACTTAAATGTAGGCTTAATAATTAATGCTTCAGGAATTTATCCTACTTATTAGTGAATATGCATTACTTAACTTTGCATAAATCTAGGACTGAATGTTACTAAAAAAGATTGTGGAAACTATTTTTGGCAGATATATTATAACTTAAACTAAGTCAGCTATTATCTCAAGTTGTATTCCTGTCAATTGTATTTAACAACACATGGATATTAGGCAAGTATCAGAAAAAAAAAATCTTAAAAAGTTATATGTATGGGTTTTTTGTTTCACTGCTGTGGTTGATATGAATGAAGTGATTCATTCTTACCACTTCTTTGTACATTTGTTCTTAGGTTGAATTTATAATTTTTATACTCTTAAATGTGTCATAAATATTACCTTATTTGACAAGTAAATCAAAGCAGAATAGAAATGTATGTTTATATTTTACTTAATTATTGATAATTCAGAAGACATACTAATTTTTATTAAACCAGTAATACCAAACTAAGTCTTATTTATCAAAGATTTACTCAAATCATGTGAACTGGAAAAACATTTGGTTTAGTTTTATATTTCTGAGAGTTTCAGGATTTAATATATACATAAGTGTTTATTCATCTCTAAACAAATTGAAATGGAGCTTCCTACAGGACTTTATGAATTTATTTGCTCATACTTTCCAGATGCAGAAAGATGTCACATATATGTATACATAATATACGTATACACACATAAAGACCGATGCATATAGATACTCTGTGCCTTTCATTTTAAAATTCTAGCTAGGAGTCAGGTAAATATGATAATACAAAATTCACTAGTTGATATAAAATAATTGGTTCTCTCTTTGCTTCACTTTGTATTTTTATCTAAATTGTGTTTCTGGTGGAAGAAACGTGTTAAGGTTACTTGTTCACTACGAGAGCTAATGATTTTTGTATAATTTTTTTATTTCAATAGCTTCAGGGGTGCAAGTGGTTTTTGGTTACATGGATGAACTGTATAGTGGTGAAGCCTGAGATTTTAGTGTACCCATTACTCCAGTGGTGTACACGGCAACCAATGGGAAACTTTTCATCCTTCACTTCCCTTCCACCCTCCCTGCATCTGAGTCTCCGATGTTCATTATGCTACTCTGTATGCCTTTGCGCACCTATGAGAGTTAATGGTTTTCACCAATATTTATGAAAAAAAAACTTGATATGGTTTGGTGGTATCCCTACCCACATCTCAAATTGTAGCTCCCATAAATTCCATGTGTCATGGGAGGGACCCAGTGGGAGGTAACTGAATCACAGGGGTGGGTCTTTCCCATGCTGTTCTCACGATAGTAAATAGGTCTCATAAGATCTGATGACTTTATAAAGGGGAGTTCCCCTGCATAAGCTCTCTTGCCAGTGGCCACGTAAGATGTGACTTTGCTCCTCCTTTGCCTTCCACCTTGATAGTGAGACCTCCCCAGCCATGTGGAACTGTAAGTCAATTAAACCTCTTTCCTTTATAAATTACCTAGTCTCAGGTGTGTCCTTAGTAGTAGTGTGAGAACGGACTAATACAACACTTTAAGATTGCCTTTTGCACTGGTATATAGTGGCTTTGGTGGTCCATGAGATCCTTGAGGATCCTAAATATGGGGCAGGGGCCTGAAGTTCAAGGGATAGTCAGGAGTTGAGGGGCTGGAGTGGGGATGGAAAAGCCTCACAAGAGTGGGTGGAGGAATGGAGAAGGCAGGGGTTGCGATGGGGACAAATTAAAGGATTCAGTGTGACCTAAGCTGGTAAGAGGAGGGAGGAGCCTAGGCACTGGGAAGGGAGAGGTCTGAGGGAGCCTGTTAGAGGGCATCTCAACATGCATATAGATACTCTGTCCTATATGGACAGAGTTAGCATATTAGTGTAGAGCATGTCAGTGGGGATTTGAGAAGGATGTTGGAGCAGGAATGGGGAGTGAAAGGGTCTAGTTCACTGAGAAGCTCCCATGTTCTTAACTAGTGGTGCCTTGCAAACAAAGAAGCCTAGGACTCTAACCCAGCCTCTATGTCTTATAAACAGAAAAACTTGAGACTGTTGCCCAGCTTCTAAAAGAGCAGCATGTATTATTAGTCTATTTTTATACTGCTATGAAGAAATACCCAAGACTGAGTAATTTATAAAGAAAAACAGTTTTAACAGACTCACAGTTCCACGTGGTTGGGGAGACCTCACAATCATGGTGGAAGGCAAATGAGGAGCAAAGGCACATCTTATATGGCAGCAGATGAGAAAGGATGTGCAGAGGAACTGCCCTTTATAAAACCATCAGATCCCTGAGACTTATTCACTATCATGAGAACAGCATGGAAAAACCCATCCGATGATTCAATTACTTCCCACCAGATCCCTCCCATTACACATGGGGATTATGGGAACTACAATTCAAGGTGAGATTTAGGTAGGGACACAGTCAAACCATATCACATCCTCATAAAAGAGCCAGAAGTTTCCATCTCAAATGTCAAGTCCTTACCCCCCACCCCCACCCCACCCCCAAAAAAGACAAGACAATTTCCATCCATGAAGATTTTTGCTCAGAGCCTGGGGTTACAACCCATTCTTGAGAGTACATTCAGAATCTTAAAATCAAAATCCTTCTTACTGTGCTTCCATGGACTGTAATTTGGAGCACTGGATTGGATCAGGAATTGGACTCACCTCTCCTTAAATATTAAAGTGACTTAACAGGAGTTTTCCTACAACTGGGCTGGGCAGGCTCCAGGACAATGCCAAAGGACAAGACCTCATAAAAAAAGGGATCAGAGGAGCCCGTCTAACATTAGGTCAAGGAGAGAGTCTCTGTCATGTGCAAGCCACCATATATTGAAAGTATCTGTCTATCTATCTATCTGCCTTCCTATTCATGTGTACATTCATGTGCAAGTTAAAAAAAAGAGAATTTTTATTCTTTGTTTAAAATATTATGAAAATATATATTCAATTAAAAATATGAAAATATACATCCAATTAAAAGGCTTGGTAATAAATTCAGAGTTAATAATTTTAAATATAATCCATTTCCAATCTTTAAGCCAATAATATGTGGGCTGAAAAAAATGTAATTAAAGGCAACAAAAAAGAAAACAATATATACATTCTTAGCCGTGCATGGTGGCTCACGCCTGTAATCCCAGCACTTTGGGAGGCCATGGTGGGCAGATCATCTGAGGTTAGGAGTTTGAGATCAGCCTGGGCAATATGGCAAAAACCCATCTCTAATGAAAATACAGAACATTAGCTGGGTGTGATGACACACACCTGTAATCCCAGCTACTTGAGAGGCTGAGGCAGGAGAATTGCTTCAACCTAGGAGGCGGAGGTTGCAGTGAGCTGCGATGGTGCCATTGCACTCCAGCCTGGGTGACAGAGGAGGACTCTGTCTCAAAAAAATAAAAAATAAAAAATAATAATAATTCTCAGAAAAGCTTTTTTAGACATATTTTGTTTTGCCATTTACCACCTAAACTAAAAAATGTGTTTTCCTCTGATATAAGAATGCAATAAAAAGATTTAATATAACCAAATGCTGCTAACCATCTTTAAAATCTGTAATTACTTCATGTAATTCATTTTAATTTTGCTTAAATAAATGGTCATGCTTTCAGGGAAAGATCTCTAATCTCTGAAGGAACTTTCTGACTCCTGATTCTGAAAGATATTTCTCAAACCAGGGTTTAAGCTTAAAGCTTCAGGACCAGCTTTAACAAAGCAAATTGTTCAATTTAAGGATAATTTGCGTCTTGCACTTGACTTCTTAGGCTAAACTTCAGAATTCTAAACAGAGAGGGAACTCTGGCCTTTACAAAATATACATTATAGTTGGAAAAATGAACTATTTGTATTTACATGTTTGAGTATTTTGAGTTTATCTTTGCAAAGGGTGCTAGCAACAGAAACAGGGGGAAAACATTTCCATTATCATTTTCTGCATGGGGATGATGGCTAAACATGAGAGCCCAAACTTTAGTGTTTCCAATATAAGCAGTTTAGTAAATTTATATCACCTGTTGCAAGACTTCTCTTATAATTACAATGGAACAGATTTTATGTTTGCAGCATGCAAATCTAAATTGTCCTTTTTAAAAAGTGTGTTATATTTAAATAACTGTGATAGAAATATTTATGAATAATGAGAATATATAGATTTCTTGACAAAAATATTTTTTCACACAGTATCTCTTACACTGGACATGTAATATAATACATGTTCAAAGAATATAATATGATAGTTCAAAGAATACATTCTGAAGTTAGAAAGTTCAGGATTCGAATCCCACCTTTGTCATTTACTTACTTTGAGACTTTGATCATATCATTTAATCTTTTAGAGCATTATATTCATCATGTATAAAATGGTAACAATATCCCTTGTATGGCTGTCATAATGATTAAATGGAAAGATAATTGTTCAGCACTCAGTATCATGCCTAGCTGTATTCAGTGCTCATTGTGAACATCAGTGGCAGCATCATTCTGCCAAAATGCTTCTTGTATCTGCAATTTTTTTCTCATCAATATGAAGCAAGAATCTGTTATACTTTGTACTATAACCTTCACGTTATAGCTTCACTAATAGACCCTTGAAGCAGTATGCAGGAAGAAACTTGGAAGGCCTCTCAGCTCATCTTTTGCAGCATTCAATTTTGTTTGCATTTATGTTTCAAAGATATTTGAGATATGAACAATGAAATGAGGAGTAATTTCTTGACCTCAAAACATCAAGAAATATTTCTGAAGTTTTCAAATTATACAATTATGTCAATTTGCATTTAGCAAAAATAAAGCCACATTCTTGTCTTTCTATAACTTGGTGTAAGGGAATTCCCGGAGGCCTCTCTCTGGAGCTTTTTTGCATACTAATGATGCAGTGGTTTAAATCACAGCACCAGCACCATCTATTGGGGAGTTTTTTTCCTGAAACAAATGTTTCTGCAATTTTGGAAAAATATAACCAAACAAATTTAGGTTCATTTCAATTCTCCATTAAGATAAAAAGAAAAGTTTATTTTAGTACAAAATTTCTTCTAATGACTATACTCAGGAATTGGTAAGAATCACAAGTAAAAACTGTACGACATTCACTATTTGGTGCAGTACATTTGGAGACATTAAAAAAAATAAGTATCAAAAAGTAACAGGCCTTAGGGGAGAATAAGTCTTCTCTAATTATCACAGTCTGATGCACGCATGCCTTTTGCCTGCTAATGACTGGGGAGATGTGGCAATTTCCTTTAAAAATCCAGCCCCTTGTCATTCTTTTGTGCCAAGATAATTCAGATGCAATGGATGAAGAGCAGATTAGGCCATGATCCACTGATCATAACTTTCCATTGGATTTATAGCACCAGATGGCCTAATTATTCTCAACAGTTCTCAATCTCTGTCTGTCAGGGAGACCAGATGTAATTTCTACCTTCTGGTGAAATAAACTCCTAAGATTGAACACAAGAAATAAAACGTGAAACATGGACCAAATAATTGAGATTAAAAGTTAGTAGAAGCATGTAATGGGTAAAGGCCCTTGGGCGCATCATCTCCTCATCTGCTGAAAACAAGTTTCAGGAACGGTGCAGCTTCAGGGACAGGAGAGGCATTTTTGTAGTGGCTACATTTTGACTGTAAGTATTTGTTTATATTCAAACACACATACACACTCACACGTATGTGTCTGGCCCCTAGTGTCTGGACCCTAGGATGCTGTACCTAAATGCTGTATAAAACATACAGAATTCAAACTTTCTTCCGGTGCCATTTGGTCTCACATTTATCCTTTGTTTCTTCTTAAGCTATGCCTTTATTCAGTAAGTTAATATCTTGCAAAAAAAAGTCAATGTGTTAAAATGGACCCCCATTCAGTTCTGTTTAAGATAGCCTTCAAATCATGCCTCATTTGTATCTTGCTACATGACTGTCTTCTAAGGATTTGACTAATTCTAGCATGCCTTCTGTCTTCCGAAGTAATTCACTACATAGAAGACAAAATATAATAAACTGCAAAAATGGCTACCATAGTTTACCCTTCATGTTTTAAAATGATGGAAATTCTCTGTGGCTGTTCCTGTCCACTTCAATGCTTCCAAGGTTGGTTCACAAGCCCTAGTTTGTGATTGGTTTGCTAGACCTGTGGCCATATTCAAAATGGGAGGCCCTTTCAGTCAGGATATCAGCTGATATTCAGTATTCAATGTCAACATCACAATAACATTATCCTCCTCATATGAAAAAATGAAATTATATTATTCACTTCAGTAAATACGCATTTACATTTCCACCTCACCCACCCCAGCCCACCCCCTCACCATCAGTTTAGCTGAGTATCCTCCAGGATGATTCTGAATGTTATTTTCTAAGGACTACAAGCTCTTTTTGCACACCGAGGGTATGTTCAATTTTCTATCACCATCCTTAAGCACACTCTCTGGCCCCTGGGCTGCTATACATAAATGTTGTGAAATGAAAAGAAAATATCTACACTCTGTTCCCAAAAGAATAGATCATTTTTTATAAATCCTATAATTGCTTCTTCCACTTAAGAGTTTACAATTTCAGAACAAAAACTGTGCTATGACATCCTGACATGGTGCTTGGGAATTAGAAAAGAAGATGGTATCACATTCTCATGTCCTAAATTTGTTTTTCAGTGATAATCTCCTCTCTGAAAGAATTATAAAAGAAAATTAGCAATTCGAAGATAAATGTTACATAGAATAATATACTTTTAAGACTGGAGGGAATCTTTAAGATCCATGTAAAAACATTGCAAATGAGGGATTTTAGTAGTAAGAAAAATTTGCCAATTTTTACTCAATTAATTTGGTTATTTTTAGATATTCTTTTTCCTATAATATTTTCATAGTGTCAGTTCCACAATAATGCTGCACCCAGAATCACAAGAAATGTTTCTTTTTGGTATAAAGTGAAGAAAATGCCCCTATATCCTTGAGGGCTTTGAGACATAAGAGATTAATATAAGTATTTTTACATGAATAAAGTTAGATCAAACAGACTTCAGCAAAATATTCAGGAGTTTCACGTTCCAGATTATTGCCAACATTCTTCTCCAACTCAGTGTTTATTGCAACCTGATACAAATTCAAAAGAAGTCAGCATTCCTGAAGAAAGCGGGGGAACAATAATAAAAGTTACATTCATTACTAGTCAGGTTGCAAGGGTGGTAGTGGCTCATTAATTAGTAGCTTCCATTTTGTTAGGATAGCCTCAGTGCAAAGCAGCATTCTAACCCTGGGGTGTCCTGCTGTAGGCATTAAGAAGAGGGAATGAAGATTTCTTTTCCAAATTAAGTTGTCAAGGAGCTCATTTACACTACAGAGTGAGTGTATGTGGGCGAGCTGATGAAGATGATGATTTATGATGCTATAGACACTTGAGTAATTCTGGTGATGGAAATCCACAGCAAAACCCACTTAGGATGATACAACAGAACTCCTATTATCTGTAGGAGGCAAAATCACGTGGCTTTTACCCTTACAAATTTCAAGTTACCCCACTGGGTCTGGAAATGCAAGGAAAGCTCATTTACTTAAGATTCATGTTTGAGCATAATGCTATTATACAGACTTGCATACATGCCCATTTTTAAAAGTTTACATCCATTGGATCTTATAAAGGATTTTTAATGTGATGTCTTCTTTTGGGGACTGGGGATTTGAGGACTGGATCTGTCCAATCGCATCATGGATAGCTATGTAACAAAGCAGACGTTTAAAATATCTTTAAAAACTGTAGCCATCCATCTGCAAAGGCAGTAAATATGCCTTTTGGTGAGTTCTCTCTGCAAAAATAAGTTTTAAAAGGCAGGGCAAATACACGAATACATTTGACTAATAATTGTGGTCATCATCAGCTAACTTCTTCATAGTGTATCATAGGAAAAAAGATACAGAGCACAAAAAGCATCAAATGATAAAACCAAAGCAAAATTTGTATTTTAACATACTTCAGTATATTTGGTGTGCTTGCTCTTTAAATGTCAAGAGAAAATAATTTTAAGAGTCTCATGAGAATTAACAGGCTTTGATATTAAATTTAAAAATATGTTTGTAATATTCCATTTTAGTAGCAAAGTGCCAGCTTTAGAAATAGAATCCCAATGACAAATAAATCTCCATATAAGCAAGGCAAAAGGGCAAAACTCATTGTAGTTCTACAGTTAATCATTCCACATTTTTACAAGTGTTTTAACAGAGTACTCAATAAAGCCTTTAGAAGGATTCACTGTAAGCTAGTTCTGTGAGTTCCCCATCTTAAATATAATGTAAAAGAACCTTTCATTCATGTGTATCTGTGCATTAGGTTATTATATACTTCTTACGCTGTCAAAATATAAACACACATTCACTACTTTATTCACACAAACATATCTCATTGCAACATTTTTCCTTATAAAAGATTGCAAAATTATGGTCCTACAAATTGACAGAACATTCTTTGTTCCTTTTGCGACATCTAATGTATTCTGGAACAACCAGCGCTTTTGTTTTGCTTGAATTTTTATGCTAAAAATTCAGAGGGGGACGTTCACGTATTTACAAGCAAACAGTATTTATGTGATAGTTACTAATATGGGACCATTGTAATTTCTTGATGGTAAGAAAATACTACAAATAAAATTAAAGATTCAACAAATGCTTTTTGCTTTATATATATTTTCTAATTCTTCTGATGCTTAATATAATTAGATTTAGCTTTAAAATAGTTTCAAACAGGTAAATCTATGAATCTATCTCACAGGATTATGTAAATCTATGAATCTCACAGGATTCTGAGAGTGTTTATGCTAATATTCAATGTTTTTAATCACCTTTACTCTGAGCTGCTATCATAAGCACACACTTTAAAACTAGATAATTTCACATATACATGAACACATAAATCAAAATTATTAGGATGCAATGAAGGCTCAGAAATTACAAATAGTAAACATAGTTTCTCAGGACCTAGAGCTGACTCATCAAGGTTGTGATTTAAATTAGAATATATTTTAACTTAAAAAAATGTGTTGTTTTATAAGCATTTACAATTTAGTAAGGCTAACATTTGTCAGCCAAGGCAATTTACTGTTATAATGCCATAACATTACTACCTCATTTTTTTATTTGTGTTAAAAATATTACAGTTGTATATTTTTATAAAATGTTGGCATTCCACACGGAAGCAGAGAGCTGAACTTGAACCACACAGGACAGCCAAAGAAGATAATTGAGAATGGAGTTAATATTACAACATACAGATTTTGATATTCTCATCATCCCTACAATCAAATGAGACAAAATTCTAACCCAGTGCTACAGTTTTAATAGTCTATTGAGAAATATGGATATTCACTTTCATAAAATTGTCCATCAGTCATATTAATTTTTTTCATAAATTGCATGTTAAAAATATGCTTTTGCAGAAACACCTTCCCTGCCAAGAATACACCCCATGTTATCCTGGTGCCTTCCAGCTTTCAAAGCACTTCTGTGCGGTCCTCCCAGCTGTCCTGTGATGTGGGCACCTTGCAGGGCTACTGCCCTGACCCAGATGAGAAAACTGAAACTCAGAGACAGGGCTCAGATGGCCCTTCAGATGTTACAGAGACCTCTCTTTTTTTTTTTCAATTAAAAAAAAATACATATTTTACATTTTGATCTGACCTATATATTTTTGTAGACAAAACACAGGAGCTTCAGATGCCTCATAGATCCTCAGCCAAATAGAACCTTGGCAGATGCTGCAGGGGATGAGAAACCACTTTAGAGACACTAGCAGCATGGCTCCTTCCTAAGGCAGGTTTTGGAATCCATCTCAAGAAAAAGAAAAAAAAGAAGAAGAAGAAGATGAACTAAAATAGAATAATAATAATAATATCATGTTTTTTCTAATACAAAATAAATGCCTGAAATATACTCTTGTTTAAATTGTCTAATTAATAGCTTGCTGATTAGCCAGGATAGCCCAATAACAACCCATATGTAATAAAGGTATAAATATAAACATACATGTGTTATATATGATTAAGTGACAAAAGTAACAAGTACTTGTATACGCTTCAATCTGTGGAACATTATATTGTCCTCTAACGAGGTTTCCTGTTTGTTTGAAATTGAACGTAAGTTTAAGGAAATGGCGGAAAGAGGACTAAAATAACCAAGAGCAATAAACCATATTCCAGCATCCTTCTCGTTAGGGTATCAGCCTTCATCAATAATGTTCTTATTTGGAAGTATGTCTCCTAATCACAGAGCCAAGGTACCCCTAATGCTCTTTTATTGATTTTTTTCCCTCACAAAATGCAACAGCATTTTAATTCAAACAAAATTCTGCATCCCATTATGCTCTTCATCTGAGGAAAGTAAAACTTAGACCCTTAGTCAAACTATACATTTTGTCATTTATATAATCCCCACTGAGTTTCTTTTTCAAAAATGGAATCTAATTCCTCTCCATCCTCACATACACATTTTTGGAAACAACTTATGCTCTTAAAATGTTAGTTTCTTTTATATCAGTGTTCACTGATGAAAATACTGGATTGGAACTTGCACCACATCAAAGATGACATGTGATAAAAGCAGACTGCCTATCCCTAAAACCTTCTTAAGCTGTCTTTTTCACATATCTCCCCCAAGATCTTCCTTTTAAAGAATACATATGTATAAACTGAAATATATCTAAGTGTACAATATCCATCCAGACCCACAGCCAGGTCTGCACATACTGGTGTGTGTGTGTTTGAGAGTACAGTTTTTACAGAGGCACTGTATAGATTTATCTTCCCCAGGTCCTTGACAGTCGGCCTTTACTTCCACACATTTTACGAGTTGGGAGACGAAGTGGAGGATAAGAGCAAGCCAGACATCAAACCCATTTATTCTGAATCTTAAATTATGACTTTTATCATCAATATTTTGGTTACATTGTTACACAAAGAACAAATTAACATCTGGTTTGAGGTCTCCTCTTTGATTGCTTTGGGATTAGTGACATTTCCTTGGCATATGAATTACACACCCATCAACTCTCAGCTGTGTCTTAATAATGTTGTTGTAAGAGGTGCCAAAACAAGAAGGATTTGTAACAGTGCTCCTGGGGTACCTCCACCAGTATCTTTAACCACAGTGACTTCCAGGTGGCTTCTCGCCAGGTGCATGCAGGAGAGTGTCAGGGCATCCCTTTCCTGGGCAGATCAAAAGAGGATCCGGAGGAAGAGGAGCTGGTCTGTTGGCTTCGAAGCACCTGATCACTGTGCGCTCACTCAGAGGTGGATCCAAATAAATTAAAACACCCGCTGAGAAGTCACAGCACACGTGGCAAAGAAGCAGTATGTTTAGGGGACTTGGTCATTACAGCTTCCATTCCCAACTTATACCATTCAGGACCACCCAGGAACACCAGGTTCTTAAAGGATTCTGAAGTATAAATTTTAAAAAAAATCCAGGTTGCTACTAATAGTTCTAAAGGTGCATCTTAGAATCTCTTTGAGAGAATAAGCAGAATTGTACATTGTGTTATTTTTACTTTGATAAACAGATTCTTTTTGTTTGGTTTGGTCTCGTCTAAAACAAAACATACAGGTATTTTAATGTTTTGTTTTGTTTGGTCTTATCCAGGAATTCAACACATATTTTCTCTCCCCAATCCCAGCAAGAAAAATAAAAGTGGGGTTGAGGAGGGAGAGCTGAGTGTGGAAAGAAAAGTAAAGCTATTCAAGAAAAAACACAAACAATACAAAACAAAAGCTGCAGTCCAATCGTGCAAAACTTGCTTCTCTGGATAAAGCACTTCTTGACAGGTTCACAATGTCCCCATCCCCCTCCCAAGTCCTCCCATCCACACGGTGGGGGGAAGAATACAGAATGAAAGTGAAGCCATTCTTTTTCTTAAGGCTATACAGACGCACACAGAACACATGTCAAGGACCGTCCGGCAGGTGGTTCTTTCTTGGGCTCCTGCTTCAAGCCCTGACTGCAACCTGCAGTCCATCCTGGAGTCAGGAGCTCTCCTTCCATTGGGACAACAATATAACATACACACAAAAGAGGTCCACGGTCCCAACAATAAAATCCGATATTGACTTTGCAATCACAGGTACAAATTGCTCAAATCGATCATTTCATTTCTCCTTAAGACCTTGTCATCTAAAACTAATTAGAGGCCAGGTTCCCGAGGAATTGTCAATATTCCAAAAAACAAAAACAAAAGTACTGGAGGTTTCAAAGGAAATCATTCTTCTACAGCAACAGTCTGACGGAGGTTGGAAACGAGGTGTCCCCATTCCAGCAAGTTCAGGGGGTTTTAAAGGGTGGATTCCTGGGTCCAGATTGCCATTCCCCCACCATCTAGGGGGCTCTGTGTTTATAGAGGAAACACCAAGAAGCCCGAGAATGTGGAGTATTTCCAACCCCCCATGAGGTTGCCTCTCTCAAGTTTGAGATGCACTTTGTCTTCCCTTTCCATGAGCAGCAGCACGCCATTGCTAGCAGCTTCTCTGGTGACATCCTGGTCTCCTGCAAAGGCCGAGATCACTGGGTAGCCATTCTGCATTAAACTGACCTAAAACGCAGAGAGTAGAGCTCAGCAGACCATAAAGGACCCAACTCCTACACACTGTTCTCTCCTCTGCCAATATCCCCACTCCCACCCCCATCCTACCCTTCCAGTACACATCAGGGGGCCTGACAGTGAGCACTCCTAGCTAGTTCAGAGCCGCATCACCCCTAAATAGCCCAGTACCCTGTTTCCCTCAGCCTCAGAGACCAGGTGCAGGGGTCTTTAGCAATGGGGAACTATTAACCCAAACCTGAAAGGATCCAGTTTCAAGTCTACCCACCTGGATGGTTTGTCTGTTGTACACTTTGACCACGTGGAAGCTGAAGCTATAAATCCCTTTTCTCGGTGCTACAAATATACTGGAGGCAAGATCAAAGTGGTTGCCAATATTTACTAATACCTGAAAAAGAAGAGGGAACACAGCACACAATAGCAAGTCCCTCCTCAGTGTATGTTTTCATCATCCTTGGATAACCAGCAACACTGCCTCCTTCACCAGCGGCTGGGAACACAAATTCAGCATCCTCAGCATTCTGGCTTCCCCAGGAAGGAAGCAGTGCTGAAGTTAAAAGATCCTAGAGCAGGAAGTAATCTCAAAGATATTTTAATACATTGTAACTAATCAAAATTTTTAAAGCATATTTTATTTATGCATTCAAAAACTGGCTGTGAATTTTGTGAGTTAAGGGGGCAGGGCAGAGAGAAAGGGATCGAAGATTGTAAGCTTGTTAAATCCTAAATTGAGTCCAGGGAGGTCTGCGGGATTATGGGTACATCAACGTGATATCTTGTCTGACAAAAAAAAAAAAAAAAAAAAAAAAAAAAAGTTTGATTCTGAGTGGGTAGAGAAGGGGCTATGGAGCAAGAGGCCAATTAAAGATCACTTCTGCAAGTTCAAGCTTGGGACCTAACTTCATGTGCTCCCAGAGACAACGGGCTCTATGAGGTGTGGATCTCCAGTGTTTCCCAGTGCCTGGCACACTCTGGACGCACACAGTAGGTAGTCGGTGATGGGTGTTGAATGAAAGACCTTTGCAGAAAAACATTTGCTACTCCTGCTTTTCCTTACTTTTCCCTGAGCAATGTGCTGCTCCCTTGCCTGAGCTATGGTGGCCTGTAAATGAGCTTGAATAAATAGAGAATCGGCAGCTTGGACATCCTTAGCTCAAGCTAATGTGAACTCTACAACATGCAAAACAATGACAAAATTAGCCACCTGGAACGAGCTCATGACCCTGCAGATGGCTTTCCTCACATAAAAGGGCAGGGGTGAATGTTTCATAAGCAGAAATTCAAGAGTGGCGGGACCCCCATGATGACCCAAAACAAGATGTTCAACACAGACTCTGGCCACTTTGTCTGGATGCTGTCTCCATCCTCCTCATCCATAAATGCACAACTCCTTTAGAATAATAAGATGGCCTGCCTTTTAAAATAAACAGCCAGCAACAACATCAAAATCCTGGGTTTAAGATCTTGTTATGTAATGAGAATATAAACTTCAACCGGAATACCTTTGCTGTTATTTCTTACACGCTCATTATAGATAAATAACATGCAATTCCCAATGCAATGTGAAACGCTGCCAATGACGATGGCTGAAATGACTTGTGAAATATGCCTGTTTCAGCTTCTTCAACTCAGCTGGGAGCACCACTTCAGCTCCACTCAAGGGCAGGACTGAGACAGGCTCTCTGGGCTCCATTGTTAAGACAAGCACCTTGGGATGCCTATTCTCAGTCTCATAAGGCTATGCTCGCTGTCTTCCTTACAAAGCTTTAGAAAAGAATAAAGCAGTCTCCATTGAAGCCTCCGGAGCTGCTTCTTTCTTTCACCTCAACTCCTTCACCTCAATTTTACATTCTGGAAACTGATAAATTCAGGTAGAATTTATCCCTGCTGTAGACGCAAGAACACCCAACCAGACCCTGAAAAGCAGACCTCAGCTCCTCATTAACTGGGGAGCCAGAGAAACATTGAACGCACCCTGCCATAGTTTGCTCATGTATAAAATTAGAATGCTGCTACTACTTATCCTGCCCTACATCACAGAGCTTTCTTGATACACAAATGCAAAGATGGATATAAAAATGCTATGAAAACTTTGCAAGACATTGTAAGTGAATAATAATAATATAACAATAACAGCATATAAAGGAAACCATACTAATAGAGTATTAGTTCCCAAATGCCTATTCCATTGTTGTCTCATTTGGACATAATCAAAATAAATAATTTTACGTTTGGTAAAAAAAAAAAAAAAAAAAAATGAATTAAAGAGACACATGCCTCCGTCTGCCCCCCCACCCCCCCAATAAAAAACCTCAAATACTTGAAGCTTAACAATGATTAAGAAATAAATACCCTGGCTTAAATAGAGTCAAGAGTGTGTGTCTGTAGGTTTATGGTTATTAAGTTTAAGAGTTGCCTAACAGACCAAAGGAAAGTCAATTAAACACGTACAGTAAAGTGCTGGTAGGTTGTCAGGGACTGCTAGGCGCTCCATTCTGTGGGAAACACTTTGGTAAAATGATTAGGCAATTAGCTAATTAGCTAAAGCTTGGAAATCTCTATAATGCTTTTAATTTTTTTCTGAAAAACAACAGAAACCAGGCGAGCAGGACACAAAAAGAAGGTTACACCTGGGCACCAATAATCCAGAGAAGGGTTTGGAAAGGCCTGATCATATCTCTGAGACCTCTGCATTGAACCAAATGGCATAAGTTAAGTGGCTTAAGGTGATGTAAGTCGCTACTCTTTTAAAAGATTTGTATATATTGCATTTGCTTTGCTTATAGTATATATTTTATTTACTATATATTTTACTTACATAATCACAATATTTTGTTTAGTATTTATATAACCATCCCTGCTAGTCCTCACGTTTTTTTCTTTCTTTCTTTCTTTTTTTTTTTTTTTTTTAAGATAAACATCCCTCCCCCAATCCATTCCTCAAAATAAGCAATAGGCTGTATTTTCCAAATGCTGGCAGAGACTTGGGAAGACTCCTTTCCTGAGAGTGGAGAGATTTAAATGCACTCAATCCTTCAGGTGGCCACCTGGGTGACTGAAGACCATCAACCACACCGCCGTGAAAAGTAAAACGTGCAATGTTTCCTTTTGGGAAATATATTTCAAATCTTTAGGTTTACGGAACTCTTAGAAAGCTTAGACAGCCTTAAGGGACTCTCAGTCATCCAAGTGCCAAGTTGGCTGATCATTTAAAAGTTTTTAAAAAGCCACAATGTGGAAAAGGGAAAGAGTAGGAGTGCGTTCTATAAAACGGGAGGAAAGAGAGTAGCAGGGCAGAGGGGGAGGACAGAGCCTGGGAACTCCACGTCCAAGAAGCCTGAACCCCAGCCCGCGCGCGCAGATCCCCGCCCCTCTCCCCGGGCTGGGGGCGGGGTGGGCAGGCTGGCGGCTGACCTGGTCGAAATAGATGGTCATGGTGCGGTTGCTCATCTCGGACGGCTCGTGGTTGGTGCTCCGCGTGGCGGAGAAGGCCACCTTGGCGCTGCCGGAGCGCACGGAGATGCCCAGGGAGGAGGTGACGGCGCCGTCCGCCGACGGGCTGGAGTCGCACACCACCAGGCACTTGCCCTCCAGCACGATGGGCTCCGTGTCGTTCTGCGCCCGCACGGGGCAGCAGGCGGGCAGCAGCAGCAGCAGCAGGGCCAGCGCCACCCCCAGGCAGGATCCGCAGCCGCCCGGCTCGCGCAGCGCCCCCCGGCGCCAGGGCATCGTCAGCCGCAGCCCGAGGAGCCCCTGGCCCGGCGCCTGCATCGGGGCTGGTGGGAGGCGGCGCGCAGGGGCGGAGGCCTGCGGGGGCGCGAGCGGCGCGGAAGGGCGCGCAGGAACGCGCGGGGCCCGCAGCAGCCTCCGCGGGCCTTTGTCCCCCGCTCTGACGGTCAAGGCCAGGGTCGTTCTCAGAAGAAAGGCGCCCGTGGACCTGTCAGGGCACAGAACCCAAAGCCTTACACCGGGAGGTGGAGCCACCGGGAAGAAGGGGGACTGGGAGCAGATGCCTGCGGCTCCGGGGCTCTCCCCGAAGGCCACCCCCTTGGTCCCGCGCACAGCCAACCCACTTTCCGATCTGGCACAACAGGTCCGGAGAAACGCCTGGGCGCAGCGGGCAGCGCATCCCTGAAGGCTCCCGAGCGGCGCGCGGGCCTGCGACGAGGGAGGGGTCGCTCGTCGGTGGTGCAGGTCCTCGTCGCTAAGACGGGCCCCGAGACCCTCAGAAGGCGTCACCGCCACCCCGCCCATTTACCAGCGCGGAGGGGGCTAAGACGTAGGCAAAGAAAAACCTACGAATGCTTGCCTTCTCGCCTTCATCTCACGGCGTTTCCTTGGAGCAGCACCAAGGAACCCTTTTCCTTTCCCTTGTTTCCCTGCTATCCTCTATTTTTCAATCCTCGAGATGTTTTTAAAGTCCATTTAAGTCCCTTTGGTACAGGTTTTATCTATTTTCCACCCGAAGAACAAACCCCAGGAATCTCCTTAGGGCGAATAAGATTAACAGGGGAGAAATGACACCACACACACACACACACACACACACACGCAGTCAAACCAAACACCCACTTCCAAGGTCCCCGCAGCCACTAGCGAGCCCCCTTGGTGAACCCCCTGGGATTCCTCTCTCCGCGGAAGGACCGATTCCAACGACGGAATCCCAGGCTTGGCTTATTCTCCAGCTCTTGTTTCCAGACCCAAGGGATTCTCTCTTTCTGGCTGGGCAGCAGCCCCTGCAGGTTTCTGCGAACTTACGCGCCCATCTGCACTTTTGCCCCGTCCCCGCTCCTCCCAGAAAAGCAGACCGGCCATTTCAATACCAGCCCAGAGACACGCAGAGAAGCCGCCCCCTCGCCGCCCACAGCCTCCCATTAACTCTTCCAATATTCTTTCTAAGAACGGAGAAGTTGGCTCTTGATAAATATCGCTGTCCGCAGCCCCGATCCTACATTATTTCCCTTCTCTCTCTCTCCACCTCCCCCACCCCTCGATCTGGACCAGCAAGAGTCCTGGTTAAAATTCACACAGAAGGCGCTTGCACGCGGAGGGGAGGGCAGGTCGGGGGTGGTTACCTGGAACATCCATGCTGGGCGAGCTCCGCTGTCAGCGAAGTTGCTCTGCTTAGAGAAAATGAGGCGAGTGGGAGCTGTCGGGAGGAGGACACGGAGCGCGACCCTGCTCCCAGCGCGTGGCCAATAACCGCGCCGCCCCGCCCTGCCGCTTTCCCGCTCCAGCCCGCGCCGCTTCAGGGGTGCACCACGCCCCGCGCCCCGCGCGCCCGCTTAGGCGCCGCGCCCGGGACCGCGGGGACCGCGAACCCCGCGTCTTGCCCGGCTCAGCGCCCCGCGCTGTGCGCCCAGGCGCCTCCAATCCCTGGGCTTCGCGCCTGCACCGCTGCCTGGGGCCCCTCGCACTCCCGCGCCCAGCGCGCCCGCAGCGCGGCTCCATCGCGGATCCCCTCGGCCCCGCGGCCCCGCAGCCCCGCCAGTCTCCAGAGGGCATAGCCGAGCGCTGCCGCCGCCCTAGGACTCCGAACCTTCCCTGCGCCCAAGCCCGCCGCTCCCTCCAATGCCCCAGTCCAGCTCACCCAAACGCCCAGAGCAAAATCCTGCCAGACGTCTCTTTTGAAAATTAGGCACCCTTAAAAGCACCGGTCGCTTCTCTTCTTTTAGATTCTTTCTTTTCTTTCCCCAATTCCCTCCAAGTCTTAATCTTGAATGGTGTGACCACTTTCATAATGAAAGGGGCGAAAAAAACAATAAGTTAAAAAAAAGAAGAAGAAGACGATTGGGATGGCTGGGACGAAGAGAGGAAAAAAAAGCTTGAGAATTTGATGATTTAGATGCTGTGGTTCCAGAGTCCCCAGTTGGGGAACTGTCCGGTTCCCTCTGGTCCGGGTCTGTGTATCTGCTCCTCTGGACCTCGGGCTGGTGGAGCGGCTGGCACTCGCGCTTATTTATTAAATTGCGGTCTCCGCGCTGGCTCCAACGACCCGGGGAGACGCGCTGGGTTTCCTAGCTGCGCCTGGAGCGCGGGCGAGGGCGCAAACACGGACGTGGGGCGCCACCTGCGGGTGCCCGGGCCTCCCTGCCGCAGGCTGCCGACCCGCAGACTCCGACAGAAGACGGTGGAGTCCTGGCGGCAAGGCTGAGGTTTGCTGATGGTCTTCTTTCACCCCAAAAGCAGCGCTGGCCTCTATAATAATAATAATAATAACAACAACAACAACAACCACAAGAAGAACAATAATGACAAATGTTCTCGGTATCCTTCAGTACCTTCACTCCTGGCAAAACCAAGCAGCACGCCGCCTGATTTTCTGGATCTTCACTGATCTTAACAAACAACTCTGCCAAGATGATAGATGCTGCGGTGAGGTTATCATCGGTTATTATCGTCGCCACAGCGTTTGCACAGACAACTGGGCCGTATAGTTCATGCCGCTCTAAAAAAACGATCAATATTTAAATCTACACCCTGTAGCCTGATTTTTTAAAAACATGGTTAAAAAATACTTTGTCCTTTGACAAGCATGATATGTCTTTTCTAATAGGTTAATAATAATAATAATACAAAGTTAGCCAGTGCTGTTCATTAGAGCACCTGTATTTCTTATTCCTCCAGACTTCACACCTAACCCTCGTCCCTTTGAAGATTTCAGCAGTGTCTGATTCCACCTTAACAAACGGAGGTCTTTTCAGGTAGGGGGTTTTGAAGGCCTCATTTTCCCATAGGCCCTCTCACTGCTCTTCTCCCCATTTAGAACAGAACTGCCAAGGTATCATCTCTAAGCGCTGGAGATGAAATTCACGTCAGATCAGTTCAACTGGAATGGATGTGCAGAAAGTCATTGCACACTGCTAGGTGAGACAAAATATTTAGTATGGGTGTAAGGATGTGATTAAAAGTACCTCTAAGCGAAATGCTTTCTGGTTAACCTAACATGCAAAATAGTAGAAAATATACAATACTTCCAAAATCTCTCATCCTCCTAAGCTATACTCACTGTAAAGTAAATGTCATACTTCAACATTTTTGTACCATGCTGGAGATAGGTACTGGCATTTGCCAGGAAGCTTTTTCAAATCCACCACAGTTTGCCGTGTTTTGTTACCATTTTTGTGAGTTTAGCATAGTGGAAATAATACATTCTTACTTTCAGATAGTTATTTTATTCCAATATTTCATCCATTTGATAGTGTCTTATTGTCAAAATAAGCCCCCATCCATCATTCCGTCATAGAGAGAACTGATTTAAGTGTAAGCAGAGATAGCAAAGAACACTAGATATTTCAAAGACATGTGAGATACAGACATAATTAGACCAATTTGGGGATGCTAATTTATAGCAATACCTCTCACACATCTATAAATCTTTAAACAGCAACTCTTCTCAGCAACTTTCCTCGATTCTGTAAGCATTTCTTTTGGCTAATATAAATGCAAGCACACAGGAACTATCATCATCAACATTGGGGAAAAAAGAAAACCACTTTCTATGTGGCAATGTAAATGTTTAAATTCTATATACGTAGAGACACCTTTAATCTATGTGACTTATTGGACTAAATTATTGAAAAAAATGCTATAAGCATTCTTATATAATAAACAGGTTTAGGCTTAAATTTAGACTACAGATTATTTTAGAAGAAAGTTCATAACCATAAAAGATAGCAAATTGACAGAGAAGCAGATTATTTATTCACTGATTAATTAGTTGTTTCACATAAGAAGATATTTAAGTCAAGTGTTGGAATTTTAGCTTGTAAATATGCTTAGAAAAATTTTCAGAAAATGTCAAGATTTAAAAGCAAACGTTTTTCTAGTTATCTCAAGGATTCCTTTTCCTGTCCCTTTTCCATGTTAATAATTGTTGCTATTACTACTAGAACTGTAATAGTAGGACATTCCCACAGACAGTAACAATGACAGCCATTTATTGAACACCTGTGGTGTGTCAGATATTGCACCATGTCTTTTGTCTAGGATATAACAAACAATTTAACACCCACAACCACCCTGTGGTAAAGACCGGTGTTCACATAGAGCTGAAGAGGAAAATATTCTAATATTAGGGAAAAATGTGGGAAGGGGAGAGGCTGGGATAATTCAAGTACCCTTCCTCTCATTTGTTCTAAATATCTATATCTCGTAGAACTTAAATTTGAGTTCTTTGGATATAACCTATCCCTGAAATGCATCTTCAGCATGCATTATAGATTTACTGTTGGATCCATCAATTCCACCACTGAATATCTACTCAAAGGAAAATAAATCATTGTATCAAAAAGGATATCTACACTGGTAGGTTTATTGCAGTGCTATTTACAATAGCAAAAATATGGAATAAATCTAGGTGTCCATTAACAGATGATTAGATAAAGAAAATGTCACACATACACACACATACACACACACAATTGGAATACTACTCAGCCATAAAAAGAATAAAAAGAATGAAATCATGTATTTTGCAGCAACATGGATGGAACTGGAGGCCTTTATCTTAAGTGAAATAACTCAGAAAGTCAAATACTGCATGTTTCCAGTTATGAGTGGGAGATAAAGAATGTGCACACGTGAACAAAGAGAGTGAAATAACAGATGTTGGAAGCTCAGAAAGGCACGAGGGTAGGAAGATGGTTAAGGATAAGAAATTACTTAGTGGGTACAATGTACACTATTTGGGTACCCATGTAAGAAAATGGCACATGTACCCCCTCAATCTATTTTTAAAATTTAAAATTTAAAAAAAGCTGTTGATCTAGGAGGTAGTAGAAAATCAGTAATATGTAGCTAAAGCAATTTCTGATTTTTATTTATTTATTTTCTTTTAATGTAATTGTGTAGCTTTAGTTTTAGAATGAGCTACAGGTATGATTTTAAGGCTTTTTATATCTGGAATATTTTGAGTACACACAATATACATAAATCATATATTTTTATCTAGAAGTGAATTTCAGAAAAAAGAAAATTAATGAGTTAAGGAAAAAACTTGTTGATTTTGTATCTGAAAAAGTGTATATGAGGTGATATATCAGGGTGTATTTCCCTCTCAAGTGTTCTCCTGTAGAAATAAAATATAAAAGTATATTGTATTTTTGATCGTTTAGTAAAGTTTTAACTTCAACAGTTGGAAGTGAATTTGAAGCACATATGTAACCATTTTGGCTTTTCCAACATATGTTTCCTTTTCAAATTGTCCTTTAACATCGAGGCGATCGTTCTGTTCGCTCTTACCAGAAGACATGCCTACATCCTCGAGAAGCAACAGATCATAGGGTATGATGAATTAAAGGAGTAAAAAGCTGGAGGTTTAGGAAAGAACTGTCTAAGAGGCTCTGTTTTTGAAGAGGCTTAGAGGTCTGAGTGTGGTATTGGTGTCTGGAGTTGTTGATCTGGAGTCAGCAGAGAATTGAGAGGACTCCTTGTCATCAACTCCTCAGTGTGTCCCACTAAGCTGCCTTCCATTGCCTTAGGGATCTGCCATCAGAATGTGTTCTGACTGTGCTTCAACCACAAAGCAGGTTACAGATGTGACTGTTAATCCAAGTCAGAAGAAATGTGGCTCAAATATTGCCTAGATCTGAATAGGACTTTTGTTGTTTGCAAAACTATTCACTAGCACTAACTAGTTCTTTTATACTTGGTATTTATTCTTGATCTTGAGGCTATTCTTTGAAAATATAACATCCAAAGGGAATATTAAGGAAAGATTCATAGGACTATTTTGTTTTTAAACTGAGCTACTGTAAGGCTAGTGTTTCATAGAGTTCCTCATTGCCCAAACTAAGAATACTTAGTTATCACTCAGGATCCATTCTGCTGATGTAATCCACTATAAAAGCCATTTTATACTGATCATAAGTTTTTAAGAGAAATATGGTTATGCCCTGCACAGAAATCAGAGTCCAGGACCAAATATATTTAAGAAATGACTATTGATCTGAAAATGAAGTCTGTGCAGCCTGGTCATTTCAGCAAGCCACAAGTCAGCAATGGCTGAATTTTATTTCTGACAGATGCACACAGCATCTGTTTTCCGTGGGCATCCTCTGCACACTCTGTCCTAGCTTCCTGCACCATAAATGCACCCAGGCTGTGGAGATGTGTATTAACACCAGATTCACATTTGATAAAAAGATAATGAAACTGAGGAAGGGGATCCAGACTGTAATGAGCACATGAATTATTGTGAAATCCTATTACAAATGCTGGGTGGAGCCTGAAATTTTACATGTCTGCTTTTCTCCCTTCCCTTCCCTTCCTTCCTTCTTTTATTTATTTATTTGTTTATTTTTATTTTTTTTTTAATGGAGTCTCGCTCTGTAACCCAGACTGGAGTGCAATGACACAATCTCAGCTCACTGCAGCCTCTGCCTCCTGGATTCAAGAGATTCTCCTGCCTCATCCTTCCTAGTAGCTGGGATTACAGGTGTGCACCACCATGCTTGGCTAATTTTTGTATTTTTAGTAGGAACGGGTTTCACCATGTTGACCAGGCTGGTCTGGAGCTCCTGACCTCAAGTGATGTGCCCACTTTGGCCTCCCAAACTGCTGGGATTACAGGCATGAGCCACCGTGGCTAGCAACATTTCTAACAAGCTTGCAGCTGACGCTGATGCTGCTGGTCTATAGGCCACACACTGAGTAGCAAAGATCTGTTTTTTCTTGTGGGGATATTAATATCTGAAAAATATTCTGAAGGTTTCCTGCAGACATATAGGAGGAAAAGTGTGATTAAATATACTATGTTAAACTCACATCAGAAAATGGTCTAGTGATCATATAATAAACATGGAAGCCACTATCCAACAGTATGATGATTCCAGCTGGTATTTTTCATTAGCATCTGCTCTTTTGTAGCTACTGTCTCAAGTTCAATGTGCTGTATTCTATACAATCATTCCAAAAAGAAAAGAAAACATGTTTGTGTTAAAATGTTATACTTTTTTAACTTTTCTAAAACCCAGTTTGGGCAAGACAAATGAAGCATTACTGAGAAAACAGGAGAAACGGCTTTGTAAAGGCTCTTGTAATTGGCAGCTGGGGCATTTTATCATCCTGTATAAGATTATTCTATCAGGGGTTACTCTGTAATTGTCATGGATGGAGTTTCAGTTTATCTGCATGTTACTGGGCAAATGCTTACCTAGGGTTGAAGATTTTACGTATTGTTGTGAAAAAAATGAAAACCCTCTGACTCCTGGGTCAAAGGTATTGCGGTTCCTAGCAGCAATAGCAGAGGGAATGGTGAGACTTATATCTGAATCTGCTAAAAACTGGTAGA